>NC_059118.1:1207222-1808333 GCF_020740685.1 Jaculus jaculus
AAACACAGCAAGCACAGGCAATTAAAATGTCAGGAACCTGAGTTCCTGCACTTAGAGGACATTCAATATTTCCTGAGGGGAATGGAGGCAGAGGATCAGCAAGATCATCCTCTAACAAAAGGGTTAAATACAAAATAATAAAAACCTCAACGTAACACCAGAGACTCACTCTCTGAATTTTCATCTTCCTAGGGCCTTGTACATGCTAGGTAAGTCCTCTACCACTAAGCGACATCCCAGTTCTCCTTTTTCTCTCAAACAACTTCCATAGTACCCAGTACTTACCAGTCAACAAAGAACTCCAGGTAGCCTTCATTTGGCTTCTCTAGCTTTGGTGTCCCCATTTCTGCTTTCACTCCTACCAAGATGTCTGTGTGGCCCTGTAGACGCATGCAAGAGTCCTCACTCAGAACAGTAGTGGTGCTGGGACATAGAGCATGTTTTTAGGTGAGAGATCATTCAGGTTTGGAGACTACTTCTCTGAGTTTGGCTTGGTTCTGGGGTCTCCCCACGACCAACATGTATTCTAAAAGCCCACAGGGTATATTGTATAGCTGGCTCCCCAAACTTACCCATCTTCCACCTGGGTATGAACTATGATCACAGTACTTACCAGCTTAACCCTGGCAGACCCACTGGTGTTGGACACCACATCAGTCTCCACCTCAACACAGCGGTAGTCCTCGCAGCCCCGACCATCCACGCGAAGGTCTTCCTAAGGGAACAATAATTATCCTCAGGCCACAATGCCAAACTAAGACCTGGCCACTTCCTGTCCCTCCTGAGAAAATACACACACCTTACTTTGGTGGGGTACCCCAAGTTCTGTCCTTATGGATAATAACATCAGTACCAGCTCAGACATAAGGAAACAAGACTCGGAGAAGCTACAACTTACCCAAGTCCTGGAGCTGACAAGGACAAAGCTACACTCTCATGTCAATGCGCCTAGCTGTAAAGGCCATGCCACACAAGCAAGCATAGAAAACAAGGTAAGATAGGACAAAATAAGCCCCCTCTCTCTAAATCTTCAAGGCTAAAATATGCCTAATGGGGCCTCTTTCCCCCCAAACTCAAGTGCTGTGTACCATCTGAAGACAATACTCTAAAACAGGGTCCAAAACTAATGCAGGCAGACCACTTGTTTTTGTAACAAAGTCATGTCCAATCACTTAGGCGTTCAGTGTTTTTCCCACGACAGCAGGGGAAAGCCCCCCAATGCTTTCCCATCAGGTCCTTTACACGAGTTGGCTAACCTCTGAGGATTCAATTGTTTCTAAGGCGGCTACATGCTGCCTGTACCTTCTGCCCATCAATTCACATCAATTGTTTACTTCTATCAGTATAGCTCACAGCTGCCAGCTTCAAGCTATGGCTAAAATCTAATGCTATCCTTATTCACTTAGTTGCTCAAAGCATTTGGGTTGGGCCAGGGGAACTCCTTCAGGATGGCTTCTGTGCCTCTAGCTGTCTTGTGACTCTTCTTTACTTCTGACAACACAGGATGTCTCTTGCATTTTCCATGCCCTGCCCCTGCCCCTGCCCCTGGTGACTAGCTTTTTCTCCAAGGTTCCTTTTACTAGAGGACAATATTTAAAACCTAAGATCTAGGTGCTAAGTTCATTCCCACTGAATATCACTGCTTCTAGACCTTCTCAGAAAAGATCAAAGAAAAAAACATACATACTAACCCACACATTCCCATACATCCACACTGAATTCTTTATACATGCACCAAAGAGCCATAAGTGCACACCAATAGCTTAGTCTCCATGTAATACCCTGGGTTCATTCCAACTTTTAGTCTTCTACAATGTATATACACATTTGTTCAATCTCAGTATATACAGTTTCAAAGCTGCTAGCCACACTCCTGTGAGAGTTTCCAGCAGAGAACAATTACATAAATGTTTCATTTTCTTCTTTCCCTTGCTGTCATGGCATTCATTTGTAACATAGGCCCATGTGTAACAGTTACTACTTCAGTTGGGTTTCCCCAAATCCTGATTACTTTAAATTACTTACTTACTTTTTGGGATATGTAGAATATCACTACGATTCTAAGAGTCAAAGTCATCAGAAAAGGTAGGCTCAGTAATGTCACCTTCCCTATACCTGTACTACATTTTTTCCAAGCCAGCCTCCCCCCTTTTGGTTTTTTGAAGTAGGGTCTCCCTCTAGCCCAAGCTGACCTGGAATTCCATGTAGTCTCAGGGTGGCCTAGAACTCATGGTGATCCTCCCAAGTGCTGGGATTAAAGGTATGTGCCAAGGCCCAGCTCCAAGCCCTTTCTTTCCACCTCTTTCCCACCCACTCCAGGTCAGTACAAACCTCTTAATGAGATCTAGCTTACCTTTTGGTATTTCCTTTGAACAAATGAGCAGATATATGAGAAGTTTAACCCCCCCCCTTTTTTTTTGTTTTCTTGTGGTTTTTTTTTTTCCGAAGTAGGGTCTCACTCTAGTCCAGGCTGACCTGGAATTCACTATGTAGTCTCAGAGTGGCCTCAAACTCACGGAGATCCTCCTACCTCTGCCTCCCACGTGCTGGGATTAAAGGTATGCACCACCACACCTATCTTTGAAAACATTTTTGAAAGCAGCTATTTAAAAAAAAATAATAGGGAGCTGGAGAGATGGTTTAGCGGTTAAGCGCTTGCCTGTGAAGCCTAAGGACCCCGGTTCGAGGCTCGATTCCCCAGGACCCAAGTTAGCCAGGTGCACAAGGGGGCGCACATGTCTGGAATTCGTCTGCAGTGGCTGGAGGCCCTGGCGCACCCATTCTCTCCCTCTCTCTCTCTCTGCCTCTTTCTCTGTCACTCTCAAATAAATAAATAATAATAAACAAAAAAAATTAAAAAAAATAAAAATAATAGGGCTGGAGAGATGACTTAGCGGTTAAGCGCTTGCCTGTGAAGCCTAAGGACCCCGGTTCGAGGCTCGGTTCCCCAGGTCCCACGTTAGCCAGATGCACAAGGGGGCGCACGCATCTGGAGTTCGTTTGCAGAGGCTGGAAGCCCTGGCACACCCATTCTCTCTCTCTCCCTCTATCTGTCTTTCTGTCTGTTGCTCTCAAATAAATAAATAAATAAATAAAATAATAATAATAATAATAAAAAGTCATTCACTTTATCAGATTCTTATTTATGTTCTTATTTTTCGAGGTAGGGTCTCACTCTCAGCTCAGGATGACCTGGAATTCACTATGTAGTCCCAGGATGGCCTCAAGCTCACAGTGATCATCCTACCTCTGCTTCACGAGTGCTGGGATTAAAGGTATGTGCCACCATGCCTGGATCCCAGCCCCTACTCTTGAATTAGTCCTCAAAAGCTGACAAACTGTAAGTTCTGACTTTATTACTTGGACTTAACATGCAACCTGATCAAACTTTGATGTTTCCTAGTCAATAAGGGCACAGAATACAACTGCCGCTCACAGTTTTAAAGGGGATGGCCTTTACTCCCATTACAAGCTTTTTAAAAATCTTTTTGTTTTATTTTTATTTATTTATTTGAGAGCAAGAGAGAGAGAGAGGGGGGGGGCAGAGAGAGAGAGCGCACATGCACCAGGGCCTCCAGCCACTGCAAACGAACTACAGATGTGTGCACCCCCTTGTGCATCTGGCTAACATGGGTCCTGGGGAACTGAGCCTCAAACTGGGGTCCTTAGGCTTCACAGGCAAGCGCTTAACCGCTAAGCCATTTCTCCAAGCCCCATTACAAGCTTTAATAGTAACTGGCTGCCTTGATCTGATGGCTACATACATCGCAGCACTGACTGCATTTGGTCCAGGTGGAGGGAAGGCAATCAAGAGGGTCTGTCAGTGGCTGAAAACTCCAATGGGAGCACCAAAGCATGGTTTACCAACAGGAATGGAACCAGAACAAGATACCACAGAGAACATTACCAGGTTCACCATTCTTCACATCAGTTCTTTAGTGGTGAAAACAGGGCCTGAACGCTGAGCAATGAAGAAGATGATATAAATCATAACTGCTGGATGATCTTAGTTCGCCACTGGCAAAATGGGAAATCAACAATTGTACCACTGGCTACAAAGCTGCTTTGAAAAGTTCTCAGCCAGGCAGTGGTGGCCCACTCTGTAATCCAGGAACTTGACAGGCTGAGGCGGGAAGATTGCCACAAACTGGAGATACTCCTGGACTACAAGAACCCTGTCTCCAAAAACCAGAAAGAGGGAATGTGGGGATGTAGCACAGTGGTAGAGCATGTTGGAGTTACTGGGTTTAAACTTCAACGTCCCCAAAAGATAGATAGATAGATAGATAGATAGATAGATAGATAGATATATAAAATATGTGGTGGAGGACGCGAGACAGAGTCTTGTAGAAATTCTCTGGAAAGATCGCTCCAACGCCAGAATGAGGGAATGTAGAGAAGCTTATGGGGGAAGAGGGGAGGTTGAGGAAGCCTTCCTAAGACGCTTTAACCCACAAACTAAGATTTTATTCCCATTTTATAGTTTTCATAGACATGGGGAGGGGTAAGTGAACAAACAAGATGGCATCATTTCTGTAGTCAGGCCACCCTAACAATGAACTCCATTTCTTTCAGACTTTTCCATCTGCTGACAAAGACGAGTTTCAGCTCCTCTGCAATTAACTCTTACAGTAACTCAGTGAATCAGTTCAACTTTTAGCTTTTCTACCACAGTCTCGCTCTGCAGTCGAGGCTAGCCTTAAACTCGCAATCCTCCTGCCTCCACTTTCCCAATGCAAGGCTTACAGGAACACATGCCCGCTCTCGGTCTAGCACACCGAGGCCCACGGTCGCCCTCCCCGACCCCACTTCCGGATGGGGGTACACCCGAGCGCCGTCCCCGAAGCACGCCGAGGCCGAAAGGACGTGGTTCCCTAAGAGAGGCCCTCCGCGCCGGCGGCGCCCTTCCCGCGGGCGCTTCCCAGCCGCAAAGCCGCGGGGACGCAAGCCGTCCTGGCGCACCCTCGCCGCGGGGACCCCAGGACGCCGGCGCGTCAGTCCCGGGTCGCGCCTGCCTCGCGGCGGCCCAGGACGGCAACAGCCCCGCCTCGGCCGCCGTCGCTACCTGCACTCCGTGCACGACGTACACCTTCTCGGCCTCGCTCAGCGCCGCCGACGCCATGTTGCCCGCCGCCCGCGCGCGTCATCAGCCGGCGCCCGCCGGGCCTGCGCGTCATCAGCCCGCGCCCGCCGCTCCCGCAGCCGCGGCGGCCGCCACCGCCGGAGCTCCATGGGCCTCTCCTGCGGGCCGCCGGTTGTCTGGCCGAGTTGGACGAGCCGCGGCGCATCGTGCCCGAGTCGTCGCCGCAGCTCGAGGCCGGACCCCGGGCTGGGGACTGCATCAGGGGGTCCCCCGGGCTCTGGGACTGCGAGCTGCCTCCGACTTCACGGTCAGTTGGGAGCGGAGCCGGAGCTGGGGCCGGGCTGGGCGAGGCGAGGCTGGGGCGGAGCCGGGACTACGGGGCCGGGCTCGCGCCGCAGTTGGGTCGGAGCGAGAGTTGAGGTAGCAGGACGCGCGCGTGGGAGACGGACGGACCCCCAGGGGAGGCGGAAGTCGTGCTTCCCGGAGGGCGCCGCCTCCCCACGCCGCCCACTTCCTCGGTGCTCGCGGTGGTCGAGGAGAAGAGACGGTGCATCCTCCCTCCCGTTCTCGACCGGGAGGCTCTGGGCCTGGAGTGTGGCGCCATCCCGGCGGCTTCCTCACTCCATCCCGGTGACCGCGCTCCCTCCCGTCCACATCTCTTCTCCCTAACCCCTATCCTCTTTCCTGACCCTCATCCAAAGGTGACCCAGGACCCTGCAGAAGCTCCATGCTTCGGTCGCCGGAGCATTGTCCCAGGGACAGAGGCTTGGTAGCCCGTGCCGACGAGGGGCACGGTGAACCGGTGGCTCCCGGGCTTCTGGAAGCTCCGAGTGCAGGGAATCTCTGGGGACTGTGGACAGCTGCCCAAAAGAGAACCAACAACTTCCCGCGGTGGCTACGTGGAAGTGTGGGCTTTGGATATCCAGAAGGGATGTCTGCAAGGTGAAGCTGGGGTCACCGTGGTAGCCCGTTGAGGGAGGGACAAGAGTATGGTCCAAGTTTTAAACGAACCAGGTGGAAAAACAGGGAAGAGTTAGTCCGGATTGGTTGGAGGTTCGCTTTTTCCATGTCCCACTTTTGAGGAATTTACCTCTTCTCAAAAGTGAAAGTAACCTTTCACAGTTTAATCTTTTTTTTTCTTTAAGATTTATTTATTAGAGACAAAGAGAGAGAGAGGGAGGGAGAGGGAGAGAGAGAGAGAATGGGTGTGCCAGGGTCTCCAGCAACTGTAAACGAACTCCAGACGCATGTGCCACCATGTGCATCTGGTTTATGTGGGACCTGGAGAATCGAACCTGGGTCCTTAGGCATCGCAGGCATGTGCCTTAACCGCTAAGCCATCTCTCCAGCCCGACAAGTTAATTTTTTAAAAAGAAAAAAACGGGAGGAGGGGATTGTGGCATCAAATACAGCTTCCCAGCTAATTCTTGGGAGACATCACACCAAAGCAAAAACAAAACTTCTCAAAGAAACTGTGGGGGCAAAAGGGAAGGATCCTGGTGAATGTAGCCTTAGAGCGTAGTGGTTAGAGCTATTGGTACTGGCCCTGATGGGTGCAGTGGGATTGGAAGGTGAATCTTAAGCAGTTAAGAGATGAAATTCCTGGCCATGTTCTCAAGCAGTAAACTGCTGAACCCCCAAATGGATGATCTCTTCTTGGTAGGCTTCTTGGGTCTCTACATAATTTTCCATGTGTTCCTCAGAAGGAAAGACTTTTTGTGGATTTGAACTTTGTCCCATAGAGAAACTGAGAGAGGTGAAATGGGTTTCCTCCATGATGAAGGCACAGGTGCCTCACCTGATGTGACACCTTTGTGGATTTTTTTTTCCCCCCGAGGTAGGGTCTCACTCTGGTCCAGGCTGACCTGGAATTAACTATGTAGTCTCAGTGTGGCCTCGAACTCACAGTGACCCTCCTACATCTGCCTCCTGAGTGCTGGGATTAAAGGCGCGCGCCACGACACCAGGCTGATGTGACACCTTTGTGTGGTTAGACAGCTGGAACTTTTGCTATTAGGTACAGCATCTTCTGCTAAGATGCAGGGAGTGTGGTTTTTAATAGCTAGGAGATCTAAAGTGGCTGAGAATTTAAAAGATGACAGCAAATTGGCAAATCAGAGAAGAGTCTGGAAGAAAAGTTGAACTTAACTACTGTGGAGTCATTGTTACAGAAAATTTGTTTAGTATGTCTATAGAAATACAAACAGGGCTGGGTCAGTAGCTCAATGGTAGAGAGAGCACTTGCTCAGCATGAGCAAGGCCCTGGGTTCCTTCCTACTACCACAAATACTCTATCCCCTGACAAGTGACACCAGATCCCCTGCTGGAAAGGGGATGGCAATATTTGTTGAATAATGTTGAATTATGTCTGGTCTCTTCAGAAGGTCAGAGGAAAGACAGGCATGGTAGCGCATACCTTTAATCCCAGAACTTGGGAAACAGAGGTAGGAAGATCGCCATGAGTCCAAAGTCACCCTGAATTCCAATGAGACCCTACCTCGGGGGTGGGGGGTGATCAGAAGAGATATAAACAGCAGTGTTTTAAGTTCTCTATTAGAACATTGGTACTTTCTCATTCTACTTAAATGCTGCCAAGTCATTTTTACCATCTTGTTGAGAAGCATCAGATGTCTTTAAGGTTCATAAATTTAATCTTTTTCAGTTTATTGAAGCAATTCAAAGAACATACTAGAGCCAGAAAACATCAAGAATCTAAGGCTGGTACATTTTTACATTAAACCAGTTTGTTTTCCATCACTGTCAGATTCTTTTGGTTTCTCACTGGTTTGGAGATGTGTCTGCTCTAAACCCTGAACTCTGTTAATCTTCTTTAGCACTATATGTTGCACTTATTGTGTGTAAAGAAGGTTCCGAGTACTTTATAAAGATTTAGTCCTCAAAATAGCCCTCCTCGTTTTTACAGATTGGGAAAGTGGCACAGAGAGCTTGAGTGTCTTGAGGCAAGGTCACATATCATGTAACTAGTAAGTGGCAGCATCAGCATTTGAATTCAGGTATTGTGGTTTCCCCCACTTGCGCTCCTAACTATCACCTCTAGCACCCCCAAACTCCATTTCATTCACCAGAAGAGCTAACCAAGAAAGCTGCATTTGTTATGGAATTGGTAACTGCCCTGTAAAGTACAGTTAGGTTGAATTTCAGTCACTGATTTTTAGTGGTGGTGCTGGGACCAAACCCAGACCTCACAAATCCTAGGCAAACAGTCCATCGTTGAACATCAACAGCCTTTAGACTTAATTCTGAGGCCAGGTGGTTTAAACGTGAACTCACTTCTCATGAATCCTTTTCTCAGAGGAACATGGAATATGGTGCTTTATGAGGAATCTTGTGCCTCTTTTGGCCCAAGGGAAAAGTAATAATACATAAGCAGTTACTAAGGAGGGAGCTCCAGAGCACAGACTGAGATCTGGAAAGAAAGGTTGAAAGTGCTTGAATGGAAAACAGGGCTCCATCATTTGCCAGACATCCATTAAGTGTTTGCTTTGTCCTAAGGACAAGATTCCCGAACCACTTGCCTAAAAGAGGTTTGGGATTTATTGTAGTTTGGGAGTCCAGGCCCTTGAGCTAATACTGAACAAGACAATAAAATGAAGCACTCAATTGAGCCAGGTGGTAATTAGAAGGAAAGCCAGGCTGTAATGAGGTGCTAATTGTGCAGACCAGGTATGAAGTGCTAGAGGAAGAGCTGCTGCTAGCGACAATACCATTGTAGAGCAGGAGTAGCTGTCCCAACTAACTCTGGTTAATTAAAGCTGTAAAAGGCAGAAGCTAGGGCAGTGGAGGCTCTGGTGTTGTGCAGAGACCTCTTAGCAGCCCAGCAGGGGTTAGTTTCCATTTTAGGCAAACATGGGCAAGTTCTAGGCCTTTTCCTTTGCACCTCCACCATTAGCCTAAAACTAGTAAAGCTGAAGGTAAGCTACTGTTTCTCTCAAAGATCTGTTTCCTTTACATAGTCTGCATTCACCCTGCATGCACCTTGGTCTTATGAATACTAGATATAAGTAACCAGTCATAATCTTTGGCATGTGTTGGAGTCTGGCTCTCCATACTGGCACCTCTCTTGTCCTAGATCTTAGTGATTGGGATTGCAGTGCTAGAAGAACTAATGGAATGTGTGGCTGATGCATATGATTATCTAGACTCAAGGAATAAAGCATTCACATGTGTTTTTATTTTAAGAGCTAGCCTATATCTCATTAGCTCATGTGTGAGAACAGAGGTCACAGATTCTGATTGGCAGATGTAGAGAGAGCTATACTGACAATGTGAGGAAGAACTGAGGGAATATACCTGAGTATTGACATTCTGCATGGGAAAGGAGGCTGACACCAGTCTGCCTGTAGTTCCATCTTTTGAAAATCATTTGGTCTCCACTTTGAGAAATTTCCAGAGAGACACAGTCACTTCTAGCTGTCAAATGTGAAGGTGAGAAAGCTGGAGACTGTGCTTCTGACTTCATCTCTCTCAGCATTGTGAAGTGTTGGGACTTGCATCTTTTCATGGCCCTGCCAAACTGGCCTTCAGGGTGCATGGAGACTTGACAGTCTTTGGATTTTCAGAACTACCTGATACATGACTGCTGTTCCAGGTCAGTGAGGACAGAATGCCTTTGGGTAGGATCAATTTCTTACTACAGTGACTCTAGTGGGACTATTATCCTTCTGGCCACAGTCCTGTTGCAGTAAGTTTTGACCTTAGCACAAAGGTGTTTTTAAACCAAGAATCAGTAGCAGAGAGTCCAGAAAGGTTGGTTAGAAAGATAAGCAACTATGGTGAACAGGCTACTGGGCACCTATCTCAAGGACTTGAGCTTTACGTACAGACTTGCTTGTGGTGATATGCCAGTTGGTTAACCTCTCAGCCTCACTTTACTCCCAAGTCATAAATCTCAGAATAGATCTGCATGTGAAAGGATTTAAGTGCTGAAACGTGGTCATGATTAACTTGGGGTTAAAAGACCTTTACCATTTTTTTGTGTGTATATATGTATATGTGTATGTGTGTTTATTGTATATGTAATTTATTTATTTGAGAGAGAAAGAGCCAGAAAGAGAATGAGCACTCCAGGGTCTCCAGCCACTACAAATAAACTCCAGATGTATGCGCTACTTTGTCCATCTGGCTTTACGTGGGTACCGGGAAATTGAACCCACACTATCACTCTTTGCAGGCAAGCACTTTTAATCCACTCAGCCATCTCTCCAGCCCCCTGGTTGTGTTGTGTTTTGATTTTGCTTTTGTTTTTCGAGGCAGGGTCTTGGTCTAGCCCAGGCTGACCTGGAATTCACTATGTAGTCTCAGGGTGGCCTCAAACTCACAGCGGTCTTCCTACCACTGCCTCCCAAGTGCTGGGATTAAAGGCATGCACCACCACACCCAGCTTGTTTTTGATTTTTTGAGGTAGGGTCTCATGTATCCCAGGCTGGTCTCAAAGTCAAAGATAACTTTGAACTCCTGATCTTCTTGCCTCTATCTCCTAGTGCTGGGATTACAGACATACCTTACCATGCCCAATTTATGTGGTGCTGGGGAATGAACTCCAGGGTCTTATTCTTACTAAACAAGCACTCTACCAATTGAGCTACATCACGAATCCATACCATATTTGATAAATTTTAATAATGCAGTTTCGGAAAAAAATTGAATGGACAAAAATTACCTTACAAAGGGTAATTCCATGACATACTTGATTGAAAACTAAATGTGCTCAGGAAAGTTGCTGACAGAGACAGTTACTAGTAGGATTCCTTTGAATTTTAGGAGCGAATGGGGCAAGAAAGTTTAGGGAAGCTTTTAGGAAAAAAAATGTAGTCAAGTCCAAGAAATTAACAAAGAAAATGTTACCTTTGGCCCTCAGAAGAGAGGACTCCAAGTCTAAGCCCTGCAAGGGACCTTAGCAGTATTTGGACCTCCATCCATGTTGGGTAGGATGAGGAGACTGAGGTGGGAGAGTGACGGACCCAAGCCCAGTGTTCATTCCTTCTGGCACAAGGCTCATGTCTTTTTCCAGAGCCCTGCAGCAGATGCCAGAGAGCCCTTCCCATATATATAGGCAGGGCTGGGTTCTTGCAGAGGACTGTGGTGTACCTTGTTTCCATGTCCCAGGATCCTCCCAAGCCTCTGCTCTTGCATTCCTATTCATGTGCCTGGATTAAGTGGCAACAGCACACACACCAACCTGGAAGCCTTGTATGCTTGCAGTACTGTTCTTCCCATCTCACTCAGCTTTTACTTTCAGTTCCTACAAAAGTCAGGCTCTTGCCTGGGTGATGTCACAGTAGCTGTGTGCTTGCACATGGCACAGTGTGGGGCTAGGTGCTGTCCTCAGCACTCTCAGGTAGGAACCTTGGCTGGCTGGGCTCTGCCTGTCATGGGCAGCTTTCTTGCAGGAAAAGCAGTGTCCTGGCCCTTGACCCCACAGTAGGTAGCTTCCAGAAGAAGCAGATTGTTAGGGTTCAGGCTTGGACTGACTCCTGGCTCAGGCATCATGGCCCTCGCACCTCCTAGATTAAGACAGGATCAGTCTTCTAAATGCTAGTTGGTGATCAGCCAGGGCCTGTTAAGAGTCTTGAATGCTTCCTTTCAGGCCTATATTCTGAACACTGCTGCGTGGGGCCAGCCCACCTGATAGCACTGCTCTGCATAACCATGCCAGGGGCAAGATAGCCAAACTGTAAGTAACCCAGGACGTGGATGCAAATGTCAACTCCTCCTTTTATTAAATGGCTGAAGTGAGCATTTAAAAGCTTACTACAGGGCTGGAGAGATGGCTTAGTGGTTAAGCGCTTGCCTGTGAAGCCTAAGGACCCCGGTTCGAGGCTTGATTCCCCAGGACCCATGGGGGCGCACACGTCTGGAGTTCCTTTGCAGTGGCTGGAGGCCCTGGTGCACCCCTTCATATTTCTCTCTCTCTCTCTCTCCCTCCCTCCCTCCTTCCCTCCTTCTTTCTTTCTCTGTCACTTTCAAATAAATAAATAAAAATAAAAAATTTAAAAGCTCACTACATCCTGTGCTCCACAGCTTCCTGGAGGTGTGAATTTGGGCAAATCTCTCCATGCATGTGTCAGCTTTTTCATCTCTAATGGCAAGTGGGCTTATACGTACCTACAGGACAGCATAGGTGTGAGGATCAGACAGGTGAGGTGTGTCTAGCATGCACCCCATGCCTTGCAGGTGTAAACATTCAGTCAGGGTTGGGAAGAGTCCCAATCTCACCTCCCCTTCATCAGGCTCCACCCTGAGGCAGCAGTCAAGCCAATGCCCATCTTGGAAGCTACCTGGCAGGCAAGGGTAGTGTCACATGAAGTTGGTGCACATGACCCTAAAGGGCTTTCCAAACTTGGAGGCCAGGCGTGGTGGCAGAGATAAGAGGATCTCTGTGAGTTCAAGGCCACCCTGAGACTCCAGGTCAGCCTGAGCTCAAGTGAAACCCTACCCCCCCCCCAAAAAAAAAGAAGGAATTACTTCAGGGTGCTGGGGCTAGCAGCCAGTTCAGTAGGGTGCAGCAGGGGCTGTCCACTTGTCCATTAGGCTCCTCTCCAGACGTTTATTGTGAGACCACTCCCTCTGTCAGGTTAGGTAGGCCAAGTTTGGAAGAGGTCAACCAGTCATACAGTTGCCTTTCAAAGGGCTATTTTAATTTTTTTGTTGTTGTTTATTTTTAGTTATTTATTTGAAAGTGACAGAGAAAGAGGCAGATAGAGAGAGGAAGAGAATGGACGTGCCAGGGCCTTCAGCCACTGCAAACGAACTCCAGATGTGTGCGCCCCCTTGTGCATCTGGCTAACGTGGGTCCTGGGAATCGAGCCTTGAACCAGGGTCCTTAACTGCTAAGCTGTCTCTCCAGCCCAAAGGGCTGTTTTAAGGGGTCTGAGAGTGAGGTTTGGAGGAGCACATTGTAAGGAGTCCTACCCTTCCTTTGGCCCAAGTGGCTTTTGTTTTCTTTTTCACAAGAACCACCACACCCAACTCACTCTGAGTTGAAGAAGAGATTGAGATCTATCCACTGCCTCCCTTTGTATTGAGCACCTGAAGCTAAGCTGTCTTGATCGGTTGGATAGAAGGAGGAAGTAGAACTCACATTTCCTGCTTGGTCAATTCCTTCCAGGGGGAAGGGAAGCTGCTTGTGCTGGGTAGTGATGGCAGGCAGCTGGCTGTGAATCCTAGCTCCACTGCCTTGGTCGTGTGGCCTTGGGAATCTAACCCAAACCTGAGAGCTACTCTTTTACTTCTGCAGTAGCGAATGGCACAAACTGTTGGGCAGAGTTGTCAGAACTAGAGCAGCATAACGGGCACCCGGTACATGCCACTCGGTATGTCTTGTTTCAGAGAACCTTGACTTCTGCATCTGTGAGTGAGAATTGGACTAAAATGCTTTAGATGGTCTTCAGTGTTCTCTTTAGCTCATGTGTTTTGTTTTTAACCAGTCATTCTTTTTAAAAAAAAAAATCTATTTGTTTCTGGAGAGCCATGCCAGGGCCTCTAGCCACTACAAACTAACTCCAGACACATGTGTCACCTTGTGCATCTGGCTTTACGTGGGTATTGGGGATTTGAACCCAGGTTCTTAGGTTTCGTAGCAAATGCTTTAATCACTAAGCCATCTCTCTAGCCCTTAGCCAGTCATTCTTATGTGTGTCTCAGGCCTGGTGTGGTGATGCACACCTTTTAATCCCAGCACTCAGGAGACTGATACAGGAAGATTGCTGTGAGTTTGAGGCTAGCCTGAGACTATATAGTGAATTCCAGGTCAGCCTGGACTAGAGCAAGACTCTACCTCAAAAAAACAAAAAAAATTATCTCAGTTTTCCACATCATTGCAACATATTTCACACAGAAGAGAAATTAGAGTATGTTGCTCAAATGCTGGTGGTTTCAACAGATCTCAGTGTTTGTCACATGCAGTTTGTGTGGGTGTGTACTTCCTTAATGAATGAAGTAGAGTAATTGTAGTCAGTTCTGCTAGCCTCCATCAGCCCAGAACACCCCTTCCCCCCAGAGAAAAACATTTGCCTGAATCAATTCTATAAGGTGAACACACTTGTGAGGCAAGAAGGGGAACTTGTCCTACTGACCATTTTCTGATTTCCTCAGTGAATTTTAGATAGATCAGATTTGGGAGCTGGAGGAATGGCTTAGCAGTTAGGCGTTTGCCTGCAAAGCCAAAAGACCTAGGTTCAATTCCTTGGGACCCATATTAGCCAGATGCAGCACAAGGGGGCACACACATCTGAAATTCATTTGCAGTGGCTGGAGGCCCTCGCACACCCATTCTCTCTGTGTGTGTGTGTCAAATAAATAAATAAATAAAAATATTAAATAGATAAGGTTTGGTTTGCAGGTTCAGTAGTTAACTTTTACCCCACTCCCTTTTAGTTTTCAGCTGAAGGATAACTGTGCCAGAGATCTTGGAGGTGGAGGGAAGCATATTGTTGACTGTGTCAGGATCCCTTATGGTGACCCACCTGCTCTGCCTGCCTAGACACCTTCTGTGGCTGGCTGCCTGTGAGACCACAAATACTGTGCCTTTCCTGGCAGGCCTTGGACCACACCCTTAACTTTGTGAGAAAGATCAGTGACATACTGTAATTATGAAATCTTTCTAACGTAGTGATTCATGGTTCAATCTTTGATTTTTCTGAGACATGAGAAAATAAACAAACATGTACAAACCTTTGGGATCCTCATACAAATTTAACTATAGCTGAGATAAATGAATTCTCTACTTGATGCAGGCCATTTTACTCACCTTTTCAGCTCTCTTGCAAATGCTTTTACATTGAAAGTTGGTCACTTAATGTGAGGCCTGAAAGAGTGAAACACTATGTTCTTGAAATAGTATCCTTTAAGCCATAGGATGTTAATGTTACACATATGGGTGAATTTCAAGAGAGTTATGAAAATATGCCCTGTTTGAGATGACTTATTAAGGGACCAAAGGTAGATTGAGTTACTTAATCCTGGTAAAAACTAGTCATGGCAAGAATTTGATGTTGGGCTGGAGAGATGGCTTAGCGGTTAAGCGCTTGCCTGTGAAGCCTAAGGACTCCAGTTCGAGGCTCGGTTCCCCAGGTCCCACGTTAGCCAGATGCACAAGGGGGCGCACACGTCTGGAGTTCGTTTGCAGAGGCTGGAAGCCCTGGCGCGCCCATTCTCTCTCTCTCCCTCTATCTGTCTTTCTGTGTCTGTCGCTCTCAAATAAATAAATAAAAAATTTAAAAAAAAAGAATTTGATGTTGAGGGCAAGTTGAAGGATACCAACCAGGCCCAACTCCCAGCAACAGTCCATATACTAGATGGGTTAAGATTTCACATACTCACTTGAAACACATTTGGCACAAGCCAAAAGCCTCTGGGCTTGGGAGTTTCTACTAGCTTTTTGCTATTCATGACACCTGGTAAGGAGTTGATGAAACAGATTTGTCAGTGTGACTCCTACTCAAAGGGATCTAGAAAATTCTCTTGCTGTTTGATTTGTTTTTCTTTTTTTTTTTTTTTTTTTTGGGGGGGGGGGTTTCAAGGTAGGGTCTCACTCTGGTCCAGGCTGACCTGGAATTAACTCTGTAGTCTCAGGGTGGCCTTGAACTCACGGCGCTCCTCCTACCTCTGCCTCCCGAGTGCTGGGATTAAAGGCGTGCACCACCACGCCCGGCTTGATTTGTTTTTCTTGTGTATGTAGATGGTCCGTATCTTTAAGGCAAGGGAACATAATCATGTGAAGAGTAAGTTTGTTCAGCCAGTCTCTGTTTGGATACTTCACACAGACCTTAAAGATTGGACTTGTTGCTTTTTTTTCTATTCTCATTGCATGCCATTCTGAGAGGCACCCATGGGTGGGAGCATATGAATGGGGTGGCATTTGAGAAACAATCCTCATAAAGTACTTTGAAGTGCTTCCAAGAATTTGGTGTGACACTGGGCATGATGGCACACACCTTTAATCCCAGAACTCAGAGGCAGAGGTGAGAGGATCATTGTGAGTTCAAAGCCAGCCTGAGACTGCCTAATGATTTCCAGGTCAGCCTGGGCTGGGCTAGAGTAAGACCCTACCTCAAAAAAGCAACAACCAAAAAAAAAAAAAAAAAAAAAAAGGTATGTGCCAAGTGTGACAAGAGGTGAGTCCATGGCTAAGAGTTGCTGCTGAGTCCCAAGGTTGGGCATTTTCCTGATTCAAAGTAGGAAAGGAAAAGGGTCTTGATTTGCTTGCCTTTATTGTTGTTGGGAAGGTTGAAGGGGACACAATTTGTTTCACCATGGGTTTCCCCCACATTTCTCAGATGTTCACTTGGCTATTCAAGGGTAAAGTCCTTATTACAGAGCTACTTCTGTGCTCGTGAGAGGCCAGGGGTTAGTGGCAACCTTGCTTGCTTTCACTGTGATGTTGTGAAACTCATAGGAGAGCTCTTAACAACACATAGTTTCCGGGTCCTCCACATCATGGACTCACTCCTTAGTGCTGGAGGGAGTAGTAGGGTGCAAACAGCTCCTCTATATACTCATATACTCTTTGATCCTAGATTATTCAGAGATGGAACATTCTGGTTACCTGAGTGGGTATTAGTCCTCCTGCTTCATGATCCTACTTGACACACCCTTCATCAACCTGAAAGGAAGCAGACCAGGCCTCCCAGAAGTAACTCTGAGCTCACAGAACTCCCATGTTTACTAGTGATTGTTCCATGCACACACTGAGCTAATATGAAGTCAGGCCCTCCAATCCTCAGAGCTGTGTGGTGGGGACAACATAGCAGTGCCCCTGAAGGAGTCTTATGCCCAAAGCAAGCCCCTTTCCTTTATAGAGACTAACGAGATCCTCATCTGCTAGGCTTTGCCAGCTCATGGTGTAGGCCCAGTGTGCTGTGAGGATTGGCACCTGAGGACACAGAACCAGCATTGGCCAGTAACAGAGGACTAAGCCATTTAAAAGAGATGTGAAATTCTAATAGTCTGAACAGGTCATCTGGTGACTCAAGCCCCTTGGAACACGGTCCCAGAAATGACTGTAGATCATTCTGGAAGAAATACATGCTTATTGTGCTTAATGCAGGAACAGCAGTTCTATCTTATGTGCGTTTCCCTCCCTCCTTTGCTCTTTTTATCTCCCCTCTTTTTTTGTTCTTTTCAAATTATTTTTATTAACAACTTCCATGATTATACAAAATATCCCATGATAATACCCTCTCTCCCCCACTTTCCCCTTTGAAACTCTATTCTCCATCATATCCCTCAATCAGTCTCTCTTTTATTTTGATGTCATGATCTTTTCCTCCTATTATGCTGATCTTGTGTAGGTAGTGTCAGGCACTGTGAGGTTATGGATATCCAGGCCATTTTGTGTCTGGGGCTGGGGGAGCACGTTGTAAGGAGTCCTACCCTTCCTTTGGCTATTACATTCTTTCTGCCACCTCTTCCACAATGGACCCTGAGCCTTGTAAGGTGTGATAGAGATACTGCAGTACTGAGCACTCCTGTCATCTCCCCTCTTTTTAAATTTTTATTTATTTTGAAGTAGGGTCTTGCTCTAGCCCAGACTGACCTAGAATTCACTATGTAGTCTCAGGCTGGCCTTGAAATCACAACCCTCCTACCTCTGCCTCCCCAGTGCTGGGATTCAAGGCGTGTGCCACCACACCCAGCAAATTCTATTATTTTAAGGCTTTCCATTTAATCATCCAAATGGTTAGAATGTGTTTCTGCTTAGGAATAAGTCAGTTGCCTCGAAAGTTTTTCTTATGTGGAAGGGTTTGTTACTTAACAAAATGGTGTACAAAACTTCAGTGTGTCAAGCCACTGCTGCATGCACAGCAGGAGTGAACAGCCGCTGGAGGACAGAATACAGCTCACTGCTCTGAATATGCTGGGTGTGGAACATAATCCCTGGGAGGATCTGATGGAGAGTTGCCCTAAAATGTATTTTTAGTGCTCTCTCATTTATGAAAACCTTTGTAATTGAAGCACAGTGTGATAGATAAAGCCTGATGGAAATGGCCACAGCTTATACTGAGTTAGTGTAGGTGACCATCCCTGTCACGGGGGTGGGGGACAGAGCGAGAGTTATGGTGGGTCTGTTCTTTATTTAGAGAGCAACAACTAGGGGTCAGCAGACTTTTTTTAAAAGACTCAGAGTAGGTCAAGCTTGCAAGTTACATAGTTACATAGTCAGACACAGCTTTGCCATTGTGGTGCATTGTGGTCTGTGATCCAGTGTGGGGTGAGCGTAACTACAGTCAAGGGAACACAGGTGATAAACATGCAAGTCGACATGGTGACCAGGGAAATGGAAAGAATGCCTGTGCCTGGAGGTCAGAGCATTGAGCTTTGATGAGCTTTTGACTTTGTGAGAAACCAGCTTGTTTGTTGGAGTTTGGTTGTGGTTGATTGGATTTAAGGTTTCAGAACTTTTTGGACACAGGTCAGCTCTCAGACCTTCCTAGTCTAGTTTTCGCTTGTCCTGGTTGGTGTTTTGGAAACCAAGACCGTATATTTTAAAACCTTTATGCTCTCACTACCTGCACTCAATTGTCACTCAAGAGAATGAGTGCGTGGGGGCTCTGCTGAAAATTCTGGTTGGTGGACACCAGAAGCTGCTATTTTCTCTGCATGAGGAAGTTATTCTGTGTTCTGTTTTGGTTTAGTTCGAGACAGGGTCTCATGTAGCCCAGGGTGGCCTCAAAATCACTATGTAGCAGACTACACCTTGAACTCCTGCCTCCCAAGTGTTGGCTGGGCTCATAGGTGTGCACCACCACACCTGGTTTTTTCTATGTCACAATGCTCCCCAGTGCAGTGTACCTGGCACAGGGTAGTCACCTATGTATTTGTTGATCTGTTCCTTTAAACAGGTACATGGTACACACTTACCCATCATTGCTAATCTGCTGCTCAGCATTGGCCTGTGTGGTCTTTCACCCAGAGTACTTGGCTGCCCCACCCCTCAGCTCTGTTAGACTGTAAGGGCTGCCGTGTTCAGACTAGATAGCTCTACCATTGTGTGGGATGAGGGAAGAAAGAAGGTTGGGTGGAGGGGATAAAGGTCAGGAGAGAGCCTGTCCTTGTCCCTGGAGCCATGTCTTCACAGTGCATGGGGCCGTTGCTATTCATGAGTCATTTCATGTGCTCTGGAATGACTGAGTTCTCACTTGCTCCGTCCTGCGCTGCATGTGGCTTTCTGTTAACGCCTGCCCGGGGGTGAGAAGCCATAGGCCAAGCTGAACAGAGGAGGCATCTTAGTTATTTCTCTTCTTTAAAATTTCTTCCTATTTTAGCATACAAAGTAATGGTTTCATTACGGCATCTTCACAGATACTGCATTATACTTTGTTCTGTTTCATCCCCCAATCCTTAGTCATATTGCATCTCTAGAGGTTTGTGTTGCAGCTGTTAGAGAGAAAATATGCTTGCTCAACACTTTCTCTTTCTTCCCTTTTTCTTTTCTTTCTTTTTTTGGCATGTGTGTGGTGTGCATCTGTGTATGTGTGTTCAAATATATGTAGGTGCATTTATGTGTATATGTGCATGTAGAAGCCATAGGTGATGTTGGGTGTCTTCCTCAGCCACTCTTCACCTTAGTTTTTTGTTTTGTTTTGGTTTTGGTTTTCCGAGGTAGGGTCTCACTCTGGCCCAGGCTGACCTGGAATTCACTATGTAATCTCAGGGTGGCCTCAAACTCACAAGATCCTCCTACCTCTGCCTCCTGCGTGCTGGGATTAAAGGTGTGTGCCACCATGCCTGGCTTCCATCTTAGTTTTTGAGACAAGGTCTCCTATTTGAACTTAAAAGCTTGCCGTGCGGATCCCTTCTCTGCCTTCTGAGTGCTGTGGGATTACAGGAAAGCTGCCAAGGGTGCTAGGTATCCAACTCCAGTCTTCACACTTGTAAAGCAAGTGTTTTGTTCATGAAGCCATCTCCCCAGCCCTCCTCAGTACTTTCACTAAAGGAATGGCTATATTCCCTAGAGAGAATGCATGAGCTGGGCTGGGTGTCCAAACATCCATCATTCATGTCCCTCTGGCTCCCAGTTCTGGCACCAACAACCCTGGGAAGGGGTGGCCATGGCAGGAACGAAGATGTTTCACCGATAAAGAAGCAGGAGATTACAAAGCCCCATGGCCTATGGTGGAAAGCAGCTTTAAACCAGTTGTCCAACATCACCTGCAAGGAGAGAAGAACTCATGTTCCTGCTGGGGAAAGCTCACTTTCAGCTCAAAGCCCTGGGCTTGTTCGGACCTTTAGCACCCTCATGTAGGGCCGGGGACTGAAGTGTGTGTGTGCGTGCATGCATGTGTGCGTGCATGGGTAGGCCTGAGGCTGGTCCTTGCTGACTGCCATTTTGCCTGTCTATATTATCCCATTAGCTCCAGCCAGCAGCTTCAGCCTGCCTCTTGGCTTCTATACTATGCAGACAGTATAGTTCCTGTTGAAGAGAGCTTTTCCCAGCATTTGCTGCTCCCTGCCCCATCATTTACATCAGATTTTGACTTGATGGAGGATCATCTAGACATTGACACCCTAACAACCAAAGAGACCTGGATTCTAGTCCCTCCTCCAGTCCAGTTGCTGATCTGATCTGGCTGGCTTTGGGCATCCCCCTATCTTGTGAAGATGTGGGGAAGGTGCTTTGGCTTTCCAGTGGCAGGAACAGGGAAGACAACCTACATCTTTATTTATTTATTTATGAGAAACAGAGAGAATGGGCATGCCAGGGCCTCCAACCACTGTAAATGAAGTCCAGGTGCATGTGCCACCTTGTGCATCTGGCTTATGTGGGTCCCGGGAAATTGAACCTGGATCCTTTGGCTTTACAGGCAAGTGTCTTAACTGCTAAGTCATCCCTCAAGTCCTGACAACCTGCATCTTAAGTGAGCAAGTTGCTGAGGCAGCATGTGCAGGGAATATGCACATAGGTTACATCCATGTTGCTCACTTTCGGGGATTATCAATAAGGTACTGAGGCAGTGTATGCAGGGGTGTGCGTGTACCTCCGTTTGCTGGCTTTGGGGATACGGGTAAGGTGCTGAGGCAGTGTGTGCAGGGGTGTGCGTGTACCTCCGTTTGCTGGCTTTGGGGATACGGGTAAGGTGCTGAGGCAGTGTGTGCAGGGGCGTGTGTGTACCTCCGTTTGGCTGGCTTTGGGGATGTGGGTAAGGTGCTGAGGCAGTGTGTGCAGGGGTGTGCGTGTACCTCCGTTTGCTGGCTTTGGGGATACGGGTAAGGTGCTGAGGCAGTGTGTGCAGGGGTGTGCGTGTACCTCTGTTTGCTGGCTTTGGGGATGTGGGTAAGGTGCTGAGGCAGTGTGTACAGGGGTGTGCGTGTACCTCTATTTGCTGGCTTTGGGGATGTGGGTAAGGTGCTGAGGCAGTGTGTGCAGGGGTATACATGTACCTCCGTTTGGCTGGCTTTGGGGATGTGGGTAAGGTGCTGAGGCAGTGTGTGCAGGGGTGTGCATGTACCTCCGTTTGACTGGCTTGGGGGATGTGGGTAAGGTGTTGAGGCAGTGTGTGCAGGGCATGCATGTACTTCTAGGTGGCTCACTTTGAGGAGGTCACTGGTAAGGTGCTGAGGCAGCATTGCAGGGTTTGCACATGTATCTGTGTGGCTCATTGGGGGATGAAGATGTTGAGGTGGTGTGTGCAGGTCTGCACATTAATCCATGTGGCTTGCTTTGTGAGGCAGTCATAAATAAGGTGCTGAGGAAGTGTGTACAGGGTCTGCACGTATATCTGTGTGGCTCACTTGGGGGGAGCAGTCATTGAAAAGCCAAACCACATTTCTTCATCCTTTCCTCTTTCAGATGCCAGTATGGACAAAATAGCTTATGATGCTTATCCCCGCCCACCACTTCCGAGATATTGAGCGGAAACCAGAATACCTCCAGCCAGAAAAGTGCATCCCACCTCCCTACCCCGGCCGTGCGGGAACCATGTGGTTTATCCGGGATGGCTGTGGCATTGCCTGTGCTGTTGTCACCTGGCTTCTGGTTCTCTACGCAGAGTTTGTGGTCCTCTTTGTCATGCTGGTTCCATCCCAAGACTACGTGTACAGCATCATCAATGGGATTGTGTTCAACCTGCTGGCCTTCTTGGCCCTGGCCTCCCACTGCCGGGCCATGCTAACGGACCCCGTGAGTATGTCTGGGCTTGTTTTGACTAGCCCACACTCTCCTCCTCTGGCCCTAGCATGGCCACAGCCTGCATGCTCCCCATGGACCTTGCAAATGTGGAGAACAGGACAGCCAGGGCTGGGGAGGGAAGTAGGCTTGTCCTCCGTTCTAACTCTTGTTAGAGTTATGTAGGATTCTGACCAGGGCCTAGGGTTCAACACTTGTACTGCAGCACATGTGGGTGGCTAAATGGTGGTATCTGCATGCTGCTATATATACTCCTTGAACCTACTGTGGCAGAAGTTTGGATGAGGAAAACCTAGCCTGTGGTTGTAGGGGTGAAGTTATATAAGTTATATAACCTTAGAGGCTGGGCCAGATGGTTAGCAGAAAACGTACCAGATGCTGGGTCATAATGGCGGACTGGAGCTGGGTGGGCTGGACATGAGCACTACATCCAGTTGTGGATGTTGCCTTCACTTGGCTTAGATGAGAGTCTTCTTTTCCTGAAAGGATGACTAAACCTGTTTGGGGCTGCAGGAAGTACGTGTGAACACTGAGTAGAGCAGCGGCAGACCCCTCCAGTGTCAGCTGATACACCAAGCAGTACAAAGGCTGTTGGAGATTGTTGTACCCTGATATGAATTGCTCCCTTCTGCTCATGACCTCGTGTAGGAAGAAGTTGAGAAGCTGTTACTTGTGGAGACCGCCTGTGGCTTCACTGTTTCAGTGTGGGGTGGTGGGAGCTATATAGAAAAGTGCTGCTAATGATCCTGGTCCTGGCCACACAGGTTTTGTTTCTGTGAACACCAGAAACTCACAGGAAAGACCATGGGGCTGAGCTCTTTCCCTTCTTAAAGGGCCCCATTTCCTCCTGTTTGGGGTGGGTTGTTAATCTGTCCCAAGGTAAAGGCAGCTTTCTAGCTCAGTCTTATGTGCAGCTGTTCTAGACAAAGCCTCCAGATGCCAGCCAGCACCCTCCAGGTGAATCTGTTGGTCAGTGTGGTGCTGCCTATGGGATCATGGAGCAGTTGTGAAGAAAATGATGCCCCAAACTTCTTCAAAGTGCCCCAGACACAAGGGCATAAAAGAGTTTTCCTTGCAGGATCAACATGGTCATCCTGAAAACAAGCTAGAGATCCATTCAGAAATTTTCAGGCTCCCTTGTTCGCAGGAACGCATCAGAGGAGCTATTCAGTTTGGAGCGTGTTTTAAGTCCCACAACTGGTTCTGTATAGAATCTCTCAGAGTGTCTCAATGGTGCTGGTGCCTGCCCTCCCTCAGAGGTTCCACTATAATTGCACAGAGGCCAGTGGGTATTGGCAGATTGAAAGCTCCCATGTGGCCCTTGTGTGCCGCCATGCTGAGAGAAGCTGATAAGTGGAGATTGATTGCAGAGCAGACTTTCAGTCTGGACAGGCGCTGCTGTGGATTAGTGCCACTTTTGTGTGGGAAAGGCTGAGGAGTGGGTTTAGGAGACAAAATCCAGGCTGCTTTCTAGCCACTCTGCCTATGTTAGGTGCAAGCAGACACTAGGTGGGCAGTGGGAGCTGGCCGGCTGGCTTGGAGAGTTGTTTTCTAGAAGGCATGTGAGATTAGGGAGCTGGATGCCCAGTGGAGGACTGGTCGCTTTTGTTGCCCTCATACACCTATGCCCCACTTGCTGCATGGAAGCACTGAGCCTCTCCATGGACATCTTCAGGCAAGCCCTTGTAGGTGAACGTGACTCATCATGATGTGTTGCTGAGCTTCCAGATTGGCAAGAGCCACAGACTACAGCCCCAGCACCAGCCAGCCCCCCATAGGTGGGGTTTGTTGGTAGCCCCAAGAAAGGAGGCTATACAATGAAGAGTCAGTCAATATCTACCGTCAGTAAGGGAAGCTCATTAATGGTACTGCAGACTACAGATGAGCTCTGACCCAGGATCTTCATGTCACCACCTGCCTCTCTCAGCACCTGACAACTTATGCAAAAGCAGTATGATAAGCAGAGGGGTGGCACTCAGATGTAGGGTCCAGATTTCAGATCAAAACAGATCTACTAGGGTCTCCTTATTTATACAGCAGGGGGAGCCTGTTTTTAGCAAGAAGTCAGTGTTCCTGAGGGTTCTGAGGAGTTACCTAATGGAGTATGATGTTTTATATTTTAGGAATTCATGTTGCTCAGGTTATAGACAATACTGCATTGGATGTCCTTTGGGTTAATACTAGTGGAAAGAGAGAGGAAAGTGGGGCTGGGGCGGGGGAGGAGCATTGTTCCACCAAATAGTCATTGTACCTCTTCCATCTTGGAATTGTGATTCCAAATGCAACACCACAGCACTTGCAGCCATAACAGCTTTCTGGAACATTTAGTAGTCATTGATGCCAGCACATGTGAGAGCAGGGAGCTCCCCTGCCCAGGAGCTCAGTAGTTGAATCCACACAGAGCTTAGCAAAAAGGAAGAGGGAAATGGCTCTCAGGTGTTTAAGAGGCCCCCTGAGATGACACTGCCATTCAGAGCAGGAAAAGGGATAGGCCTGTTAACAGAGGGAGGAGATAGCCCAATCAAGAGACACATGAGGTGGGAACAGGCCATACTGGTGTTTGGTCTCCTTTCCCACTCTGAGGTTGTGTAATGTTGTCCAAGGAGCTTTCTGTTTTCCAGAAGCACTTCAGACAGTTGGAGGTCTAGAGGCTCCATGTGCCCTAAGGAGGTACTGCTTGAAGACAGCCCAGCCTCAGAAATCAAACTGCAGTCCCTCCCACTCCTTCTCTCTTCTTGATTTCTCCCTCTTTCCCTTTCCACTCCAGGTACAGTCTACATTCTGAAACAGTGTATCTCCCAGGAGATAACAAAAGTGGAGAGGCACAGCTCTCATGGACTGAATATAGAAAGCTCAAGGGCACACATTGCATAATTATAGCAATTGCATGAACTCTTAGACTAGACTTCTTAGACTTCTCTTTGCCCCTTCTTCCCTGGGGGCATGCTCTGTGCGGGGCTGTTGCTGTTGCTGTCCAGAGCACGGGTGTGCACATGCTAACCCAGCCCTAAAGTCACAGCAGCACCTGCTCACTCTTCTCCCTGAAGTGGACAGTGAAATCCTTTAAAAGAAGCAGTGATGGGTTTCTTTCTTTAATTTTATTTTATTTATTAAAGAGAAGAGAGAAAAAGGCAGATAGAGAATGAACATGCCAGGGCTGGCTTTTAGCCACTGCAAACAAACTCCAGATGCATGTGCCACTCCAGCCATTACAGTCGAACTGTGCACATATGCCACCTTGCATGCATGTATCACCTTGCACATCTGGCTTACGTGGGACCTAGAGAATAGAACATGGGTCCTTAGGCTTCACAGGCAGGCTCCTTAACTGCTAAGCCATCTCTCCAGCCCCAGCCCTGATTTGTAAATTCAGTCTTTTGTTGGAGTTTCTTTATAGCCTGCCTCCACTGCTTTCCTTTTAAGTGGTTGTATTCTGTACACTTACTGAAACAAGCCTTACTATCTTGGTTTAATTGTCATATTAATGTGCTATTAATACAGTTGTTGTCAGTAGAGGGGTGTGATAGCATAAGGCAATAAAGAAAGGAAAACCTTTTCCAAGTTACTGAGTAGAACTACCTGACAGATAGGTGTGTCTCACAACAGTGTAGATTCAGGATGTGCATGAGCCTGGCCACATTGTCTTGGGAAGTTGTTTGACTCATCTGCAACATTGAGCCTGTGCTGAATGAGAATAAAATAGTCTTAACTACCAAAAGATTTCTGTCACAGAGTGTTTGGAACTATGCCTAGCATATAAGCAGTCAATAAATGTCTGTCGTATTGTTATTTGGCTTGGGTTTATTGAACGCAGGCTTCATGCCATGCCCTGGGCATTTAGCTGTACTTCAGGGTGAAAGACATTGTCTCCCAGGAATTTACAGACATGTAATGTATAATTACATGGTGAGTCTGCAGTCTGAGTTGTGGGAACAGAGGCTGCCTGATGCATGGGGCAAGAGGTACCTGTCAGGCTAGCTGGGCGAGGGGGTTGTTGCCAACACAGGGTTCTGGGAGCAGAAGGAGAATTTCAGAGAGCATACTGCCCCTGGGAAAGCCCAGGTGTCCACTGGGCGGGCTGTATTGATGTATCAGGAAGGTTCCCAGCTCTGCATTGTGGCCAGGCTGGTCATTGTGTACCCTGCCTAGGAGCTCAGACTCTGGTCTGTGGTGACTAAGGAGCTAGTGCAGACTCTAGGCCAGGAATCACTGATCACATTCACACTTGGTAATGTTCACCCTAGAAAACTGGAGGCAGGAAGGGCCAGGAGGTTCTCTCACAGTGATGAGGAGGAGAGAACACCGGGTAAAAAGCAGGATTCTGGCTGAGGTGGGTTTATCCCAAGTAGACACAGACTTTGAGAAGACCCGAGGGTGGCTCCTGCTGTGTCCAGGGCCAGAGAAGGGAGAACCAGGGCGTGGTTGAGCAACTAGTGGGTTAGCTGCGTGTGTTGTAGTTGGGAGGTTTTATTTTGTTTTAGTGCCTTCTGGATAATCAGCTAATGAAGTCTGCAGAAGCAGAGATCACAGTTGGAGCACCTCGCTGGTAGGGTGGGAAAGTGGAGGCTGAAGCAGCATTGTCCAGGCAGGCGCAGCACGGGTAGGGCGAGGCTGGCTGGATCCTTGAAGAAGCTATGTCCACCATGGACAGGAGCACAGAGTTGTCCAGGCAGGCACAGCACGGGCAGGGCAGGAGGCTGGGTGGAGCCCTGAAGAAGCTGTGTCTGCCATGGACAGGAGCACAGACTCAGGAAGTTCCCACAGGCAAAGGAGAGACCATGAGGACTGTGCCTTGGATTTGGACACAAGGAGTAGGGAAGAGTGGGGTCCAGAGAACAAAGGGCTGAGGTGTTATTAAGAGGAGAGCAGAGACGGTGAGTGTGCACGGCTTCCAGTAGCTTGGCCTTGAAGCAGGAATTGGAGCAGGCAAGTCTTGGAGTACAAAGACTGTGATAGATGGGATCCCATTCCTCCCTTAGAGTGGGTACCAACCAGTCAGTCCCCAGGCTTGCCTGCAGCAGAAAGGTAAGGAATATGAAGAAGAGTGAAGCCCACAGTCTCTGTGTTCTCTGAAATAGTAAAGGAAATAGTCACCAAGCTTGATGGCTTCCTGTCATCACAACTGCTTGGGAGGCTGAGACACGAGAATGGCTTGAGCCAATGAGTGAGCAACACAGGCCATTGTCTCCAAAGCAAGGGGCTAGGGAAATGGCTCGGTGGGCAAGAGTACGAGGACCTGATTCTCCCTGAGTTTGATTCCTTAGCATCCATGTAAACAGCTAGCTGCAGGCACGTGCGCGTGCACACACACACATACACACAATGTAAAAACAAAGTGGAGGGAGTGGATGGGTACTGAGAGGTGCTAAAGTTTGGGAGTGCTACTAAGTGGGGAGACTGTGACACACACACACAGCACAAACAGCCTTCCTCTTTGAGAACCAGAACCCTGGAGAGTGGAGAGGGCGCTGCCAGGCCTGGACCAGGAACATACCAACAGTCTCTCCATACTTCTCATGAACTGAGCTAGCCATGTTTGCCCTAACTCTACTGCGGGGCCAGGTGTGTGTTTTGGAAGCGTGGGAGCCTTTTGTAAGGAGTCATAGGTTTTAAAAGTGTTTTTAGCTTGTCATGTACAGAGAGAAAAGACTAGAATAACATGCATGAAAATGTCAGCAATGGGCTGGAGAGATGGCTTAATGGTTAAGCGCTTGCTTATGAAGCCTAAGGGCCCCGGTTCGAGGCTTGATTCCCCAGGACCTATGTTAGTCAGATGTACAAGGGGGTGCACACATCTGGAGTTTGTTTACAGTGGCTAGAGGCCCTGGTGCACCCATTCTCTCTCTCCCTCTTTCTCTGTCTGTCTGTCACTCTCAAATAAATAAATAAAAATTAAAAATACTTTTTAAAAAAGAAAATGTCAGCAATGCTTATGTATCTTGGGTGATCAAATCAGAGGGTGAGCTTCTTCTTCTTTACTTTCTCCTCTACATTTTCTTGTTGACAACCATGAATAACTATGTGCTATTTTGGAAAAGGAAAACAACTTCATTGTGTTTGGATGTACCAGACTGTAGGGACATCCCCAACAGGTTGTAAGGGTGAGTGGCTGGAGTCCTCACTGATGGCAGCATGATGGCAAGGTTAGAATGTCTCAGCAGACCTCCTCCCACTCTCCCTGCCTGCTGCAGCTGGGATTACGCCCAACCAAATTCTTAACTGTGAACTAGGAAGTTTCCATAGTTTTGCAGTCTGTGGAATAAGTTCCAAAAAGCACATTCTTGGAGGGGAAGAGTAGGCAGACCTCACCTGAGACTGGAAAGCATATATGTCACAGGCCCCTCATGGGCCAGAAGGCCCCTGGCTGTGAGTCAGGCTCAGGTGGTCTGGCAGGTGGAGTCTTGCTGGAAGGGAAAGAATCACACTGGAAAGGCACACATCTAAATAATAGGAGAATGAGAATACCACATGAGACTTCTGCTTGCCCTTACATGGGTTCTTCTGACAGCCCCATCAAGGAGCTCTGGGGTTTATAGAAAGCTCCGGTGGCTGGGACCTTCTTACAGATGATCAAGGAAGGGGCAGTGTCGTGGCTTTACCTCCTTTAGGAGGTGCTGTCCCTTTGCACTTCTTTTCTTGCACACCTGGCAGTAGTGATCTCAGCATCAGCCTCCATAAGTTTTGCATTTACTGTGGCCTTCAGTTGTGCTGGGCATCAGGGAAGGTGATTCCTGGCTCGCTAATTTAGAAACCAAGGCAGGCTGGAGAGACAGTTTAGCGGTTAAGGTGCATGCCTGCGAAGCCTAAGGACCCAGGTTCAATTCTCCAGTCCTGTGTGAGGCAGATGCACATGGTAGCGCATATATCTAGAGTTCGTTTGCAGTGGCTAGAGGCCCTGGCACACCTGTTCTCTTTCACTCTCTGTCTTTGTCTTTCTCACTCCCTCTCTGTCTCTAATAAATAAATAAAAATAAATCTTTTTTTAAAAAAGAAAGAAACCAAGGCACTGAGAGCCCACCTGTCAGACTCTCCACTGGCATGTGTTGGAACTGGGATTAAAGTGGGGCCAGCAGACTTCTGAGCCTGCTTCTTGGCCCCTGTGCTATGCCACCCACCACTCTTCTCTCCTTGACCCAGGTTCCTAGCCACCTTTTCCTGGGGGTCCGTCAGGCACTTCAGACCCCGCCAGCTCTTCCCAAAATTGCTTCTCTGGGGCTCTGAGGTTTACAGGTGAGCATTTACCAGCAGCTGAAAGGTCACCTCTTACTAGCGCTCCTCTCATCCCCTCTGCTACCCAGCCTCGGGCTGTTCTACCCTTCACCTTTGGTCAGTTCAAGCATCTGAGTTTCCCTGCATGTCTGTTTCCATCCTCACAATTCAGTCCCCCCCTGACTGAAAGTGCCTTCTCCTGGTCTATGGAATTTGTGGCTGGCCTGCCAAGCACAGGTGCCAACACTGACATCACCTATAAAAGGAGCCCTCTTCCAACTGAAGGCTGTGCAGGTTGCCCACCCTTCTGCTGCAGCCCCCTTTTCCCCCTCTGCTCTTCCTGGAAAACCTCATATTTCTCAAGCTGCCCTTAGACATCAGTATCTTAAAGCTTCTGCATCCCCTGGCTATGGGCTGCTGTTCTCAATGCAGTGACTGCTGTGGCATGCAACTTTGAGAGCAGAAGGTCAAGCAGGTGAGGAACATCTGGGAGGAAAGAGTCCTGGAGATTGACTGAGTCCAGAGCAACAAGTGATGAGAGTGCCAACCAGGTGCTGGTTGATGCTGGATGTTAGGACCCTGGTCCTGTGTCATTCTGTTTGGATGGGCACAGAGCCTAAGCAGGTCCTAGAATCATATCAGTGTCCATGTGCACATTAACATTGCCTGGAACAGCAAATAGGGAACTGAGGGGCACAGCTCCCTGTGGCATTCTGAGTGCAGAGCACCCATCCTGCATAGTAGTCACTCAGGTAAAAGGTAAAAACTTAATTCTGACTTGAACAGAGTCCACTGGCAGCTTTGATGCTCACCGGGGGCACTTGCAGAGGCAGTGCTGTTACCAGGAAATGTAATGGCTAAAAAATAGTCAAATCACTCTGGTATTTACATGAAGGATGACATTAACACAAAGCGGGTTGGCAAAATGAAAGTTAATCATGGAATGAGTGTGGCCTGATCACTTTTCCTCATCTTCGTCTTTATTCATGTCAATGTAATCCAGAGCATAGTGCCGACTTATGTGTGTGGGGTGACTGCTTAGAAGTGATTGTCTCTACCATAGAGCAGTGGCTAAGAACCCTGACCCTGACACTTTTCCTCTTCTGACAGGGGGCAGTGCCCAAAGGAAATGCCACTAAAGAGTTCATCGAGAGCCTTCAGCTGAAGCCTGGGCAGGTGGTATACAAGTGCCCCAAGTGCTGCAGCATCAAGCCTGATCGAGCCCACCACTGCAGGTACCCCGCCTCCCCTTCCCCGCACCAGGTCAGCAACAGGACTCCCGCTTGTCCCTGCTCCAGGCACCACGTGACCACTAGTTTGGGCAGGGCATTGATTTGGGCTCAAGACACCTGCCTAGGACTCAGCTCGGCCACATCTGATGCAGCCTCTTTCAGTGTGTGTAATATTGAGCGACTCCTGATTCTCCTGCTACCTCAAAGCTTTACCCCAAGCATATGAGCAGCACAGCTTTGGAGAGTCATCTGCAAGCCTTTTATGCTTGAGATGAAGGCGCTGTTCTTGAGTGAAGGCTTTCCTTGAAGACAAAACTTCCAGAGGTTCTAGCAGTCATGGGATTCAGTGCTGGCGATAGAGATACGGCTTAGTGGTAGAGTACTTGGCTGGCATGTGCAGGGAAGGCCATTAGTTCAATCCCCAGTAGCCCCCCTGTCCCCGCCAAAAAAATACAGCCAAACAGCCAAGTGTAGCATTCAGCTGAAGCCCATTCCATCCCAGCAGTAATAATGAGCACTGCTTTTTTGTTTTCAGGTTTCTTTTAGTCAACTCAATGAGAAACTGTCTAATGAAAAATGGCATTCCGGGGGACATTTAGATGCCAAATTGCATAGACCCAGATGTCACTCGGTCCCCTTTCAGAGTGGTATTTGTTTGGAATGAGGAGGCTCTCAGAGATGGGAGGCCATGATTGTTACCTGAGACATTGTGTAGAGAAAGCTGAATGTCCCAAGGGAACCTAGAGAGAGGGGTCAGTCCCCAGCATCCAGATGCCAATCAGCCCTCAGTCCGTGCTGTGTCCCAGGCACCTCAGCCCACCTGTCTCCTTTTTCTCATCCCCTTGGCCACCTCCAGAGAGAGATGTTGCTGGAGGGGTGACTCCCTATGGAGAAGCTGAAGCTGCTAATGACTGTGCCAGGGTTACACAGCCAGTGGGGGAGAGACAGGACTGGGCTCTGTCCTTCCGATGCCAGGTCCAGAAAAGGCTCAACACTAGAAACACTAGAGCTCCAACTTGGGGGTGACTTGTACAATCGTCGAGAGGGAGAGGCAGAGGGAGGGTGTGTGTGTGTGTTTGCTTGCTTCTTGTGCCTGAGGTGAAGTCTATTCTTAACGACACTCCACGACTTTGGTCTTGAAACTAGAGAGGCCTGATGGTGTGGGTCCCACCCCACTGTGGCCCTTAGGCTAGGTGCTGCATCACCCTGGGACTCAGTTTCCCTGTCTGTAAATGGGTGGTTCTCCCTCACCTGTAAAAGCTGAGCTTCCAGCAATGGGGGGTGGGGGGAACTGTGATACGCAGGCTCAGTTCCTCGAGACCAGGCTATAACCCATGATGTTAACGTGGCAGACAACAGCTCTGGGCCACCTCAAAGGCTCTTTTCCTTCCCTGTGCCTTGCTGTCTCTACCACCCAACCCCTGGCATTTTTCTCCCTACTGCCTCCTCCCTCCCATTGATCCAGGGAAGTATTTCCAGTGTTCATAAACAAACAAATGAGCTAGGGCAGTGCAGGAGCTGCTGATTCAGAGGAACCAGAGTGAGGGTGCCGTGAGTTGCCTCAGGGAATGTACACTCCTAGCACACAACTCAAGACTGGGTTTGCTGATGTTAGGTTGAAACCAGCGGCTGCTGCCTGGTTAGAGAAAGCTGTGAGTCTTACCTGCTTGGCAGAGGTCCAAGTGTGCCTGCCATGTTTTGTCTACTGTCAGAGCTCTGAGGACCACAGCCACACATAGACCTTTGACCGGGAGTGTGCCTTCCAGCTTTGTGTCTGCGGTGGATTTCCCCTCCAGGAGAAGCCCTGGAGCCTCAAGCTGGTATCACCCTGGCATGGAGTCTTCCAGTTGATGAGACTGCAGAAGTACCAGACCCTATGGGAGGAAGCTTAAGGGGATCAATGACTTATCCTACAATGACAATCACTGCTTATCTTACTCCATAAAACCTGGCCCATGAAGCTGCCTTGGCATTCCATACACTTGAACCTGGAAACTGGACCAGCATTTTGGGCCTACTTCCTCCCCAAACCCCCCAATGTAGGGTCTCACTCTAGCCCAGGCTGACTTGGAATTTACTGTGTAGTCACAGGGTGGCCTCAAACTCTCAGCAATCCTCCTTTCTCTCCCTCCCAAGTGCTGGGATTAAAGGCGTGCACCGTCACACCCAGCTTTGGGCCTGCTCTTTCAAGCCTTATGGCCTGTCCTTACTTCCCCTTCTCTGTTATCTAACTTGGCTGTCCAACAAGCCACAGCCCCTTACAAAACCAAGCTTTCCAGTCTCTCTAGAGTGTGAGGGCTCACTTTTCTGTGAGAGCTTATCTAAACTTTCAGCAGCTTTCAGAGGTCGGCCAGCTACTTGAAGCTTCTGCCCTCACTACCTCAAGCATATACTCTGAAAACCCCTCTTGAAATAAGTGGGGTGGAAGAGGACCTGCTCTGGAGCCTCAGTTGAAGAGCTTATTCCTTAGATGAGGAGGGAATTAACTCCAGAGCTGACTGGGGAAGAATGTGCCAGAAATGGGCTGCAATAGGTAGCTCTGTGTGGAACAGTGGCCTCCCTGGTGACCAAGGCCTGAGATGCAGGGAAAAGCACATTTCTTCACTGCCTACTTACCTACTTTTAAATTTGTATGTGGGAAATGTGTTGTTGGTGTCTGTCCTGTATATGTATTCACACCATTATTTGTAGGTGTTTCTAATAGATATTGCACAGTGGAGTTGTGGGTCCCTTGTTGTTTCTCACCTCATCCTTTGATCTGGTCTCCTTTTCTTAACTTTCCTTCCTACTGTGGCAGGCCCCTGGGGAGGCTGTGAAGACAGGTGAACATTTCTGAGATGTGCCAGTTGGCAGCATGCCTGTGTCACTGAGGTCCTTTGGAATGGTAGAGAAGAGCACGGATGGGGATCAGTATGACTCCACCACTTTCCTGAGGCAGGTTCAGAATTCATGCTGACAGGACCAAGGTGGCTCAGCAGACCCAGTTCATCTGAGCCCCCAACAGTTTCTGCAGCTTGGAAAAGCACACCCTATCCCTGGTGGAACACAGTAGGACTTGTGGAAGTTCTGCCCCGTTTGGTTATTTGGTGTCTTGAGGAAGTAAGCCATTCTGTATTCCACCTCACTGACATTTCCCAGACCACTTCTCCAAGTCCATGTGGCCCCAGAAAGCAGACTCTCGACTGTGTCAGTTCTGGCAATATGGAGAAGCTAAGATGCTTGGAATGGAAGCCTCTGTCCCTGTAGGGAATGACTGCCTTCCAGGCCCCTTGCAGCACACACCCAAGCCCAACCCCTGCCAGTGCCCAAGGACTCATTTCAGAGGCATGGAACTGAAGCGCAGCTACCTTGGTCCCTTCCAGGCCACACCCAGTGTGTTGGATGCTTCCATCCTGCTTAGATTGATAATCCCTGCTGAAGGTCTGGCTTGTCATTTTCAGTGTTTGCAAGCGGTGCATTCGCAAGATGGACCACCACTGTCCCTGGGTCAACAACTGTGTTGGTGAGAACAACCAGAAGTACTTCGTCCTGTTTACAGTAAGTGAGCTTCCAAATTCTGCCACACCGCAGTGGATGCTTTGCTCTGTGGAAATCCTCTGCATCTCTTCCACTGTGCTGCTGTACTGAACAGTTGTCTGCCCATGTGGTTTTCTGCCTTCCCACGCCATCTCTTTGGCTCAGAGTCCTTCACTTGAGCATGTAGAAAATTGACTCCATTTGACTCGCTGAGAGCAAGATCTGTTTCCAGGCTCTACCCTGAGTGCCAGGCCCAGGTAGTTAGAGAAGGCAGTGTTGCTGATGGATTCAGCATGTGGCTGAGAACTGTGGGCATCCAACACTCTGACATTGCAAGTGGGATGCAGGCCTGTGTTTAATGTCACACATAGCCCAGGCTGTGCCCATGTTCAGGCTTTGCTTCTGTTTTGGTTACACACACTCCCTGAGAATGGCTACTCACCTTCCACCCAGGACAGGAGGTAGCGGAACTGTGAGGTAGGGGAGTCACAGATTCCTCTCTGGCTAGAGACCCTCTTGGTCAAGCCTCAGCTTAGCACAGTGTGCCTACAGAGCACATTCTGAGTGGCCCGTTACGGAACCTGTGTGGTCAGGTTCTCCCATCAATGGTGTCTGCACTGCTTTCCTGTTTCAGATGTACATAGCTCTCATTTCCTTGCACGCCCTCATCATGGTGGGATTCCACTTCCTGCATTGCTTTGAAGAAGACTGGACAAGTGAGTATGAGCCAGGGGTTTCCATCCTGCTGTGGGGGATCGGGGGTGACCTGGGTAGGGTGAAGCACTCTGTTCCCTTCATGGTGCCAGGACCCAACCTCATTTTATCAGATATTCTGCATGCCCATGGACTGAACAGGGAAGGAAGTACAGAGACTCCAGTCCCTCTTCTTGACAAAGAGCAGCCCCTTACAGTCCATTCCACAGGTACAGTAGTGAGCTCGGGCCCAGGAGAGTGCAGGCCCAAGCAAGCAGAGGCCAGCTGCTTGTTCTCAGATCTGGGTGTGGAGCCCAGGGCCTCACTAGGCAAGTGCACTGAGCCACACCTCAGCTCTAAAACAGGGCTCTTTAGTCAGAGATCTTTTGGTTTTTCGAGGTAGGGTCTCACACTAGCTCAGGCTAACCTGGAATTCACTATGTAGTCTCAGGGTGGCCTCGAACTCATAGTGATCCTCCTACCTCTGCCTCCCAAGTGCTGGGATTAAAGGCGTGCGCCACCACGCCCAGCCTAGTCAAAGATTATTTTATCTATCTCAGGGAGATCCATTTTTAGCTTTTTGCCCAAGATGGGTTAGTTTGCTTTTTTTGTTGTTGTTTTGTTTTTGTTTTTTGAGGTAGGGTTTCACTCTAGCCCAGGCTGATCTGGAATTCACTATGGAGTCTCAGGGTAGCCTCGAACTCACGGTGATCCTCCTACCTCTGCCTCCCGAATGCTGGGATTAAAGGTGTGTGCCACCATGCCCGGCTATGCTTTTTTTTTTAATGTGTTTCTTATATACTTGTTTTCAAATTGCTTATGTTAATTATTACCAACCTATATTAAGATTATAGGGCTGGAAAGATGACTTAGTGGTTGAGGCACTTGCCTGAGAAGCCTAAGGACCCAGGTTCAATACCCCAGTACCCATGTAAACAAGATGCACAAGGTGGTGCATATATCTGGAGTTTAGTGGCTGGAGGCCCTGGTGCACCCATTCATTCTCTTTCTCTGCTTCTTTCTCTCTCTCTCAAATAAATAGCAAAATTTTAAAAAAAAAGATTATCGACAGTTCCTCCCTGTATTTCACCTAAATGTACAGATGCTGGGGGAGAAAGTTCAACCAGAAGACTGCATAAATCCTGAAGGAGGAAAATAGACAAGAGGGGGAAAGTAATAGAGGCCACATTTATTTCACAGAGAGAGAATGGACATGCCAAGGTCTCTTGCAAAGGAACTCCAGATGCATACACCACTTTGTACATCTGGCTTTATGTGGGTACTGGGGAATTGAACCTGGACTGTCAGACTTTGTAAGTGCCTTTAACCACTTAAGCCATTTCCCTAGCCCCATCTTCAAACTTTTGTTATTCCCATATGCACCACAGTTCTGATAGGACAGGAGGGCAAATGAGCTAGATAAGTCTCTGGTCAGCTCCTGGTAAATTGGCAAGCATTCTGAGAGTACATTTATTCTGCCAGGCACTAGGGATCCAGATCAATTGCAGATGTAGCCTTGGCAACTTGATGGACATACCAACAAGGTCATTTTATTATTCTAAACCCCTCCCACCTGTCATCAGGTTAGCAGTGGGCAGTGATGGCATGATACAGACTATCAATGGGGCAAGTTGGTCTGTCTTTACACTGGTGTCCACTAGCAGCCAGGCATAGTGCAGAAGGTTTTTTGAGCAATGCTTTATTTAGGCTTTACATCGCAAGCCCCAGGACAGGAGCATACTCCTCATTGGTAGATGGCAAAAGCCGGTGCTCACAGAGAATGCCAAGTTCCCAAGGCTTTCTAGCTCGGAAGAGGACCTGCAGCTCAAGCCATGATCTGGCACAGGCTTTCAGTCCTTGCCTGGCTGACTTCTGTGCCTAAGATCTCCTGGCCATGTTTCTGGTTCTCTGTGGTCAAGACTACTGATGAAATGGACTCCAGGCACCCATTTCTCAAGAGCAAGTCTGAGGGCACAGGACAGTTCTGGAAGTTGTTCACATATGACAGGCCATTGACTGTGGTGTAAGCAGGCTATAGGGACTATGCCCAGGATGGGTGCTTTGAATTGGCATTTAAAGAAGGGTCAGGGTAATTCCACATCCCCTGGGTCAAGGGCTATCATCCATTTGGAATTCCTTTGACCCAGGGCAGAACTCTTCTGCCAGTGAAGCAGTCTTGAGCCCAGGTGTGACACCAACTCAAGCCATTTGGGAATGAGGGCTAATGAAGGCTATGCTGCCTGTGTGGGTGACAGGGCCAGGCATGTTCTGGGAGTGGCCCACATCTTCCTGTGTCTCTCTTCCCTGTTCAGCTGCATCTCCTTCAACACCCAATAGCTGAGTGAGTTAGACTTTGTTCAGACAAAAGAGTCTACTGCTCAGAAACACCTCTGGTCACACATTACTGCCATAGAGGGAAGGGCCAGGTGCCCACCAGCAGAAGACAGGGAAGCACCCGCCTTGGGCCAGTGTCTTCTCCACCCAGCCATAACGGACGGCCTCACAGATGCTGATGGCTCTAGCAGGAGGGGGCATTTCCACTCACTGCTCAGACTGAGGGCCCTGGCAATTATCCTGCCCTCAAAACCCAATGCTGCCAGCGTGACTTCTTGACCTGCCCTTTTCTTTCACCTGGAACCCAAAGGAAGTGCAGTCAGGCAGCACATTGTCCAGGAGAGTCATGGCCAGACCAGCACCGGAGACCTGTGTGCCTGCGCCCCTGCTTTGCACTCTGTGGGAGTGAGAGCGTCATGAGGCCTTACTGGCCCCTTCCGTACCAGGCTCTGTGTCACTCCAGGACAGTGAGCCAGGGCTGAGTCTAGGAAAAAAGACTCCCAACCTCTTGGGGTTGAAGCAGGGAGAGGTAGATGGGGAGAGTTGTATCATTCCCTGGAGACAGGACAGTGGCCCCCAGGGGAGACCATATCCCATAGCAGGATGGGGCAGAGCCCAGGGAGCCAGGCAGCTACCACAAGCTCTATGCTTGTCTCTTGCAGAATGCAGCTCTTTCTCTCCGCCTACCACGGTCATCCTGCTCATCCTGCTGTGCTTTGAGGCACTGCTCTTCCTTATCTTCACATCAGTGATGTTCGGGACCCAGGTGCACTCCATCTGCACGGACGAGACGGTAAGTGGGGAGGTGTGGGCATGTGGGTTTCAAGTACCCAGGGTGGGTGTTACACCCAAGAGCCCAGGGTGCACCACAGTTGCCCTTGGTTATCTTCATGCAGGTTCAGCCAGTCACACAGGAATGGACCTATAGCCTTAGCTGGAAGGTTGTATTTAATACGATTCCCTCCTTACTGTGCTGACACCGGGGACACCCTTCCCAGACAAGGCGATGTCATGACTAGGTCCTGAAATCAGGAGACAGATTCGCCTGAAGCCCCCCAGAGCAGCATACTCAGGTCCTCATCCCTCCCATCCCCTCTCCCCACCATATCTGCCCTCCCACCCACTCCCTTCCTGCCTTGTCGCCATCTCCTGACCTTCCCTTCCCAAGGGGTTCAGAAGCCTTGAGGTAGCTGTATTGTGGCTTTTTTTTTCCTTTTGGGCTTTGGGAACAGGGAAGGGCACCACTTTTCCCTGTGTGTGGAACAGTTACAAGATCCCGAGTCTGACCTCTTACTGCTTCTGGCCTCCTAAGCACTGCCCCTACCCCCAAGGAAAGCTCTTAACCAATGGTTTGGGTCCCTGGGCTCTTGGGTAACCAGTTCCAGGTAGAAAACAGACCTTTCCATGGCTGCAGGCCCCTCTGCAGAGAGGGGCAGTGCTGCCTAGTACAAAGGGTCGTTGCATGCTCTGGGAGGTTCCTAGTGCCTTCAGCGGTTAGGAGAAATGCTGTCACTGCAAAGCGGGTTTTTGGTGGTTTGTTTAGTTTATAAAGTGTACAGGTTTTATTAGCTTATAGATAGAAGTTAAGGAAAGAAGACAGAGCTCGTGCCCAAGAGGCATGAATGGGTTCCCAGAAATGGGGAAACCCAAAACTTAACAGAAGGGAGGAACACAGAGCTCTTACCTAAGGAGATAAGAAGGTTTTGGCAAAGACAGTAGCCATGGTGTCAGTCCAGCCATGCACCCAAGCAGTCAGTTGAACCATATCCTCCACAGAAGACCTTAGGAAACCCAGAGGGGACTGTCAGGCCCTGTCCACTTTTGAGATCCTCCAGGCCACCTAGGCTATGCCATGGAAGCAGAAGGAAAGGGTATCTTCCCAGGTCTGTAGGCTGTGGTTAAAAAAAAAAAAAAAGCCTGGGTTTGCTAGGATCCCTTCTCATTAGACCCCAGCAGACAGAGCGCACACTCGGCTCTGCCCCACAGCCTCTCCCAGCCCCAAGCAGGGTCCCAGCCCCTGGGCCAGCTGCTAGCCGTGGAGCAACTCCAACAGAAGTGGGGGGAGGGCTCCGGCCTCCTTTTTCTCCTGTGAGACTTAGCCGAGGAAGGGGCACAGGCTGTGACAGTTGCCACATTGACCTCTACACTCCTACCCAGGGGAGTGCTCCGAAGACCATCACCATGACCAGCTGGCTGCCTAACCAGCTGCCCTCTAACCTCCACTAACCCCCTCACTTCCTCTGTCTCTCACTCACACTCCTCCTCCTCCCTCTACCAGCTATGTCTTGATCCCCAGACTGGCAAGACATTGCCAGAGCAATCATTTGATCTGCTTTTTCCCTTTTCTTTCTTTCCTTTTTTTTTTTTTTTGTCTGCAAAGTGGTCATAGTGCTTTCTGGCTTTCCGTGCATCTTTCCCACCACTGATGGTCAGGGTCAGAGCTCCCCACCAGAATTCTGGCCTCCACACCTGGCGAGGACCCAGGTCTGGCACATGTGCTTCTTGTCTAGACAGTGCATCACCCTCATTGGTGGCTGCAGCCTAGGTGACTTGTAAGTGAGCTCATTGTCCCTTCCTTACCAGAGGGCTCATAAACATGTGCCCAGCAAAGCCACTTGATTCTCTGAGACAGAAGACAGCTGCCCCACTGGTAGCTCCTGGCTTTAACAGGAAGCTTTTGCTCCAGTCACCTGACACTGTGGACATCCCTCCCCAAACTGCCCCAGTGAAGTGCTTGACTGAACATGTGATTGTTCTTATTTTCAGGGAATAGAACAATTGAAAAAGGAAGAGAGAAGATGGGCTAAAAAAACAAAGTGGATGAACATGAAAGCCGTTTTTGGCCATCCCTTCTCTCTAGGCTGGGCCAGCCCCTTTGCCACGCCTGACCAAGGGAAGGCAGACCCGTACCAGTATGTGGTCTGAAGGACCCTGACCAGCATTGCCACTCAGACACCACAGCACAGCACAGCACAGCACCACCCCATCCGCTCAGGAATGTTTAGACCGAAAGCAAAACAAAACAACTACTTTTTTATGATTCCAGTAAAATGGCTGAGCATTGCAGAGAAAAAAAAAATCCCGTTTTGTTTTTTAAAAATCATCCTTTCAATTCTATAATGACTGAAGCTGCTCTTTTTCCTTTTAAAAATCACTTCTCTGGCCTCTGTTTCCTCTCTGCTGTCTGTCCGGCATGACTAACGTGGAGGGCGCTGCCCAGGCCCTGCCCCTTCTACTAATCATGTGACCCTGATGCTGTGCGTGGATGGACTGGCCCTGTAGGAAAGCCAGGAGGGCCCTTACCCCTGCCCGCAAGGCAGTGACTGGCACCCCACGGGACTCAGAAACCTCACCGAAGACGCTGCTTACCCCTTGAGGCCTGAGAAGGGCAGGATGGGGCTGGAGCCCTCAGAAGGGCCCTTGGTGCGGCGGCCTCCTTCCCCACGTGGACACGTGGTTTTTCTCCTCCTCCTGACATCAATTGTCTGCCTTGTACTTGATGGGCTTGGGTGTGAAGGGTGATTTAGGGAGAGAAGTGGAGGGGTCTTCCTTGTATTCTGAATCAGCAATTACGTTGTCCCGCTGGTTATTTGGAAACCTATGAGGGAAAGATGCTTTCCAGTTCAAAATGCCTTACATAGTCATGAAGGGGGGGATATACAATTTCAAGTGAGCTTCATTTTTCTTTTGTTACAACTACTACTATGAACACCCCACCTCCTGCCCTATCCTAGTAAGATGTCAGTCAAGCTGTGTTTCTTCTGAATGAAACATAGCTCTACCATCAAAAAGCAAGCTAGTCTCATTTATATCATGGGCTCACTTTTTTGGTGTTTAAGGCCCAGAAAATGTGCACAGACCTGTGTCTTACTTAGGTTTAGCCTGGGAGGCAATTGTCCTGGCCCAGGATGCCAGGACAGCATTCTTAAAGTTGCCAGGTGACTTCCACTCAGTGGTCTCTACAGCTTGCCACACTGAGACAGGCTAGTTTTTCCATAAGGATGCATTTCCAGTGCTGAGTCTCACTGGAAAGACCTGATGGTCAACTGGGAAGCCAGACTAAGTGAGGAGAAGGGGAACTCTTAAACATAAGCCAACCATTGGGATCCTTACCACCAGAAGCCCTCCACATGGATGAATTTTTAAGCAGTTACCACGAACCTCCCTTTTTACCTTTTGCTTGGGGTAGGAGTGGGAGGTGAGGTTTTTTTCACTCTAGTCCCAGGTACAGAGAAAGTCAGTGTAGCCCTGTGATTTTTCAGAAGCCAGTGGGACATGCGTCCTCTTCCCAGTTTTGTCAGTGCTTCCACATGGAAACAATGCAATAAACCTTTTCCACATCGGCTCTGCTTCAGCTCTGCTCTCTCCACATTGGCGTCAGGCTGCAGGTGTGTTTCATCACTCCCTTTCTTAGGTCAGGAGGTTTGTTTTGGACAGATGGTCCTTCTGGGCCCTGCTTGCCTCACCAGGCCTTGTTTGCCTTCTGTGGTCAGAACTGCTCCATGGCTATAGTAAAAGTCCAAGGCAGAACCCACAAAAACCAAAGCTGAGCCAGGAGAAAGCATTGAGAGCAAGCTCCACTTTGGGATTTCTCACTTCCAGTGTTAAATGGTGACGGCTAAGCTAAACATCCCTGAGATGTTTAACAGAGAAGCCTAGTGACTTTCCCTAGCTCGGCTGACTCTCACTTGGCTGTGCTGTTTAGGCTGAGATCCAACATTTTTTATTAAAAGGCAGTTTTTAATTTTTTTTGTTTATTTATTTATTTGAGAGTGACAGAGAGAAAGAGAATGGGCGCACCAGGGCCTCCAGCCACTGCAAAAGAACTCCAGATGCGTGCGCCCCGTTATGCATCTGGCTAACGTGGATCCTGGGGAATCGAGCCTTGAACCGGGGTCCTTAGGCTTCTCAGGCAAGCGCTTAACCGCTAAGCCATCTCTCCAGCCCTAAAAGGCAGTTTTTAGATGACATTTATAGAATTTGTTCTCCATATACTTTTTACACTTTTTACAGTTCTCTTGTTGTACAGAAGGGTTGCCCTACATTGTCAGAAGGCTGGAAGGATCTGGCCCTACTCTCACACCCAGGATGGATCTGTTGGTTAGAAGTGCAGCTTTGGTCACCTCTGAGGGGTGAACCTGGTGCTCAGGATTAAGCCTTCAGGAGCATTTTGTCATTGACCCCAAGTTGCCGCTGTTCCCTGTGCAATCGCTATGGATGCGGCAGAGAGTGTTTTGTTTTTGTTTGGCTTTTTTTTTTTTTTTTCTGTGCCCTAAAAATAGAAGCTCATCATGTAAAACCTGAACATACTGAAAGAGCCTTCTCCACACATCCCATTGGATTGCTATGTTTTTTGTTTTTAGAGGTAGGGTCTCACTGTAGGCCAGACTGACCTGGAGTCACTATGTAGACTCAGGGTGGCCTCAAACTCGTGGCAGTCCTCCTACCTCTACCTCTCAGGTGGTGGGATTAAAGGCGCATACCACCATGCCCAGCTGCATCTGGATTTTTATTTTGAGAGAGAGTATAGGAACACCAGGGCCTTTGCTGCTGTAGACAAACTCCAGATGCATGCACCACTTTGTGCATCTGGTTTTACATGGGTACTGGGGAATTGAACCTAGGCCGGCAGTCTTTGCAAGCAAATGCCTTTAACCAGTGGACCATCTCCTTAGCCCTACATCTGGATTTTTACAAGCCAGTACCACCTCACAATGGCCTTCTCATTTTGTTTTCCTTGCAACCACTCATACCTTGCTGAGAACACAATGACCAGGGCATGTGACTGTCATTTGAAGCCCAGGAGCATTCACCCAAGAGGAAAGGTTCCCCAAACTCCCAAAGCAATATTTCCAGATGGAGTGGAAGGCCCTGTCTGCATCAGGATGGCCCCATATCAAAGAGCTGCAGTGGCCATTCTCTGAGCAGGTGAACTCTGGACAGTAGGTCTCAAGACATGGATATAGGATGGGATGGTTCCTCGTGTTGGCATCAACAAGGCTGAGCATGAATGAAGAAGTCCACACAAGTCTACATTTTTATGATCTTGGTGACATCATATATACAAAGTATGGGAGTACACTAGTGTGTGCCAAGCTTCCTATTAACACCATTTAGTTCTTGTGATACTTCTTGGAAAAACTAAAAGATGACAAGCTTTCACTCAGTGTAGTAAGTCACTCAGAAATCCTCCACCATCCTGATGAGACCCCTTCCAGCTGAGGTAAGCCATCAGCCGTGCACAGCCAGCGTCACACAGAGGCCCCACACTGGGCCAATAGGTTTTAACTTTCTCTCATTTTCAAATGAAGTACACCAGCTTGAAGGGTGAGCCAACCAGGAGGCCTGAGGGATCTCAGCCTAGAAAAGATGCACGCGCTCTCCAGGATCAAGCCCAGGGTCTGTGCACACCTTAGGTGTCATCAGGTGGTGGCTTAGTGGTAGGACTTCAGGTTAGCCCTACTGCCACTAGTGGTGAGTGCTGTGTGCTTCCAACAGGCCAGCAGGGCCTGCTCAGAAGCCATTGAGCCCCTTCCCATATCCTACAGCCTCTCTAACTAGTGAATGCCCAGAAAACATGGAAGATGTGTGAACTGGGACTCAGTGCTCCTTCAGCATTTTGTCAGCAGAGCCTATCTTGACCAAGGATGACCTTGCTGAAGAGCCAGCCTAGAAGGGACAGGAGAAAAGTGAAGTACCTCACTCCTGGGTGAGTGGTGACAAGGCATTTGAGCAGCCCTGCTACTGGTGATGTCCTGGCCAGACATAGTGGCTCATGCCTATAAGCCTAGCACTTGGGAGGTGGGAACAGGAAAATTAGGAATTCAAGGTCATTCTCAAAGCTAGCCTAGGCTATATGCCTTAAACACAAAAATAGTAATGAGGCTGAGGACATGGCTTAGCAGTTAAAGGCACTTGCTTGCAAAGCCTGCTGGCCAAGGTGCAATTTCCACAGAAAACCATACCCAAAAGTGGCATAAGGATCTGGTGTTCGTTTACAGCAGCAGCAGCAGACCCTGGCATGTACTTGTGCACACATGCAAGTGAGTAACATTTAAGACACTAGGGGCTGAGGAGATGGTTAAAGGTTCTTGCTTACAAAGCCTACTTGTCTAGGTTGTTTCCCAGCAGCCACATAAAGCCAGATGCAGCGTGGCATAGTCTTCTGCCATCCTACTGCCTGTAACTGGGAGGTAGCAATGGGAGAATCTGAAGGTCACTGGCCAGCTAGTCTGATGTTCCTTTGAAGTCTGGCAGCTCATTTGCATTAGCAGAAAACCCTCAAAGCTATCCTCTGACCTCCATGCATAGTAGCTTACTTATATACACAAATATTTTAAAATAATATTTGAAAGTAAACATACTTGACCTAAGGGCATGTCACAGAAGATAAAGAATTCATGATGAACCAGGCACAGTGGTGTGTGCCCAGAGCCTGTAGTCACAACACTCAGGAGACTAAGGCAAAAGGATGACTCGACTCCAGGAATTCAAGAACTGTGTAGTTAGACCCCATCTCAGAAGCCACTAAGGGGTGTGCTGTCCCAAACTAGAGCCTTCATTTCTTCACCTTCCTCAAAAGGAAGTTGCAAACAAAGCAGAAGGGGTCCTAGAATCCCCTCCATCCTCGCACACAACAAGAGCGGTGCCAAGGAGTAATGCTACAGAGGCATTGCACCAGAAGCCCTCGGAAAAGAACAAGCTCTGCTGCAAAAGAAAGGGGTCCCAAGACCTCCAGCGGCGGCGGAGGAGCACCCAGGGCTGGCCTCCATGTTGGTTCCTTCCCACACCTGGCTGCGTCTGCCTCACCTCACTGCCAAGAAAGAGCCTGGGCAGTGGTTTCCCTAAGCCTCAGTGTCTCATGGTAACTAGGGATGATCATCCACTCTCAAGGCTGCTGTGAAAATCAGAGACGTGAATGTGGATGCTAGTCCAGCACATGGTTCATTTTCAGTGAGTGGCAGGTGTCTTGGAGCTGGGCTATTTTCAAATATATAGGGATTGGGAGATCAATATATTGCAACCAGCATTCTTGAAAAATAATTTTAGTACATTATCCACTGTAAGATGTTTCACAGAATTTTGGATGTGTGTGGTCTTGTCTGTGTTGTGGGTTTCAGGAGGAAAATATTTCTATACCATGGGTTACAGCAGAATGGTGTGTGAGGTCACTGGTGAGAGTGGGTCTCAGCTGGCCACCTCTGAGGAGGGTGCTGCAGAAAACTGGCCTGTTTGCCTGTTGCGCCTGGAAACCAGCCCTGCCTTGAGACATCCTGCTCTGACTCCAGGATCTTGGCTCAGCCTGTGCCAAGTGTGGGCTTGGGTCTCTGTCTTAGGCCTCATATGTTCATGTTGGGATGCTGTCACACTTGGTCACAGGAAATACATGTGTGGCCTGCTTTTGGGAACCAGCCACTTCTGATCTTGAACCGAAGGTGGGTGTTGAAATGCCTGCAACCTTGAGCACCAGAACTCTGCCTTCAGGACACCTTTAAATCTACACAAAACCAAGAGTGCTCCCAGGGGAGAAAAAAAAAAAAAAGCCCTTTTTATGCATCAGATTTATTTGCAATATTTGCATCTTTCCAGACTCATAGCTGACAATGTTATCTACCTGAGTGCAGAGGAACTCTGATGGGCAAGCCAGGTTCTGCCTGATTGTTCTGTGAGCTCATTGACATGGATGAGGATGCTGCCACGAGAAGATAGCCCTGCTGGGAGACACCCTGCTCAAACTCTCATCTCAGCTCAGCCTGACACAGCTGAGAAATGGCATTCCTGGGACTCAATGTGTCCCTGCGCCTCTGATAGCACGATTTTCCTGCCTGGGAGGATGAAACTTTACAGAAGATCTGGGAAAACACTGGGCAGAGAAAAGATGTACTTCCAGTCCTGCTTCTTGTATAAACACCAACTGAGGGCTGGAGAGGTGGCTTAGTGGTTAAAAGTGCTTGCTTGCAAAGCCTGATGACCTGGGATTAATTTTCCAGTACCCACATAAAGCCAGATACACAAAGTGGCACATTTGTCTGGAATTTGTTTGCAGTAGCAGGAGGCCCTGGCACGACCCATGTTCATTCAGTCTCTCATTCTCTCTCCTTTCAAATACATTTAATTTTTTTCTTTGGGTTGTTTTTGGGTTTTTTTGATTTTTTTTTTTGTTTGTTTGTTTTGTTTTTCAAAGTAAGGTCTCACTCTAGCCCAGGCTGACCTGGAATTCACTATGTACTCTCAGACTGGCCTGGAACTCAGGGTGATCCTCTTACCTCAGCCTCATTGAAGCTGGGATTAAAGGCGTGCACCACCACGCCTGACTTATTAAAATCTTTTTATTAACTTTTTGGTTATTTTTATTTATTTATTTGAAAGCAACAGATAGGAGGAGGGGAGAGAGAGAGAGAATGGGCGTGCCAGGGCTTCCAGCCACTGCAAAAGAACTCCAGACGCGTGCGCCCCCTTGTGCATCTGGCTAACATGGGTCTTGGGTAATCAAGCCTCAAACCAGGGTCCTTGGGCTTCACAGGCAAGCACTTAACCGCTAAGCCATCTCTCAAGCCCTAAAATATTTTTTTAAAAAATAGACACCTGCCAGGCGTGGTGGGGCATGCCTTTAATCCCAGCACTTGGAAGGCAGAGATAGGAGGATCACCGTGAGTTCAATGCCACCCTGAGACTTCATAGTGAGTTCCAGGTCAGCCTGGGCTAGACTGAGACCCTACCTTGAAGGAAAAAAAAAAAAGACACCAGCTGCACTTGGCCACATTGTGGTTTGTCGTCAGAATCCTGCCATGTGTCAGTACTGATGCTCTCCTCCTCACATGGTGGCCGTCAGGACCTGTGATCCTGGCTGTGAATGATTCCAAAACAGTGGAAACAGCTAATCTGCCCTTTCTGAACATTTCAAGTTTCATTTGCCAAGGGGTGATGTCCTATCCCTTCTTGACAGGCTGCAGTTTATCACTGGGCAGGAAATGCTAGGTACCTCCCTGTCATTGCTATCAGAAAGACCTGGCCAGGGGTACTATGACTATAGGAGCCATTTACCAAAATAACCTGTTTTGTTGATTACAAAACTACTTCCTGCTCCCTGGTGGAGAATTGGAACATGTGAGAAAGTGCGATAAGTAAAGACCCATCATGTAAAACACCATCCATGAGGAAATCTATGCACACTGCGTCTCCCTTTGGCACATGCAGCAGGATGTTCCAGAGTTGTGTAAAACTTGCAGCACTGTGTCTCACTGCTATACAGTATTCCTATTGATAGAATTAGATACTTAAATCATCATTGCACATTTTGGCCTCCAACCTTTTGTTAGAATTGAACATTCGTGTTTGTATTACATAAATCTGTGTGGCTTTAACTTTTTAAATATAATTTATTTATTTGAGAGAGAGAGAGAGAGAGACAATGGGTGTGCCAAGGCCTCCAGCCACAGCAAATGAACTCCAGATGCATGCACTCCCTTGCGCATCTGGCTTACATGGGTCCTGGAGAGTTGAACTGGGATTGTCTGGCTTTGCAGACAAATGCTTTAACCACTAAGCCAACTCTCCAGCCCATGGCTTTAACTTTTTTAAAACATGTATTTATTTGAGAGAAGGAGGCAGATAGAGAATGGGAGCGCCAGGGTCTCTAGCCACTGCAAACAAACTCCAGACACATGCAGCACTTTGTATATCTGGCTTTATGTGGGAACTAGGGAATTGAACCCAGGTCCTTAGGCTTTTCAGGCAAGCACCTTAACTACTGAACCATCTCTCCAGCTTTTTAGCCATCAATAGGAATTTAAGCCAGGCATGCCTTCAATCCAGCATTCAGGAGGTAGAGGTAGGAGGATTGCCACAGTTCAAGGCCACCCTGAGACTACATAGTGAATTCCAGGTCAGCCTGGGCTAGAGTGAGAGCCTACCTCAAAAAAAAAAAAAAAAAATTACTTTAAAAACATCCAAATGCAGAAAAATTTAACAGGCTTATAATTGCTATAAAGTTGAACTGGTGAAACGTGTTCACTGAAACATTTTGACTCGGATTAATGCTTTACACCCCCACATTTATATTAAAAATCTACACATAAATGAAAATGAAGAAACTGCCAATACCTGATTCCTGCCCCTTAGTTTTCCACTCGCAATCATATTCTTAGGTACCTTCTGATGCCATGGAAAAAATATCTAACATTCAGAACTACTGATAACAGGAAGAGAAAAAAATATTTTGAGAATGAAATGTTTCCCATCATAGGGGACTCAAGCACGATCTCCATGTACGTGGCATGCTAGCTTCATATCTTTTGGCATAATTGTTACACATTTGGCATGAATAGCACACAAGTTGGTATCTTCCAAAAGGCCAACCAGATAGGCCTCACTTGCCTCCTTCAAAGCACCAATAGCTGCACTTTGAAAGCACAGATTTTCTTGAAGTCCTGAGCAATTTCTCGCACCAAACGCTGGAATAGCCATTTGCAAACCAAAAGCTCAGTGGACTTCTGATAGCCTCTAATTTCACAGAGTGCCACAGTACCAGGTCTGTAACGATGAGGTTTCTTCATCCCTCCAGAAGAGGGCGCACTCTTGCGAGCCACTTTTGTAGCCAGTTTTTTCCTGGGTAGTGGATTTGTGGGCAGTCTGCTTTGTAAGAGCCATGGTATAGAGACCTCTTACCTACCCCCCCTCCCCCCCTCCCCCCCCCCCCGTCTTATGGCTGCAAGCTAGAGGCAGTGCTGGCATTAGAGAGCAGCGGCTGTGCACACCCTCTCCAGCGTTGTTTTTTCTTCTTCTTATTTTTACATTTATTTGAGAGAGAAAAAACCAGAAAGGGTGGGTTAGAATGGGCACATCAGGACCTCCAGCTCCTGCAGACAAACTCCAGATGCATGTGCCACCATGTGCATCTAGCTTACATGGGTCCTGGGGAATTGAACCTGGGTCCTCTGGCTTTGCAGGCAAGTACCTTAACTGGTAAGGCATCTTCCCAGCTCCCTGTCCAGCTTATTGTGAAGCAATTTCAGACATAAAAGACAGCAGAATCTGGAAGTGGTGACATAAGACTTTAATCCCAGCTCAGGAGGCAGAGGTAGGAAGATCACCATGAGTTTGTGGCTGCCCTGAGACTACATAGTGAATTCCAGGTCAGCCTGGGCTAAAGAGAGACTACCTCAAAGAACCAAAATAAAAAATAGGGCTGGAGAGATGGCTTAGCGGTTAAGCGCTTGCCTGTGAAGCCTAAGGACGCCGGTTCGAGGCTCGGTTCCCCAGGTCCACGTTAGCCAGATGCACACGGGGGCGCACGCGTCTGGAGTTCGTTTGCAGAGGCTGGAAGCCCTGGTGTGCCCATTCTCTCTCTCTCCCTCTGTCTTTCTCTCTGTGTCTGTCGCTCTCAAATAAATAAATTAAAAATTAAAAAAAAAAATAAAGACAGCAGAATAGTATAGCTTCCATATACTATTCAGTCAGTTTTATCAAAGAAACATTTTATACAACCATAATGCAAATATAAAAATTTGGGCCAGGCATGGTGTCTCATGCCTTTAATCCCAGCACCTGGGAGGCAGAGGTAGGAGGACTGCTATGCGTTCGAAGCCACCTTTGAGACTACAGAGTGAATTTAAGGGCAGCCTGGGCTAGAGCAAAACCCTACCTCAAAAAAGATAACAAACTTGGGACTGGCAAGATGGCTCCCACCAGTTCAATTCCCTAGCCACTCACATAAAGCCAAAGGAACATTCATTTGAATAGCAAGTGACCTGCTGTGCCCGTACACAAACATGCACACATGCAAATAAGGTATTTTGTTTGTTTCGGTTTTTCGAGGTAGGATCTCACTCCAGACCAGGCTGACCTGAAACTCACTACGTAGTCCCAGGGTGGCCTTGAACTCAAGGTAGATCCTCCTGCCTCTGCCTGCCTCCCAAATGCTGGGATCAAAGGCATGCGCCACCATGCTCAGCTCAATAAACTTTATTTTCAAACCCAGAGAGTACGGGCCTGGAGAGATAATTCATCTGGTAAGGTGCTTGTCTGCAAAGCTTAATGACCTGAGTTTGATTTCCCAGTATCCACATATAGCCAAATACACAGCAGGGATGCATGTATCATTTACAGCAGCTAGAGGTTCTGGTGCACCCATTCTCTTTCCATCTCTGTTTTCAAATGAAGAAATAAAAATATTGAAAAAGCCAGGTGTGTTAGTGATCCCCTTTAATCCCAGCACTTGGGAGGCAGAGGTAGGAGGATCACCTGCGTTTGAGGCCACCCTGAGGCATTCCAGGACAGCCTGGTCTGGAAGACCTACCTTGAGAGACAGAGAACTGGCGTGCCAGGGCCCCTAGCTGCGGCAATCCAACAAGACAGCAAGACCCTACTTTGAAAAAAAAAAAAAACAAAAAACTAGAGAGTAAAATAAATCCTCTTCCCCTCCCAGTAAAAAAGAAAAAAGCTTGAGGCCACACAGTAGCCTGTACCTGAGGCCCAGCTACTAAGGTGGGAGAATTGCTTGAGCTCCAAAGCTTGAGGCCAGCCTGCACTATATAACACTGAGACTGCTCATCTCTTTAAAAACAAAACACGAGCCGGGCGTGGTGGCACACACCTTTAATCCCAGCACTTGGGAGACAGAGGTAGGAGGATAACCGTGAGTTCAAGGCCACCCTGAGACTACATAGTGAATTCCAGGTCAGCTTGGGCTACAGTAAGACCCTACCTCGAAACACCAATTAAAAAATAAAATAAAAACAAAACACCTAGAGGCTTACCCATACAATCTAACCTGCATGTTGAGATTTCTACACTTCTTCGAACTCTTCCCTTTTATATTCTAGGGGACCCCATTCCATCATTTGTCATATCACTAGTGTCATTCAATTTCTGACAATTTAATTTTGTATGATATTGACTGTTTTTATTAATATTAAATTCACGCAATGTAAAATTGAGCTGGAGAGATGGCTTAGTTATTAAGGCATTTGCCTGCAAAACCAAAGGACCCAGGTTCAATTCCCCAGGTCCCACATAACGTAAGCCAGATACACAAGAAGGTACATACATCTTGAGTTTATTTACAGCGGCTAGAGGTCCTGGTATGCACATTTTCTCTCACTCTATCTGCCTCTATCTCTCTCAAATAAAGAATAAAAAACTTTTTAAAAAAATACTAAATTCATGTACTATAAAATTATTCATCCATGTGTGGCTGGAGAGATGGCTTGGTGGTTAAGGCACTTGCCTGCAAAGCCTAAGGACCTAGGTTCAACTCCCCAGGACCCACATAAGCCAGATGCACAAGGTGATGTATGCACAGAAGGTCACTCAGGTGCACAAGATGGCGCACGTGTGTGGCCACAGCTAGTGGCCCTGGCACACCAGTCCTCTCTCTGTCTCTGTCATAAAACAACTTACCATCCTGAAGTGTACATTTAGCGTTGCTGCCACTTCCATCTGCTTACAAAGTTTCATCACGCTGATTCTTGAAACCTGTATGATGGGTATTCTATACAATACCTTTCAGCTTATGTTTGGCAGGGGTTTCTCATTTGATGGTTGACTTTGTGTATTTTTGGCAGGAATGTTGTTATGTCCTTGGTGCACTGTGTCAGGAAGCCCAGGATGTATTGGCAGCATGAACTTAGTTCATTTGGTCAAGTTGTCATCTGCCACATTCCCCCTTTAGTAGAAAAATCTCATAAGACAGATAGCTAGAGGGCTGGAGAGATGGCTCAGCGCCTAAGGCACTTGCCTTCAAAGCCTAACAACCCAGATTAGATTGCCCAGTACCCAGATAAAGCCACCTGCACAAAGTAGCACATGTGTCAGCAGTTCATCTGCAGTGGCTGGAGGCCCAGTCTCTCCTTGAAAATAAATAAAAAATATTTTTAGCTGGGCGTGGTGGTGCATGCCTTTAATCCCAGCGCTCAGGAGGCAGAGGTAGGAGAATCGCCATGAGTTAGAGGCCACCCTGAGAATACAGAGTGTGATTTCCAGGTCAGTCTGGCCTAGAGTGAGACCCTGCCTCGAAAAAACTAAAAAAAAATTTTTAAACTTTTTTTTTGTTGTTGTTTTTTTAAGGTAGGGTCTCACTCTGGCTCAGGCTGACCTGGAATTCACTATGTAGTCTCAGGGTGGCCTCGAACTCTTGGCGATCCTCCTACCTCTGCCTCCCAAGTACTGGGATTAAAGGCGTGTGCAACCACGCCCGGCTCCTAACTTTTTAATAAATTAATTTATTTATTTGAGAGAGAGAGAGAATGGGTGTGCCAGGGCCTCCAGCCACTGCAAACAAACTCCAAACACGTGCACCACCTTGTGCATCTGGTTTACGTGGATCCTGGGGAACTGAACCGAGGTCCTTTGGCTTTGCAGGCAAACACCTTAGCCACTAAGCCATCTCTCCAGCCCCCCAATTTATTTATTTTTTTGAAAAAAAGATAGCTCAGGAACAGATTCTTTAACTTAAAGCTTTTTCAAAAATCAAGAAACATCATCCAGGCATGGTGGTGCATGCCTTTAATCCTAGCACTTGGGAGACAGAGATAGGAAGATCACCTCATGAGTTCAAGGCCAGCCTGAGACTACATAGTGAATTCCAGATCAGCTTGGTCTAGAGTGAAACCCTACCTCGAAAAAACAACAACAAAAAGTATGCTAGAGAAGAATTGGTGTAGGGTACCATCAGATCACAGACTGTGCCTCAGTTTCTCTTTATGCATATAAAAAAGAATGTGTCAATTCTGTAAGGATCTTGTGTGGAAGAGTACACAGAACTATAGGTGCAGATGTTGTCTGGCCAAGGTGGGAAAGGGGGCCCTTGGGTCATGTGCATGAGCACCCCCATCCACTGGCAAACTCATAACAAATTCCTAGGGCTTCCAGAAGAGATGAAGGAAGCAGAGGCCACACTGGGGTTGGGAGTCAGAGCTTCTATAAAGGTGTAGACTTGGCTTGGCTATGTCTTTAACTCCTTTGGGCTTCTCCCCCAACACAACACCCTCTTTCAGTGGCCTGGTGCTGAGTTACAGCCAGCACCCATGGCAGGTGAGTGGGCAGCATGAGAGAGGCTAAGGAGTGTCCACTGCATGGCCATGCACTGCTGCCCCCTCCACATGCTGGTGCCCCAACAGGAAGTGAGGGCCCCTTTCTTAGTGTTCCCATTAGATGAGTGGCCCAGCTCATGCCCAGAAGGTTCAAGGATATTTCTCCTCGGCCAGCAGCTGGCCTTGTGCCTGTGGAGGAAAGAGGAGAGTAGGGTTGAGGGCAGAAGAGAAGTTCTAGTACTAGCCCACCTGCTCTGCTTCCACCATGCCTCTGCAGAGCTAATGGGCTTCCTAGGCTGGCCTGAGCCATACAGCAAGCTGTGCCCTGTCAGACAACACCCCCACTCCTCCTGTGTTGAGTCAAAGGGAGTGAGCATACAGCTCAGACTACACCAGACTGACCTTCTGCTCCATTCTCCTCCAGGGCATTGAGCGCCTCCAGCGAAAGAACCAGCCCAGGGACCACATGGCCAGCTGGGAGTCGGTCAAGGAGGCCTGTGGTGGGGACTTTTCCCTGGCCTGGTTCAGTCCCTTCACCAGACCATGTCAACCAAACACGCCCATTGACAAGGACTTGGTGCGGCAGGTGTCATCTATGACAGATATGGACAATGTGACTACAACCAAGGATCAATCAGAGGATACCAAAGACCAGGATTCTGTGGACATGCTGGATGAATAGAGGCTAAGAGCCCAGCACAAACATAGGCCATTGGCCTTCGTCCTGGGGTGAGGAGAAAACTTTCCCTGATGCTTCCCCATGCCGCTTTCTCAGTCTTGCCATCCCTATTCCTCCTCTTTCCTTTCCACGTGGGTCAGGTCTGGGGTGGCAGGTACTGGGGATATCTGAGGAGAGTGGGACTTGCTCTGCATTTACCTAAGCAGAGTATGCCAAAGGAGATGGCCATGACTCTTCCCAGGGCTGGGCAGGGCAGGCCAGGGGGAAGAAAGCCTCATCTGGCTTCGCCTGGGCTGCCCTTTGGGAATCTCAGGGCCCTGGCTCCTGGCTATTGAGAATTCAGGCCATGATACCATGGTAGAAGGGGAGAACAGAGCTGGCCCTGGGGACCTGGGCTGCAACATGGACATCAAACACCAGTCTGAAAGGCTACAAGAGGCTTTAGTCACCCCCAGGGAGGGGTTTGCCTTCAGGTCTTAGGCTTAGCTGACAAGAGGATCCTACACAGCTACATTAACACATATGAGTACAGAGCCTGACCAAGATGGAAATGAGTCCAAATTATGACAGTAGCTTCTCCAAGTTAGCTCCCATCACATAGACATGGGACTCTTCGCTGCAAGTGGGGAGCTGGTTTGCTGTGGCCACAAGTGTTTTCCCAGGTAAGGTAGGGTTAAGTTCCTGGGGCTTTGCCAGCCTCCCCCAAGAATCCAGTAACATACAGTGGCAGGACTGACTGGAAACCCTGCCTATGTGATTTTAGAGCCTCTCCTGTGTCAGGAAGAATGGGTAATGGTTACGGTCCACAGATTGGTGGGTCAGGAAGATAACCACACACGACTCTCCCAGGATGAGCCTGAGCGCCATCAACCCATTTGAAGCCAGGGGTGTCTATCCATTACTGACTCATGGCACCCCGCCTGGATGCCCCAGCCCCACAGTCACTGCAGCAGCACCTTCTGCAGACTGACCCCTCAGATAGTCATGAATTGCACAGCCAACTCCCCAGCTCAGGCCTTTGTTCTTGACCTATTTCCCCCACATTGGCTGGCACCAACCATGGCAGAGGGCTTGGCACACTGTAGAGTCTGCCCAGGCAAGGTCTCTGTCATAGCCTCTCTCACAGCTCTATGTGAGTCCTGACCCAAAAGAACTTGTGGCCCCAATGATGTGAAGGGAGGCAGTGTTGAGCTACCACATCCAGACACTGAGAGGAAAGCCGTAAAGAGCCAAGCTGCAGCCTCGTTCCTGGAGGCATCTTCAGAGGTGGCTGGAGGATACAGATCTTTCTGTCAGAGAGATCTCCATAGGCCCATTTCCTCCATGCAGACTAGCTTCTGTGTTTATTAACGCCAGCAGGAGGAGCCAGGATTGGCCCTTAAGCCAGTTAGCTTCCCCTGCTTGAGAGAGATGTCCTCTGGTCAAGGGACCTCACCCCTAGCAGCTCTTGATGAACCACGTGGTAGATCATATAGCAGGAAAACAGGGCTGGTGCCTGGGTCCCTCAGAAGCAGCAGCTAAAGTTAAAAGAAGGGGTTGTTAGCCAGACGTGGTGGTGCATGCCTTTAATCCCAGCACTTGGTAGGCAGAGGTAGGTGGATCACTGTGAGTTCGAGGTCACCCTGAGACTACATAGTGAATTCCAAGTTAGCTTGGACTACAGCGAGACCTCACCTTGAAAAAAAGGAGGGGGGTTGTGGTGAGTTCAGGCCTAAGGTCCTGGTATGTGCACAACCTTAGCCCTTGAATGTCCTTGCACACTGGGGCTGAAACTTGGCCTGCAGCCCATCCCAAAAGCCCGTTCTGTTTCCAGAGTGCTTCCTCTGGAAAGTGATGTTGGAGTTGGCATTTTGCTTCCACAAACTCAGTCATGCCCCTCCTTCACTCCTCTCTCACTCCACCACCATGCTAAGCCTTAGCTACATCTGGAGGTGCTAAACAGCCAGGGTCTTGTGGGTAGCGGCCTCTCATCCCTGAGCCTTGGGCCTGCATACCATTGACACAGTGGCCTTCTCCTCTTGGTGGCTCCTGACATGTTCTGCTCAGCCTCAGGCTAAATGCAGTGCATTGATATAAATCAGCACCTAGTTTCAACAAGGGAGGCTGGGTACAAACTTGCCTCTTGCTTTAAATAAAAGTTCTTTGTGGACTGGAGAGATAACTCAGTGATTAAGGCACTTGCCTGCAAAGCCTAAGGACCTGGGTTTGATTCCCCAGTGCCCACATAAAGCCAGGTGCACAGAGTAGTACATGCATCTGGAGTTTGCTTGCAGTGGCTAGAGGCCCTAGTGTGCCCATTCTCTCTGTATTAAATAAATAAAATATTTTTGGAAAAATGTTTTGTTCTACTTCTTTGCCTGGAGTCCTGTCTTTTTGCAGGAAATCTCAACCCAAACCCCTGGCAGCATCCTTCCTGTCAAGTGCCATGCAGCCTTCCATTATCAGTGTGCAAAACAAGTAAAAGTCACACAGTCACAAGCAATGGCTACTTGAAGTTACTAACCCAGACCCTCTGGGTCCCAGCACAGGGAAAATTGACTTTTGCCCCACAAGCACATATCAGATGCCTACAAAATGTCAGGGAGATGAGTATCTGGGCAAAGGTCCTGAAACAGGGACGATAAGAAGTATTCCTAGCTTGGCATGGTGGCTCATGCCTATGATCCCAACACTTGGGAGGCTGAGGCTGGAGGATCAGGAGTTCAAGGTCAGCCTCAGCTATACAGTGTGTTTAAGGCCAGCCTGGGCTACATGAGACCCTGGCTCAAAAAACTAAAGCAAACAAATAATAAGAACAACAAAATCAGACAAATTCCACTCTGTACTGGCCTCTAAATAGCACACAATAACCCTAACTCAACCCACACTCAGCCTTGCCAAAGTACACACTATGTATGGCTTGAATCAGGTGCCCCTGTAAGTTTGTGTATTCTGAATGTTTGGTCCCTAGCTGGTGGCAGTTTGGGAGGTGGAGCCCTGCTGTAGGAGCTATGTTGTTGGGGTGAGCATATGGAGGTTAGAGCCAGCTCCCCATTGCCAGAGTTCAGCTAACCTGCTACTGTTTTATAGCTGCTACGGAAGAGGTAATGTTCAACCTCTGCTCATGCCATGCTCTTCCCTGCCATCATGGGGCTTCCCCTTGAGACTGTAAGCCAAGAAAAAATCTTTTCTCCCATAAGCTGCTTTTAGTCCAGTGCTTTATCCTAGCTATGACAACATCCACCCTTATGTACAGACATTGAGGAAGAGGCTGCAGCCTGGATAGGGCCCAAAACAAGAGGGCCGAGCCCTCAGAGACAGCCATGGACCTGAGAAATTCAAGAACTTGATGCTCCCTGTATGACAGCCAACATAGCTTACTTTAAGCAGCATGTTAGCGTAAAGGAAAAAAAGTGACTCTGGACACAGCCATATATTCTTAAATACTTTTATTTATTTATTTGCAAGCAGAGAGAGGTAAAAGAAAGAGAGAATAAGCATGCCAGGGCCTTCAGTCACTGCAAACAAACTCCAGGTGCATACAACACTTTGTGCATCTGGCGTTATGTTGGTACTGGGGAATTGAACCCAGGTCTTTGCAGGCAAGAACCTTAACCACTGAGCCATCTCTCCAGCCCTGGACACAACCATGTTGAAGTTGCCAACGTTTAATTGAAAACATTGCAATCATCTGGGAAGATCTGCAAGGGTAGAGCCGGCACGGGTTGTAGCTGCTGCTCTGGGATGCTGTGCCTGTGCCACAGAACCTGCTCTAGGGAAGGGGTGCAAGCTAGGGGGGTCTCTCTTCCCCAGTCCCCAGGCAGAGAAGGCCTCAAGCTGGCATGGGGCCTTTCCTCTGAGAAAGTGCACTCTGCCCAGATGGGAGGACAGAGTCTCTAGATGGGGAGGCCAGTGGCACCCAGCCCAGGACCAACTCCAGGGCGCTTTCCTTTGGGCCTGCCATCTTGACCTCCAGGCCCCCCAGTGGACCTGGTATTACCCACTACCCAACCCCACCCAATGCTGAGACTATAATCCAGTTGGCAGCTGCCTCCAGTCCCGGCACACCCACGCACTGAAGAGATGTCCACTTCCAGCCCCATTGAGCAGCAGCTCTGGCCTTCCCATTCACTTCATGGGGTGAAGCTGTGGCTTCAGATGTATGTGGACAACAGTGGCATCACTTTCTAAGGCCAAGACTCCAGGGTGTGTATTTTCAGGGGGTGCTGGTGCCTAAGCTAGTTGTTTCCAGCTGGCAAAGAGTTGAGGTGGCCTCATGGAGCTGTGGTTTATGCTGGCTTTGGAGCACTCTATCTTTCACCAGGCTGGCTCTTGAATCTGCTCTCCCATGATTAATCAAATCTAGTCATACATGATCTGAAAACTGCATGCATATTGGAAAATGCTGAAATGCTTAGCCCAGGCTCAGAACCAATCAGGGCTCCAGCCTTCGTTCTTCAGCCTCAGACAGAGGGAGGCTAGTTGGTGATGAGAACCATCTTCTCAGCATGAACCTCCTTCACTTGTCTGGAAGTGAACTTGATGATAAACTTGCTGGGTCCTAATTTCACTGGAACACAATTCATTTGGAACTGGATGGACTTTCCAGGTGGCAGTACCCTAGAAAATGCAGACACAGAGATGATCAGCAAAGGATGCTACAGGGGAGAGGCACTGGATGAAGAACCAAGCGTGCCATCCTAGCTCGGCCTCTTGGGAAAGTCCTGGCCTTCCAGGGCCTAGCCCTAGCTGCTCAGCACAGCATTGGCTGAGAGCGTATGAGCAACATAGAACCTGAGGGCCTACTCAGACCTGCAGAACCAGAAGCTATCTTTTCACAGGACTCCCTGGGAAAATTTACGTGTCCATGAAAGTTGAAACCCTAGTATATGTGGGCTAGGAAGATGGCTCAGTTGGCATAGCAAGCATGAAGACCCAGGTTTGATCCCCAGCACACATGTAAAAAGCAGGCTTAGGAGGCATATGCCTAAGACCCCAGCACTGATGGGGAAAGAAACAAGAGGATCACTGGGGCTCTTTGGTCAACCAGTCTAATCAAAAAACTGAGTTCTCGGTTTAGTAACAGACTTTGTCTCAGGTAAATAAGATGTGATAGAGGACACACAAAGCCCAAATGTGGGCACACATCTACACACAGACATGCATATACTGCACACACACTACACATACACGCTAAAATAAAATTTAAAGCAATTTAAAATTGTTCAAAAGGAAAAAGAAACTCCAGTCTAAGGCAAGCAGGAATCTGCTGAGGTTTGTCTAGAAGATTTAGACACCCAGTAAGGAACCAGGTTAACAAACCACTCACTAAAGTTCAGGGGAATTCTTCGCTGGTTATAGCAGCACATCGAAGTCAATGGTTTCTATACAGTCCAGCAGACAACTGGAAAACATTGTACCAAACCAAAGAAGCAAGAGCTGTTCCAGGTATGCATACCTGGAAACAAGCCTGACTAATAATGTGCAAGTTATACAAGGTAGTTAGAGCCGTTCTAAAGGCCTATGTAAATGCAGAAGTATCTCACACTCCTGCAAGGTAAGGCTCAGTTCTTCCATTTGGCACAATATAGTTCCAATCTACATTCCAGCAGTCATGAACTGCTGTATTAAGCTGATTCTGAGGAGGGATTTGCCACTCATGTCATTGTGTGCTATGCAAGTCCAGTTGTTTAAATAGCACAGTACAACATAAGAGAACAAGTGACATAAAAACTAGTCCAGAAATCCAGATATGCCTGGGAATGCTGAGCACTAGGGAATGATAGTTATTTGACAAAGCTTAAGGTCAAAACAATTTTTAATTAAAAAATTTTCTAGGGCTGGAGAGATGGCTTAGCGGTTAAGCGCTTGCCTGTGAAGCCTAAGGACCCCGGTTCGAGGCTCGGTTCCCCAGGTCCCACGTTAGCCAGATGCACAAGGGGGCGCACGCGTCTGGAGTTCGTTTGCAGAGGCTGGAAGCCCTGGCGTGCCCATTCTCTCTCTCTCCCTCTATCTGTCTTTCTCTCTGTGTCTGTCACTCTCAAATAAATAAATAAATAAATAAATAAATAAATAAATAAATAAATAAAAATTTTTAAAAAAAATTTTCTAGCTGTATAAATAGAACCAGAAATTCTATAAAAACATAGACTATTTCTCTATTCTTGAGATGACAAGACTCAGTATTTACTATGGAAAAGATTAAAAACTTAATAGACAAATTTTTCAAACATGTCTTAGTGTTTTGAAAAAGAAATACAAGGGCTGGAAAGATAGCTTAACAGTTAAGGCACTTGCCTGCAAAGCCTAAGGACCCAGGTTTTGCTCTCCAGATCCCACATAAGCCAGACACACAAAAGTGAGGCAAGTGCAAGGTCACACATGCCCACTAGGTGGCGCACGCACCTGGAGTTTGATTGCAATGGCTGGAGGTCCTGGCATGCTAATTCATTCCCTCTCTCTCTCTCTCTCTCTCTCTTTAGAAAAAAAGGAAAAAGAAAGAAGGAAGGAAGGAGGAAGGGAGGGAGAGAGGGAGAAAAGAAAGGGAGGGAGGAAAAGAAGGGAGGGAGGGAGGGAGAGAATGAAAGAAAGAAAGAAAGAAAGAAAGAAAGAAAGAAAGGAAGGAAGGAAGGAAGGAAGGAAGGAAGGAAGGAAGGAAGGAAGGAAGGAAGGAAGGGAGGGAGGGAGGGAGAGAGAAATACAAGCAGGCTGTGGTGGTATACATCTTTAATCCTAGCACTCAGGAGGCAAAGGCAGCAGAATCACTGTGAGTTTGAGGCCAGTCTAGGACTACAGAGTTCCAGGAGAGCTGGGGCTAGAGCAAGACCCTTCCTCAAACATAAAAAATAAAAAAAATAAAAAAAACTACAGGAGGTAGGGTAGGGATATGGTTTAGAGATTAAAGGTACTTGCTTGTTAAGTCTGCTGGCCCAGGTTTAATGTGTACAATGGCAAGACCTTCAACCAGGTGGAAATCAAGCCCAAGATGATTGACCATTCCCTGGGCAAATACTACATCACCTACAAGCATGGTTGGCCTGGCATCAGGGCCACCCACTCCTCCCACTTCATGTCCTCAAGTAGCTGTTGCAGTAAACTCAGCTCTTGGTTAAAAAAAAAAGACTCAGTAGAAAAATGGACAAAGGAATGGCCAGGCATGATGGCCCATGACTTTAATCCCACCACTCAGGAGGCAGAAGTAGGAGGATCGCCATGAGTTCAAGGTCACCCTGAGATTACATTGTGAATTCCAGGTCAGCCTGGGTTAGAGCAAGACCCTACCTTGCAAAAAAAAAAAAAAAAAAGGAAAAGAAAGGAAAATGAACAGGCAATTTATAGGAGACAGTTAACAAGAAAGTCCTGAGTTGTAACTAAAGATGTGAATTAAACCATTGGATTGGTGACACATCTCAGAATATCTCAGAAATATTACACATATACACCTCATATATATGAAGTCTGTTAGAATAGCTCAGATAGTCTCACCCCTGGTCCATGGTCTTCATAGAAGAGATGCCCAGGCTTTCCACTGAGAACTTGATTTCAGTCAAAGGGATGGGCAGGGAGTTCTTGAAGCTACACGTGAAGATAAGTGGCTGGTCAACCCTGGCTGTGTTGGGCATCTAGTAGTGCAGAGAGCAAAGAGAAGGTAAACACGCCAGGCCAGTGATGAAAGGTAGAGCCACAGTGACGAGTCATATCCCACACAGCCTGGTCCTGCCTAAGCTCAGTGTGTCAGCAGGCCTGTACTCTGGAAAGGTTCTAGAGGGCATCTTCCACAAGTGCCTTTCTCTAGCTTCTGCATGTTCACATAGCTCACATCCCAAGCATCATTCAGCCCCAGTCAGGATCACTGTTCACCAAAACAGCTTCCTGTACCGCCAGCCTAGCAGAAGGGACACTCCCAGGGGATCCTTAAATCAATCGGCCATGCTACCCAGCTTCCCAGGGAATCCTTGAAACAAAACTTCAAGGCTAACACTTAGGAGAGCCCTACCTGTGCCAGCCACAGGCTCCACCCATATGCTAGGGCTCCCCGATTGCCATGATCCAATTTGTCAAATGGCCTTAGAAAGCAGCCCAGAAAAACAGGCTTGAAGCCAGGCTCTGTTCTTCCTTCAGAATATGCCACATCCCAGAGCCAGAACACTGGAGACTTGAGGGTTTTCCCCTGGCCTCACCTTCTTCCTCAGAACTTCACCTCCCTTCCCCAGGGGCTTACATCTTTCTCTGCTTATTTCAGGCTTGATTTTATTCTGGAATTCTCCTCCATATACCCAGCTTCACCAGTACAGTGCCTGTGCCCCACACTTACCACCTAGTCTCTCCATCCAATCACAATACAGACTCGTTAACTCAAAGATTTGATTCTTTTTTGTTGTTGTTGTTTGTTTGTTTTCAAGGTAGGGTCTCACTCTAGCTCAGGCTGGCCTGGAATTCACTATGTAGTATCAGGGTGGCCTTGAACTCACGGTGATCCTCCTACCTCTTCCTCCTAAGTGCTGGGATTAAAGGCATGCACTACCACCTGGCTAAAAGCTTTAATTCTTGAAATATAGTAGTGTGCTAAGGGGTAGGGTAACCAGGGCAAGCTAGAATGCCTGCTTACAGGGCATTTCAAACATGCCTGATATAGGGACATGTCTTCTCAGATACCATCAGAAAGTGGGAAGACATACTCTGTGAAGTCACCTGGGGCAAAGTCACTGGGGAGCATGGGGTGACACCCTCCAGAGAAGCACTTGATGCTTAGGTAGTGGAGAATGTACCCCAGGTGCTTTCCAAGCATTAGGGAGCATGAAGCATGTGGTTCTGCTTCACTGAGTAGAGCCAGGCAAGTGTCACCAGTAATGTGGGTGAGGGTGGGTCCATAATTCACATCCTGCTCTCCACCCTCCTCTCCTTTTCCAGCCACACTACCCTGGAAGTGTAAAAGCCCAGTCTCCTAAAGGTCCCACACCCCCAGCCTGAGCAGTCCCACAAGTGGCACGTCTGCTGGGGTGTGATCTCCTGGCCCCCAGGGCTCATCAGTGAAGGGTTCCGTAATGATGGTCTTCAGTGGGTCACCAGAAGTACAATGACAGTCACTTTGGACATTTCTATGCAACTTTCAGAGAGGGTTCCACTTTTTCATGGGGGAAAACTAACCAGTCAGGCCCTGGCCAGCCTGGCACCTGGTTTTACCTCACACTGTGCCAGGATGAATCCCAATCACCTCAGTACCTGTAAAAGCCTTTTGCACTTTAACAGCTTATGGACACACAAGAAACTGACAGCATAGAATTTATACTATGTAAAAGTATTTTCACTTAAAAATATAAAAAATTTGGGCTAGAATGATGGCTTAGCAGTTAAAGCATTTGTCTGCAAAGCCAAAGGACCCAGGTTCAATTCCCCAGGACCCACGTTGGCCAGATGCACAAGGGGGCACATGAGTCTGGAGTCGTTTCTAGTGACTGTAGCCCTGGCATGCCCATTCTCTCTTTCTCCCTCTTTCTCTCTATCAAATGAAACTATATCTATATCTACCTATCTATCTATTATCTATCTATCTATCTATCTATCTATCTATCTATCTATCTATAATTTTAAATTCAGTTGACCAAAAACTGAAAACGAGAAAAATTTCTTGACACACCACTTCTCAGAAATACCTGTTCAGAAAAACAGTGTCCCATTTATCTTAGGAACACAATTGGCCTGAAGATTGGCCAACCAGGAAACCACAGAAGCCCTGGGACCTTCAGGCCAGGTTCCAAAGAGATACACTTTCAGGCTGGCAGGCAGCTCACCTCTATGAAGAAGTCAGGATACAGGAAGCTCAGGGACACCTCGGTGGCCACCATCTCATTATTGGATCCCACGACTTCCGCAATGGCAAACCCTTTGATGACTAGCTCATCATCGAGCATGCCCAAGCTATTGATGTAGGAGCTGGCGTTCATGGTGAGAACCACCTCGGTTTCTGCAGAGAGCAAGAGTGGGAGGAGGACAGAGGTGAGCGCTGCCAAGCACAGTACCTGATGAGCTCTTGGGGATGGGGCTGGGTGGCCTCCGGGGAACTTGTACTCTCTAAAGAGCAGCTAGGCTCCAGAGGTCCCCTGTGATGGATGCTCCCTTTGCATTCTCCGGGCATGTACAGTCCCCTGATGAAAAGGCCATCCCAAACAAAACCTCTACTGCTGTAGGAGATTTCTTGCAACAACTCTAATTTGTGACTCTGTAGCGGACCCAAGGCTCCTGGCCCACTGGTCTCTTTGGCCTGTGTTTTCTCTGTGCCTGGACTCCCCAGAGGTAAGTACTCTCACCCACAGAAGCTGGTTAGTGTGTGGGACGGCCCATAGAGATGGGGGATATCAGATGGTGAGGACCCTGTCCTCCCTGGGAGTGCAAGGCCTCACTTCCCAGTTCTAATACCTGGATTCTGGATCTGCACTGTCTTCTGGATGACACCCAGGCTTGCCACTCTCTTGCCCGTGTACGTCTGCAGGTCAAGGGAGCACGAGATGTTGACATTCTTTAAGGAGACCATGTTCCTTTTCAGAACAATCGTCAGAATGATCGGATCCCCCAGCTGCACAGAGTCCTCAGTGACAGATATGTGGTAAAAGTCCTCTCTTGTTGGTGGCTTGTGTTCCACCACTTTATTGAGGAGATTGGAGGCCTTGTTCATGGCCTGTCTCTCCTCGGGGGATCCTGAGGAACACAGAACACTTCCTGAAATCAATCTTCTGAGAAAAAAGTGTACCAGCCCACCCTGGGGGCAGTGAGAGCCTGCCCACTAGCCAAGACTCCAGAAGTCTCCCAGGAGCCCACAAGCTGTGGATTCACACAGAGAAGTGGCCAAGGCCTCACCATAAGTTGGCACAATTCCGCCATGATGGATATGGCAGGGGAAGACCTTGAAAACTCCCCCTATACCTCCTTAGAAATGGCAAACACGTGAAAGCAGTCTACAGTGACTTGTCTAGGACTCTTTAAGCAAGTCTTGGGTTAGGGGGCTTGGTCAGTAAAGTGCTTGGCCCTCAAGTGTGAGGATCCGAGTTTCATCTCCAGAACCCATGTGGAAATGCAAAGCAATCACAGCACCAGGAAGGCAGAGACAGAAAAATTCTAGCACTTTCTGGCCAGCCAGTAAGCCTAATCAGTGAGTCCCAGGCAAAGAGACTCTGTCTCAAAGTGGGTAGATATATTCCTGAGGAGCAACTCCTGAGGATATCTTCTGGCCTCCACATGCACTCCACATGCACAAACATATCCCCCCCACACACATGTGTACCTATGCATACCCCCAATGTGCATATACACATACTACACATACATGCAAAACAAATTTAAGAAAAGCTTAGCCTTGCAGTAATCTGAGGACAATTTACTCAAGATAGTCAGCTGAGCTGGGAATGGTGGCTCACACCTGCAATCCCACCACTTGGAAGGCTGAGGTAAGAGGATTGCCACAGGTTTGAGGCCTACATGGGCTACATAGTGCATCTCAGGCCAGCTACAGAGTTAGTCTATATCCTGTTTCAAAACATAAGAGAGCCAGACATGATGGTGCACGCCTTTAATCCCATCACTTGGGAGACAGAGTAGGAGGATCACTGTAAATTTGAGGCCAGCATGAGATTACATAGTGAATTAGTGAATTCCAGGTCAGCTTGGTCCAGAGTGAGACCCTACCTTAAAAAAAAAAAAAAAAAAAAAGCAGAAGCAGAAGCAGAAGCAGAAGCAGAGGAGGAAAGAGGAGAAGAAGGCATCCAGCTAGTCTCAGTGAGGTTTGTATGGGCAGGAGAGATGGCTTAGCAGTTAAAGCATTTGCCTGCAAATCTTGAGAACCCATGTTTGACTCTTCATACCCCATGTAAGCCAGACACACGTGATGCAAGTGCACAAGGTCACACATGAGCACAATGTGGCACATGTGTCTGGAGTTCAATTACAGTGACTGGAGGCCCTGACATACCAATTCTCTCTCTTTCTCTCTCTCTTTCTCTCCCTCCCTCTCTCTTGCATAAGAAAGGCCAGTCTGTTGTGCTTGCCTCAAAAAATGAAAATAGAAAAAGAAGGCTTGTGGTAACCCTCTTGTCCTCTCTTCTTCCTAGACTCACAGTCATAGTCACAGTGCGCCTATGGTAATGGGAGGGTGAGTCAGGAGATTCTTGAAGCTCATGGGGAAAGCTAATCTGGTCTTCTCTGAGTTAAAACAACAAGAGAGACCCTGTCATAAACAAAGTAGGAGAGGACCAGCACTCCAAGGTTTCCCAATGACCTCCATGCATCCCATGGCACCCTGTGCCTATGCACACACCCATGTATGCACCTATCTTCTTCATCACCATACACATACAAAAAAGTAATAAGGGGCTGGAGAGATGGCTTAGCAGTTAAGCGCTTGCCTGTGAAGCCTAAGGACCCCGGTTCAAGGCTCGGTTCCCCAGGTCCCACGTTAGCCAGATGCACAAGGGGGCGCACGTATCTGGAGTTCGTTTGCAGAGGCTGGAAGCCCTGGCGCACCCATTCTCTCTCTCTCCCTCTATCTGTCTTTCTCTCTGTGTCTGTCGCTCTCAAATAAATAAATAAATAAAATTTTTTTAAAAAAAAAGTAATAAGGCAGAGCATGTGGACACCACCAAAATATAGTCCTGGGCTAATGCCAGTTGACTTACTGGCCCCAGAAAACTAAGGCAACCTGGATCAGTCACCAACTGACTACTAAGCAAACAAAGAAGACTTCAGAGGCTGAATGACAAACAGACACACGGAAGTACTGGAACAACAGACCACCTCATGTTCTCCAAAGAGTACAACTTTCTTTTTAAAAAAATATGATTTTTTAGCCAGGAGTGGTGGTGCACACCTTTAATCCCAACACTCGAGAGGCAGAAGTAGGAGGATCATGATGAGTTCGAGGCCACCCTGAGACTACATAGTGCATTCCAGGTCAGCCTGAACTAGAGTGAAATCCTACCTCGAAAAACCAATAATAATAATATATATATATTTTAAAAATATTTTGTTTATTTATTTATTTGCAAGCAAAGAGAGAGAATGGATATGTCAGGGCCCTGAGTCACTACTAATGACCTCCCCAAGCACGTGTCACTTTCTGTGTCCAGGTACTGGAGAATCAAACCTGGTCGTTAGGCTTTGTAGGCAAGTGCCTTAACCACTGAGGAATCTTTCCAGCCCAGGAAAACAACTTTCAACAAGCAATTACAAGACATGGGCTGGAGAGATTGCTTAGTGGTTAAGACGTTTGCCTGCAAAGCAAAGGTTCAATTCCCCAGGCCCAGACACCACCCTGATTTTTAATTTTTCTCATTTTTTATGTGTGGATGTGGTGTGCACATGTGTAGGAATGTTCATATGTGTGTGGGTTGCCTGTGTGTAGGAATGTTCATTTGTGTGTGGACATGCATGTGTGTAAGAATGTTCATATGTATGTGGGCACACTCATGTGTGCAGTGTATGTGCATATCTGCATAACATGGATGTGGAGGCAGAATTCGATGTTGGGTGTCTTTCTTAGTTGCTCTCCACCTAATTTATTTATTTATTTTTGAAATAGGGTCTCACTGTAGCCCAGGCTGACCTAGAATTCGATCTGTAGTTGTAGGCTGGCCTTGAACTCACAGCTATCCTCCTACCTCTGTCTCCCAAGTGCTGGGATTAAAGGCATGCATCACCATACTCACATGGAACCTATAGCTCACCAATTCAGTTAGACTAGCCAGCAAGACTCAGCTATCCACCTGTCTCAACTTCCAGGGCTGGGACTGTAGATGCTTGCCACCACATCTGGCTTTTTCATGGGCACTGGGCATCAAACTCATGTTTGGATGGAAAGTACTTTATCCGCTGAGTTGTCTCTCCAGCCCCTAATTTATTCTCTTAAACCTTCTTGCCTTGTCCAGTTTGCTCATTTCCAGGAAAAGCTTAGAGGAAGATCCCAGTTCAACCACAGGCCGAAGGAAAAATTCAACTTGCTCACTGAGTTCTCCAACCACTTCCTGCCTCCAATTCTGTCCTAAGTGCCTGTAGTTCCATTATTTCAATTCAAGAATTGTTTATGGAGGATGAACACAGTCCCAGGTCCTACTCACAGCTCAAGGTCCACACTGGCCAGAAAGGTCTGGATTCCTGAGTTGTTATCCTTTCCTTCCACAGATCCAGAAGCGGCTCTACTTCTTACAGCCTTCCTCCTCCTTTGAAACAGGATCTCATATAGACCAAACTGGCCCCAAATTCATTATATAGCTGAGGATGACCTTGAACTCTTGATTCTCCTGCCTACACTCCCAAGGACTGAAAATACAAGCGTGTGCCCTACTACCTGGTTCACATGTTACCAAACCCAGGGCTTTGTGCATGCTAGGCAAGTACTCTACCAACTGAGCTTCATCTCTAGCCTCTCACAGCCTGTCTTCTGTTGGCTCCATATATGCTCTGAGCACTTGAGAAGCAGGAGCTGCTTGGGGTCTCCAGCACTTGGTACAAGAGCTGTGGCCAGCTATCCAGAGAAGAGGTAGCACCCATCCAGCTGGGGAGCATGCCCAAAAGAATAGTGTTTACACCTTGGCAGCACAGGGATGATAGAGACTACCACCAACCAAAGCAGGGAAGGCCAAGCAGCCTTCAAGCTGCAGACAACTCAGGCCGCGTGCACAGGTGCACAGGGCTGGGCTGAGGAACCGAGTTTGGTAGACACCAGGCAGCACTGAAGTGAGGTTTACCAGCTGGTCACGCAATCAAAGAACTTCACAAAGACAATTTTAAAGAGGTCTGAGTCACTCCTGACTCTACTGGTTCCAAAAGCTCTACTTGAAAAAGGCTAACTAAAACGGCTGACGATAGGATTGGAGAGATGTCTTAGTGGTTAAGGTGCATGCCTGTGAAGCCTAAGGACCTATGTTTGACTCTCGGGGTCCCATGTAAGCCAGACACATAAGTTGACGCAAGTGCGCAAGGTCACACATGTACACAAGGGCCACACACGTCTGGAGTTTAATTACAGTGGCTGGAGGCCCTGGTGCACCAATTCTCTCTGTCTCTCTCACTCACTCACTCTCTCTAACCCTAACAAAAAAGGTTAATGGTATAAATAAATAATAAATAAATAAATAAGGTGGGGCACAACTGAGAAAGACACCCAACATTGACTTCTGCTTCCACATGCATGTGAGCACATAAACTGCACATAAGAGCATGCCCACACACATATGAACATTCCTACACACAGGCACACCACCACACATACAAGGTCGACCCTGGGATTAGAGTGGCTGTCCACAGATGGGAAGAGGACCTGGCTGTCCATGGGCATCTGAGCACTCCAACTAGAGGGGTGGGGTTGGAGGATCATTCCAAGGGAAAGAAAGGTCCAGTTCAGGAGTACTGCCTTCGTGGGGTGAAGGAGGAATGAGGACAGCCCTAAGCAGTCTCTCCTCTGCCCATTCATCTCCCTCAGGCTTCCTCTGCTATACTCACAGCCAACTCCCAGCAGGATAGCCTGCACCCACTGTTGAGGACCCAAGGGTAGAAATAACACCTCCAGGAAGGGGCATGCCTGCCACCACCCCATACCACGCCACCACCCCATCCCAGGCCAGACCCCTTTAGGCAGCCCAACTCAGCAGGATCGGGGTGGGTTACTATATAGTGGGGCAGACCCAAACTCATGAGTCAGATGACATCCACTTCAAAACCCATCCTGGGCTAGAGTATAGCTCAGTGGCAGAGCACCTGCCCAGCATGTGTAATGCCCAGGGTTTCATCCCTAGCACTCCAAAAAAATAAATAAAAGTAAAAACAAAAAGTAAGGTTTTAAGAAAAAGGAAAACAAAAGCTGAGTGTGGTGGCACATACCTTTATCCCAGCACTCACTCAGAAGGCAGAGGTAGGAGGATTGTTAGCCTGGGCTAGACTAGATCCTACCTCGGGGGAAAAAAAAAAGTGTGGAGCCGGGCGTGGTGGCGCACGCCTTTAATCCCAGCACTTGGGAGGCAGAGGTAGGAGGATCACTATGAGTTCAAGGCCACTCTGAGACTGCATAGTGAATTCCCGGTCAGCCTGAGCTAGTGAGACCCTACCTGGAAAACAAAAACAAACAAACAAACAAATAAAGTGCAGGCTGAAGAGATGGCTTAGCAGTTAAGGTGTTTGCCTGTGAAGTCTAAGGACCCAGGTTCAATTCCCACATAAACCAGATGCACAAGGTGGCACACGTGTCTAGAGTTTATTTGCAGTGGCTGGAGGCCTTGGCATGCTCAGTCTCTCTACCTGCCCCTTTCTCACTCTGTCTCAAATAAATAAATAAATTATTAAAAAAGAAAAAGATGGGCTGGAGGGATGGTTTAGTGGTTATGACACTTGCCTTAACAAGGTTCGATTTTCCAGATCCCACAAAAGCCAGATGCACATGATGGTACATGCATCTGGAATTTGTTTGCAGTGGCCAGAGGCCCTGGAGTACCCATTCTCTCCCTCGCTCTCTCTCGCTTCCCCCTTGTCCCTCTAATAAATAAATAAAAATTAAATTAAATTTTTTATAAAAGGAAAAAGATGAGCTGGAGTGATGGCTTAGCCATTAAGGCGTTTGCCTGCAAAGCCAAAGGATCCCTATTAAACTCTCCAGGACCCATGTAAGCCAGATGCACAAGGGGGTGCATGCTTCTGGAGTTCTTTTGCAGTGGCTGGAGACCCTGGTGTGCCCATTCTCCCTCCCTCTCTCTCTCTCTCCCTCTTTTTCTCTCTCAAATAAATAAAAAAAATATATTTTAAAAAGAAAAAGTGCCAGGCATGATGGTGCACAACTTTAATCCCAGCACTTGGGAGGCAGAGGTAGGAGGATCACCAGGAGTTCCAGGACACCCTGAGACTACATAGTGAATTCCAGGTCAGCCTGGACTAGAGTGAGACCTTACCTCGAAAAAGAAAGAAAAAAGTTTAAAGAAGAACCTTGTTTAAACAGTGTCACTTACTATCTGTGTGAGCTTCGGGCATGAATATCTCGGGGCCCTGTTACCGCCTCCTGAAGTGAGTTAGAGCAATGCGGGCCTTTGCCAGGACTAGGGAGCAAGAGCACCACTGTCCTAGAGCTGAGAGTGCGCAGATGCTTGAGCCAAGGATGCTCGCAGCTGCTGCAGGTGCTAACCACACCATACCCAGCAGCTGTCCCTAAGTGGCAGCCAGGTCGTCTTTGGTGGGAGAGAGTAACAGCTAATAAAAATCATCGTGGCGGGGGTTCAGGCGAGGGCCATAAAAAACCAGTGCTGCAACTTTCAATCTTTTGTTGTTGTTCATTTGTTTGTTGAAAGAGTGAGTCACTCTATAATCCTGGCTGGCCTGAGACTCACTATGCAGACCAGGCTGGCCTCAAACTTGCTGTGATCCTTCTGCTTCTGCCTCCCCAGCATTGGGATTGCAGTGTGAAAAACCATAACTCCCCTTCTTCTTTTTTTAAAAAATATATTTTTTATTTTTATTTACTTATTAGAGTCAGAGAGAGAGGGAGCAAGAGAGAGAATGGGTATACCAGGGCCTATAGCCACTGCAAGCAAACTCCAGGCACGTGCACCCCCTTGCACATCTGGCTAACGTGGGTCCTGGGGAATTGAACCTGGGTCCTCTGGCTTTGCAGGCAAGGACCTTAACTGCTAAGCCATCCCTCCAGCCCTCCCCTTCCCTCCTCCCCGAGGTAGGGTCTCACTCTAGCTCAGGCTGACCTGGAATTCACTCTGTAGTTTCAGGATGGCCTCGAACTCATGATGATCCTCCTACCTCAGCCTCCCAAGTGCTGGAATTAAAGGCATGTGCCACCACACCCAGCTCCTCCCTTTCTTTTTTTTAAATTTATTTTTATTTATTTATTTATTTGAGAGAGAGAAGCAGATAAAGAGAATGAGAATGGGTACGCCAGGGCCTCCAGCAGCTGCAAATGAACTCCAGACACATGAACCACGCTGTACATTCTGACTTACGTGGGTCCTGGGGAATTGAACCTAGGTGCCTTGACTTTGCAGGCAAACACCTTACCCACTGAATCATCTCTCCAGCCCACCTCCTCTTTTTTTTTTTTAATTATTTATTTATTTATTTGAGAGCGACAGACAGAGACAGAAAGACAGCTAGAGGGAGAGAGAGAGAATGGGTGCGCCAGGGCTTCCAGCCTCTGCAAACGAACTCCAGACGCGTGCGCCCCCTTGTGCATCTGGCCAACGTGGGACCTGGGGAACTGAGCCTCGAACCGGGGTCCTTAGGGTTCACAGGCAAGCGCTTAACCACTAAGCCATCTCTCTAGCCCTCCTCTTATTTTATTTGAGATGAGGTCTCATGCTGTAGGCTAAGCTAACCTCAAACTCAAAATGATCCTCCTGCCTCAGCCTCCCAGGTGCTAGAATTGCAGGTATGTGCCAGCATACCCGGCTTGCTCAACCTCTTGCCCTAAATTAAGCATATAGTGAGCCAGTCCTAGCTCATGCCCATTCTTAGAAAGCGGCCTTTCCTGAGACAGTCACCCTCATGCTGCCTGGGCAGCTGCCCCACTCCTGCCACAGTGCATGCTTGGGCATTTTGACTGGACCGTAACCCGCACAGCCTACAATATGAGACCTTCAGGGACCCTGTTTGAGAGGACTGTCCTGGCTTCTGACCAGCCTGCAGCCCACAGAGAGGAGCCGCTCTTACCTTCAGGGTACTTGTACTGGTAGGTGATATCCACGCGCTGGTCCTGGCCCACCGCCTTGGTGCTGATGTTCTTGCCAATGCTCATGGTCTCCACAGCGATGAGGATGAACTTCTTGTCCTCTGGCGTCTGCTTTACCAGCCAGATGAGCTTGTCACCATTCACCTCCGTAAAGATGAACTTGGTGTCATATTTCACGGCGACATCGCCCTTGCGAATGGCAGTCAGGGGTGCAGGCCCACAGCGGAAGCGTTCTGTGGGGAAGTGAGGGAGGACAACCATCAGGGCCCATGTCCCTGAAGACCCTTGCCTCCACCCTGCCTGCAGAATGTCCTTGCTTGGAAACAAAGAACAGCAGTCGGGAGCCCCCAGCCGTTCTAAGAACAGTGCTCCTACTTTAGAGAAGCTCGGTATGCACGTGGGCGGGGGGAGGGGGGTGTCTTCTGCTCTACCCTGACGGGCTGGGCCACAGGGTAATTTTAAATTTTAATTCGAATTCCTTTGGAGACCTACACCCCTTGCCCACCCCCACCCTGCGCCACCACACACAGCTGCTCCCTTTGTGGCCCGCCCATCAGCAATGGCCTTGCTCCTAGAAGGGCCAAAAGACTTGGACTGCTTCAGGGTGTCCTTCTTTCCACAGAGACCAAGGCACTCACAGGGCTGCAGGAGTAGAGCTGGAGTGTCAGAGCCAGGACGGCCTGGTCTCCAGCCACACTTCAGCTAGAGAACCTCTTATAAAATGAGAGGTCAAAGCCATCCCAGCACTCGGGAGGCAGAAGCAAGAGGATCACCATGAGTTCAAGGCCACCCTGAGACTCCATAGTGAATTCCAGGTCAGCCTAGGCCACAGTGAAACCCTACCTCGAAAAACCAAATGCAAAAACAAAGAAAACAAAATGAAAGGTTACATATAGTCTTCTCCTCCTGAAGGGCTTAACTGAGAAGTTTGAATACCTGATTTAATCTCAAAAGTAGTCCCCCGTCAGGTGTGGTGACGCACGCCTTTAATCCCAGCACTCAGGAGGCAGAGGTAGGAGAATCACCGTGAGTTTGAGGCCACCCTGAGGCGCTATAGTGAATTCCAGGTCAGCCTGGGCTAGAGTGAGACCCTACCTCTAAAAATAAAAAAAAAAAGAGTAGCCCCCCATACACACTTTTTTTTAATTGTTGTTCTTTCCTAGGTAGGGTCTCACTCTAGCCCAGGCTAAACTGGAGCTCATCCTGTATAGCTCCAGTTGGCCTCTATTTCACAGAAATACCTTAGCCTCCCGAATGCTGGGATTAATGTCATGTGCCACCATGCCCAGTTTCAAGGGTTTCCCTTTATTGGGCAAAGGTTGCTTGATTGTTTTTGTGGGCGTTTTGTTTATTTGCTTTGTTTTTTTTTTTCTTGAGACAGAGCCTCAGGCAGCCTTGATGTTTTTAAAAGATATATGTTTATTTGAATGAGAGAGGCACAGAGAGAGGGAGAATATAGGCATACTTGACACTGAGAACAAACTCCAAATGTATGCACCACTTTGTGCATGTGGCTTTATATGAGTGCTGGAGAATTGCACCCAGGCCAGCAAGCTTTGCAAGCAAGTGTCTTTAGCCACTGAGCCATCTCCCCAGCCCTGACCTTGAACTTTTTATGTAGCCCAGGATGGTCTTGACTTCCTGTGTCCCCAAGTGCTGGGATTACAGGCATTCACCACCACAGACCTGGCTTAGTTGTTTTTATACTCAGGCTCATAACTTAAAATATGGATAACTGGCTGGGCCTGGCTGTTGGGGAGAGTGGAGAGAGGGACAGAGAAGGAGGAAGAGAGGCAGGAGGAGAGAAGAAGGAAGAAGGAAGAAGGAGGGAGGGAGGAAAAGTGGGCTGGTTGTGAGGTGCTTGGACCGCTCTTGGCTGTTATCACTGTGACTGTCCTACTTATTTGTGTCAGGGCCCCTCCCCTCCCAGCTGGCCAGACTGAGGGCTTTAAAGGTCTCATTTCCCCCAAGGACTGGGCTCAGTGCTCAACAGAGAATCTAGCTGGCCTGTCTCCTTCCCTGAACACTGACTCACACCCCATAAGCCTCTCACACAGGACAGGTCTGCCAAACCCCAAGGGCATGGAGGTAAAAAGCCAGGTACCAGTCTACCTCCCTCTCTTCCTCCTGGCCTCTTTCCTGAAGCAAGATGTGCATTCCTGTATTTTTCTCTGTCACTCTATCTTATGTGCTCTTTCTACATTCAGACCTTTGTTCCCTCTTTCATTTTCCTTTCTCTTCTCACTCTCCTATTGCTTATTGGCTCAAGAATCCCCCCCAACTGGGGCTAGAGAGATGGTTTAGCAGTTAAGGCATTTGCCTGCAAAGCCAAAGGATCCTGGCTTGATTCTCCAGGACCCACGTAAGCCAGATCTACAGGGTGATTCATGCATCTGGAGTTCGTTTGCAGTGGCTGGAGGCCCCAGGGCACCCATTCTCTCTCTCTCTCTCTCTCTCTCTCAAATAAATAAAATATTTTTTAAAGAAAAGAATCCCCTCTTGATAATCAGCCCCCTTTCTACCATCCCTAATTCCCCTCCCCCTTGCCTAAAACTCCTGCTTTGAACTGTCAACAAAGTTCTTCTTCCCAAAGCCCGGTGTGGTGGCACATGCCTTTAATCCCAACACTTGGGAGGCAGAGATAGAAGGATGGTCATGAGTTCGAGGCCACCCTGAGAATACATAGTGAATTCCAGGTCAGCCTGGGCTGGAGTGAAACCCTACCTCAAAAAAAAAAAAAAAAAAAATCCTGTTCCTAAAAGTGAGATCTCAGTCCATTTTTGGAGGTAGCGTCTCACTCCCAGGCTGACCTGGAATCCACTATATAGTCTTACCCACTGAGTTCCTTCTACCTCTGCCTCCTAAGCGCTAGGATTAAAGGTGTGTACCACCTCACCCAGCCCAAAAGTATGCTTTTGTATCTGGCTTTATTTCCTAGTATGAAGTTTCTGTGGTTGTGTGCAGCAGCAGTTAATTTCCACTGTCACGTGACTGTAATGAATTGTCCATTCTATTTCATCTTGTGGTCTTAGTGGAAGCACCCGGTGACTTAAAAGGCAACATTGACCAGCCTCTCTGCTATTGGCTGCCATCCAAAACCCAGGTTAAGGGAACAACAGCCTCAGCCAGTGCCTAGGGCCCCACTTACCCTGGCTTATCTCCTGTGGCGTCCCATCCAGGGCCTGCCAGCCGTGATTGTCACCGTTTTCATCAGATCGCATCATCCAGACGTCGTTCCACACATGGAAATTCCTGTGGTGGTGGAAGCCGCCCCACCCCAGCCAACAGCATGGTTAGAGGATGTGTCACCACTGCAGACGCAATAAGGTTGTTCTGAGGGGTTTGTCAACAAAGGCAGGCCATTGCTGGGTGCCATGTGGAAAGCCTGGTGCAGGTGGGTGGGTAGGGGAGAAGTTCCTCAGACCCCCTCTTGCCTGATGTCCCTGAAGAGTCTGAGAGCTTCCCCACCACACAGAATGAACTCGTAGCGGTGGGCCACTCCTTATTAGTACGTCTAGTGAACCTCTAAGAAGGAATGTGTGACTACTTAGAATACTTGTCTGGGCTGGAAGGGATTCTGATATTGCTGATCGGTAATTTTGTAACTGGCCAGGTTCGGGACATTCATATTCTTGCTATTTTTAAAGCTGATGCTCTTGGTTTTCTAGGTGTATGGCTCATATGCAACAATACAATTTCTAATAATTACTTTCAAGGGCTTTTCTCCTTCTTTGGGCTCACTAACTAACTAGACCTGCTCGACAGTACTTGAACAAGAGTCGCAGTCCCCAGTCTCAAAGTCCTCAGACACCGCTGGTCATGCCTCTCCCTTCCTAGCAAGCTCTTCTTTGCACCCTGTGTCCCTTGTCCCACCAGGCAGGTCACTTTTAGCCAAGAAGGCCTGTGTGCGCTGGTTCACAGAGCAAAGGAAACAGTGCCTCTCGCTGACCACGGGCAGTTACAACCCAGGATCTCAAGCAGCAGTGTGTCCTAATCTTCAGGGCCATGTCTTGGCCTTCACCTCTAGTGGCAAGGGCTTAAGAGTCTTCCTGGATCCTGGGTCAGACTGTCTGAGGCTGTCATGTGCCAAGTGAATTTCTTGAACCAGTCTAGAGCGCCTCCTGTGGACAGGACTGTGCGGGCCAGAAGGGACCCAGAATTGGCTAATGGAGAGCCTGGGTCAGCCAGGAGGGACCTATGACTGGCTAGTGGAAAGTTTGGGTTGGTCAGGAGAGACCCAGAGCTGGCTGGGGGAGCCTGGGTCAGCTAAGAGGGACCCAGGAAAAGCTAGTGGAGAGCCTGGATCAGCCAGGAGAGACTCAGGGAGGGAGCCTACCAGACTGAGTCTCTGGTCATTGTTCCAATCGTCTTGCCATTTTCATCCAGGAAGATGTCTACTGTGAGGTTTTTTTCCGTGTCATGAGCTGACTCAAAGTTGGTCACACTGCGCGTTGGGATGCCCAAGGCTCTCAGTGCTGAAACAGCCCCAAGTACGATGGTCAGCTCCTGTCCCAGGCTGAGCGCCTCCACCTCTTCCCCAACCTACCTGTAGTCAGGATTCCAGAGAATACCCAGCACTGGCCAAAGTTCACTGGCATCTTGGTGGTGTAGTATTGCTGCAGGATGGGCACACTGCTGGTCCACACATATGGAGCGGTGCCCTTGCTGTAGTCTCCTGACCAGTTCCCCACCAGCACTCCCTTATTGGCAGAGCTCATCTGGCACACAGGAAGGAATAGCATCAGATTTCACCTCCCACCACCACCATCCTGGTGAAAGAATTGTCCAGGGCGAGCAGGGCACTCTGAGGGACTAGAGAGCTCAAGACCAGCCTGGGCTACACGGCAATACCTAACTCATCTCTTCCCCACAAATACGTTGTTCACTGGGCAAGTGTATGATAACTATTACCATGACCTGAAAAGGCTGTGTCAGTGTGCCAGAGTGAAGCAGACTTTATTCATTATGTCGACAATGTCCCTCAGAAGATTGGAAACAGCAGTCAACCTTTGGTAAGCCAAGCATTAAAGGGATTTGCAAAAATGTAAAACACTGCTCTTCTTAGTACATGTTATATGCTTTGAAAAAGGTTTCTTTCTTTTTTTCCTGTTGTTTTTGTTTTTGTTTTGCTCACTCTAGCTCAAGCTGACCTGGAATTCACTCTGTAGTCCCAGAGTGACCTTGAACTCATGATGATCCTCTTACCTCTGCCTTCTGAGTGCTGGGATGAAAGATGTGTGCCACCACACCCGGCTTTGAAAAGGTTTCTTACAAAAAATGTATATATATATGAGAGCAGCTCATGGTGGTGTATTCAGGAGGCAGAGATAGGAGGGTTACCCAAAGTTCAAGGCCACCCTGAGACTACACAGTCAGCCTGGGCTAGAACAAGACCCTACCTCGAAAAGCCAAAAAAAAAAAAAAAATATATATATATATATGCACATATACATATATATATACATATACATACACACACACACGCACACACACACACACATATATATATGCCAGGATGGTGGCACATGCCTTTAATCCCAGCACTTGGGAGGGTGAGGTAGGAGGATTGCTGTAAATTTGAGGCCATCCTAAGATTACATTGTGAATTTTAGGTCAGCCCAGGCTAAAGCAAGACCCTACCTCAAAAAAAAGTATGTATTTATTAGGGAGAGAGAGAGGGTGAGGGAGAGAGAGAATGGGTGCAGTAGCACCTGTTGCCTCTGCAAATGAATCCAGACACATGCCACTTTTTGTGTGTGAGAGAATTAAACCCAGACCAGCAGGTTTTGCAAACAAGTATCTTTTAACCACTGAGCCATTTCTCCAACCCTAAAAAAAGGTTTGTTAACAATATATTATTTATACTAACATGTAGTAGATTTATTATCATTCTTTGAAAAGAAATAAAACTGAAGCAAGAAGGGAAGTTATAATGACAATGGGAAGAGTGGCATGGGAGAGATGAGGCTCTGTCTCATACCTGATCTGCTTCTACTGACTGAAGGTTTTAGACTTCAAACACCCAGCTGATAAGGGAAAAACGGAATACCTCTGTCTTTAAGAGTTAGAGATCAAATGGCTCCAAGAGATAATAACCTAAATGTTTAGTGCTCCCCTCACATTCCTAGGTCTGGCAGCATCCTCACCATAACTTTGTTTACTAAAGGAAATTCTTTACTTTATTACACATGATCCTCTTTAAACAGTGTTAGAAGAGAGGGGCAGATTCCTAACAAGATAGATGATTGATAGATAGATAGATAGATAGATAGATAGATAGATAGATAGATAGATAGATGGATAGATGGATAGATATAGATAGATAGATTACCAAGTACCTATATATACCCATTACAAAGTTGTGATCCTTCCTTGAGGTGCCCATACCTCTATTCCAATGCCTTTTCCTTCGCTAAGACTCATCTTTAGAGATGTCCACACCATAGGTATGCCTTTTCTTTCCCTTTCCTACAGCATCTTTTTCTTTCTATCTTTATTAAAGTTACTAACTCTGCTTCCCAGTTGGCCCAGTCTAAAATTCATTTTAGCATGTAAAGTATAACACCTGCCTGGGAATTCAGCTGGGTGATGTTCCTGAAACAGCCCGGGCTGCAGGGAAAGGGGCTGGCAGGTTCCCAGGGACTGTGACCGAGAGTGAGTGCTTGCTCCTGCACGCCATCACTGACAGAACATGCCACACGTTCTTAAGTCAGGGTCTCACTATCTACACCAGGCAGATGTGGAACTCTTGAATCCTCTTGTCTCAGCATTGGGCATGCTGAAATTACAGGCATGAGCCACCATGTGTGACTCCCCCAGAATCCATGAAAAAGCTGGGTGTGGCCATGTAGGTCTGTAACCTCAGTTCATGGTAGGGAGAGGTGGAGACCAGGGATTTGCTGGAGCTTGTTGACAGACTACAGCTCTAGGTTGAGGGAGAAAGCCTATCTCAAGGAATCTCTCTCTCTCTCTCTCTCTCTCACATACACACACACACATACACATACACGATTGATAAAAAGGACACCCAATGTTCTCCTTTGGCCTCCTCATGCACCAAGTGCACACATGCATGTGCATACACCACACATCTCTCTCTCTCTCTCTCTCTCTCTTCTCTCTCTCTCTCTCTCTCTCTCTCTCTCTCTCACACACACACACACACACACACACAAATGTTTACTTCAGCTTGACATGGAGCCCTGCCTACCATAGTGCACATGGACCTGGACACCTCCACGGGGTCATTCATGTCTGTGGTCTTGATGATGTGAGGCTTCAGGAGAGAGAGGCAGCAATTCAGGATATGCTTCTCAAACTGTTGTGGGAGATGAAGGAAGAGGAAGTTAAAGGTCTTCCCTGCCAGAAACTTGACCCACCCCTCCTCAGCCCCTCCATGGAGGCTCATCTCCCAGGCAAGAGAACCTGTTGCCTATAGTCTCCCTAAAATCTTCAGCATTGAGAGGCCAAAGCTTTTCGCTGATATAGGACGTGGTCTCGTATCAGGGGCATAGCCATTAAGAAGTACACAGCCGGGCACGGAGGCTCACACCTTTAATCCCAGCACTCAGGAGGCAGAGGTAGGAGGATCGCTGTGAGTTCAAGGCCAGCCTGAGACTACATAGTGAGTTCTAGGTCAGCCGGGGCTTGAGTGAGTCCCTACCTCAAGTGGGCTGGGGAGATGGATTAGCTGTTAAGGCACTTGCCTGCAAAGCCTAAAGACCCAGGTTCAATTTCCCTAGTACCCATGTAAGCCAGATGCACAAGGTGGCACATGTGTCTGGAGTTTGTTTGCAGTGGCTGGAGGCCCTGGTGTGCTCATTCTCTCCCCCTCCTCTCTCACTAGTAAACCAATAAAAATAAAATATTTTTTAAAAGAAACAACATACTTAAAAATGATAGAGGAAATTCCTTGGTAATCGAATTAAATACATGAAACAGGTTGTCATCCAAGTTTTCTTTATATATTTTTTTCTTGATATTTTGAGGTAGAGTATTTCTTTTTTATAATAGAATCAGTTTATCACATAGCCAAATATAAATTGTTTCTTACATGCACTTAATTTATTTTGATCACAATCCCCTCCCATTGCTTTTTTTTGTCCCTCTTTTCTTTTTTTTTTCATTTTTAAAAAATTTTTATTAACAATTTCCATGATTATAAAATATATCCCATGGTAATTCCCTCCCTTGTCCCTCTTTTCTATCCCTCTTCCACTGAATTCCTTCTTCTTTCTAATTAGGTCCTCCTCTTTTTGATATCTTTTTGGTTTTTACCCTCCTCCATCATCCATAACAACATGTTGATGGACCAAATATTGTGTAGGTTATGTGCAGACAATGACAGCCAACAGCCATTGTGCGGTCTTGAGTGCAATGGTCACTTTGGAGACAGGGTCTTTATATAGCCCAAGCCAGCCTTGAACTCAGGCCAACCCACCTGCTTCAGTGTCTCAAGTAATTGGATTATAGACATGTGCTACCACAGCTGGCCACATTGCTCTATATTCTAAGTCTTCTAAATATTTTTAAAATATTTTATTTATTTATTTATTTGAGAGAGAAAGAAAGAGGCAAATATATAGAGAGAATGGGCTTGCCAGGGCCTCCAGCCACTGCAAGTGAATTCCAGATGCATGTAACACCTTGTATATCTGGCTTTACATGAGTACTATGGAATTGAACCCAGGTCCTTAGGCTTTGCAGGTAAGTGTCTTAACTGCTGAGCCATTCCTTCAGCCCTTTCTAAATATTCCCATAAGCAAATGTTACTTTTTTTAAAAAATTATTTATTTATGTATTTGAGAGCGACAGACACAGAGAGAAAGAAAGGTAGAGGGAGAGAGAGAGAATGGGCGTGCAGGGCTTCTAGACTCTGCAAACGAACTCCAGACGCATGCGCCCCCTTGTGCATCTGGCTAACATGGGACCTGGGGAACTGAGCCTCGAACCGGGGTCCTTAGGCTTCACAGGCAAGCGCTTAACCGCTACGCCATCTCTCCAGCCCTGTTACTTTTTTTTTCAATGCTAGGTGTCAAACCCAGAGCCTCATGCATGCTAGACAAACACTCTACCAACTGAGCTACATCCTCAGCCCAGATATGTTAACTTTTAACTCCAATTTATTTATTTATTTTGGTTTCTCTGAGGTAAGGTCTATTCTAGCCCAGGCTGACCTGGAATTCATTCTGTTGTCCCAGGCTAGCTTTGAACTCACAGAGATCCTCCTACCTCTGCCTCCCAAGTGCTGAGACTAAAAGCATATACCACCACATCTGCCTTAAGTCCTATTTGTTTTTTTGTTTGTTTTGAGAGTGACAGATAGAGAAAGAGAGAGAGAAAGAGACGGACAGAGAGAGAGGATGCACGCATCAGGGCCTCCAGCCACTGCAAATGAACTCCAGAATCATGCGCCTCCTTGTGGCTTCTATGAGGACTTGGGAGAATCCAGCTCGAACTGGGATTCTTAGGCTTCACAGGCAGCACTTAACTGCTAAGCCATCTTTCCAGCCCCCTATTTGTTTTAAATAATTTTATCAGGATGTAATTTACATCCCATAAAACCTGCCATTTAAGCTGGACAATTTAATGGTTTGAGTTGGTTTATGGGGTTGACATACATGAATTGTTCTGTGAGCCAAGGGGAAGATGGCAAAGTAAAAGGAACAGACGGTGTTCATTGTTCTGAAAGCCAGGGAGGGTGGGAGTTCTTTAAACTACCATTGAATTCTGAGAGGGATGGCAACCCAGAAAAAGCCTCTTCCCCACTTCCCTCAGGATCTTCAGTTTAGTAGTTTCCTTCTAGTAACCCCACTCCATAACCCATGCTGCCTTCCTCTCTTCATCTGCAAGCTGAGGTGATCCAGCTCTCCAGGAGCAGAGGAGTCAGAGCCCTCACTGACGAGAGTCCCTTCTGCACTGTTCCCTTTTCTGTCCTGTCATGGGTGTCAGGGTCCAAGGACAGGAGGGGAACTGAAGCAGCTGTGTAGGGTTTGGCATTTTTGAACCTCTGGTGAGAGGGAAATTTGGCAGTGTTGGGAACAGTGACACCAACGCCCTGGACTTGGGACCCTCCATCCCTGCATCATTCTACATTGTCATTCTGCCTTGTAGTTGTCTGAACATATCTCCAGGTCCCATGTAGCCACATGCCAAGTGACGCAAGCATGCAATGTCACACATGCACACAAGAGGGCACACCCATCTGGTGTTTGTTCACAGCAGCTGAAAGGCCGTGGCATGCCCTCTCTCTCTGTCTCTGTCTCTTTCTGTCAAAAATATAATAATAATAATAATAATAATAATAATAATAATAATAATAAAAGAGGGTCTATTGAGTGGGCCAGGTGCAGCCTCAGGAAGACAATCCATTACCTGACCAAAGATCCAGGGCTTTCCTCTAATTTGCTTGGTGACACCCATGTAAATGTAGCCAGTGTCGTTGAGGACGTACTCTGTTCGCTCCTCCTCATTAGGCATGAAGACTTTGTCCTCTGAAGCAAGACCACATGGACACATGGGTTATTGACCAACACTGAGACAAAGGCAGGTCCACTTTGGGGCATTGCCTGGGTTGTGGGTCTTCATGGCTTTTATGAATGGTTAGAGATAGCAAATGTTGGGGATAGGGGTTCAGTTAGTAGGGAGAGTCATAGCAATTTTTTAAATTTTATTCTTATTTTTTTGGTTTTTTGAGGTAGGGTCTCACTCTAGCCCAGGCTGACCTGGAATTCACTATGTAGTCTCAGGGTGGCCTCGAACTCACAGCGATCCTCCTACCTCTGCCTCCCAAGTGCTGGGATTAAAGGCGTACACCACCACGCCCCACAGCAATTTTATATTAGAAATTCAAAGAACATCCAAAAGCCCATCCTGAACCAGGTATAAGAAACTTTTCAAGGTGAGCCTGGTGGTGCTCTAGGGAGTCCGTGATCTGTTCCTGGACCATGGTCTTGTGGCTAGTTTGCAAGTATGTTGAGAGCAAAAGGGAGTACAGACTCTGCACCACAAGCAAACAGCTGGCAACGCTTCTTGCTGAGTCACACGGGCCCTGCCAGAAGAACGGGCAGGCTCTCCAGCAGAATTATCTCGCCTTACCTTTACACCATGGGTTGAAGAGAAGAAAGATCTTTTCACACTTAAAGGTATGGTTTCCACACTTCACACTCAGTCTGTACTTGCCCACTAAAGCGTCGGGGGAGCTGGTGACAGCCACTGTGACCTGCATAAAGCACAAGACACAGTGGTCAAACTCAAGCTTTTCTAAGACCTCCCAGAAGAATCCATCACTTCTGACCATCCCTCCTCCATAGAGCCAGCCCAGAGACCAGGAGAGCCCAGCTCAGGCACGTGTTTTCACCCAGAATACTCCAGCCTGCACATGGATCCAACTCGCAGGTTGTAGGTTAGCTCCTGTGGCTAAGAAATAAGCATCCTGGCAATGGAGAGATGGCTAACAGTTAAAGAGCTTCCTTGTGAAGCCTAAGGACCCAGGTATGATTCCCCAGTACCCATGTAAGATATACAAGGTGGCGCATGCATCTGAAGTTCATTTGCAGTGGCACCCACACTTTATCCAGTCCTTTAGGATAAATAGTGGCCAGATGAATAATTAGAATAGATATTGTTGCAGCCACAGTCTGTCAAGAATTATAATTCCAAGCCAGGCATGGTGGCACACACCTTTAATCCCAGCACCTGGGAGGCAGAGATAAGAGGATCACCATGAGTTTGAGGCCAGCCTGAGACTACATAGTGAATTCTAGTTCAGTCTGAGTGAGAGTGAAACCCTGCCTCCAAAAAAAAAATATATATTTCCCATCATTGTCACAAAAAACTCAGCCTTCCCTACGTTTAAGAGATGCTTGTTGGGCCGGGCGTGGTGGCGCACGCCTTTAATCCCAGCCCTTGGGAGGCAGAGGTAGGAGGATCACTGTGAGTTCAAGGCCACCCTGCAACTTCATAGTGAATTCCAGGTCAGCCTGGGCTAGAGTGAGACCCTGCCTCAAAAAAAAAAAAAAAAAAGAAAGAAAGAAAGGAAGAAAGAAAAGAAAAGAAGAGATGCTTGTTGGGGCTGGAGAGATGATTTAGCAGTTAAGGCACATGCCTATGAAGCCTAAGGACCCAGGTTCAATTCCTCAGGTCCCACCTAAGCCAGTTGCACATATGGCACGTGCATCTGGAGTTCGTTTGCAGTGGCTAGAGCCCTGGTGTGCCCATTTTCTCTCTCTCTCTCTTTCTCTCTCTCACAAGTAAATAAAAAATAAAATCTTTAAAAAAGAGAGATGCTTGTTGGGACTGGAGAGATGGCTTAGCAGTTAAGATGTTTGCCTGTGAAGCCTAAGGACCCAGGTTCGATTCCCCACTATCCACATAAGCCAGATACACAGGGGAAACATGTGTCTGGAGTTCGTTTGCAGTGACTAGAGCCCTGGCATGCCCATTCTCTCTCTCTCTAAAAATAAATGGAGATGCATGTTATTAGAGGATGTTTTCTAGGAGTAATGGCTGCAAGCTCAAATCCTAGTTTGCCTCTTACTACCTGAATATCTTGGTTACTTTCTCAATTTCTTTTTGTTTGTTTTTCAAGATAGGGTCTCTCTCTAGCCTAGGCTGACCTGGAATTCACTATGTAATTTCCAGGTAGCCTTGAACTCATGGTGATCCTCTTATCTTTGCCTCTCAAGTGGATTAAAGATGTGTACCATCATGTATGGCTTCTTTAATTGGTTTGTGTCCCAGTTTCCTTGTTTAAAAACTTGATAACTGGGGCTGGGGAGATGGCTTAACAGTTAAAGGCACTGACTTGCAAAGACTGCTGGCTTGGGTTCCATTCCCTAGTACCCACATAAAGAAGCTGAACATACAAAGTGGCACTACATCTGGCGTTGAAGTAGTAAGAGGCCCTGACATGACCATATACACTGCCCATCCACCCCACTCTCTCTCTCAAATAAATAAAGTATTTTTAAAAATTTGGTAACAATGTGCACTTCTTCCACACATCCTGAAGTTGTTGAGATTAAATGAGGTGTGTGTGTGTGTATGTGTGTGTGCATGCAAATACATGCTTAAGAACCATTATTTGAAAGGTGGAGGAAGGGCTCATCAAAATCTAAGATGATATAAATAAATCATATGGAAACCTACATTTTTGGACAATGGAACACTCAGGAGCTGTAGATCACTGATAGAAAATGCCAGGGATGGGATACCTTCCAGTGAGGTGTTGGCCAGGGCAGTCCCTGATGCCCCCAAAACATTATAGGCCACTGCCAAGGCCCTTGGTTTCCCACCAGGAATAGATGGTAAGACCCTATTGCTGAAGACTCCACATACTTGGGCTGCAAGGCCACTAAAAATTCTGCTAGAACTGAGCTGATAACCTCTTCCATATAGACCAGCTGACAGAAAGCTGGAAAAAGCCACTCTGTATGCTGTTCAATGGGAGAAAGAGAAATCACCAGTAACGATACTCAACAGTGGACACTGCAAGCCTTATATTTGGCCAGCCAACGGGAGCAATAGTGGCACGTCTGTGCCCTCTAATTGGACTGGAGGCCCACTCCATGGGAGGGAATATGTCCCTGATACTGAAAACTTAAAACAGGGGTAGTCATGAGACCTAGGGGTGTAACGTCTGCTGCTGTCTGGCTAAATGTATATACCATGCTTATCAAACTATCCAGTAAGCACTTCTCTTAAAGTTCATACCCTTATAGTAATGCTACTTTCACTTTTGGTAGAGAATCTTCTCTTTTCAGTTGGCAGTGACCTTGGGATGACTCAGAAGGCATCATGGTGCTGGAAAGAAGTGACAGGAATGCTCAGTACTGCGATATCTCTACAATATCTTCCAAGGCTCAGGGTCTATTGCGGAAGAGGTGGTGGAAAGAATGTAAGAGCCTCGGGCTGGAGAGATGGCTTAGCGGTTAAGCGCTTGCCTGTGAAGCCTAAGGACCCCGGTTTGAGGCTCGGTTCCCCAGGTCCCACGTTAGCCAGATACACAAGGGGGAGCACGCATCTGGAGTTCGTTTGCAGAGGCTGGAAGCCCTGGTGCGCCCATTCCCTCTCTCTCCCTCTATCTGTCTTTCTCTCTGTGTCTGTCGCTCTCAAATAAATAAATAAATAATTTAAAAAAAAAGAATGTAAGAGCCAAAGGAAGGATAGGACTCCTTACAATGTGCTCCCCTCAGACACAAAATGGCCTGGATATCCATGGCCTCACAGTGTCTGACACTACCTACATAAGACCATCATAATAGGAGGAAAAGATCATGACATCAAAATAAAAGAGAGACTGATTGAGATGGGGTGGGGATACAATGGAGAATGGAATTTCAAAGGGGAAAGTGGGGGGGGGGAGGGAGAGTATTACCATGGGATATTTTTCATAATCATTAAAAGTGTTAATAAAAAATTTTGAATAAACAAAAAAATTATTTAAAAATTTTTTTGAAAAAAAAAGAATCATTATTTTGCTGGTAGGGAAACCAGAGCCCAGAGTGGTGTCCCAGGATGTGGAGATCAGACCAGACCCCATGTGTTTCTAACTCCCCACTATATCTTGCAGCAAGAAGGAGGTTGAGTCCCTTAGACGGCCTCTGGCTGCCTCGACTAGGGTCTGTGTTCATGAGAGAGTGTTCCTGGACATGAGAGGCACAATAAGGACAATGTCTTGTTCGCTAGTATCAGTCAGCAGATCTCTAGACCAGCGAGACAGACCACCTTTCCTGCTATGTCCCCAGCACAGACTAGGACTCTGGCCACTGTCTGTTACCAGGCAACACAAGAAAACATTTTCCAGGGCATAGGCAAATGTCATCCATCCCTGACCTGCACAAGTCCCAAATACATGTTCATATGTGGAAAAAAAAATCATACTATAGGGACTTAAGATTTGCTTCCTTTAAAGGTGCTGTCAAAAAAAAAAATCATTTTTGGTTCTTTGAGGTAGGGTCTTGTTCTAACCCAGGCTGACCTGGAATTCAGTATGTAGTCTCAGGCTGACCACAAACTCATAGCAATCCTACCTCCGCCTCCTGGGTGCTGGGTGGATGGCTCAGCAGTTAAAGATGCTTGCTTGCAAAGTTTCACTACCTGGGCTCAATTCCCCAGTAACCCATGCAAAGACAGATGTACAAAGTAGCCCATGCATCTAGAATTCTTTTGCAGTGGCTAGAAGCCCTGGGGTACCTATTCTCTCTCTCTCTTTCTCTTTCTCTTGAAAGGCCCAAGAATTCAGAAGCCCAGAAATACTATCACTCTCCAATGGGAGCTTAAGCGGGCCCTTGCATACCTCAAACTCCAGGCTTTACTCTCTATTGAAAGCAAGTAAAGAATCCCTCTTCTCATTATATCAGAGCCCGCTCCTAATATAAAACTAGGTAAAAAGGGCATGAGATAGTCCTCAAGGATGGGAAATAAGTAATAAAGTAAACCACTTATTTGGTTTCTGTAAATAGCCTGCACCATAAGCCTTAATAGCCCACACTGTAAGCCTTAGTAGCCTGCACCATAAGCTGTAGCAGCCTGCCTCAGACCACCAAGGTCATAAGAGACTGATTGGTCCATGAGGGGCTTGAACAAATTAAACTAATTGACTTAGAAACTATGGAGTGGCACAAACTGACTGGCTTGCACCCCGCGGGCTCCTGATATTAAAAAAATGATTGGTCTAATGCACAGGCTTTGTTAGAAACCCTATAAAAACTGTCCTGTTCCTGCATTCGGGGCTCTGCAGTCCTCTACCCCTGTGCGGTGTACGACTGTGGGCCCCAGTGCGCTTGGAATAAAATCCTCTTGCAGTTTGCATCAAGACCGCTTCTCGTGAGTGATTTGGGTGTCGCCATATCCGGGCAGAGCGTGGGGTCCTCGTTTTGGGGGTCTTACATTTGGGGGCTTGTCCGGGATTTGTGACCACCCCTCACACCCGAGAACCAACTTGGAGGTGATGGGGACCCCCCCTGGAATGAATGTGTGCTGGCCAGTGTTTCTGTTCTAAGTATCTGTTTTCTGGAACGTCTGAATATGTTTTCTGGGATGCGTGCTTTCAGTTTTCAGTTTGCAGCCATCCTCTCAGGCCATAAGGAACAGAGGACTGTGATCAGCAGACGTGCTAGGAGGATCACAGGCTGCCACCCTGGGGGATGCCCCAGGAGGTAAGGAGAACCAGGGACGCCTGGTGGTCTCCTATTGTTGGTCAGAGGACCGAGTTCTGTTGTTGAGGTGGAGGGAGCCTCCACGGCCGTCAGATCCTTTTGCCTGCTTGTGGAGGATGCGGACGGGCCGCTGATGTCTGAATCTGTTAGTCTCAGTTGTGTGCATTGTTGTCCTTTGTGTCTTTGTTTACAGTTTTTGTCATGTGACAGACGATGATAAATGCCCTTAACTTGACTCTTGACCATTGCACTGAAGTTAAGTCTAGGGCCCATAATTTGTCAGTTGAGGTTAAAAAGAGACCCTGACAAACGTTTTGTGCCTCTGAGTGGCCAACTTATAAGGTCAGATGCCATCAGAAGGAACCTTTAATTCCGAGACTATTCTGGCTGTTAAAGATATTATTTTTCAGAATGGACCAGGCTCCCGTCCCAACCAGGAAGGATTTGATGGACAACCCCCCACCATGGGTCAGGCTGTGGCTGAATAAACCAAGGAACTCAAGCTCCAGAGTCCTGACTCTCGAAAATGCAAAAAAGCCCTCTCCTGAGGGAGCCAGACCTCCCCCTCGCATCTATCCCTAGATTAAAGAGCCTCAGGCTTGGCCGGAGACTCAGCCTGCCCCTCCGCCCTCCACACTTCCCAAGCGTCCGCACCCCGCCCTCCCTGACCCTCCACCTCCCAGCTTGCCCAGCTTGCCCAAGCTTCCTCCCTCCGCCCCTCCCAAGCCCCTGGAAATGGGAGGGCCGCAAAGACGCGGAGCCGGAGAGATGCTACCCCAGAGGAAACAAATAAAATTGTAACACTGCCGCTATGTGAGGCAGGTCCTCCCATGCTAGGGGGCCAACTACTACCCCTCCAATATTGGCCTTTTTCCTCTGCAGATCTTTATAACTAAAAAGCTAACCACCCCCCCTTTTTCAGAGGAACCTCAATGCCTCACGAGGCTGATGGAATCTCTTATGTTTTCTCATCAGCCTACTTGGGACGATTGCCAACAGCTGTTACAGACACTCTTCATGACCGAAGAATGAGAGAAAATTTTCATAGAGGCAAAAAAAAAAAAAAAAATGTCCCTGGGGCCGACGGGCAGCCCACGCAGCTACAGCATGAGATAGACATGGGGTTCCCTCTGACTCGCCCTGTTTGGGACCACAATACGGCTGAAGGTAAGGAGAACTTAAAAATCTATCACCAGGCTCTGATGGCGGGTCTCCGAGGTGCCTCCAGAAGGCCCACCAATTTGGCCAAGGTGAGAGAGATGATGCAGGGGCCAACAGAGTCTCCCTCAATGTTTCTTGAGAGGCTCATGGAAGCATTTAGGAGGTTCACACCCTTTGACCCCACCTCTGAGATTCAAAAAGGCTCAGTAACATTAGCTTTCATAGGACAGTCAGCTCCTGATATCAGAAAGAAACTTCAGAGATTGGAGGGATTACAGGAAGCTGAGCTGCATGATTTAATAAAAAAGGCAAAAAAGGTATATTACAAAAGGGAGACAAAAAAAAGAAAAGGAACAAAGAAAAAAAAAGAGAGAGAAGAAAAGGAGGATAGGCACAATAGACAAGAGAAAACTCTGACCAGGATCCTGGCCACAATGGTAGAAAAAACAAAAAGAGAGAGAGAGAAAAATATTCAAAAGTTTAGGACAGGCCCTAGACAGATAGGGAACCTGGGCAACAGGACCCAACCTGATAGAGATCAATGTGCCTGTTACAAGGAAAAAGGACACTGGACAAGAGACTGCCCTAAGAAGAACAGCAAAAGACCTAGGGTCCTAACCCTTAAAAAAAAAATAAAGACTAGGGAGGACGGGACTCAGAGCCCCTCCCCGAGCCCAAGGATTCAAGAACTCCCCAACCATCTTTGATGAAGCCCTACACAGGGACCTAACCAATTTTAGAGTTCAACAGCCCCAGGTAACCCTCCTTCAATATGTTGATGACTTACTCCTGGCAGGAGCTACCCAACAGGACTGTCTAAAAAGTACAAAAGCGTTACTACTGGAGCTGACTGACCTTGGTTACCGAGCCTTGGCTAAGAAGGCCCAAATATGCAAAAGAGAGGTAACATATTTGGGGTACTTCTTGCGGGATAGACAAAGATGGCTGACAGAGGCACAAAAGAGTACTGTAATACAAATACCGGTTCCAACTATGGCCAGACAAGTTAGAGAGTTCCTGGGGACAGCTGGGTTCTGCAGACTATGAATCCCAGGGTTTGCAACCCTAGCAGCCCCCCTCTATCCACTAACTAAAGAGAAAGGAAAATTCACTTGGACCTCTGAACACTAGGGGGCATTTGATGCCATCAAGAAGGCACTATTAAGTGCGCCTGCCCTAGCCCTCCCTGATGTGACTAAACCATTCACCCTTTACATAGATGAGCGTAAGGGGATAGCCCGGGGAGTCCTAACCCAATCCTTAGGGCCATGGAGAAGACCCGTTGCCTACCTATCAAAGAAACTTGACCCTGTGGCTAATGGATGGCCTATATGTCTAAAAGCCATAGCGGCAGTGTCCATGTTGATCAAAGATGCTGATAAACTAACTCTAGGGCAGAGGATAACTGTCATTGCCCCCCATGCCCTGGAGAGCATTGTCCGGCAGCCCCCAGACTGATGGATGACTAACGCCCGTATGACTCACTACCAGAGCCTGCTCCTCACCGACAGGATAACATTTGCCCCACCTGCCATCCTCAACCCCGCTACTCTTCTGCCTGAAGAAACTGATGAGACAGTGACTCATGACTGTCATCAACTGCTGGTTGAGGAAACTGGGATCCAAAAGGATCTTACAGATGTCCCACTGACCGGAGGAACATTAACCTGGTTCACAGATGGAAGCAATTACATTGTAGAAGGTAAGAGGATGGCTGGGGTGGCGATAGTAGACGGAACATGAACAGTCTGGGCCAGCAGTCTGCCAGAAGGAACTTCAGCACAAAAGGCTGAGCTCATAGCCCTCACACAGGCCTTACGACTAGCTGAAGGAAAGTCTATGAATATCTACATGGACAGCAGGTACACTTTTGCTACTGCACACGTACATGGGGCCATCTACAAACAGAGAGGGCTACTGACTTCAGCAGGAAAAAAAATTAAAAAAAAAAAACATTCTAAGTTTGCTAGAAGCTCTACATCTACCCAAAAGACTGGCCATTATGCATTGTCCTGGCCACCAAAAAGCCAAAGATTTTATCTCCAAAGGGAACCAGATGGCTGACCAAATGGCCAAGCAGGCTGCCCAGGGGGTCAACCTTCTGCCCATAATAGAAAAGCCAAAAAACCAAAAAAGTGAGCAATGATATACCCCAGGTGACTGGCAAGAAGTTAGAAAGTTAGGCCAGGTCTCCGAAACTCCGGAGGGGGCCTGTTTTACCTCAGAGGGAAAAGAGATTCTACCTTAAGCAAAGGGACTAAAGTATGTTCAACAAATACACCGCCTAACTCATCTGGGGGCCAAACATCTACAAAAACTGCTGCAGACATCTCCTTACCATATTCTGAGGTTGCCAGAGATAGCTGGCTCAGTAGTCAAGCATTGTGTACCTTGCCAGATGGTCAATACTAATCCCTCAAGAATGCCTCCTGGGAAGAGGCTAAGGGGAGACAGCCCAGGTACTCACTGGGAAGTGGACTTCACTGAGGTAAAACCAGCTAAGTATGATAATAAGTATTTACTAGTTTTTATAGACACTTTTTCAGGATAGATAGAGGCTTATCCTACCAAGAAAGAAACCTCAACCGTGGTGGCTAAGAAAATACTGGAAGAAATTTTCCCAAGATTTGGGATACCCAAGGTAATAGGATCAGACAATGGTCCAGCCTTTGTTGCCCAGGTAAGTCTAGGACTGGCCAAAATATTAGGGATTGATTAAAAATTACATTGTTCATACAGACCCCAAAGTTCAGGACAGATAAAAAGGATAAATAGAACCATTAAAGAGACCCTCACCAAATTGACCGCAGAGACTGGCACTAATGATTGGATAGCTCTCCTACCCCTTGTGCTCTTTAGGGTCAAAAACACACCCAGACAATTTGGACTGACCCCCTATAAATTGCTATACGGGGGGCCTCCTCCACTGGTAGAAATAACCTCTATACATAGTACTGATGTGCCGCTTTCCCAGCCTCTGGTCTCTAGGCTCAAGGTGCTCGAGTGGGTGAGACAACGAGTGTGGAAGCGACTCCGGGAGGCTTACTCAGGAGAAGGAGACTTACAGGTCCCACATCGCTTCCAGGTGGGAGATTCGGTCTATGTCAGACGCCACCACGCAGGAAACCTTGAGACTTGATGGAAGGGCCCCTACCTCGTCCTACTGACCAAGGATGGTTTGAGGGATGGTTCAACAAGTCCCCCTGGATGACTACTCTGCTTTCCACCCTGATGGGACCCTTAATGGTTTTGCTCCTGATGCTTTCAGTTGGGCCTTACATACTTAATAAGATTTTTACTTTTGTTAGAAAACGAGTGAGCGCAGTCCAGATCATAATACTTAGACAACAATACAAGGGCCTTCAGGGCAAAGAAAAAGCTTACATTTAGTCCTTCCAAGTTCTAGGATTAGAACTATTAACAAGAGAAAAAGTGGGAAATGAAAGGCCCAAGAATTCAGAAGCCCAGAAATACTATCACGCTCCAAAGGGAGCTTAAGCGGCCTCCTGCATACCTCAAACTCCAGGCTTTACTCTCTGTTGAAAGCAAGTAAAGAATCCCTCTTCTCATTATATCAGAGCCCGCTCCTAATATAAAACTAGGTAAAAAGGGCATGAGATAGTCCTCAAGGATGGGAAATAAGTAATAAAGCAAACCACTTATTTGGTTTCTGTAAATAGCCTGCACCATAAGCCTTAATAGCCCACACTGTAAGCCTTAGTAGCCTGCACCATAAGCTGTAGCAGCCTGCCTCAGACCACCAAGGTCATAGGAGACTGATACCACACTCTGCTACTCCCACCCAAGGACCTGCGCAAATGCTGACCACCAAGGTCATAAGAGACTGATTGGTCCATGAGGGGCTTGAACAAATTAAACTAATTGACTTAGAAACTATGGAGTGGCACAAACTGACTGGCTTGCACCCCGCGGGCTCCTGATATTAAAAAAATGATTGGTCTAATGCACAGGCTTTGTTAGAAACCCTATAAAAACTGTCCTGTTCCTGCATTCGGGGCTCTGCAGTCCTCTACCCCTGTGCGGTGTACGACTGTGGGCCCCAGTGCGCTTGGAATAAAATCCTCTTGCAGTTTGCATCAAGACCGCTTCTCGTGAGTGATTTGGGTGTCGCCATATCCGGGCAGAGCGTGGGGTCCTCGTTTTGGGGGTCTTACACTCTCTCTGTCTGACTCTCTGTCTCTCTTCTCTCTCTCTGCTAGCAACAAAAGAAAAAAATAAAGCCAGGCTTGGTGACGCACAACCTTAATCTCAGCACTTGGGAGGCAGAGGTAGGAGGATTGCAATGAGTTTGAGGCCACCTTGAGACTACATAGTGAATTCCAGGTCAGCCTGAGCTAGTGTGAAACCTGACCTGAAAAAAACAAAACAAGGGTTGGAGAGATGGCTTAGTGGTTAAGACATTTGCCTGCAAAGCCAAAGGATCTGGGTTGGACTCCTCAGAGCCCATGTAAACCAGATGTACAAGGAGGTGTATGCATCTGGAGTTTGTTTGCAATGGCTGGAGGCATGCCATTCTCTCTCTCTGTGTGTGTCTCATAATAAATAAATAAATAAATAAATAAATAAATAAATAAATAAATAAAATATTTTATTTTTTTTAATTTTTTTTTTATTTATTTGAGAGCGACAGACACAGAGAGACAGACAGATAGAGGGAGAGAGAGAGAATGGGCGCGCCAGGGCTTCCAGCCTCTGCAAACGAACTCCAGTCACATGCGCCCCCTTGTGCATCTGGCTAATGTGGGACCTGGGGAACCGAGCCTCAAACCGGGATCCTTAGGCTTCACAAGCAAGCGTTTAACCGCTAAGCCATCTCTCTAGCACAAATAAAATATTTTAAAAAACAAAACAAAAGCAAAGAAACTAGAGTGAAAGACAAGGTGCCTTCATCTTTGAGTTTGAATACATACAGTAAAAAGCCTGGAAGGAGGGCTGGAGAGATGGCTTAGCTGTTAAGCACTTGCCTGTGAAGCCTAAGGACCCCAGTTCGAGGCTTGGTTCCCCAGGTCCCACGTTAGCCAGATGCACAAGGGGGCGCACGCGTCTGGAGTTCGTTTGCAGAGGCTGGAAGCCCTGGCGTGCCCATTCTCTCTCTCCCTCTATCTGTCTTTCTCTCTGTGTCGCTCTCAAATAAATAAATAAATAAAAATTAAAAAAAAAAAAAGCCTGGAAGGAAATAAAGATGGATGACTTAAGTGGAAGGAGGAGGGGGTTTTTATAGATTTCTCTCTGTTCATTTCCTCAAGTGAACATTATCCCTTTGGCAACTGAAAGGGTGCGGAAAGAGTGAAATGTGCCAGTCGGAGCTATTCTGTGCCATGGGAGGCCAAGGTGTCGGGAGCAATGGTGTGGCTGCTCCCCACTTAGGGAAGCAGTGTTCTCTGCTGGAAGGCAAGAAAAGGGATAGACAAGGAACTGTGTATTAGCCAGCCAGGCAGTGACCCACTGCTATGGGCTCTTACCTCAGAGCCAGACACTTTGGAAATAGTTGCCTTCCAGTCCTGAGAAAGGTTGGATGTCCTTGCGTTGAGCTCCACCATGGTGTGTCTGGAGATAGCGTTTTTCTTTCCTGGAAACACCCACAAGGAAGCAAGGATTGGCATTGGCCCAGCCATGACCATTTCTACCCACTCACTGTGTCCCTCATCCCTCCTCCCTGCCCCCCAGAAGGTGGCCCTCAATTCACAGCCTTTCCCTGTGCCTCAAGCCTCCACATGACACAGGACCTCCCTCTGCCTCGCTGTCACAGGCTCCCCTGCCTCCTTCCTACACCCTTGCCCATCACCCTAGGTCCCGGCTGCATGTCCCCTCCGCTTTGTTGAATTGCTTAGCCCTGACCAGTGCCGAGACCTCCACCATCATGTCAGAGGGACGCCATGCCCTTGTGTCACCCAGGGAAAGCACAAAAGAAACCCTTTCTCAGGATGGAGTGTCTTGGGTCTTCTGAAAGAAATTGATCTACTCCATGGAGTTTTGTTTGTGAATTCCAGGTCAGCCTAGGCTAGAGCGAGACCCTACCTCAAAAAAAAAAAAAAACTGTGATGCAGTGGTCACTATGTTATAGGCCCAGTTGAAATATCATTCCATTGTCATAGCATAGCAATTCTCATTCCCACTTTGCAGACAGAGAAACTGAGGTTCATGGAGGTAAAGGTAATGCTGGCCACTTCAGACTCCTAACCCACATGGTGCCACCCTCCAGACTGTGACTGGGTGAGGCCTCACCAGTAATGAACTGCAGCATCAGCTGGTCCTGGGGTCCAAGAGGCCTGTTCAGCACCACCAGCAGGTGGAACACTTGTCCTCGCCTGAGCACAAGTTTCTCATTCTGGAAGTCAGATGTGTGGTGAGCGATGCTATTCGCTTTTTTCCGCAAGTTCACCTGGATAATCTGCACTCCTGTCAGTACACAGCACATAGGAAGAAAGACATGGCATTGAGTCTCTAATGTGATGGTGTGGACAGGGGAGGAAGGCACACTGCTTCACCCCAGCTGGCCACAGTCTCTGAGACTGTTTCCCACCTCTAAGGTACGAATGTATACATACCTATCTCTTGCCAATCCAGCCTGGGGAGCTATCAAACCTGCACCCCTTGACTGATGTGATGTGAGCCTCTGTACTCAAAGCTCTCTCCAAGGACTGAGTTTGAGGGTAGCTGGCCCCCAGTCTTTGCAGGGCTCTGGGACACAGACAAGGAGCAGATGGCTCTGTGAGAATGCAGATTGCCACGACACTTCCAGTCTATCTGAGCACCACCTTTCCAGAATTCCCACAGGGCTGTTGTGAGCTCCCGGAGCTAGTGGGAGAAACAACAACTTAAAGCTGCAGTGGCCTTGAAGGGGAAGGGACCTCGTATGTAGGACCTTGCTGGCAGGTGGAATCCATGCTCTGCATGTGGCGGGGAGGTGCAGCAAGAACCCGCATTCCCTCCACTGCAAAGAGGGTGGGGGCTCCTGGTAGCCTTCCCTGCCTCCTAGGTGGCCCTGCCTGCTCCACTGTTCATGGGAAGCCTTCCAAGGATGCAAGCCTGCATCTGTGAATGGCTTATTCATTTTCTCCCCGAGCCAAGTTCTTGTGCAACAAGACTCAGCGGGAAGAAGACCACACGTTTCTCCATACTCTAACCAGTTTTGGCTGCTGTTCTCCACCAGTTACTTGCAGGCATCTGCATCTGGGTTGGGTGATGCACAAGCCCATTTGGAACTGGCTGCCTCTAGAAGTTGCTCTGGGCTGATCTGAATTATTCTACCTGGGTCTCTAGCCACAGTGGAGCCCTGCCAACCTGAACTGCCCAACATCTGTGCCCTTAGCGGGGCCTTGACCTTAGACTCTCCTATGGATGCACTTCCTGCTTAGCTGTCAAGGTGGGGCATCCCTGGAACACTCTCTTGTCAGCTTTCATTCACTGGCCAGTTGAGGTAGGGTCTCACTCTAGCCCAGGCTGACCTGGAATTCACTATGTAGTCTCAGGGTGGCCTCAAACTCATAGCAATCCTCCTACCTCTGTCTCTCGAGTGCTGGGATTAAAGGTGTGCGCCACCACACCCAGTGCAAATGTGGTTCTTTAAATGCAAAACTCAGTGAACGGGTTTAAATGGCACATAGACATAACTGAAAGAAAGCAGAATGGAGGTAGATAACCATGACACCGTCTTAGAAAGAGAAGCCAACGAGGAAGAGTTGTTTAGAGATATAAGAGCTTGGATGAGAAGGTCTGACATACAACAGGCACTCCTGGAAGATGGGCTCAAGAACAGGGGAACAGGAGTAGAGAGGTAATGACTGAGAACTTTTCATAATGGAGGAGGGATTGAATCCTCTTTAGGAACAAAGGAATTGCAAAAGGAATCACAAGTAATAATTGCTGTTGTAAAAATTAGTCCTCTCTCCCCAGCAAGGCTCCCAGGCCCCTTCTCCAGGGGCAGCCACTTGAAAGTATGCCCAAGCATCTCTGCTGGAACACAGATTTGTTCAGTTGCATAAGCAGGTTTCTCAACATACCACTGTTACTTCTCTCTCCCTAGACACATCCTGACATTTATTTCCTCACTTTCTAAAAGTATCTTCTTCCTTTTGGTGACTTTTATTTCACTTTTCTATTTTTAAAATATTTTTATTTATTTATTTGAGAGAAAGAATGGGTGTGCCAGGTCCTGTAGCCACTGCAAATGAACTCCAGATGTACGCACCACCTTGTGCAGCTGCCTTACATGGGTATTGGTGAATTGAACCTGGGTACTTAGGCTTCATAGACAAGTGATTTAACCACTAAGCCATTCCTCCAGCCCCATGTAGTGACTTCTAGAAGACATATGGATTGTTCCAAATCTTACCAATTCCTTACTCATAGATCCTTGCACTCTCTGTGACAATATTCATAGCATCTAATTTCCAAGGCAGAATTTCTGTCACAAGCTATGCACATCTTTACTTTCAGGGAATGGAACCCAAGAACCTTCGAGAGGCTGACCAGTGACACTCCCACAGAAGAGAGACACCCTCCTGTTTAATGGTTTACTAGTAAACTTTTTATCTTAGCCAATCTGATAAGTAGGAAAAGAAAAAAAAATCGCAATTACTGTTTAAATTCTGTTTCCTGACCATCCTCACTACGAGGAAAGATGAATGTCCTAGCCAGGTGTGGTGGTGCTTGCCTACAGACTTAGCCCTTGGGAGGTGGAGGCAGGAGGATCAGAGCTCAAGGTCATCCTTGGCTACATAGTGAGTCTGTGGCCAGCTCGCCATACAGGAGACCCTACATGTTTTGTCCCAAAACAAAACTAAAGATGAACAACCTCTCAGAATGTTTGTATTTCTTTGTCCATCTGCTTTCTGCGGCGCTATGAGAGCTCTGTAGGCTGCAGAATAACTTTGCTGCCTGCAAAGGTAGAGTCCCTCCAGAGTCTATTGCCTTCTCAATCCAAGTTTTGCCACACATGCATTTTTAACTTTTCCTGGGCAGCTTTACCATCTTTCCATGTCTAGGTGTCCTGTCTTTCTTTGCCTTCTCTTAACACTTTCACTGTTTCATCACTGTTTTTATTTTGGGATGTGTGGTAGTGAAACATGAGGGAGGGATCCAATGTCTTTTTGTTGTTCTGATGCCTCTTTTCTTCACTGAGATGAAATATGATTTTTGTTCCACACTAGCTAGCCACCATTTTAAGGCCCTCATTTAGATGTCCTGGCCTTCTAGAGTGGCTTAAAGAACAAATGAAATCACCTCATGGAAACACGTGTGGGCATCACAATGCACTGCTTTTGCCAGGCAGGATGGTGACCTTGGTCAGCCCATCAGAAAGAAAACAAGAAGTGCCAGGCCCTCCCCCAACACCCCATCACTGGTGGCCCCAAAACTGAAGTCTATGACCATTTTAACTTGAGAGTAAAGCCATGAGGCAGTGTGAGATGGACACACTGGGCTTGTGTCCTAGGTCTGACACTCACAACTCAGGTATGTTGGGACACCTCCCTGGGAAGCATCAACAGAGGACATCAACTGACCCACAGGATAAAACAAAGATACTCATAGCCTTGTGAGTGAGAGAGAAGGGTGCATGGACACTTGTCTTTTTCTTACAGTCATTTTATCAATCTGAAAAAAATCATATTTAAATGAAAAAAGCTTTGCATTTCTTAAATGAATATGAATGCATGCCATGTGGAGCCACACAGCCATGGGTCAGTCAAGAGGGCACTATCCCAGATACCCTGCCTGAGGTTAAGCAGCTTGGCCAGTAGAATGGAGGGCAGAAGGTGCCCGCTGAGCTGAGTCAACTAAGCCACCCGCTGTATGGATTTCAGCCACTCACCCATTGTAAAGTCCTCACTGATCAGCGAGTCGCAGTCCATGGTAGGGTCACTTCTCCCTGTAGCACGGGGGCAGAAGCAGCCGGTTGTCGGAGCAAGACATGGCCCCTTTTTATCTGGTTCTGGGGGAGAAACGACTGCCAGGGGCGGGTCTTGGAGACCATTTCCAGAAATAATAAAAATCTTATCACCTTCCATGTCAGCCCTGGGAAATCATGAACCATGATGAGCTGATTTCAAAGGGAGGAGCATGGAGATGGCGCCTTGTCTCCTCTGTGACCCCCAACAATGGGTCACCAAAGGCCAGAATCTTGTGACTCTAGCCATGTGTTGAGTGGCATTGTGGTTACTGCTGAAATCATCTCCAGAGAAGTTCAGTTCTTTGCTGACTTTGTGGTTTTCTTTTCTTCAAGTTAAAAAAAAAAAAAAAGGAAAGGCTATCTGTGGTCTGGAACAGGTGATCTGGAACTCACTTTGTAGCCCAGGCTACAGAGCCCATTACTCAAACTCACAGCGGTCCTTCTGCCTCAGCCTCCTGAGTGCTGGGATTGTAGGCACAAGCCACCACACCTAGCTTCTTTATTTTCACATATATAACTATATGGTTTTGTTTTTTTATGGTTTTGGATTTTCGAGGTAAGGTCTCATGCTGGCCCAGCCTGACCTGGAATTCACTATGTAGTCTCAGGATGGTGCTCATGGTGATCCCTTCTGCCTCCCGAGTGCTGGGATTAAAGGCGTGCGCCACCACACCTGGCCTGCAAATGTTTTTAATGGTGTTACTTCCACTGAAGGAGCCAGCCTGACACGGCAGCCAAAGCCCTCTCCGCAGGAGTGAGACCTGACCCTAAGCCCCTTCATCACTGTAATTGCTGTGTGTCCTTGGCAAAGTTGTCTGTGGCATATTCCTTCTCTGCAAAGTGAGGGACTGAAGAACCATACTGCTGTGGACACTGGCCTTGGTGTCCTTGGACACAGGAGTGAGGCTGGCAGCTTTCTGCCGCCCAAAGGTGAGAACGTCATGCCGCATGTGATGTGCAGATCTAACACACAGCCCCAACCCCAAAGTGCTCCTGCATTGAGCAAGGGGAGCCTAGGCAGGCTCTCTCTACAGGGAGGCCCCACACCATGATGGCTGGATACTTAATTTTCTCTGTCTCCTGTCATGTCATCAGAATTTAGCACCAATCTGGGTGTGGTGGTGCACGCTCGCCTTTAATCATAGCCCTCCAAAGGCAGAGGTAGGAGAATCACCATGAGTTTGACACCAGCCTGAAACTAGAGTCAATTCCAGGTCAGGTTGGGCTAGAGTGAAACTCTACCTTAGGGAAAAAAGAAAGGAAAAGAAAGAATTTAACACCAGTGCACGAATAGCCTCTATAGAAACTTAAGTTCCTTGTGACTTGAGACAGAAAAGAGAGAAGCTTTCAGAAAGGGCCACAGGTCTGTGTTCCAGCTGCTTCACCCCTTGGCCTCTTAGAGCTGCTATGCTAAAAGAGGGCGCGAACATGTGTGTGGGCTTTTCTCCAGTGCTTCTGGGTCAGAAGGCCCGGGGTGCCGGGGTGAGTGCACAAGTTTGTAAACAGTACAGACTTCAGGTCAGGTCCACTATGTGGCTTTGAGCCAGGTATTGGAGCTTGATTTTTTTTTGGGGGGGGGTGTTGTCATCCAAGGTCCCCAGACAGGTTCTCTTCCTTACTTCCACAAACTTCCAGGTCTCTCTGTTAAATGGGCTCTGACTTCATCTTGTCCAGCTGCCATTTCACCAGTTTGCTGAACTTTTTTAAAAAGACTGTTAAATTTTTATTTATTAGAGACAGAGAGAGGGAGAGAGAGGGAGAATGGGCATTCTAGGGCCTCTCGCCCCTGCTAACAAACTCCAGATGCATATGCCACCATATGCAGCTGGCTTACGTGGGACCTGGAAAATCAAACCAGTGTCCTTAGGCTTCGCAGGCATGCACCTTAACTGCTAAGCCATCTCTCCAGCCCTGCTAATCTTTTTAAAAAATATTTAGCCTCTCTGTGTGTCTGTCTCCCCTGTCTCAAAAGTGGAAGATGAGAGAACAAGCCATGGCCTAGGGATGCTGGAGAACTGCAAGGTCATGTGTTTCTAGCAGGCTCTCAGTACCTGGAACAGAGAGTGCACTTAGTACAGAACTCTGCGATGAGGAAGGAAGTGTCTATACCATTTTATACCTGGGATAACTGCAGCCTAGTGAGGGGCCACAAGCGGTTGTCATCCAAGGTCCCCAGCCAGGTTTCCTTCCTTACCTCCACAAACTTCCAGATCTCTGTTAAATGAGCTCTGACTTCATCTTGTCCAGCTGGCATTTCATCTGTTTGCTGAACTTTTAAAAAATATTTTTTATTTATTTGCAAGCAGAAAGAGAGAGAGAGAAGAGAGACCGAGGGAATGGGTATGCCAAGGCCTCTAGCCACTGTAAACAAACTCCAGACACATGCACCACTTTGTGCATCTGGCTTTTACGTGAGTACTGGGGAATCGAGCATGAGTCATCAGGCTTTGTGGGCAAGTGCCTTAACTGGTGAGCCATCTCTCCAGCCCCTCTTTCTTTTTTGGTTTTTCAAGGCAGGGTCTCACTCTAGCCCAGGCTGACCTGGAATTCACTATGTAGTCTCGGGGTGGCCCCCACCTTGAATTTGTGACAATCTTCCTACCTCTGCCTCTTGAGTGTTGGGATTAAAGGCACATACCTGGGTCTGTTTGCTGATCTTAAGGACCATCTGTTTTCATCTTCCCTGCCTGGACCACAGTAGACATCAGGGCTGGTTACAGGTCACAGAGGCTGTAATCTTCCATGGCCTGGTGAATGCTGGAATGTGGGAATGGGATAGCCTCTCCAGGCCCTCTGCTCTGCTTGCAGAGGGAAAAGAAGGCTCTGAACACAGCTTCCTAGAGAGGGGCACTACTGCCCTTCCATTAATCCAGAAAGGGCAGTGACTTGGAGAAGAGAGGATAGAGAAAGGAAGATGGTAATGGCAGAAGAGAGTGGAATGGGAGATGGAACGGGATCCCAGGCAGGACTGAAATTTGCTGTTCTGTGTCTCCAGCTCATTAAGGACCACGCTCAGAGCACATGCTTGGGATGGAATACGTGAATAATTGAATTCACTGAGACCATGTGTGAGGAAGAGTCCCACAGGGCCACGTACTTGGAAACCTGGGCAGAGCCTGGGTGCAAGCTTCCTTGTGGATGAGAAGGAAGGTTGGCCTACATGGGGACAGGCACATGAGAGGAGCCTAAAGACGCAGATTTCTCTCCTAGAGATCAAGACACGAGGTCCTCTTCTTTTAGAAGCAAAGCCTGGTAAGTGTTACTTTTGGGGATCTACACCTGTTCCCCCTGCCTGATGTCTGTACCCACCCTCCAGTTCTGAGGAAGAGAGAACAGCTGTGGCCCAGGCAGCCATCCCAGGTGCCACAGGCGGTGCCCAGGCGCCAAGCTATGGCTTGGATCATAAAGATGTCTGCCTGGTACTTCTGACCTCCTTGTCTGTGGAGACAAGGAGGAGTTGGTAAATATGCACCCACCAATCTCAGGGAGCAATACCCTTTTTTTCTTGAATCTGAACCTAGGCTTATCTCTGTTGATTCTTCTTGTTATGTATATGTAAACAACTTTACAGGAGAAAATAAGATTCCAATAAAACATGAATTCTCATTAACCCACTCACAGTGCTTGCCAGTGTCCACAAGTGTGTGTATACTCCACATGCAAGCAGAGCATGGCCAGACTCCCTCCCCTCCAGCCTGCCCTGCAGACCTTGCCTGGGAGCCACTGATTTCCGACATCCTCCTGCTCAAGCGCTCAGGAGAGCCCACTGTATTGCCCAGGCACTTCACCCCCAAGCAGCTACTAGCAAGGGACAACAACACAAGGACAAGCCCTTTAGGGTTTCTCCCTTTAGCAGTGCCAGGCCAAGAGCAGGGCTCAGCTTTTCGGTGGGGTTCACTTCTGCAGGGGGATGGAGCTTAGCTAGGAGACATGGAAGCAGTGTAGAAAGAGAGCTCAGACAGGTCCTCTGGGTGCCACCTCGTCTTCTCTTATGGCCAGGTAGGATGGACAAGGGGAAACCTGAGCTCCCTAAGCCCAGTTTCCTAGGCTCGGGATGGCTTTGATGGAACATACCTATAAACAGTCCCAGTACTTGGAAGATAGAGGCTGGAGGATCAGGAGTTCAAGGCCACCAGGGCCATCCTGGGTTCCATGGGACTCTCAAAAACAACCAAAAGAATCTCAAGTAATGCTTCTCTGGCCAGCCCAGCCCTGGAGCCAATCCCACTGGAATCCATGCAAGGTGTCCCACCCCCCACCCTCACCTGACTTGCCAGAATTCTTTCCCTGGGCTGGACCCAGCCATACCTTATAGAACTCAAATTGCCCAGAGCTCAGCTGGGCTAGCAAGAACAATGGGTGCTTCCTAGTAGAACCACCACAGTAACGGTAACTTCATGCCTCAAGATGTTGAATGTCATCGGTTCAATTTATAAGCAAGCCGTTATCTAGGAAAAATTCATGAAGACTATAAAAACTCAAAAACAAGTAACAATGTCCACATCTTTTCATCAAGGTTAAACTATGGCTGCACTGATGCACCAGCCCTGTGTCTCCCAAAGCAACCACTACTCTGAGTTTGGGGTCTCTTTCCCTCACCTACTTAAAATACTGTTTGTGTGGGTATTTTTAAATTTTTAAATATTTTCTAATTAAAAAATTATCTATTTAGAGAAGAAAGGCAGAGAGAGAGAGAGAGAGAGAATGGGTGCATCAGAGCCTCCAGCCACTGCAAACGAAATCCAGATGCCTGTACCACCTTGTGCATCTGGCTTATGTGGATCCTGGGGAATCGAACCTGGGTTTTTTTGTTTTCACAAGCAAATGTCTTAACCACTAAGCCACCTCTCCAGCCCTCATGTGGGTATTTTAAAACAGGAAGTTGTCGGGTTTGATGGCGCACGCCTTTAATCCCAGCACTTGGAGGCATAGGTATCACTGAGGACAGCGGGAGACTACATAGTAAATTCCAGGTCAGCCTGGCCTAGAGTGAGACCCTACATCGAAAAACCAAAAACCAAAACAAGGAGTAGCATTATTTTGAAGGTCTTGAGTTTTATGTTTATGTGTGTGTGTATGTGTATGTGTAGGCATCGTACTGAAAGTACCCTTCAAAAACTTTAAAACAATATTATTTATTTGAAAGAGAAGGAACATGGGTGCACCAGGGCCTCTAGGCACTGTAAACCAACTCCAGAAGCACGCACCACCTTGTGCATCTGGCTTATGTGTGTACTCTGAATCAAACCTGGGTCCTCAGGCTTCATAGGCAAGTACTTTAACTGCTAACCCATCTCTTCAGCCCTCAAATTTTTTGTTGTTTTTTTGAGGTCTCTCTGTATCCCAGACTGACCTAGAATTCACTATGTAATTTCAGGGTGGCTTTGAACTCATAGTAATCCTCTTACCTTGGCCTTCCAAGTGCCAGGATTATATAACCAGGCGCTATCTCCCAAAAATCCAACAGGTCAATCCTACACTCCACTCTCACCAGCTGCATAACATGGAGCTCAGAGCTGGGCAACACTGACCTGACTTCATAGTATTCAAATTTGTACATTTTGCCAATCTTGTATGAAACAACATCTCATTGAGCCCCTCTTGTTTTGTTGTTGTAATAATAATATAAATTATTATTTATTTAATTCAATACAACATAGTCCATTTTTCTGTAGACTTTTAGTCTTATATAGTTGTCTAACTATAACTAATAAAGAGAATAGTACCACCAGCCCGGACTGCCAGCCCCAAGCAACCAACGACCTGCCTCCATCGCAGCCATTGTGAAGTACATAGATTTTTTTTTTCTCTTTCTCTCCTATTTCTGGTCTGGCTTCTTTCACTCAGTGGAATCAAGACTCTCCAGGCTGTGGCCCATATTGCTACAGTGCTCCTTCTTATTGCAGAGTAGGACTGCCTAGAACGGACACCCTACTATGTGTGTGCCCATTGATGTGATCCTTGTATGAGTCTTGTCAGGCTGTTGGAACAAACTCCAGACATTATGTTCTCACAGTTTGGAAGCTGGGAACTCAGGATGAACAGGCTGTCACATGCAGCTCTGGTGAGGTTCATGTTCCTGGGTTACCTACCCACTCTGTCACCCTTGGGCATGCACAGAGAATTTTTCCTGGGTTCTGCCTATGTCCTCAGTAAACTTGACTCTTACAAAGACACTGTCTGTAAATATAGTCACCCTCAGGTTTGAAGTTTCAACAATATATTTGTGGGGAGTGGGGTGTGGTGGTGCATGCCTTTAATCCTAGCACTTGGGAGGCAGAGGTAAGAGGATTATCATGAGTTCAAGGCCACCCTGAGATATGTAGTGAATTCCAGGTCAGCCTGAGCTAGAATAAGACCCTACCTCGAAAAACCAAAAAAAAAAAAAAAAAAGATGTTTCTGGGGACACAACTCACAATTCAGTACATAACAGGGTGTGCTAGCTTTCTCATTGTTCTGACAGAATGGCTGACCTAAATCAAGAGGAAACATTTGCTTTGCTCAGCTTCAGGTGTTTTAGTCATAGCCAGGAGGGAGCTACAGAGGAGAGCTCTCATCATGGCTGTCAGGAAGCAGAGAAGTTGCACCACTGGATTTTCTTTTTTCTTTGTTTGTTTTTTGAAGTAGGGTTTCACCCTAGCTCAGGCTGACCTAGAATTCACTATGTAGTCTCAGGGTGGCCTCGAACTCAAAGCAACCCTTCTACCTCTGCCTCCCAAGGGCTAGGATTAAAGGCATGCGTCTACCCCCCACTAGCTTTTCTTTTTCTCCCTTTAATTCCATCTGGGATCCCAGCCTATGGGATGGTGCCACTCACATTCAGGGTGGATCTTGCTCCTTAGTTGATCCTCTGTGGAAATGGCCTCACAGACACACAGGATGAATATGTTCTTACAAGTTTTGTTTGTTTGTTTGTTTTATTTTTTACTTTTAATTTATTTATCAGAGACAGAGGGGAAGAGAGGAGGAGGGAAGATAATCACTCCAGGGCCTCTATCCACTGCAAATGAACTCCAGACACATGCGCCACCTTGTGCATCTGGCTTACGTGGGTCCTGGAGAATTGAACCTGGGTCATTAGGTTTACCAGGCAAGCGCCTTAACTGCTAAGCTATCTCTCCAGCCCTCTTAAGAGTTTTTGTATGCACATTTTCATTTCTCTCTGAAAACCTCCTAGGAGGGAAATACACTCCTAGGAGGGGAATATTTAACTTTGTAAATTATTGCCAGAATGTTTCACAAAATCATTGTACTATTTTACTATGGTTTGCAACTCCAATAAGCAGTTCTAATTGCCCCTTAATCTTCACATTTGTTTTTTTTTTTTTTTGGTTTTTCAAGGTAGGGTCTCACTCTGGTCCAGGCTGACCTGGAATTAACTCTTTAGTCTCAGGGTGGCCTTGAACTCATGGCAATCCTCCTACCTCTGCCTCCCGAGAGCTGGGATTAAAGGCGTGCGCCACCACGCCCGGCAACATTTGTTATTTTTGGTCATTTAAATTTTGGTCACTCATATATGAGTTATCTCATGGTGCCTTTTTTATTCACTTAATGAATAATGACATTGGGTATAGAGTTCTTTTTTGGTTTTTTGGTTTTGTTTTTTTTTTTTTTTCCCCGAGATAGGGTCTCACTCTATCCCAGGCTGACCTGGAATTCACTATGTACTTTCAGGGTGTCCTCGAACTCATGGCAATCCTCCTACCTATGCCTCCCAACTGCTGGGATTAAAGGTGTGTGCCACCATGCCCGCCCGCCAGCTGCCCACTTTTAAAAAAGGTATTTTATTTATTATTTGCATGGAGAGAGAGACACATACACCATGACCTTTGCCACTGCAAATGGAACTCCATATTCCTGTGCTACCTTCTATATCTGGATCCACGTGGGCACTGAGGAGTCAAGGCTGGGCAGTCAGGTTTTGTAAGCAAGTGCCTTTAACCACCAAGCTATCTTTCCAGCCCCTCCTCTTACCCTCTTTTTTTTTTTTTCAGGATAAAATGCAGCTTTATTGTGATATTTTTATTTTTTTCCTCTTGCTCTTTTAATGGTGTCTTTAAAGCACACGAGCACCCCCTTGTGTCTCGGGCTTGCCTACGTCCCGGAGATTCAAACCGGCGTCCTTTGACTTCACAGTCACAGTCAAAAAGGCTCTGACCGCTAAGCCATCTTCCGTTTCCCTTTTTTTTTATTATTATTTTTCATTCTAGCCCAAGTTGACCTGGAACTCACTCTGTAGCCCAGGCTGGCCTAGAACTCATGATGATCATCTTACCTCAGCCTCCCAAGTGCTGGGACTAAAGGCATGCACCTCTCTGCCCAGCTTTGGCAATGTCTTCCAATGCAGAAAAGTTAAGAGGTTTAATTTTTTGAGATAGATCCTTATTATGCAACCCTGGCTGGTCTCATGGCAATCCTCCTGCCTCTGCCTCCTGAGTGTTGGATTATAGGCATACAGCACCATACTTGGCCTAAGAGTTAAGAATTGTTTTTGTGGTGTGGTGTGGGTGGTATATGCATATGGGTGTGCTGATACAGTGCCCTGTGTCTGCCCTGTGTGCACTGATGTATGGTGCACTGGCTTGGCACCCTATGGACGCACCTATGGTGACCAGAGAAAAACATGAGGTATCTCCTTCCATCATTCACCTGTGCATTTTTCCTGCCAAGAGTCTGGTTCCAGAGCTTGCTACTCTTGAGCCCCAGTAAGTTTCCTGTCTCCACTTGTCAGGGAACTGGGCCATGTGCTTTCATGGCCACAGACAGCCAGCTATTATATGGGATCTAGAGATTTGAACTCAGGCATTCTCGGGCCTTCCTCAGGCCTTCATGATTATGCAGGAAGTGTGCAATCAATCCAGATCAAAGGTTAAGAATTTTTAGCCAGGCGTAGTGGTGCACACCTTTAATCCCAGCACTCGGGAGGCAGAGGTAGGAGGATTGCTATGAGTTTGAGGCCACCCTGAGACTCCATAGTGAATTCCAGGTCAACCTGGGCTAGAGTGAGACCCCCCAAAAAAAAGTTAAAAAATTTTTTAAATGTATTTTTTTTTTTATGAGAAAGAGAGAGAGAGAATGGGCGTGCCAGGGCCTCCAGCCACTAAAAATGAATTCCAAATGCATGCACCCCCTTGTGCATCTGGCTAACATGGGTCCTGGGGAATCAAGCCTCGAACCGGGGTCCTTAGGCTTCACAGACAAGCGCCTTAACTGCTAAGCCATCTCTCCAGCCCAAGTGTTAAGAATTTTAATGAGGCTCAACTTATGATTTTGTTTTCAAGGTAGGGTCTCACTCTAGCCCAGACTGACCTGGAATTCACTACGTAGTCTCAGGGTGCCATTAAACTCACAGCAATCCTCCCACCTCTGTCTCCTGAGTGCTTGGATTAAATGCATGCGCCACTACACCCAGCTCAATTTATGATTTAATTCTTTGTTCTGTTGCCCACACTTTTACTATATCAAAGAAATTGTGAAATCTATGTTCATATCCTTTCTCTCTTTTCATCTAAAGAGTTGAAACTTGGGCTGGAGAGATGGCTCAGCAATTAAGGCACTTGCCTGCAAAGCCTAGCAACCAGGGTTCAATTCCCCAAAACCTACATAAACCAGATGCACACAGTGGTGTATTCATCTGTAGTTCATTTGTAGTGACTTGAGACCCTGGCACACCCACTGTCATTCTCTCTCTCTCTGCTTGTAAATAAATAAATAAATGGGCAAAGAAGCCAATCAGTACATGAAAAGATGCCAAAAGACATTCATCTTTAGGGAAATGAAAAACAAATTCCCAATGAAATACTGCTTATGTTTGAGTGTTTATCCCATTTAAAATTTTTAAAACAAATGTCCCCCAATAGATTCAGGAGGGATTTTCCCCCATATTTTATTTAAGAGAGAAAGAGGCAGGTAGAGAGAGAGAGAGAGAGAATGGGTGAGTCAGGGCCTCCAGCCACTGCTGACGAACTCCAGATGCATGCACCACCTTGTGCACCTGGCTTACGTGGGTACTGGGGAATTGAGCTTGGGTCCTTAGGGCTTGCAGGCAAGTACCTTAAATGCTAAGCCATCTCTCCAGCCCTGAGGTTTTTAATATTATTATTATTATTACTATTATTATTATTTTTGGTATATAAAGTATGGGCTCCATTTCGTCTTTTACGTGTGGACACAATTTCTTAGCATCATTGTTGAGATGACTGCCCTTTCCCCATTGACCGGTCCAGGCATGTTGGTCAAGGGTTTCTCTCAGTGTTCTGTTCCACTAGTAATCATATCTGTCTCATGTTAGTACCAGGTTTGATCTTATGGTTTTGTAGCAATTTTGAAATTAGAATTTAGCCTGGGCTAGAGTGAGACTCTACCTCGAAAACAAAAATACTAAACAAACAAACAAACAAACAAAAAAAACCATTGGGGGGCTGCAGAAGATGGCTTAGCGGTTGAGGCATTTGCCTTCAAAGCCAAAGAACCCAGGTTCAAGTCCCCAGGACCCACGTTAGCCAGATGCACAAGGGGGCGCACGCATCTGGAGTTCATTTGCAGTGGCTGGAGGCCCTGACATGCCCATTCTCTTTCTCTCTCAATCTCTCTCTCTCCCCTCTTTCTCTGTCAAATAAATAAATTGGAATTTTCTAGGGACTGTATTGAATCTGTAGATCACTATGGGGGTAGTACTATCATCCTTAGCAATATTAACTTTTCTAATCCATGAACATGAGCTTTCTTGCCATTTATTTGTATCTTCCCTAATTTCTTCCAGCAGTTTTGTAGTTTCAGCACATAAGTTCTTTATGTGCTTGGTTAAATTTATTCTTCAGTATTTTATTCTTTTTGATGCTACTGTAAGTAGAATGAAGTACTAAGATGTCCTGCATTGGGAATGAGCCTTAAAATGTTATTCTAAGTGAAGAAAACTAGACACAAAGGCCACATGACAAATTATTCCATTTATATAAAATGTCTAGAATAGGCAAATCTATAGACAGGAGTTATGGTTGCAGGGGTCAGAGAGAGGAGTGGAGCAGTGGCTGCTAATGGGTCTGACTTTATTTTGGGAGTGAGAGATGTTCTGGATAATGGTGGACATGAATATACTAAAAGAAATGCTGACTTGCATGATTCAAAAAAGTGATAAAATAAAAAGAACAAAGATCTAGCAACTGTGTAGATCCTAATGTCAAACTGCCAACTCCAAAGCAAATAAAGTGAAGCTCAAGCCATTGTCCAGGGTGCCCATCAGGAAGGCAAATATTGTCACAGTTTCTTTTCATCATTAGAGAACAGCCCTTTGCAGTAAAGGAGATATGATGAACACTTCCTGTGTTCTTAGATTATAGAGGTGTACTCCCATGTTTTCTGGAAAGTGAGTCAACTTCCTTTTAGGAAAACATCTTGTACACTGGTCTTCCTATAGGTGCATTTGTTGACTGGAGTCAATTCCAACCATCTCTATACTTAAATGTGCTTGAATGGGAGCCTTGAATGGCTTTCATCTTTCTCAGTGGTGGAGCAATGGGGTTAGAGTAGATCAGGACATGAAGCCCCTAGAACAAAGATGGCTGGTGACAAGAGGGTTTAGAAACTTCGGGATGCTATTAGTGTGAATTGGTTCCTCTCTCACTAGGCCTCTCTGGACCTGATGTGCTTATGCTGGATGCAGGACAGAAGTGGAGCCAACAGACTGAGTAGGCAGGCAGTTTCTTTATGCCCTCATTGGCTTGTGACACTGGGCAGGTTATTCTGCCTGCTCCTGGGCCTGAGTTTCCTCACTGGAGACAAAAATAACTAGAGTACCTTCCTCATGGGGAGTCCATGAAGCTTCAGTGTGTCAAAGTGGGGCTAGCCAACAAGCATTCTGTGAATCACAGTTTTGCCTAGACTCCATGGTGCTTCATGAGGCTTGGAGGGACAAGCTGGGTGTGTTACCAGAGAGAGGGCAGGGAAGGGGGTTCAAGGCCCTGGAGAGCCCAAGCACAAAGCGCTGCTGCAGGACTGGACTTGTCTACTTGAGAAACTTTGAGGCCAGCTGTCTGGGGCAACTCCAGCATGCAGGGCTTAGAGGGGACCAAGGAGATGTCAAGAGTCAAACTCGTGGAGTGGAGAAAGAACACAGGACTCAATTAGCTATGAAGTGTGCCAGCAAATTCCTTCTGCCACCTGTGCAGATGAGTAAGGGAGGAGATTCAGGCTGAGTGGGTAGGACAGGGAACCTGGACTGGATTTGTCTGTACCCTAGCCCCCTGGCCACCAGGGTCCTCATCACTTCCAGGCTGGCTTCCGGAGCTGAGCAGTCTGGAAGTCCCAGGAGAGAAGCAAAGCTGGGAGAAAACAAGCAGACCACAGAGTTCTGCTCTGGGCATCACACTCTCATGGGGTTTCACACCAGGAGCTCAGGGCAGGAAAAGCAAAGGACAGAAAAGACCCACCATAAAAGGGTGGCTTCCTCTGGACCATGTTAGCCAGTAAAGGAGCAACAATGTAGCGCTCCTTGAGAGTGGACAGACGTGTTCCATTTGCGGGCCCCAGGCCTGGGAGACTCAGGAAGGAGCCACAGGGACAGAGCTGCTGGGGCTAGAACACCCATGTTTGCGCCACACCAAGAATTCAACTCACTCAGGTATACCCTGACACCCAACATGGCAATTAAGATTCCATACCTGGGAACTTTGATTTAAAAAGTATTTATTAGCCCAAGTTTCGTTGTTGTGATACATAGGCGCAACCCAGCCTGACATGTCAAATAGCTTTTTCAGGAAGCCGCATCAGCTGCTTAGGTTGTAGGATTGTTGTTACAGTGTGCTCTTAGCACCAGATGTGGAGCTAAGCAACCCCCAGGTCTCAGCATCTGCTGCATGGGTATCAAAGCACAAGACAGACATGAAGCAGCTCAGGCCTCGTAAGGTGGTCGCTGCCTCCCCTCACAGAGGCCAATGCTCTGGGCCTTAGGGCGGCGAGGTCTGTGCCTGTGGCCAGTCTGGCATCTCCCTGTGGTCAATGGTTGGAAGGCTCTTCTCCCAGGCTGCTCTGGAAGCAGTCCCACAGGCCAATCTGAGGCTGGGTGTTAGGATCACTTTTCAGCTGGCTTGCCTAAGACAACTGGGGTCATTGCTCTTTGTGTGGAACTGTCTTCCAGGTGGGTGGGAATGTCCTGTGGATCAGGGTGAGCCCACAGAGGATGAGGAACACCCCTCCCCACCATAAGACCTCCTGGCACTCTCCATACAGCACGTAGCCCAGGAATGCCTGTGGGTAGAGATAGCTGTGAGGGACTTGGCTTCCACAGGTGGGCACAATCTCCTCCCTTGCGGCTTCCTTCCAAGGGGGCCAGAAGCCTGAGGCTTTACATCCTTCATCAAGTCACTCCATGTTCTTCTGTCTCCCCTGTGGAAAGGAGGGGCTGCCCTGTCAGCACTGAGGCCCAGCTCACAGTTGGTGTCTGGTGGTTACTGATCTGAATTGGGCTACCATGACCTTCCTCCTTCCACTTCAGGACTGACTAGGCTCAACTCACCTCACTGAACTTAAACTATCAGTAGGGACTCTCAACACCCCATCACCACCCCTACAGCTCATGCTAGACCCATGGGAGACAGGCTAAGGGCCTTTGAACAGAGAAGCTGATCCTAGAGGGGCAACAAGCACACAGGCTTTTGATGGCTAGGCTTCATGCCTATCTACCTAGACAGGTCCTCCACATCTAGATGCTCCACAGTTGGAGCCACAGCCCAACTTCTGCCTCACTTCCTGTCCTTTTCTAAACCTGGGAAAACAAGGGTTCCCCAAGGATATCTTACCCAGAACCCAGGGTAAGGATAAGGGCACCATATCCTCAGGCTACTCACCGAGCTGAGGATGTTTGAAAAAGTCACTGTGACTGATGCAACGGCTGAAGACATAGAGAAACTGAGGCCTCGGCTAAAGAAGGTCCACATCAGAGAATTGGTGCTTGCCATGGCAATAATGCCCAAGACACATAAGCCAATGTTCACCTGTAGGAGAAAGTGCCACTGCTGTGCCATCCACCATGGGCAGTGTGACCTGGAGCCCCTTCACAGAACCAGGGTTGTGGCGGCCACAGGTAATCTCCTAGACTTTCCTCGCAATCCTGGGAGCCTCTGAACTTCCCTCCCAGGGCTTCCTTGACCCCTGGCAGGCAGTACAATCATCTTATAGATGAGACAGATTCAAGACAGACACTTGTTAGTCTTGTGACTTTGGACAAAAGCAAAAACACTCATCTGGAGTCAATGTTATCTATTAAACACAGTCTTCATTAATCTCCCAGTGACAAATGTTTGACAAAGACCAGCCCCAGAAGTTAACAACCCTCGTATAGGTATGAGTGGGACTAGGTCAAGCATAAATTAATGCCTGATTTCTTCTTATGACCCCCACCCCCCAGCACAATGCAGGCTACACCAAAATATAGACACTCTGTTAATACCTGTGCTGAGTATTTTCAAGGAGTTCTTGGTTATTCCTCAACTTAATTTTATCAAGAACGAGGGACATTAGGTCACTTGCCTAAAGTGTCACTGGGGTGAGTCCTATGTAGTGTAGCTCAATAATGTCAACCAGGACAAAGCCCCGCCTGGGATATACCAATTGTGCAATTGTGGCCACCTTACGGTCATCCTCGCTATTACCTGTAGCTCTTGCTTTTTTTTTTTTTTTTTCTTCTTTTCTTTTTAAGGGAGAGAACCCTGAGACTGGAGGATTTTTAGAACCCTCCTTCAAGTTTTGCAGACCTTGCCTGGCAGGATGCAATGAAACTGCTGTAGTCAGTGTGTTTTTTCCAAGGCTGGGACTGGATAGACTTTATTAATTCGTGAAGGTTTCCCAGCAGCTGAATACTAAGCCTTTTGGACAGATGAGCCTTATCTACAAAAAGGCATCCTGTGGGTCAGTGACCATTTGTTCACCTAACAGATCCCGGAGGTATAATAACACTAAGAAAAAAAAAATCCATGGTCCATAAAGACCTTTCTTTTCTGGATCGCTTCCCGAAAAACAGACTTCAAGCTTGCCCCTACCCCTGGCTGCTCCCCACGCCCCCGCGCGATGTCTGCAGCGTAGTCAGTCAGTCCTCTGCCAGGCCGCGGCCAAGCCTTGGCTGCAGATGAATGAAGCCCTCGAAACGTGCCCGGGCTGGCCTCAGATCGCGGCCAGAGCCGCCAGAAACCGCTCGGCGCTCAGCGTCGGGGACTGCCAGGAGCTAGGGGGTCCCTAACAATTTCCGCGGCATCCTGGGTGGCCCGCCCCGCCCCGCCCCGCCCCGCCCCGCAGGCCCGGCCGCCCGCCCGCCCTCGCTCCCTCCCCGGCCCGCCCGCCCCGCGCTGCACCTCGCTGCCGAAGGCCAGCTTGGCGGCGGCGGCGGCCAGGGCCCCGAGCGCGCCGGCGCACAGGCAGTCCAACACGCCCCAGAAGCGGCGCCTCATCGCGCCCGCCCGCAGCCGCGCGGGGAGCTCGGCCGGCCAGTCGGGGTCCGCGGGGGCCCAAGCCGAGCCGCCTGGGCTCTGCGGGCCGACCGCCATGGCGCCGCGAGCTCGCCGCCCGCGAAACCTGCGCGCGCACCGAGGGCCCCGCGGGGCGGGGCGAACCCCGCGTCTGGGGCGGCGCACCCGGCCTGTTCTTAGAAAAAGTGCTGCATCTCCCAGCAGAGAAGGCCGAGCTTTGGGAGCGCGCGCGCGTGCATGCGCGTGTGTGGACAGCTCTTACCTACTGAGCAATCCGACCAGACCCTTTACAGGAAAAATGTTTTTAATTTTTGTTTATTGACAACTTCCATCAGCGTAGACAATAACCCATAGTAATTCCCTCCCTTCCTCCACTTGCCCCTTTGAAACTCCACTCTCCATCATATCCCCTCCTCTTCTTAGTCTTTTATTTGGATGTCATCATCTTTTCCTCCTGTTAGGATGATCTTGTGTAGGTAGTGACAGGCACTTTGAGGTCATGGATAATATCTGGGACATTTTGTGTCTGGAGGAGCACGTTATAAGAAGCCCTACCCTTCCTTTGGCTTTTACATTCTTTCTGCCACCTCTTTCCAACAGACCCCGAGCCTTGGAAAGTGTGATAGTGATGTTTCAGTGCTGAGCACTCCTCTGTCACTTCTTCTCAGCGTCATGGTGCCTTCTGAGTCAGCCCAAGGTCACCACCATCTGAAAAGAGAAACTTCTCTAACCAAAAGTGAGAGTAGAGCTACGTGTGGTGGCTCAAGCCCTTAACCCCAGCACTCAGGAGGCAGTGGTAGTAGAATTGCTGTGAGTTCGAGGACACCCTGAGAATACAGAGTGAATTCCAGGTCAGCCTGGACTAGAGTGAGTCACTATCTCAAAAAACCAAAAAATAAAAAATAAAAATAAATAAATAAAAGTGAGAGTAGTATTAATATATGGGTATGAACATTAAGAGAAGTGTTTACAGGGCAGTTTGGTGAGCATAATATATACATTTAGCCATTCAACAGCAGACTTTACACCCCCAGGGCTCATGGCTACCTCTGTTGTAGGTTTTCAGTATCAGGGATGTATTCCTTCCCATGGAGCAGGCCTCCAGTCCAATTAGAGAGCAGTTGGTTTCCACCATGACAGACGTGCCACTATTGCACCTGCTGGCTCATTTGGCCTGGCTGGCCAAATTTAAGGTTGGCAGTGTCCACAGTTGAGTATCTTCACTGGTGAGTTCTCTCTTCCATTGAACTGCATGCAGCCTAGCTTTTTCCAGTTGTCAGCTGGTCTACATGGAGGAGGTTTTCAGCTTAGCTCTAGCAGATTTCTCAGTGACCTTGCAAACCAAGTATGTGGAATCTTCAGCAATAGGGTCTTACCATCTATTCCTGGTGGGAAACCAAAGGCCTCAGCAATGGCCTGTAATGTTTTGGGGGTATCAGGGACCTTCCTGACCAACAACTCACTGCAAGGTATCCCATCCCTGGCCCTGAAAATTTTCTAGTAACAAATTATGGCTTCTGAGTGTTCCATTGTCCAAAAAAGTAGGTTTCCATGACTTATTTATATCCTCTTAGATTTTGATTAGCCCTCCCTCTACCTTTCCTTTACTCAATCTCTTCCCCCGACTTCACTTAGGCCTTTTCACCCCCATTAATTTGTTCTATTTACATATATATAATACTATCCTATTAAGTCCCCCTTCCCTCCCTTTCTATCCCCTTTCTAGCTTACTGGCCTCTGCTACTGAGTTTTAGTCCTACTCACATAGAAGTCCAATCATTGTAGCTAGGATCCACATATGAGAGAGAACATGTGATGTTTGGCTTTCTGGGCCTGAATTACTCAAGTATAATCCTTTCCAGATCCATCTATTTTCCTGCAAATTTCGTAACTTCATTTTTCTTTACCACACCACATCTTTATTATCTACTCATCAGTTGGTATATTATCTTTATTATCTACTCATCAGTTGGTATATTATCTTTATTATCTACTCATCAGTTGGTTTATTATCTTTATTATCTACTCATCTAAGCTGGTTCCATTTCCTAGCTATTGTGGATACAGTGGCAATAAACATGGTTAAGCAAGTATCTCTAAGGTAATGAGATGAGTCCTTAGGATATATGCCTAGGAGTGGTGTAGCTGGGTCATGTGGTAGATCTATTTTTAGCTGTCTCAGGAACCTCCACACTGATGTCCACAGTGGCTGGACCAGATTGCATTTCCACCAACAGTGTAGAAGGGTTCCTCTTTTTCTTCATCTTCTTCAGCATTTATGGTCATTGGTTTTCTTGATGATAGCCAATCTGACAGGAGTGAGATGGCAATTACAGGAAAATTTAAGTTCCCTTTTTGTTTGGGTCCCTGAAAGACTTACTATTACTCTTTGAGTTCAAGTATGCATCAAATAAAGTATTTTTTCTTCACTTTAAAGTTTAATTTAGGGCTGTAGAGATGGTTTAGCAGTTAAGGTGCTTGCTTGCCTGTGAAAGCTAAGGACCCAGATTTGATTGCCCAGTACCCATGTAAACCAGATGCACAAGGTGGTACAGCATCATCTGGAATTCATTTGCAGTGCACCCATTCTATCTGCCTCTTTCTCTTCTGTCTTTCAAATAAATAAAATATAAAAATAAAATTGAAATGTTTAGAATGTTTGAAATCGTTTAATTTTAAAACTGTAAAACACTTGAACATATAGTTCATTTAATAAACTTAGAGAGTTGTGCTGCCATTACCATGAACTTATTTTAAAGCATTTCTACCAATGCAAAAATGTTCCCTCATGCTATGCAGTCTTTTCTGTTCTATCTCTAAGCTCGATAATTGTTACCATTTTGGACATTTCATATAAATTAAAGCATACAATATGCATGTTCTGTTGGGGCTGGATTCTACTTAGAATTTTTTTAAGTGGTTTTATAAGAAAGGACTATTGTAGTAATATCCTTCTTTTTATTTCTTTATTTATTTAACAGGGAGAGAAAGAGAGAGTAAGAATGGCCAGGGCCTCCAGCCCCTGCAAACGAACTTCAGACGTGTGCGCCCCTTCGTGCATCTGGCTGTGGGTCCTGGGGAACCTGTGTCCTTTGGCTTTGCAGGCAAATGGCTTAACCGTTAAGCTATCCCTCCAGCCCCACTTAGAATGTTTTTGAGGTTCATGCATGTAGTATGTATCAGTGCCTTTTCTGTTGTTCAGTAGTATTTTACAATTAAGAAAAATGCTGGGCTCAGTGGTTAAAGAGACTTGCTTACAAAGCCTGATGACCTGGGTTTGATTCCCCAGTATCCACAAAAAGCCAGGTGAACAAAGTGGCACATGGATCTGCAGTTCACTATGAGTTCAAGGCCACCTTGAGACCATACAGTAAATTCCAGGTCAGCCTGGGGAAGAGTGAGACCCTACCTCAAAAACAAACAACAACAACAACAACAAAAAAAAATGAATAGAATAGCTTTAGTCACTAGAGAAATACAAGTAATATACACTACACTCTCATGGGAATGGCTGCACTGAAAAAAAAACTGACGATAAGTATGAGTGAAGATGGGGAAAAACTGGAGCAGACTGCTGAAGCAACTATAAAATAATACATTTGGAAAAATTAAGCAATATCTTAAGAAATTAAACACAGGCTTCCAGATGACTTAGCAAGTAATCCTCCTTTTAGGTAAAAGTCGTAAGTTCACACTGATTCATATGTGTGTATTTATGCATTACTTGAAGTAGACCCAGATGGAAGCAACTCAAATGTCCAATAATTAATGAACAAACAGAGAAACAAAATGTGACATGTGAATGCAACAAAGTACTAGTCTCAATGGAGAACAATGAAGGGGCTGGAGAGATGATACCTTAGCACTTAAGTGTGCTTCCTGTGCAAGGATGAGGGCCTAAGACAACTTGAGTTCAAATCTCCAGGACATAAGTTAAACAGTGTGGTGTGGTACATGTACCTGTAACTCCAGTCCTGTAGAGGGGTGGAGACCTGGCAATCACCTGAGCTCACTAAAGACCAGTAAGCTCCAGGACAAGAGTCAGTGAGGTGGGACAGTAGTAGAGGGAGACACCTGATGTTCCACTCTGGCCCCTGTAGGCAAGTGTACCCCACCCCAGGCAAGCACACGGGCACTGCAAGAGGCGCATACACATGTATATAGCCCCTTGAACCACACACCACATAACACAATGGAAAAAAAAAAGAATGTATTTCCTTGAGGGGTTGGTTTGGTTCACCGATGGTCAATGCTTGGCATATTGTAGATGCTCATTAAGTATATGGTGAATGGTCAAACAAATGAACAATGCAAGTCATTTTGTTAAAACTGTGTATTTTTTAAAAAAGATTTGAAAAATGGACATAGAAAATACTAGACAACATTTAAAACAATACAAATTGTATAAACAAGTTTGCTACAAAATTAGCTATCCAACACAATAAGTCCATCATAGGAGATTATTGAAAAAGAAAAGGATCCAAATGACATTCACTGTGGACCTTAGCTACAGGTTTTTATTTTAAAGAGGGAAAAAGGTTCTTTCTGAACTCACAAATGACCTGAAACTTGAAATGGAGTATTAGCTACTTAACCACACACCATCACATATACAGAAAGACCATCCATCAGAAACTCCAGGGTCAATGCCCACCATAATTCATAACTAAGGTCCTTAAGTTCAGCTCCACCGAGTGGGCAAGAGTACATTCCACTTTTTAAGAATTTCCAAAGAAGGTGATGCCTAGGGAGCTGGTCAGCATCTAGGTGTCATTCTTTTTCTTTTCTTTCAAAATAACATTTTCAGCACGCAACTTTTCTGTTTCCTGTAAATAATAATGAAACAGAAGAAAAAGGGGACAAAATTAAGGCTGTAATTCTTAAGGGAGGAGCTATTTTTTGATTTAATTAATTTATTTGCAAGCACAGAGAGAGAAGACAGAGAGAGAATGGGCACACCAGGGCCTCCAGCCACTGCAAATGAGCTCCAGATGCATGCGCCCCCTTGTGCATCTGGCTTACGTGGGGGCTGGGGAGCCAAACCTGGGTCCCTTGGCTTCACAGGCAAGTGCCTTAACCACTAAGCCATTTCTCCAGCCTGGAAGAGCTATTTTTCTTGACTTTCACTAAGTACACATTTCAAATTAAGACTGCAATATTCAATCTATACACTAATATTAAATAAAAAATCTGGCACCTATGAAATTTTAACTGATTACATAACATTAGGGCATGGTGGCTTCCATCTATAATTCCAGCACTACAGAGAGTGAGGCAGGAGGATTGGTGCGAGTTCCAAACCAGTCTGGCTACAGTGATATCCTGTCTCAAAATCCAAAATATAAATAAAAGAGTAATGACTTTTTTTTAATTTAGGAAGTTCCTTGAATTATTAACTTTAGTTTGTTTTTAATAAAACAATCACTTTGAAGCAAGTATGAAGTTATTAGGATAGTTCAGTTTACCTCTGTAAGCCGGATATTCTCCTTCTTTAGTCGCACCACATACTGAATCTTCTGGTGTAGGTTTTGATGACCTATCAACTTTCCATTTTCCTCAGCAAGATACTCCAGCTGCTTCCTCAACATTTCCATTTCCTGCAGGAATCCAAGTCAATCCAAGGAAGGGAAAAACCACAGTAGTTTTTCCCTTTCCAGAGCACAGAACATGACATCGAGTCCAGGTGGCCACTTCTATGTGCCCATATCTTTGTGCACATTAGAAACACTGAACCATCTTGATTGGGATAGTGCATGTGTAAATTATAGCAGCTGAATAATTCTAGCAAACACCTCTCCTCCACAGCCCAGCACCCAAGACCTGCTATCATGCCTGGGACCTAATTGGGGCCACGTGCTTAAGTTCCAGCTTTTGTATTCCACTTAGAGATCCTCTTCTCTACACCCTGTGGGCACAGTCTGCTCACCATTTACTCTAGGCCCCAAGATGAAGTCCAGCTGTCAGATTCCCTACAACAATCCTCTTCTAGGCATGGCAGGTAGGGGTGTGTGTGTGAAAGAGAGACAGGAGGAGATGGAGTAAGCAAACAGAACCAAAGATCTTTGCTTTGGGCTGGGAGCCAAGTTTAACTTCCAGCTCAGCAGCAAGAAAATGTAGATCACCTCATCTGTGAAGTAGTACACAGCATGTCCAGGACTGCACTCCAAGCATCACAAGGCAGAGGAAAGACAAGTGAACACAAAGAAATAACAAGCACTGTTCCAAGAATACAGTCAGCACAGAAAGACCTGACTGAAGCACTGTCTCCAGATGGCAGAAAGTGGTAAATACTGGGGAGACCCGACTCATCAAGAGTAAGAGAAGACAGCCTACTGCTAAGAACTACACGGGTCATCTCTACATCACCTGCTACAGTCCAGGAAACATTGCAGGGGAGGTGGTGGAAAATACACAAGTTGCTCTCACTACTAGTCAGAAAAACTTCTATGTGGAGATGGCATAGACACTGAATAGACTCAAAACTCAACTAAGTTGAAAATAAGAGGCTGTTGAGAGCCCACCACTAAAAGTGACATCTCTATTTCATCCCTCAAGGCTCAGGAAACACTGCAGAAGAGGGGTGGAAAGAACGTACGAGCCACAGGATGGGAAGGAGTACTTTAGATCACTGTCATCTGTACATGAGCTGACTAGTGCATTAGTTAATGAACTCATGTGGCTGTCATTACTCCCATAAGACCTGTACAATTCTGAGCCCATTAGCATTTTGACACAGGACAGAGGACAAAAAGAAAGACATCAAGGGCTGGAGAGATGGCTTAGTGATTAAGTGCTTGCATGTGAAGCCTAAGGACTCCGGTTCGAGGCTCAATTCCCCAGAACCCATGTTAGCCAGATGCACAAGGGGGTGCACACGTCTGGAATTTGTTTGCAGTGGTTGGAGGCCCTAGCACGCCCATTCTCTCTCTCTCTACCTGCCTTTCTCGCTCTGTCGCTCTCAAATAAATAAATAAAAAATAAGCAAAAAAAAATTTTTTTTAAAGACATCAAAACAGAAGGGCTGGGGAGATGGTTCAGTGGTTAAGGTACTTGCCTGCAAAGCCTAAGGACCCAGGTTCGATTCCCCACAACCCACATAAGCCAGATACACAAGGTGCATGCATTTGGAGTTTGATTCAATGGCTAGAGGCTCTGGTGCATCCCCCAACACACACTCTCTCTATATATATATCTACCTCCCCCCCACTCTAATAAATAAAATGTTAAAAAAAAATAGGAGGGTGCTCAATGGAATTAGGGCAGGGGAGGGGTGCAATAGAGGGTAATATGATAGGCATATAATAATAGTATGTGCATGCAATTAAAATTTTATGTATAATAAACTGGGCGTGGTGGTGCACACCTTTAATCCCAACATTCGGGAGACAGAGGTAGGAGGATCACTGTGAGTTCAAGGCCACCCTAAGACTACATAGTGAATTCCAGGTCAGCCTAAGCTAGTGAGACCCCACCTTGAAAAACAAAGCAAAACAAAATTTAAAAACTCTATATAAGAAAAATTAAATAATATAACGATATTTTTTTTAGATTTACTTATTTATTTATTTATTTATTTGAGGTAGGATCTCATTCTAGTCCAGGCTGACCTGGAATTCACTATGTAGTCTCAGGGTGGCCTCAAACTCACAGCAATCCTCCTACCTCTGTCTCCCAAATGCTGGGAGTAAGGGCCTATGCTACCACGCCTGGCCACAGATTTATTTTTTTTTTATTTTATTTTTTGGTTTTTTTGAGGTAGGGTCTCACTCTAGGCCAAAGTGACCTGGAATTCACTATGTAGTCTCAGGGTGGCCTTGAATTCATGGTGATGCTCCTACATCTGCCTCCCAAGTGCTGGGATTAAAGGCATGTGCCATCATGCCTGGCACAGATTTTTGTTTATTTATTTATTAGAGAGAGAGAGAAAAAAAAGTGTGTGTGTGTGTGTGTGTGTGTGTGTGTGAGAGAGAGAGAGAGAGAGAGAGAGAGACACAGAGAGAGAGAGAGAGAGAGAGAGAGAGAATGAGTGTGCCAGGTCCTGTAGCCATTGCAAACTCCAAACATATGCGCTACCATATCTATTGGGCTAACATGGGACCTGGAAGAGAGAACCTGGGTCCTCAGGCTTCGCAAGGCATGCTCCTTAACCGCTAAGCCATCTCTCCAGCACGAATTAAATAATTTATTGAATACTACATAGTGAATTCCAGGTCAGCCTGGGCTAGAGTGAGACCCTACCTGGAAAAACAATAATAATAACAAACAAGAAAAACAACAACAACAAAAAAAAACTGAACCAGGGACACCTAAAGGCAGGAATGAGGATTTGCCAGTTAGGTCTATATATTCAAGTTTTCCAAGTATCATGAAAAATCTAATATCAACACACCTGAAATGTCCTCTCTTTTTCTTCATACATTTCTTCCAGTTTTGATCTCAGTTGCTCCTTTTCTTGGAATGCTTTGGACTCCAAAGTTCTGGTTCGTTCAAGTTCCTCAGCCATTCTGTGGCAGTCCATCTCCTTGCTGTGAAGGGCACTTTGGACTTTTTCTAGACTGTAAGAATTGACATCCTTTTAAGGAGCGCCAAGGAAATATTAATTACAAAACAGAAAACAAATTAAGTTTTTCCACCCAAGCTTGGAATCCTTTTTTTCTGTTGTTTTTTTTTAAGTTAGGGTCTTGCTCTATAGCCCAGGATGACTTGCTGCAATTCACTATGTAGTCTTAGGGTGTCCTGGAACTCATAGTGGCCCTCCTACCTCTGCCTCCTGGTGCTGGGATTAAGTGTGTGCCATCACAGCTGGCAGGATTGTTTTTATAATGAGAAAGCAAGAGGAAGAGAGAAAGAGAGACAGAGAGAGAATTGGCACTCCAGAGCCTCCAGCTACTGTAGTTGAACTCCAGAAACATGTGCCACCTTGTGTATCTGGCTTATGTGGGATCTGGGGAGTTGAGAAAGGGGTCCTTAGGCTTTGCAGGCAAGTACCTCAATTACTAAGCTATCTCTCCAGCCCAGAATCATTTAAAAAAAATTTTTGTTATTTGTGAGAGAGAGGGAGACAGAGAGACAGAGACAGAGAGAGAATGGGTGCTCCAGGGCCTGCCTTTAGCCACTGAAAATGAACTCTAGACACATGTGCTACTTTGTGCATCGTTCTCCCCTCCTCCAGGTAGGGACTCACTCTAGGCTGACCTGGAATTCACTATGTTGTCTCAGGGTTTCCTTGAATTCATGGCAATCCTCATACTTCTGCCTCCCAAATGCTAGGATTAAAGACATGTGCCACTACACCCAGCTGTATCTGGCTTTTGTGGATACTGGGAATTCAAATCCAGTTTAGGCTTTGCAGGCAAGTGCCATAACTGCTAAGCCATCTCTCCAGCCCCTAGAATCTTGATTTGAAAGTTTCACTAATCTTCAGCTCTCCGCTGTACTTGGCAGAGGTCAGCTAGGTCTAGGGATGGAGCTGAGTGGTTACAACACTTTCTGGGCAAGGCTGAGCCTCTGGGTTTCATCCTCAACATAGCATGGGGAAGGAGCAAGAGTTGCAGCAGGGGGAAGAGACTACTGCAGCACATCAGATTGTTGGGATTTTTTGTTGTTGTTGTTGCTGGGGCTGTTGTTTTTCAAGGTATAGAGTCTCGCTCTAGCGCAGGCTGACCTGGAATTCACTATGTAGCCTCAGGGTAACCTTGAACACAGCAATCCTCCTACCTCTGCCTCCTGAGTGCTGTGCACCACCATGCCTGAGATTTTTTTTTAAAATTTCATCCCGAAGAAGATCCTTCAAACCATTTAATTAATTGATTGAGATAGAGGGTCATGAAACCTAGGTTTTAATTCATTTTGTAGTCAAAGGTGGTCTTAAATTCCTGATCCTGTCTCCATCTCCCAAATGCTAGAATTATAGGTGTGCACTACCTTGTCCAGCTTAAGCCACTTTTACTTATTTACTTGAGAGAGTGTATGGGCACACCAAAGCCTCTCATCACTAGACAACTTCCAGATACTTGTACCACTTGGTATGTCTGGCTTTATGTGGGTGCTGGGAAATTGATTCTGGTTGTCAGCTTTGGAAACAAACACCTTTAACCACTGAACCATCTCTCTAGCTCACCATTTTCTACTTTTTTTTTTTTTTTTTTGAGGTAGGCTCTCACTGTAGCCCAGGTTGACTTGAATTCATTAGTCTCAGGCTGGCCTTGAACTCAGAGTGATCATCCTACCTCTGCCTCCCAAGTGCTGGATTAAAGGTGTATACCACCACACCCAGCAATTTTTTTTTTTTTTTTGGTTTTTCGAGGTAGGGTCTCACTCTGGTCCAGGCTGACCTGGAATTAACTCTGTAGTCTCAGGGCAGCCTTGAACTCATGGCGATCCTCCTACCTCTGCCTCCCAAGTGCTGGGATTAAAGGCGTGCGCCACCACGCCCGGCTCCAATTTTTTAAATTATAAAAATTTAGCAAGTGCTCGGTCCACTTGGAGATGGAACTTAAAAATCATTATAGTCTGAAGGGTTTAACTAAGTATCCCAAGTCTCAGAACATTTTCTTTTTTAAAAATTTTATTTGGGGGCTGGAGAGATGGCTTAGTAGTTAAGGCATTTGCCTTAAACTCAAAGGACCAAGGTTCGATTCCCCAGGACCCACATGAGCCAGATACACAAGGGGTGCATGTGTCTGGAGTTCGGCTGCAGTGTCTGGAAGTCCTGGAGCACTCTCACTCCTCTGCCTCTTTCTCTCCCTCTCAAATAAATAAATAACATAACTAAAATAACTTATTTGGGCTGGAGAGATAGCTTAGTAGTTAAGGCACTTGCCTACAAAGCCTTAAGACCCAGGTTTATCTCCCCAGAACCCACATACGCCAGATGCACATGGTGGTGCATTCGTCTGGAATTGTATGCAGTGGTTAGAGGCCCTGGCATGCCCATTTTCTCACCTCTCTCTCATAAATAAATAAATAAATTTGCATGAGTATATATGCGCAGGTGCACACATGCTGTGGTGCATATGTAGAGGTTAGAGGACAACTTCAGATATTGATCTTCACCTTCTACTATGGATTTTTCTTTCTTTTTTTGAGTAGAGTTTAACTGTAGCCCAGGCTGGTCTGAATCTCATAGTAAACCTTCTACCTCAGCCTCTTGAGTACTGGGTTTGGAGGCATGTGCCACCATACCCAACTTCCACCTTGTTTTGAGGTAAGGTCTCCAACTGTACACTACTGTGTATGTTCACTAAGCAAGCTAGCCAGCAAACTTCCAGCTTTTCTTTTCTCTGCCTCCCATCTTGCTGAATGCATTCTGGGACCAGAAAAATAATTCTGAGCAGGAATAGTGATTCATGCTGTTAATCTCAGCACTCAGGAGGCTGAGCTACAGAGTGAATTCCAGGTCAGCCTGGCTAGAGTGAGACTTTCCCTCAAAAACAAACAAACAAACAAATAAAAATTAACTATGTTCAGGCTGGAGATGGCTTAGTGGTTAAAGCACTTGCCTGCGAAACTTAAGGACTCAGGTTTGATTCCCCAGGACCCACATAAGCCAGATGCACAAGGTGGCATATGCATTTGGAGTTTGTTGGCAATGGCTAGAGGCCCTAGTGTGTGCATTCTCTCTATTTGTACCCCTCCCTCTGAAATAAATAAATAAAATAAAATGAAAATGTAACATCAGTTATGTTCACATATTACAGAAGAAAGTCATCACTTATCTTATGGATAACTTTTCCCTTAAAGGAGAATAACAAGATCATAAAGAATTTGAACTAAAATAAATAAATAAATAAAAAGCAGCCAGGCATGCTGGCGCATGTCTTTAATCCTAGCACTCAAGAGGCAGAAATAGGAGGATCACCGTGAGTTCAAGGCCACACTGAGAATACATAGTGAATTCCAGGTCAGCCCGAGCTAGAGTGAGACCCTACCTTGAAAAACCAAAAAACAATAAATAAATTTATCCTTTTTTTTAAATTAATTAATTAATTTATTTGAGAGTGACAGACACAGAGAGAAGGACAGATAGAGGGAGAGAGAGAGAATGGGCGCACCAGGGCTTCCAGCCTCTGCAAACGAACTCCAGATGCATGCGCCCCCTTGTGCATCTGGCTAATGTGGGTCCTGGGGAACCGAGCCTTGAACCGGGGTCCTTAGGCTTCACAGGCAAGCATTTAACCGCTAAGCCATCTCTCCAGCCCAACAATAAATAAATTTAAAAAATAAAAATAAAAAAGAATTTGAGCTACAGGGTTTGGGAGTTAAGGCATTTGCCTGCAAAGCCAAAGGACCCAGGTTTGATTCCCCAAGACCCATGTATAGCCAGGTGGCACATGTCAGGTGGCACATGCGTCTGGAGTTCATTTGCAGTGGCTAGAGGCCCTGGCATGCCCATTTTCTCTCTTCTTTGTCTGTCTCACCACCCCCCCCACCCATTTTTCTCTTTCAAATAAATAAAGAAAATATCTTTAAAAAAATTTGAATTACAAAACAGCATACTTACTCTGTTTTCACTTTCAGCATCTCTTCAGTAAGTTTACTCTATAATAAAATTTAAAAAAAAAGAGACATCTTAAGACTCTTGAATAACATTACTGTAAAAATCCATGAGGAAAAAAGTTCATTCTCCCTCATGTTAATAAAATTAACCCAATGTCTATATCCACAAACCCAGCTACACCACAAAAGGGAACAATTTCACAAGCCTTCTTGCACTGGGGCCCCTCACTTGTTTCTTAGCGCAAAACTGCAAGTGGGAGTGCTGAGCAATGGGTTTCCGATGAAAGACAGATGTACTTTTTTTTTTCTTTAATTTTTGTTTGTTTGTTGAGATAGAGTATCACTCTAGCCCAGGCTAGCCTCAAGTTCATGGCAATCCTTCTGCCTCGGTCTTCCAAGTTCTGGGGTTAAAAGTGTACTGGGTGTGGTGGCACACACCTTTAATCCTAGTATTTGGGAGGCACAGGTAGGTGGAATACTGTGAGTTTGAAGCTACCCTAAGACTACAGAGAGAATTCCAGGTCAGCCTGGGGTAGAATGAGACCCTACCTTGAAAAAACAAACAAACAAAACAATAATAACAACCCCCCCCCCCAATGTGTAGGGCTGGAGAGGAGAGATGGGTCAGTGGTTAAGGCACCTGCCTACAAAGCCTAAAGACTAGAGTTTGATTTGCCCTCTTAAAGCCACATGCACAAGGTGGTACATGCATCTGTAGTTTGTTTGCAGTGGCTAGAGGCCCTGGTGTGCCCATTCTTTCTCTCTCTGCCTCTTTCATTCTTAGATAGGTAGATAGATAGATAAATAAATAAATATATTTTTAAAAATATGTAGCACCATGACTGGCTGACAAATATATTCTTACTTATCAGTTATGTGTTAATATTGATACTGATAACATGATACCATGTTAACCAGAGGGAATGCAGTAAAGGCAGGAGTTTTGAAAGGAAAATATTTCCAAAATATATAACCATTAGGGCTGGAAAGATGGCTTAGCAGTTAAGGCACTTGCCTGCAAAGCCAAAGGACCCAGGTTCAATTCCCCAGGACCCACATACGCCAGATACATAAGGTGGCACATGTGTCTAAAGTTTATTTGCAATGGCTGGAGGCCCAGGTGTGCCCATTCTCTCTGCTTCTCTTAAATAAATATGTAATGCATATATGTATGTATGTATATCCATAAATGCTAATAATAAGATTAATTATAAAAGCACTTCTCACAGAATAAATTACTGTGTAAAAAAGTCATACTTTAGCATGTCTTTCTTTGATAATTTCTTCTTCTTGCTCATTCTTCAGCTGTTGATTGTCTGGATGATTCTGATCACTACAGAGATTAAAGAGTGGATAGGAAATCATTGTCAAGTATACTCAAGCATTAATTTCAAATTTACTATGGGCAGCAGTGCCAAATTAGGACCAGGAGAGTGAACTTTCTGGTGATTAGGTCAGGTTAGTAAGTTAAATAATGTAACCGATGAATAGGAAGAAGTCTCCTCCCCAAAACACAGGACTGATTCCTCCCACTGAAAAGGTAAGTCTAGCAGAGCAGGGAAATCTAATTAAGGACTGGTTGAAAGTAAGAGAAGAAAGCAAAACATGACATATGAAGCTCATGGGAACAAAATGGGTTAGAGGAAAAAGGCAGGCCTGGTATGGCCACGATGTGTTAGAAGGGACTCGGATGGAGAGGGTATTTTGCGCCCCATAGTGGCATGACCTCTTGGAGCCCCCAACTCCCTTTTGTTTGGACTTCCTAGTTCAGTAGCAGTTTCTGATGACTACTTTGGCTTCACATGTATGCAAACCACAGGAGAGGGACTCCCTGAGCAAAGGGTATGAACCTACATGAGAAAGAAATGGTCCAGAGAGTGAGGAAGCTACACTCTGGATGGCATGTGCACCTCTGTAAGCCTGTCCAGGTTGGGAAGTCAGTTGAGTTGGGTGGGCTGGTGACACCTCTCTCTTGGAGCACCTGCCCAAATACATGAGCTTCTCTAGAAATTGCTCTCAGATGGCTTAAGTGCAAGACCAGGTCTTGAAGGAGAACAAAAGCTGCAGTACCGAAAGGCTGCTTTCCCTTAACAAATCCGGAAGCCTAGACAAAAAGTGGTAGTGAGATTCCTATGAGGAAAACCTCAGATAAGAATGGACAGGCAAATTTTTTCTGTCAAGATCCAGAAAGCAAATCCTTTAGGCTTTGGTTATCACAGCATCTGCTATAACTACTCAGCTTGGCTACTGCATTGTAAAGCAACCACAGCAATATTTAAATAAAAGGACATGATGACTATCTTCCAATAAAACTTTATTTACAAAATGGGCTGTGGGCTGAACTTGGGCTCTGGGCTATAGTTTGACTCTTCTTTAATTTTTTAACCTTTTATTTATATAGAACAGGTTATACTCTTTTATACCCTCAACCCTGCTCCTGTTACTCTGGGGGCCCTCCTCAGTGGCAGTATGGTATTCACTGTGGGGTCAAGAAGGCCTCAGTCAGTCCCTGTGGGATAGCAGAGGTGGTGAGGGGTAGGATGACAGGGCCTTGGGGTATTCCTATCTACACTGTGGCTCTTACAATCTTTCCATCCCCCCGCTTTATATTTTTCCCCCACAAAGTAAAGTTTTTTAAATGGTGGTTTAACAAATAATTTGGAAAAGGTCTACTAGCTCTTGAGAAAGGCTAGAAATGGGTGTGGAACATATGAAAATGACTAGAGCAGACAGTGGGCTACATGATTTAGAATCACCTAGAGGGAAGAGTTACTTCTTCAAAATGCTTCACTCTAGCTCTCCTCTGATGCTCTGATGCTCACTAAAATTTGAAAAACCATTTTAGCAAGATATGATCAGCACAGCTGCTGTTACTATTTTCAGATTTCCTTGGTCTCGTATGGATTTTAGACAGTGAGTGTCAGGGCACCTTTTGCAGAGCCATGGAGTTGGCATGCTTGTCAAAGATTTCCTGGCAACAGCATGGACAATCAGCATGCCCAATCTGGGAGTGGGAACCACTAGGATACTAATTAACCCACTCTGGTTTGACTTCTAGCATAAGTTTATAGGCCCCTCTCATCTCCAGTGTTTGTGTAGAAAGTCAATAGACAAGGCCAGTCATGGTGGCACACACCTTCAATCCTAGTACTCCAGAGGCCGCGTAAGGAGGATCGCTGTGAGTTCAAGGCCATCCTGAGACTACATAGTGAAGTCAGCCTGAGCTAGAGTAAGACCCTACCTCAACAAAACAAGACAAAAACCAAAAACCAAAACCAAACAAAACAAAAAACCCAGCTAGGCATGGTGGTACACATCTTTGGTCCCAGCACTTGGGAAGCAGAAATAGAAGGATCACCATAAGTTCAAGGCCAACCTGAGACTGCATAGTGAATTCTAGGTCAGCCTGGGCTAAAATGAGACTCCACCTTGAAAAACCAAAAAGAAATGGCAATATCATAATTTTTGCCTTGTGTGCTTAGCTAGCTTTTACAGAAAGACACCCTCAGTTACACACCCTATTTTTGTTTTGGCTTTGTTTTCTTTTGTTTGTGGTACTGAAGACTGAACCTAAGGCCTCTCAAAAGCTTGGTAAGACGTTGATGACGTTTAGCCTACTAAGGAGCTTTCTCCAAACCATAGGCTTCAAAGCAAAGCCAACTCTCCTTTTCCTACAGAGCTTCTTGAACCTTTTATTGGTGAGTTTGTTTTCAACCAATGCACACTGCCTTGTCTGGAAAAAGCCACATATTCATCAGATTTGACCAAAGTCAATCAAGGAAGCATTTCACATGCAAGTGGGCTTGTCATCCATCTTATAAAACCAGCCCCACCCCCATTCACTTAACGAAACCATGCAGACCATGACCCGGCACAAGGAGTTCTAGTGACCATCTCTCACCTGTTGTCCTTTTGTCTTTTAATGTCATCCAGTTGACTTTGTAGGAGCCAGTTTTTCTCTTTCAACTGCTGAGACTCCAGGCGCAGGTTTTCCATTTCACACAGCTGCTCCTAAGAACACCCAAATCATCTTTTCAAAAGACACGTTACAGTAGGCAGTACTTTGCTCCCCAAGGCAATGATGAAGATAGGCGTTTCTCTCATACCCATCACACTGCATTGAGTATTTCTGGATAAACACAGACCATGTCAAACCCTTGGAGGCTTGGAACTATGAGGCATGACCACATTCAGTGTTTTGAGCATAGTTACTTTTATTTTATTTTATATATTTATTATTATTATTTTTGTTTCTGTTTTTCAAGGTGGGGTCTTACTCTAGCCCAGGTTGACCTGGAATTCAACATACAGTCTCAGGGTGGCCTTAAACTCATGGCAATCCCCCTACCTCTGCCTCCCAAGTATTGGGATTAAAGTCATGCACATAGTTACATTTAAATTTTGTATGTATGTATGGGCACATGTGTGGAGGTCTAAAGACAATCTCAGGGCGTTTGTCCTTTCCTTCCACCTTGCTTGAGACAAGGCTTCCTTTGTTTTTGTTGCTTTGCTTCATGTGTGCTAGTCTAGTTGGTCCATGAGCTCCCAGATTGTCTTGGCTCTGTCTCTTATTGCTGTAGGCACATTGGGAGACAGACATGCGTGCCACTGTGTATTGGGTTTTTTGTGGATGCTGGGAAATAAAATTCAGGCCGCAGACTTGCAAGCAAGAGCGTTTAATCTCTCTGTTCTATCTCACTATCCTCCATAGTTTCTTGTCAGTATCTCACAATTCATCAAATTTTCTTTAAGAGAAAAAAAAATGCCAAGAAATCTCTTCTTTGGTAAATTCTGATTATATTTAATAGAAACTAATTAAAGCAGACAAAAGAAAAACACAGATAACATTGCACATCCCTTAAAATACTTAATGGAATCCTGACTTGAAAATCATTACTTTATGGCCAGGCATGGTGGCACATCTTTAATCCCAGCACTCAGGAGGCAGAGATAGGAGGATTGCCATGAGTTCGAGGCCAGTATGAGAGACTACATAGTGAATTCCAGGCCAGCTTGGGCTAGATAAAGACCTTACCTTAAAAAAACAAATAAAGCTGGGCGTGGTGGCGCATGCCTTTAATCTCAGCACTCGGGAGGCAGAGGTAGGAGGATTGCCGTGAGTTAGAGGCCACCCTGAGACTCCATAGTGAATTCCAGGAGTAAGGAGTAAGACCCTACCTTGAAAAAAATAAAAAAAGAAAAGAAAAACCAACCAAATAAAAAACAAAAATCATTAGTTTAGCCAGGCATTGTAGCACACTCCTATAATCCCAGTACCCAGGTTGAAGCAGGGAGAATAATGAATCAACCTGGGCTATCTAGTGAGACCTTGCCTCAACTGAAGAAAAGAACAAGGTAAAATTTAAACAACACTGAGATAGTATGTACTTGCTATTAAACTGCAACAAACAGCCAAAAGTCAGATACCACTGTGAAATGAAAAACACAGGCCCTCTTCACCACTGCTGAAGACAGTGTGGTTGATGCAAACTACACATCACTGTGTGCAGCCCTCGTGGGAGAGGAAAAGCATGCTTATAGACTTGGTTAAAGACACAAAAAAAAGCTCTGAAAAAGGAAAGGAAACTGGATTTCTTGGAAGCCAGTAGTCAGGAGATGAAATGGGTGCAAGATGTTCTATATGATCCTCAGTTCTGGCCGCTTTTCTTTTCTTTTTTTAGGTATTTATTATTTAAGTTGGGGTGAGGGGGAGAAGGGGGCACATACACACATGCCTCCAGCAACTGCAAAGTAACTCCAGATGCATGCACCACCTTGTGTATCTGGCTGTACGTGGGTACTGGGGAACCAAACTTGGATCCTTGGGCTTTACAGGCAAACACCTTAACCATTAAGCCATCTCTCCAGCCCTGTTCTAGGCTTTTTAATTTTGTATCTTCAGTAGCCAGGAGGATACTGATGACATTTAAAATTAAATTTGTCTTTTTTTTTTTCTTCCCTTTTTTGGCAAGGTAGAATCTCACTCTAGCTCCAGCTGACCTGGAACTCACTTTGTAGTTTCAGATTGGCTTCAAATTCATGGTGATCTTCCTAACTCTGCCTCCCAAGTGCTAGGATTAAAGGCCACAACACCTGGCTAGCTTTGTCTTATAAAAACTACCCAGGCACCTTCATTCTGAGGATTTCAGCATTTTTGGCTTCTCGGTCTTCATTTAGCTTTGTTACAAGGTGTTGCAAAGAAGTCTTAGAGGCTCTTCCATCTTCTATCTCTTGTTCTTGGGATTCCAGGAATTTTGCCAAATGTGCTTGAAATTGAGGTGGTGTTTTAGGACTCTAAAACAAAATCACATTTCATCCACATGGTTGTTAGGTTATGTAATGAAGATTTCAGTTGAAGTCTACATATTTAACACAGAATGTGCATTTACATTTAAAAGCTAAGCTCCTAGTGTATGGTATATGTTAAGACACAAGCAACTTATTTATTTGAAAGAGAGAGACAGAGAGAATGGGTGTACCAGGCTTTACATGGGCACTAGAGAACTAAACCCATGGCAACAGGCTTTGCAAGCAAGTGTCTTTAACCATTGAGCCATCTCTCCAGCTCACTTAGTTTATTCGAATACTTGTTCAAGTGAAACAAAATATTGGTAACTTTGCCAAGTAAAAAGTAAACTGAAGGTGTTTGTGAAGATCTTTTTCTTTAAAATAAAAAAGGTACAGCCTTGCTAATTTCCAAATTTTCATCACTTAGAAACTGTTTCTTCTCTGAAATGCTCTTTTTTTGGAAAGTACCTGTGGATATTCAGCAGCAGAATCCATCACCTGTTCTAGTTGCCTCATTTTGAAATTATATTCATTCTTCTTCTGTTCTATTTCTTCTTTCTCTTGGTTTAGCTGGGAAAATTAAACAAACAAAAAGATAATGTGGGAACAGATAACACATGATCTAATTAAAAAAGATAAGCTTCCCCCATCATCAGAGAAATACATATCAAACTTAATGAGATATCACCTTATATCTGTTAGAAGAGTGGGTTTAAAAAGGATGACAGAGGGCTGGAGAGATGACTTAGAGATTGAGTGCTTGCCTATGAAGCCTAAGGATCCCAGTTCAAGGCTTGATTTCCCCTAGTACTCACGTAAGCCAGATGCACAGGATGGCACATGCATCTGGAGTTTGTTTGCAGTGTCTTGGAGGTCCTGGTATGCCCTCTCTCTCTCTCTCTCTCTCTGCCTCTTTCTGTCTGTTGCTCTCAAATAAATAAATAAATAAAATTGATGACAGAAGCTAAGTGTGGTAGTGCACGCTTTTAATCCCAGCACTTGGGAGGTAGAGGTAGAAGGATAGCTGTGAGTTCGAGACTACATAGTGAATTCCAGGTCACCCTGGGCTAGAATGCGACCCTACTTCAAAAAAGCCGGGCGTGGTGGTACATGCCTTTAATCCCAGCACTCAGAAGGCAGAGGTAGGATGATTGTCATGGGTTCAAGGCCCCCCTGAGACTACAGAGTGAATTCCAGGTCAGCCTGAGCTAGAGCGAGACCTTACCTCAGTGGGGAGGGGGTGGGGGGAGGATGACACAGATAGATGTGTCAGTGAGAACATGAAGGACAGGGTCTTTGTGCAGTTAGGGAATGTAAGTCAGTATAGGCCCATAGAAGATGGTATGGCAGTTAACTACAAAACAAAGCAGAACTCCCATATGATGAGCATTCTCACTTCTGGTGTACATCTATAGGAATTGAGTATGTTAAAGAGATATCTGAATCCCCAAGTTCACTGCATCCTTATTCTTGTAAACCAAATTACAGAGCAAACCCAAATGTCCATCAACAGATGAATGAATAAAAGAATGAGGTACACATGCACAATGGAGCACTAGTCAGCTAGCAGCAACATGATGAAGAACCTAGAAAAGGTTATGTAGCCCAGTGTGCTGGTACAAGCCTCTAATCCCAGCACGCGGGAGGCAGAGGTAGGAGGATCACCGTGAGTTCAAGGCCAGCCTGAGACTACATAGTGAATTCCAAGTCAGCCTGGGCTAGAGAGACTCTACCTCGGAAAACTGAAACAAATAAAACACTGCCGTATGTGTCAAAGAGCTAAGGCAAAGAGGGAGGCAACCGAGGAAACTCAAATTCACAGTCCACAGAGAAATGACAGAGTCCCTGACACTTCCTACCTTTTGTACAGCAAAACTTAGCTCAATCAGGAAAGTCAGAACAACATCAACCATGTGTCTGCCTGCTGTGGTCTGGAGTGATGCCAAGGACATGGGTCTCACCTTGTGCTGAAGTTCCTGGATCAGGGCCTCCTTCTTGGTCAACTCTTCCTGCGCAGACTGTAGCAACCCTGAGTGCTTTTTAGAGGCCTCTGTGAGCATGTTCAGCTGCTCAGTGGCATGGGCTAGATCTTCACATAGCATATCCCTCTATCAAGGAACAACCCGCACAAAAGAAAAAATTCCTTAATTAATTGTGGCACTGATACAGGTTCACAAACCAGTACTATGTACAATTTTTAATGGTAAAAAACTATTTATAGCCAGGCACGCCTTTAATCCCCACACTTGGGAGGCAGAGGTAGGAAGATCACTGTGTGTTAAAGGCCACCCTGAGACTACATAGTGAGGTCCAGGTCAGCCTGAGCTAGGGTGAGACCCTACCTCAAACAAACAAAAATTTAGTTTTACTTTTTATAAAACATACTTATTTACTTATTAGTGTGTGAAAGAGGAAGATAGAGAGAAAAAGAATGGGTGTGCTAGGGCCTCCTGCCACTGTAAACGAACTCAAGACACATGTACCATTTTGTGTATCTGGCTTTAAGTGGGTACTGGACAATCTAACCTGGGCCATCAGGCTTTGAATGCAAGTGCCTTTAAATGCTGAGTAATCTTTCCAGCCCTAATTTTACTTTTTGCTTATGTACTAATTCATTCATTTAAAGACTCCTCAACCAGTTAGTACTTTATAAGCAGGCCTAGAGGTATTATTATAGTGTACTCACACAGGTCTCCTGGTTGAGGCTAAGTCACACTCCTCTCCCCCTCAGGATTTTAGAGCTGATCTCCTTAGGTAAGACTTAAGACACAGAGCTTATATATTGTCTCACCAATTAGCCTAGGTTTTTACATACTAGACAGTAATTAGCTATTTAGAATGCCCCTTCCTCAGGCAGCTGGGAAGGAGCTGAGGCATTTCTCAGCGAAGCCTCAGAGAGAGAAGTTGGTGGAGAGTGGCAGTGAGAATGAGAAGCCCTATAGGTTACGTCCATAATTCTCACTTATACAGCATATAAGTCACTACCAAATTAGATCAGTCTGGGGCTGGGGGTGATGGCGCACACCTTTAATCCCGGCACTCAGAAGGCAGAGGTAAGAAGATTGCCATGAGTTCAAGGCCACCCTGAGACTACACAGTGAATGCCAGGTCAGCCTGGGCTAGAGTGAGACCCTACCTTGAAAAAATAATTAGAGCAGTCTGCTTATATTTCCTTTCTAAATGTGTGTGTATATATAATTTAAAAAAAAAAAAAGGGAGGACATGATATATCATTTTCCCATGTATTATTCACTCTATCACGTAGGTTTCACTGGTGGGCTGTTTCTTCTGGATCTCAGTATAATCCTAACTAAATATTTCAGCTCATTGGAATTTTTTTAAAACTATTTTATGCACTTTACTCTCATATGTGGATTATTTCTTTAGGTTCATTTTCTAAAAGTACAAGCTCAAAGCACAGGTAAAAACTTTTTTTTTTTTTTTGAAATAGGGTCTCACCTTAGCTCAGGCTGACCTGGAATTCACTATGAAGTCTCAGGATCACCTCAAACTCACGATGATCCACCTACCTCTGGGATTAAAGGCATGTGCCATCATGCCCAACCTGACAAAAACTTCTGAATAAGATTGGCTGCTCTAACATGAGTAATTGAGATCCTGTGATTTGATTCCTTAGCACCTATGTAAATAGCTGGGAGTGGCCATGCATGCCTGTAACCACAGACCTGTGTACTTCAGTGCTGAGCCATTTCTATAGCTCATGAATGGAATTTTCTGTTCCATTATTAAGCTAAATGGCTATTGTTAAAGTCCTTTTGTTGTTCATTTATTTTATAAGCAGGATCTCATATAGCCCAGGTTAGCCTCAAACTCACTTTGTGGTTGTGGATAACCTTGAATACCAGATCATCCCATCACCAACTGGATTATAGTGCTGGGATTACAGGTGGGTACAACCACACCTAGCTGAAGTCATTATTCTAACAGATATTTAATTAGTCCAGATCCAGAGTTTTCATGCAGATACGCATTGGCAAGTAAGAGTCATTTTCTCTCAATCTTAGAATATTTGTAATCACACTAATTCTTCTCATTTAATTTCACTGGCTAAGAACTCACATTGTTGAAAAATCATGTTAAATACAAATAGGATTTGAATAACTCCCCAACTACTACCAAAAAATCATAATAAATAATTGTGGGTTGGAGAGATGGCTTAGCGGTTAAGGCACTTGCCTGTGAAGCCTAAGGACCCAGGTTCAATTCCCCAGACCCACATAATCCAGATGCACATGGTGGCACATGCATCTGCAGTTCCTTTACATTGGCTAGTGGCCCTAGAGCCCCCATTCTCTCTCCCTTCTTTTCTCTTTGCCTCTTTCTCTTTCTCAAATAAATAAATAATAGAATTACAAAGGAACAGAAGCTAGCTATTTGTAAGGTTAATTCTACTTGTGTCATAAAAAACTTAATTTTTTAAAATTATTGCTTTGGCCAGGCGTGTTGGTGCACGCCTTTAATCCCAGCACTCGGGAGACAGAGGTAGGAGGATCACTGTGAGTTCAAGGCTACCCTGAGACTACAGAGTGAATTCCAGGTCAGCCTGGGCTAGAGTGAGACCCTACCTCGAAAAAACCAAAAAAAAAAAAAAAAAAAAAAAAAAAAAAAAATTATTGCTTTGCAAGGAGAATGAGCATGCTGGAACCTATTGTCACTACATAAACTCCAGACCACTTTGTGCATTTGGTTTTATGTGAGTACTATCAATCTGAACCCAGGCTGCCATACTTTGCAAGCAAATGCCTTTAACCACTGAGCCATCTCTCCAGCCCTATTTTTATTTATTTTTTTAAAAATATTATTTATTTATTTACTTATTTGACAGAGAAAGAGGGAGAGAGAGAATGGGTGTGCCAGCGCTTCCAGCCACTGTAGACAAATTCCAACGCATGTGCCCCTTGTGCATATGGCTAATGTGGGTCCTGGGGAATTGAACCTGGGTCCTTTGACTTTGCAGGCAAACGCCTTGACTGCTAAGCCATCCCTCCAGCTCTTTTTGTTTATTTTTATTTATTTATTTGAGAGGAACAGAGAGAGAGAGAGAGAGAGAGAGAGAATGGGCATGCCATGGTCTGCAGCAACTGCAAACAGACACCAGATGCATGCAACCCCTTGTGTATCTGGCTTCCTTGGGCCCTGGGGAATTAAGCCTTGAACCATGGTCCTTAGGCTTCACAGGCAAGCACTTAACCACTAAGCCATCTCTCCAGCCCTATTTTATTTTGGTTTCCTGAGGTAGGGTTTTGCTTTAGCCCAGGCTGACCTGGAATTCACTATGTAGTCTCAGGAGGACTCAACTCATGGCAATCCTCCTACTGCTGCCTCTCAAGTGCTGGGATTAAAGGCGTGTGCCACCACACTAACTTCAGCTCTAATTTTTTTTAAGAATACAGGCAAAGGGAAAGAGCCACCATGAACTCACCATTCAGCCATCCCTATTCACGTAGCTTAACTGCACTTCCATTTTTCCTTTTTCAATAGACACATGGAACAGAACTTGTAGCCCATGTTTTAAACCTTGTAGAATGCATTAGCTTGTGGCTTTTCTGTATATATATTTTTGTATTTTTAAATTTATTTATTTGAGAGAGAAAGAGAGAATATGGGCGCACTAGGGCCTCCAGCCGCTGCAAACTAACTCCAGATGTGTGTGCCACTTTGTACATCTGGCTAACATGGGCTTTGGGGAATTGAACCTGGGTCCTTTGGCTTCGTAGGCAAGTGCCTTAGCGACTAAGCCATCTCTCCAGCTCTTGTGTATAATTTTTCACTGGCCTTGAAAGCATCCCATCTAACACATATTAAGCAGCCTGCAAGGTGGAAGACACCTCCCTCCACAAATATATATATTGACAAGTAATAAAGCGAAAAAGCTGTGCGATGTTGGCATCTACCTCGATGTCCTCAGAGAGTATTCTTAGCCTAAGGGTTTCTTTTAAGTCCACGATGTCCACTTCCTGCTTCTTGATCAACACTTGGCTCTCTTCTTTGTCAGCCAAAGCAGCACTGTATTTGCTCTGCAGAGAAGAAAGTCATGACACAGATGCAGTCTACTAGGTCACCTTCTCTGTACACTAAAACCACTGAACAATAGTCTAAGTTCCAGGCAAGGACCAGAGTAACACCAGCTAGCTGAGCACATACTTCTTAAGAAAGGCATGAAAGAATACATGTATGTGGCAAAGAGAAATGGTAAACTCCCACTGAAAAAAGCACCTAGTTTTATCATCTTCATCATACTGCCTGTGGAAATAAATGTGGAAGGCAACAAGCTCCCCTTAGAGTATAAAAGATAAGAATGAAAACCTTGACTGTCACCCAAACAGAGGAAGAAACATCAACGTTCAATTTAGATGTATGCAGGAACTGTCATTAAGTCTAGTATTGGAGAAAGAAACCCACTGTCCACATAATGTCCCTGCAGTGTGTTGTTTTTCTCCTGAGGAAACTAAGGAGTACTATATTAGCTTTAAATATGACAGAGAATACCCTGTGACAGTTTGTTTCTAGTCAGTAATTCCTGCTTGGCACACAGAGAACACTGTTCCAGGCCAAGAACCTGGAACAGAAGTTGCTGCCTGCCCTGCCTCCTGGAGGTATGCACTCTTCACAGAAAGGTCCCACATGTGTCAGGAACCACTGGCTACTTCCAAACTTATTCATCATACAACCTTTTCTTTCTGGTAAAATGAACAGCCTTTAAATCCCTTCAAGAGTCTATGAAGTGTCTCCCATTCACAATTGAATATATTCTTGGTGAATGAACTTACATTTAAGTCCTGCAGTTCTTGTCTCAGGTTGTCTATCACTTCTGCCTTTTCACCAGCTGATGTCCTCAGCTCCTGAATCTGGCTCATGAGGTTAGCTACAAGTTCCTGATGAGGACAGAAATAACACCTTTAGAACCAGTCCCACTAAGGAAATAATTTTTAAATAATAGACTATTATGGAGTGAATGTGAAATTTCCCCCCAGGATCATGGGTTTGAACACTTAGTCCCCAGTTGGTTGTGCTGTTGTGGGATGATGCTGAATGTTTAGGAGTTTAGAAGCCCAGCTGAAGGAAGTGGGTACTAAGTCAGGCCTTAAGAGTTATAACATGGGCCTCAATTTGGCCTAGATTTTCTGTGCTTTTTGTAACAAAACATGCTAATGCTACCACAGAGTGGTCCACTTCTCTATGGGAATTGTACCCCTCAAACATAAGCCAAAATAAATTCTTCCTCTATTAAGCTGTTTCTGTTGGGTCAATGGTCCTAGAAATTAGAAAAGTAACTAATGGATAAATCATTTATCTTACCTAATGGCATTATGAGAAGTATTACTTGAGAAAAATATCATGTCATATTCTATTATCGAAATCAATTTCTATTTTATTTCATCAATAATTTTGGTTTATAAATGAATAAGCTAAATTGAATTTTATATATATATAAAACAAGCAGAGACAGAGAGAGAGAGAGAGACAGAGAGAATGGGCATACCAGGCCTTCTTGCCTCTGCAAACAAACTCCAGACACACATGCTATTTTGTGCACCTGGCATTTGTGGGTTCTTAAGCTTTGCAGATAAGTGACTTAACTGCTGAGTCATCTCTCTAGTCAAGGATAATCTATTATTTATTTTATTTTATTTATTATTATTTATATTTATATTATATTTTATTTATTTATTTTTTGAGACAGGATCTCACTTTAGTCCAAGCTGACCTGGAATTCAATATGTAGTCTCAGGGTAGCCTTGAACTCACAGCAATCTCCTACCTCTGTCAAGTGCTAGGATTAAAGGCGTGTGCCACAACACCTGGCTTATTTTGCTCTTATAAATTAATAAGAAGCTAAGCCTCTTGTTTTTGGTTTTGTTTTTTAACCTGAGACTGAGTCTCATTATGGAACTCATGCTGGATTCAAACTTGTTATATAGTTCATGCTGGCCTGGAAGCCCCAGCTTTTCAGAGTCCTTGGATTACAGGCATGTACCATTACATCTTTATAGAGAGACATGTTATTTTGATGTTTTTGGTAAAGTAAAAACCACGGATTTGGGAACGTGTATCATCAAACTTAACAGTCAATAACAAAAGGTCATCAGCTGGGTCATGGTAGCACATGCCTTTAATCACAGCACTTGGGAGGCAGAGGTAGAAACACCATGAGTTTGAGGCCACCTGAGACTACAGAGTGAATTCCAGGTCAACGTGAGCTAGAGTGAGACCCTACCTCGAACCCCCCCCCCAAATCATAATTATTAAGTTACCTAGTTAAAAAAGTAGGGGGCAGGGTGTATTTAAAAGTATTGTTATAGGGCTGGAGAGATGGCTTAGTGGTTAAGGTGCCTGCCTGCAAAGCCAAAGGATACCACTTCGATTCTCCAGGACCCATGCAAGCCAGATGCACAAGGGGGCACATCTGGAATTCGTTTGCAGTGGTTAAAGGACCTGGCGTGCCCATTCTCTCTCTCTCTCTCTGCGTCCAATAAATAAATAAATAATAAAAATATATTTTAAAAATATTGTTATAGGGCTAAAGAGATAGATGGCTTAGCAGTTAAGGCACTGGCCTGCAAAGCCTAGGGGCCCATGTTCAACTCTCCAGGTCCCACATAAGCCAGATGCATGAGGTGACACAAGTGTGCAAGGTGGCACATGTGCACAAGGTAGCGCACATGTCTGAAGTTCCATTACAGTGGCTGGAGGCCTGGCATGCCAATTTTCTCTCTTACATTAAAAAAAGGCCAGTCTGTTGGACTTGCCTCAAAAACACTAACTAACTAACTAACTAACTAAATAAATAAATAAAAATAATATTAGTTACAACAAGTAATGCTGGCATATGCCTTTAATCCCAGCACTCTCAGGAGACAGAGGTAGGATCATAGTAAGTTCAAGGCCACCCTGAGACTCTTATGAATTCCAGGTCAGCCTGGTCTTGGGCAAGACCCAAGTGGGGGAAAAAAAAGTTATGGAAGTGACTACAGTCATTTGTACACGAGGTTATGTGAAAAATTAAATAAGGGCTGGAGAGATGGTTTCGTGGTTAATGCACTTAACTGCAAAGCCAAAGGACCTCCGTTTGATTTTCCAGGTCCCGCGTAAGCCAGATGCACAAGGTGGTGCTTGCATCTGGAGTTCATTTGCAGTGGCTGGAGGCCCTGGTGCATCCATTCTCTCTGTCTCTACCTCTTTCTCTCTCTCTCAAATATATAAATACAGAGATATTTTAACAAAGAAAAGCTGGGCATTGAGGCACATACCTTTAATCCCAGCACTCGGGAGACAGAGGTAGGAGGACTGCTGTGAGTTCAAGGCCACCCTGAGACTACATAGTGAGTTCCAGGTCAGCCTGAGCTAGAGTGAGACCCCTACCTCAAAAAACAAAACAAACAAACAAAAAAATTAACTAAGTGGAAGACCCTGTTCTCTAACACCCTTGAAGATGAGTGGGGCCTAATTGTACATGGGTTAGAACCAGTCACCTGGAAGTAGAAGATGACTGACACGAAAACAAGAATGTCCAACTAGCATTATAAAGAAAATGTAAAGCTGGGCATGGTAGCACATGCACTTACAGCATTTGGGAAGATGAAATAGGAATATTAAAGTGAGTTCAAGGGCAGCCTGGGCTACAGAGTGAGTACCAGGTCAGCCTCAGTAGAATACGACCCTGCCTCAAAATAAAATAAAATTAAGGAGCTAGAGAGATGGCTTAGCAGTTAAGGCATTTGTCTGCAAAGCCAAAGAACCTTGGTTTGACTTCAGGACCCAGATAAGCCAGATGCACCAGGTGGCACATTCGTCTGGAGTTTGTCTGCAGTGGCTAGAGGCCCTGGAATGCCCATTCCCTCTCTCAAAAAAATAAACAAAAATTTTTAAAAGTAAATAAATAGAAAAACTAATAAAAGCCAGGTGTGGTAACACACACCTTTAATACCAGCATTCAGGTGGCAGAGGTAGGAGAAATGCCATGAATTTGAGGCCACCCTGAGACTACACAGTGAATTCCAGGTCAGTCTGGGCTAGAGTGAGACCAGACCTTACCTTGAAAAAGGGAAGTGGAAGGGAGGGGAGAGGAGTTAAGCAGGTAAAGCCAGGCAAGGTGGAGCATACTTCTAAGTCCAGTACTCCTGTGAAGGTTAAGAAAGGAAGATCACCTACGTTTGAGGCCAGCCTAGGGCTACAACATGAGTTCCAGGTCAGCCTAGGCTAGAGTGAGACCCTGCCTTGAAAACAACATAAACAAAAAATAATAAAAGAAAATACAGAGGCATACAGCTTCCAATTTCACTTACCTTATCAGAATCTCTAGACTTTTCCAGAGAACTAATCATATTTTCAGTAGCAAGCAAGCTCTCTTCTAGTTTCTGTACTTGGGCCATCTATTATGTAGAAAAACACTTTCAGAAAAAGAAATATATATATATATATTTTAAATAGTGTCTAATCTTTAAAAAATATATTTTATTTATTTAGTTGCAAGCAGAATGAGACAGAAGGAGGGACAGACAGAGAGATAGGGCATGAAAAGGAACTCCAGATGCATTACCACTTTGTGAATCTGGCTTTATGTAGTTACTGGGGAATTGAACCTGGGTCATTAGGCTTTGCAGGAAAGCACCTTAACTGCTGAGCCACCTCTCCTGCCCTAGAAAAGAAATGTTAATCCCAGCACTTGGGAGGCAGAGGTAGAAGGATTTCCATGAGTTCAAGGCCAGTCTTGAACTTCAAAGTGAGTTCCAGGTCAACCTGGGCTAGAACGAGACCCTACATAGAAAAAAATAAAATAAAAAAAGGAACTAGAGAGATGGCTTAACAGTTAAGACACTTGCCAGCAAAGCCAAAGGACCCAGGTTCAATTCCCCAGTACCTACATAAAGGTAGAAGCTCAAAGTGGCACATGTGTCTGGAGTTCATTTGCAAGTGGCTGGAAGTCCTGGTAGGTCCATCTCTCTCTCAAATAAATAAACAACTGGGAAAAAGTCAGTATCTGTTTTTACATTATGAAGTCTATACTAATACCTGAAGAGCAATAGCTTTTGTCTCTACTAGGAGACCTGCTGCAGCTACAGTTACAGCCATCTGGGAGTTAGAGAAGAGCTCAAAGGTAGTAGTAGAGGCTTGTTGTAGTAGAACATGCCTATAACCCAATACTTGGAGGCAAACATAGGGAGATATTGAGTTTGAGAGCAACTTTCACTATGAAGTTCCAGGACAGCCTAAACTATATAGAGACCATATTTCAAATAATCAAGGACTAAGGATGTGGCTCAGTGTTAGAGTACTTGCCTAGCATGTACAAGGTCTTAGGTTTGATGCCCAGCACTGAAACAAAACAAAACAAAAAGCCAAAATCTCCACCTTCTATAACTGACTTACATATGGAAAGTTGAAACTTTTTTTTTAAATGAGAGCAAGAAGAAGAATTGGCATGCTAGGGCCTCCAACCATTGCAATCAAACTCCAAATGCATGAGCCATCTTGTGTGTATGTGTGACTTTGCACGCTTGTATCACCTTGTACATCTGGCTTATGTGGGACCTGGAGAGTTGAACATGGATCCTTAGGCTTCACAGGCAAGTGTCTTAACCACTAAGCCATCTCCCCTGCCCCTGAAACCATTTTAATAATAAGCCACTTTAAATAAAACTTTCAAACTTCAAATTCTAGATTCAGAATAATACTTAGAATAACAGGAAATTTACCTGCTGCTCACATTTGGCCATCTCTTTCTGTTTCTCTTGACGCACAGCTTCAAGAAGTTTTAAGATTTCTCTGGAAAAGATGAATGAATGGAAATTTAAACTGAGTATGTTAGTTTAAAAGAGAATACATGCAATTCAATTTGACTTTACTAAGTACATCCTAGGTAGAGGCATATTTCAGTGGAGGTTAGAAAGTTAAACTCATTTCTTTAGCAATTATTTAATGATAAATCATTTTTGTGCCACAACTGTATGTGTAGCTTTTGGTGTCTGGTCCTTGTTAACCAAACATATAGCATATATTGACTACTATCTACCTGTACTAGAAAGTAAAATCCATAAGCACAGGGATGCTTTATTGATTGATTTACTTCTAAACGCTCTAGCATTTACAGAATAGTACCTGGTGTGTTGGATGTGACAAAATATTGTTTTTATCCCAATTAGATATATGTTACACCTTCACCAATGTATATGAGAACCAAGAAAGTCATACTATGAACTCTACAATAAACTTATTCTTCTCACTAGTGATCATGAGACTACTGGTAGAGAGTCATTTGGAGGAAGTGGGGGGGATAGAGAGAGAGAGGGAGAGAGAAGACAATGACATTCTAAATGAGGAACCATAAAGGCAAAAGAGCAGCTAGAAAAGATTAGTAGAGACAGAAATAAAAATCATCCCCTATCTCCCAATAATAAAAGCAATAGTTATAAGTATATATATATGGTGACCTTTTTTTTGATTGATTAAAGTTGTACACCACCACGCCTGGCATATTGTGATTTATTTACAGCCACTCATGCAAAACTGGACAGTCATTCTTTTGCAGTGGCAAGAGACCCTGGTGTGAGCCGGGCATGGTGGCACACACCTTTAATCCCAGCACTTGGGAGGCAGGGGTAGGAGGATCACCATGAATTCAAGGCCACCCTGAGACTATAGAGTGAATTCCAGGTCAGCCTGGACTAAAGTGAGACCCTACCTCACACACACACACACACACACACACACACACACACACACAAGCCAGACACGTGTGTGTGTGTGGTTTCATTCTAGCCCAAGCTGACCTTGAACTCACAGCAATCCTCCTACCTCCACCTCCTAAATGTTGCACCTAAGTGTTTTCCACCAAACCTGAAAAATAAATTTAAAAGGAAACAATTCATTTATATGTGTTGTTATTTTGCACAGTTGGGAACTGAATTTATGCATGGCAGGCAAGTGCACTACTGCTGAGTTGCAGCCCCAGCAGAAAGTAACTCATTACAGTGTAGAAGGAAGATTACAAGTAAGGCTTGGGCGTAGTGAAGCAAGACTTTAACTCTAGAGCTCAGGAGGCTGAGTGGGAGGGATTGCAAGTTTGGGGCCAGCCTGGCTAGATAGCAAGACTTTATTCTCAAAAACCCAAAAGCAAGAATGTGGTTGTGAACAACATTCTAATCCATTAATGAAAAGGGTTAACAGCACTCACTTAGAGCTGCTTTCTTTGTCTTCTTCAAACTGTAATGATAATCTGCTATTGCGTTCTTTCTCTGCCTCAAAAAGCTCCATCAAATTCTAAAAACGACAACCTTGCATTAGATTATAAGTGACGGTTACTAGCAATGGGTAGTCAACAAACGCGCTGAGCACCCTCGTGTGCCTGGCGGGAGAAGTCGGGGAGCTATCGTGCTTGCCCCCAGGCAGGACCGCAGCCACAGACCTGGGATGTGCTCACCCACTACCACAATTCTTCACTTACATTGAGATCAGATTTCAGAGTATCATTTTCTTGTTTGCAGTTTTGAAGGCTTTTTGAAAGTTGGTCGATTTCAAACTTCATTACTTCTTGTAAGTGATCATAAGAATCCTGGAGGCAAGTGTGACTCTCAAGAAGCTTTTCATTTTCTAATCTTTACAGGAAAACATTTTTACAATAGTAAATGTCAACAGTGTGTTTCTATTTATGAGTCAGATTATTTAAAGTTCCATTTTCTCCATCAACAGATTGTTTCCACCTGACTGAAGCCTAGACTCTCATGGACTTGTGTGACACACTCATGATGCCTGTGTGAGACCCCCCTCCTGCCACATCATGGGCAGAAGCTCTTTGTATTTTCTGCTTCTCTTAATCTAATAAAGTCTCTCTAAACCTTAAAACATAAAAACAGAGTAGCACATGTCTTAATACAGTAACTATTTACATCTTGCATGTGGGTGCACACATGTCACAACATGAGCGTAGAGGCTGGAGAACAACTTCTTGGAAGTCTTCACCTTCCACCTTGTTTGAGGCAGGGGCCTCTGGTTTTTTGACACTGTCAAAGCCCATGAGCTTTGAGATTCTCCTCACTTTGCCTCCCATTGTCGTAGGTAGGTTGGGATATACACTACTTGTGTCCTTCTGTACAGTTCTAGGGATCTGAACTCTGATAGTCAGACTTCTGAAGGAAGACCTATTAGTTACTGAGTCATTTTCCCCGTCCCAGATTCCTTATATTTTTTTTATTTACTTGCATTCTTACAAGTTAACAAAACTTTTTGAGATTATAAGAGTTACTTAAAAAAAAAAAAGACTGGGCTGGAGAGATGGCTAAGCGGTTAACCGCTTGCCTGTGAAGCCTAAGGACCCCGGTTCGAGGCTCGGTTCCCCAGGTCCCACCTTAGTCAGATGCACAAGGGGGCGCACGCGTCTGGAGTTCGTTTGCAGAGGCTGGAAACCCTGGCACGCCCATTCTCTCTCTCTCCCTCTATCTGTCTTTCTCTCTGTGTCTGTTGCTCTCAAATAAATAAATAAATAAATAAATAATAATAATAAAAAGACACAAACAGCTTGTGGTAAAGGTAAGATTTATATTCAGAGGCTAAAACAAATATCAGATGTAAAAAATGACAGTACAGTCATGATGAATCACTAATAAATGGCTATTTTGCGTGTTATGCAATTTGAGTTGGATTTATAACACTTATACTTCAAGTATTCCCAAGTGTTAGCAACCAGACGCCTTGAACCAACACAGAACAACTCTACCTGATGTTGTCTAGCTGAAGCTGAGCGTGCATGTGTCTTTCAGAAAGCTGGCTTAGCTCTTTCTCCTGACTCTCTTTGAATGTACTATACTCCAATTTCGCCAAAGAAAGCTCCTTGTCAGCAGAATAAAGAACTACTCGAAGGTCATGCACCTCACTTTTCAAAACTGAAAAACAAAACAAGTCATCAACAGCTTCTTTACAAGTACTTTCTATGAAGAAAGCAAACACATTTGACAATTCTATTTTAAGTACAAACACATTGAACAACTAAGTGACAGGCAGTCAAAACCACTAAGATTTCTACTTTCTTCCTTTCCTTAGCTCACGATCATTCTTATGTTCATTTTTTTTTTTTAATTTTTGAGTAAGATTAAATGTAACCCAAGTAGGCCTCAAACTTGCTATGTAGCAAGGCTACCCTTGAACACCTGTTCCTCCTGCCTCAACCTCCAGAGCACTAGCGTTTACAGGTAAATAAACTCTACTCAGTGTATCTGAAAAGACTAATGAAAGGAAAACTAAGCTGAAAAAAAAAAATGCCCAGGAATCAAATGATATCCCCATATCTAGAAATTGTATATATTATCTATATTTATGCTTTACTTTGTTAGCATTAAAACATTCACTTTTCAAAATGAAGACCCCTCATCTGCAAAGCAGTTTAAACAAACTTTACGTAAACATGACAGATGACCTTTCCTAACCCATCATTACTTGTCACTATCTACAGATTCAAGTCAATTTGTTTAACAACCACCATCCAATCCAAACCATGGGACTGCAGTACATAAGAATAAAAAGTTGCCAGGCATGGTTGCTCATGCCTTTAATCCCAACACTCGGGAGGCAGAGGTGGGAGGATTGCCATGAGTTCGAGTCCACCCTGAGACTACATAGTGAATTCCAGGCCAGTCTGAGCTAGAGTGAGATCCTATCTCAGGGGGAAAAAAAAAAAAAGTAAAATGCGCCTGCATTCCAGTTCCTAACTGTTAAAACTTACAGTCATTCTTAGTCTGAGTGTCTTGAAGCTGCTTTTCGAGGACATGCAATTGTGAGAGATGGTCTTGCTGCTGTTTGGCCCAATCACTTCTTTCTGATGAGAAAAGCTTTGGGAAAGAGATGTTTACTGGAAAGGAAATACTGCCCACATTATGACGCACTGTAAGTTATTCTTTCTTTTTGGTTTTTCAAGGTAGGATCTAGCCCAGGTTGGCCTGGAATTCACTATGTAGTCTCAGGGTGGTCTCAAACTCACACCAATCCTACCTCTGCCTTTTGCGTGCAAGGAAAAGGCATGCACCACTATACCTGCTATTCTCTTCTTTTTCTTATTTCATTTTATTATTATTTTTTTATTTGAGAGAGGTAAAGCGGCAAAGAGAGAGAGAGAGAGAATGGGTGCACCAGGGCCTCCAGCCATTGCAAGTGAACTCCAGATGCATGTGCCACATTGTGCATCTGGCTTACGTGGGTACTGGGGAAACAAACTGAAGTTATTTGGCTTTGCAGGCAAGCACCTAACGGTGCACAAGGGGGCACTTGCATCTGGAGTTCATTTACAGTGGCTGGAGGCCCTGGTGCACCCATTCTCTCTCTCTCTCTGACTCTTTCTCTCTCAAATAAATAAAAGAATAATTTTAAAAAAATAATAAAAGTGGTTTTAAGATCTCTGACAAGAATAAATGTGGCTAGTCAGGCATTATGGTGAAGATGATCAGCAAAGTCCAAGATGACTATAGCTATGTAGATAGGCACCATTTTTTCTAAACAGACATCAAGGAAGCCACTGATCCTATCTACTAGTGGCCAGCATTCAAACAACTAAGTTCTGTTTTATTACCACAGCAACTTGCAAAGTTGACTAAAGCATAGTGAGATCACTTTCACCCTGCAATGCCCTTATTCTGAAGGTGTTTTGACTTTTGCTGGGGCTGCATTCCTGCCCTTACCTCCTGCAGTTGTGTAGAATGGTGCTCCAGTTTGTCAACATGCTGTTGAAGCTTCAGATTCTTACGTTCTTCTTCATCCAACTTAATTTGAAGAACACTCATTTGTTCCTAAAACACACACATTTCAATCACCAAAGATGCCTGGGATGGAATTCACAAAACATTTCATCTAGAGACAAGACAATAAACTCAAACCCACAGAAGAACAAATAGAATAAAGGCCTGCTGAAGGCAGAAAAGGTCAAAAGCTATCCTGATTATGGGGTTACCAAACCAGAGAGGGCTCTCTGTCCTAGGAAGGGCAAATAATTGAGATTTGGGTATTCTAGCCAATTCCAAGGATTACCGGACAACAAAAATAATATTTGGCCAGGTGTGGTGGCACATGCCTTTAATCCCAGCACTTGGGAGGCAAAGGCAGGAGAATCACCGTGAGTTCGAGGCCACCCTGAGACTACATAGTTAATTCCAGGTCGGTCAGCCTGAGCTAGAGTGAAACCCCACCTCGAAAAAAAAAAAAAAACACAACAACAAAAAAAAGATTACCAAACTAGAAAAACCAAATTTCACAAGTTATATCAAATAAATTAAAAACCAAGCTAAAATTTGACCTAAATAAGATTCTGTCAAGTACCTTGAATATCTTTAACAGACACAGCATTGCCATTTAAAATAGTTCTGAGAGGCTGGGGAGGTGGCTCAGTGGTTGAAGGTGCGTGATTACAAAGCCTGGTCCAATTCCCCAAGATCCATGTAAACCTAGCCACAAGAAGTGGTGCCCATTTGCAGGCAGACCCTAGCACATATGTACATAGCACACACACAAACTCAAATAAATTTAATTTAAAAACAGCTGTTTTCCAAAAATAGACTTTTATATCCCACACTTTAAAATTATAGGTGTGAGCTGGGCATGGTGGCGCACACCTTTAATCCCAGCACTCGGAGGCAGAGGTAGGAGGACCACCATGAGTTAGAGGCCACCCTGAGACTACATAGTGAATTCCAGGTTAACCTGAGCTAGAGTGAGACCCTACCTCAAAAAAAAAAAAAAAAAAAAAAATTAAAGGGATGTCAGGCATGGTGGCACACCATGTCAGATCCACATGAGGCCACTCTGAGACTACATAGTGAATTCCATATACATATAATCAAAATGATAGAAAAATACAACTTACACAAATGAACATTAAATATTTACTTTTTTTCTAAAACCAAAGCATTACCTGTACTGTTTGAAGCTCTTCAGAAATGGCCTCAAAAGCTTGTTCACTCATCTCTGGCGGAACTGGCTCATTTAATATATCATTATCTAATCTGCTACAATTTGGAGTGTATGGCGAGCCAAAGCTCCCCATTTCGAGGCTCAACGTTGGTACCATTCGAGAATGGAGCTGATAAGACTTGGTTGGTGTGGTTATAATCTACATAACAACAATGGTGAAAAAAAAACTATTAAGACAAGTTAATAAAATAGCATAGTCTTCTTGTGAACAGGAAGGATAAAATTAAAATTTTACATATCAAAAATTGGAAGAAACCGGGTGTGGTGGAGATTACCTTTAATCCCAGCACTTGGGAGGCAGAGGTAGGAGGATCGCTGTGAGTTCGAAGCCACCCTGAGACTCCATGGTGAATTCCAGGAATGGCTGGACTCGAGTGAGACCCTACCTCAAAAAACAAAACAAAACAACCCCCCAATAAAATAGGAAGAAATCATTTATAGAGAGAAGAAATATCCTGACCAAACAGCATAGAAATGAGCAAATATGAGTTCATCAATTCAATATGGTCCTATGGAAGTTTCTAAATATGGTTCTGAAAAAGAAAGTTGAGGGTTAGAGTGGCTCAGCAGTTAAGGGCACTTACTAGAAGACTGCTGGCCTGGGTTCAATTCCCCAGGATCCATGTAAGCCTCAAGCAAAAATAAGTACAATGAGCTACTGCTCCTTGTAATGGCAAGAGGCCCTGGTACACCTATTCTCTCTCTTTTCCTCCCTTCCTCCCTCCCATATCACACACACACATACACTCTCTTTCTCTCATATTACACACACACACACACACACACACACACACACACACACACACACATTCATTCTCACACACATACACACTCTGAGTTCCAGTCTGGGTTAGAGTGAGACCCTGCCTCAAACCAAAAAAACAAACCTTGAAGTTGGGGATAGTGGTACATACTCATAATGCCAGCACTGGGGAGGCTCAGGAACCTCAAATTTAAGGTCAGCCCTTATAAGTTACATAGTGTGTTCAAGGCCAGCCTAAGATATACTATGAGACTGTCTCAAAAACGGAGGGGTGTGGGGTTAGGGAAATGGCTCAGAGAGTAAGAATGGTTTCTTTGCAAGCATGAGGACTTGAGTTTGATCCTTAGCACTCAGGTAAAAAGCCTGGTATGGGAACTGGGAAGATAGGTGAAGTTAAAGGCACTTGCTCACAAAGCCGATCGGCCCATGCTCAATTCCCAAGCCATATATTTAAGTCAGATGCAAAAAGTGGTATAAGTGATATTTGCAGCAGCATGAGGCCCTGGTGCATGTGCTAGTACGTGCATGCAAGCCCACACACGTAAAATAAAGTAGATTAAAAACAAAATGGCCAGCTGCATATGTACATAACCCCAATGCTGGAGAATTGAAGGGGAGTAGGACAGAGACAAGATCACTGGGGCTTTCTGGTCAGCTAATCTAACAAGAAATGGCAACTGCAGAGCTGGAGAGATGGCTTAGTGGTTAAGGTGCTTGGTCACCAAGCCTAAAGACCCAGGTCTGGTTCCCCAGAACCCAAGTAAGCCAGATGCACACGCATGCATCTGGAGTTTGTTTGCAGTGGCTGGAGGCTGTGGCGCTCTCATTTGCTCTCTCTTTCATAAATAAAAATAAAATTAAAAAAAAATTAACAACACAAAGAAATGGCAACTCCAGGCTCCGTGAGAGGCTATCTTAAGGAAATATGGAAGGTAGAAAAATGACAGGGAACAAAGTCCTCCTCTGGACTCTGCGACCGTGCACAGGGGCATGTGCATCTGCACACAGACCACAAATCTTCCATTTGTGGTCGTTTGAACCAGATGTCCCCCATGAACTTATGTTTTGAGTGCTTGGTCTCCAGCTGGTAGCAATTTGTGAGGTAGAGCCTTGCTGGAGGTGTGTTGTTGGGTGCAGGCTTATGGGTGTTATAGCCAGCTCTAGCTTGCTAGGATCCAGTTCACACTCCCACTATTGTTTTCCACCTGCTGTGGCAGAGATGATGTACAGTCTCTGCTCATGTCATCCTTTCCCCATGCCATCATGATTTTCCCCTTGAGACTGTAAGCAAAAATAAAAACCGTGGCCCTTCATCAGCTGCATTTATTGGGTGTTTTGTCCTAGCAAGAGAAGGTAACTACAAAGAAAACTGGTACCAAGAATGGCTCACAGAAAATTGGTATCAGTGAAGTGGGTTCATTGTTGCTAGAAACCTGACTGTGTGGTTTTTGACTTTTTGAGCTGGGCATTAGTGGCACATGCCTTTAATCCCAGCACTCAGGAGGCAGAGGTAGAAAGATCACTATGAGTTCAACGCCTGCCTGGGACTACAGAGTTAGTTCCAGGTCAGACTGAGTTAGAGAGAGACCCTATCTCAAAATAAATAAATAAATAAGAAATAAGAAGATCCCATCTTTCAGCCATTAGATTGCCAAACATTAAAGTGCCTGGAAAAAATAAAATTAAATTAACTTAAAATGAAAGTGTCTGCTGGGTGTCATGGCATATGCCTTTAATCCCAGCAGTCAGTCAGGGGGCAGAGTAGGAGGATTGCCATGAGTTCAAGGCCACCCTGAGACTACATAGTGAATTCCAGGTCAGTGTAGGCTAGAGTGAGACCCTACTTTGAAAAACCAAAAAAAAAAAAAAAGTGTATAAGATGCAGGTTAGTAGTGACCACATGAGAAGAGGCACATGGTACACTTACCAGAGATTAGTACATAAGATGAACCTGCAATTAAATTATGGTCATCCCTAATTCAGAGAAAGATGAGGCTTACTTGAGAGGTATGGGGGGACTCAAGAGGGTCAGGAGTTCAAGGCCAGCCTCAACTATAGAGCAAGTTTGAGGCCAGCTAGTGCTACTATGAGATCTTGTTTCAAAAGAAAGAAAAAGAAGCTAGGCATGGTAGCGCACACCTTTAATGCCAGCACTCGGGAGGCAGAGGTAGGAGGATCACTGTGGGTTCAAGGCCATCCTGAGATTACATAATAAATTCCAGGTCAGCCTGAGCTAGAGTGAGACCCTACCTCTTGACCCTGCCACTAGAAAACATCAGGACAGTAGAGCCAACATGCATGGATTGCCATCCTTGCTTGAGGTAAGCCAGGCAGACTCACTTAAAAAATATATGTATATTTATTTATTTGAGAACAACAGACTGATAGACAGACAGACAAAGAATGGGCACTCCAGGGCCTCCAGCCACTGCAAATGAATTCCAGACACATGTGCCACCTTGTGCCTCTGGCTTACATGGGTACTGGGGAATCGAGCCTTAAACCAGGGTCCTTAGGCTTCACAAGCAAGTGCTCAACCCCTAAGCCATCTCTCCAACCAGAGACTCTCTTTTACTAATAAAAGAGATAACAGCACTGATATAAGACAGGAGCATTACTCCAGATGTTTGCTTACCTTAAGTGTTTCTGCATGTATTTTATTCAGTTGAGAAACTTCTTGGCGTTTGCAGACTTTTGTTGCTTCCAAAAGGTTTTCAAGATTCAAATTTGCTTTTTGTAAAGACTGAACTTCTGATTCCAATTCGACCTGCTTTTTCCTAACAGAAATTGTATAAATGAGTACTTCAGATAAGCAGTAATGCCAAACTTTTGTAAGGTATATTACAGTTCATGTTTTCACATAACAATCGTTTAAATCATAAATGCTTTCTCAGATCATTACTTTTTTTACAGCTGTCTAAACTAGAGTCAGAAATTGATGACTGCTGATGGTATTTAATTAGTAAATGATAGAACACAAACTTATAGTCAAAAATAGTCTACAATGATACCATATTAAATTTTTTATAATTTTTATTTATTTGAAAGGGAAAGGCCAATAGAAAGAGGATAGGCACACCAGGGCCTTCGGCCACTGTAAACAAACTTCATACACATGTGCTACCTTGTGTATCTGGCTTATATGGGTCCTGGGGAATTGAACCTGGGTCCTTTGGCTTCAAAGGCAAATGCCTTAACTGTTAAGCCATCACTCTAGCCCTCACCTTTTCTTTCTTTCTTTCTTTCTATTTTTTTGCTTTTTTTGTTTGTTTGTTTTTTTCGAGGTAGGGTCTCACTCTGGCTCAGGCTGACCTGGAATTCACTATGTAGTCTCAGGGTGGCCTCGAACTCTCGGCGATCCTCCTACCTCTGCCTCCCGAGTGCTGGGATTAAAGGCGTGCGCCACCACGCCCTGCTTGCTTTTTGTTTTTTGAAGTAGGGCTTCACTTTAGCTCAAGCCAACCTGAAATTCACTATGCAGTCTCAGGGTGGCCTCGAACTCACAGCAATCCTCCTACCTCTACCTCCCAAGTGCTGGAATTAAAGGCATGCACCACTATACCTAGCCTTCTTCTTCTTTTTAAATGCACTTGTGTATGCATGTGTGTATGAACTATTTGTTACCCTCAGGAATCTTATCCATCTGATTTGTTGTTGTTTTGTTGAGAAAGGGTCCCCCTCACTGGTTTGGAACTCACTAATTAGGCTAGATTGCTAGGCAGTGAGCCCCAGGAATCATTCTGTCTCATTTCCCTATTATTGGGATTACAGGTAAATTTCACCACACCCAGCATTTAAAAAATTTTATTCATTTGTTTATTTATGGTTTTTCAAGGTAAGGTCTCACTCTAGCTCAGGCTGACCTGGATTTCACTACTATGTAATCTCAGGGTGGCCTCAAACTCATGGTGATCCTCCTATCTCTGCCTCTCAAGTGCTAGGATTAAAGGCGTGTACCACCATGCCTGGCTCTACTTACTTTTTATTATTAGATATAGACATATTTTGTATGTAAACATCACATGTTGGTACCATCCTTTCCCTCCTCACTGCCACTTTTCTGAAGAGGCCTTCCTCATTGGGGATGCAGGTCAACCCCATGGGGACTGTGGGACACGCATGGTGGGGAGAGAGGCAATGTCTCTGCAAAATGTCCCAACTTCTGGCAATAACAATCTTTCTGCCTCCTCTTCCACAGAAGTCCCTGAGCTATGCTACACCCATCATTTTTACATAGATTCAAGAGATCAGACTCAGGTCCTCATGCTTGTGAGCCAAGCACTTTACTGACTGAGCTATCGCCCAGTCCCAACATATCACCTTGAACACAAACACTTGTGCCAGGCATGGTGGCACACACCTTTAATCCCAGGACTCACACCTGTGAGACAGACTTAGGAGGATTGCTGTGAGTTCAAAGCCAGCCTGGGCTGTATTTTAGGATAGGATTAATCATGGTTACAATATTAATATTTTATATTTTTATTATTTTACACAATGAGCAGCAAATTAGAATATTAACAAGCTATAACATCTAAAAACAATTTTGACTAAAATTTTATAATGTAGAATTTACTCTGTAAATCCCACTGACAGTCGTCTCAGCAGTTTGTCTTCCTTGAAACATGAGCATCATCAAGCTCATCAGATATAGTCAAGAGGCAAAATTTTAAAAATGCTTTTTCTCTATGCCAAAACAAGGTAGTTGATGGTATGAATTTAATCTTTTTTTGTTTGTTTGTTTGTTTGAGGTAGGGTTTCACTATAGCTCAGGCTGGCCTGGAATTAACTGTCTCAGGCTACCCTCAAACTCACTGTGATCCTACCTCTGCCCCCGAGTGCTGGGATTAAAGGTGTGCACCACCACGCCCAGCTTACAGTGTCTAACTATGAATATTAACCCTAAAGCAAATCAACAGTATAATAAAATAGGTGGACATACAGGTGCATTTGTATTTTACCGAGTTAGTTCTTTGAATTCTTCATATTCTTGCTTTGAATTATTCAGTTCCGTCTGAATTTGCAGGAGCTGAGCTTTTAACTTCTCAGTGTTTGTAAAGGAGCATGATTCTTTTGGAGCCTTGGGAGAAAATCCTTGCTGACCTGATTAAAAAAAACATCAGTCTTTAAAAGACAAAACTAGGCCAGGCATGGTGGCGCGTGCCTTGAACTCCAGCACTCAGGAGCCAGAGGTAGGAGAATTGCTGTGAGTTTGAGGTCATTCTGGAACTACAGATTGAGTTCCAGGTCAGCCTTGGCTAGAGGGAGACCCTACCTCAGAAAAACAAAACAAACAAAGACAAAAATAACAAAACACATTTCTTGAGTACTAGTCCATTTGAGGCAAAAGGATAAATAAAAATGGAATAAGAACTGGGTATGGTGGCGCACGCCTTTAATCCCAGCACCTGGGAGGCAGAGGTAAGAGGATCACAGTGAGTTCAAGGCCACTCTGAGACTACATAGTGAATTCCAGGTCAGCCTGGGCTAGAGTGAGACCCTACCTTGAAAAACCAAAAAAATAACAAAATTAAAAAAATTCATTTCTTACCTTTGTCATATTTTTCTTTGCCAGACACTTCAGAGAAAGCTTTTTCTAGTCTTGCAATAGACTGGACATCCATTTCTTGGGCTCTTTTCACAGGCTCTAATAATCTTAATCTTCTATTCTCTTCCCTGAGAGAATGATTTTCCATAGCATACTTTGCAACTCTGGGGTGGTGCTCTACCTGTGATATGGAAGAATTACATAATTTGTATATTTACAAACATTTTCTAAGGAAAATAGTCTAAAAAAGCTAATCCTAATTTTTAGGAGCACACAGCAATATTGGTTGTATAATGCAAACGCCACTAAAGAAAATAAGTTGCTGATTGTGATCTCGTTGAAATATGCATGTCTTACAACTTTGTGCTAAGCTTCTTGAAAGTTCCACCCAGGCATGTAGGAGATAAGTCCAAGAGACTATTTATACAAAATAGAATTATTAAATTAATACATGGAAAAGATTAAGGAGGGCTGAGGATGTACCTCCATGGCACAGCTCTTGCTTAGCATGCAAAAAAAGCCCTGGGTTTGATCGCCAGCACCATAAATAGGAAGGAGGAGGGGGCTGAGAAGATTGCTCAGTGGTTAAGTTGCTTGCAAAGCCAGATGTGTTGGCACATGCCTTTAATCCCAGCACGTGGGAGGCAGAGGTAGGAGGATTGCTGTGAATTCGAGGCCACCCTGAGACTCCATAGTGAATTCTAGGTCAGCCTGGGATAGAGTGAGACCCTACCTCAAAAAAAAAAAAAAAAAAAAAAAGTTGCTTGCAAAACCTGCTGGTCCAGGTACAATTCCCAAACCATTCACATAAACCAGACTTAAAAAGTGGTGCAAGTGTCCGATAGTCATTTGCAGCAGCAAGAAGCCACATCCTGCCCATACACACACACTTATGAATGCACATGCACACAAATAAATATTGTTTTCTCAAAATAGAAATGAGGTGGGTGTAATGTTAATCCCAGCATTCAGGAGGCAGAGGTAGGAGGATTGCTGTGAGTTCAAGGCCAGTCTGGGACTACACAGTGAATTCCAGGTCAGCCTAGGCTAGAATGAAATCCTCGAAAACCCAAAAATAATTAAGTAAATAAATAAATTAATTAATTAAATAAAAACAGGAATAAGAAAATTTAACCAAGAATGAATTGTCCTTTAAAATATATTAATTGGTGGGTCTGGAGAGATGGCATAGCAATTAAGGCATTTCCCTGTGAAGCTTAAGGACCCAGGTTTGACTCCCCAGAACCCATGTAAGCCAGATACACAAACTGGCTTATGTGTCTGGAGCTCATATGCAGTGGCTGGAGGCATTGGTGTACCCATTCTCTCTCAAATAAATAAATAAAAATAAAAAATTAATTGACAAAGCACAGGAAAGTACACAAAAGAAATGGATGTAATATCTATTTTATTAATCGGATATGAATTAAAAATGCTGGACAAACAAAAAGCTATTAACAGATTATTCTGGTTATTAAACTAGGTGTTTTTAAAAAATATTTTATCTATTTATTTATGGAAAAGAGACAGAGAGAAAGACAGAATGGGCACGCCAGGGCCTCTAGCCTCTGCATACGAATTCCAGACACATGTACCCCCTTGTGCATCTGGCTTACACAGGTCCTAGGAAATTAAACCCCAGTCCTTATGCTTCGCAGGCAAATGCTGTAACCACTAAGCCATTTCCCCAGTCCCCTAAACTAGGTGTTTTGTTACCTATTCATCCTCTCTAGAGTAAAAGAAAAATAATAAAACTTTAAAAGGCTCAGCTTAAGAGTCTTGGGTAACCACAACTATCATAGGTTAAGTTCTGCTTGGCAGGCTCAAATTATCTGCTTTGTGGTAATATCACCACTATTTCCGCTTTTTGTCTTCAGGTTAAATATTTTGGAAAAGGCAGGGAATAAATTATGCAAATCATACTGTCTGTCAAATTCTCTAAAAACAATGTCCACTGTACCAAAGAACAAGTACTTTATACTTGCTCTGAACTTCCTTCTCATACATGTGCACTTACTTGCTCCCGCAGCGTCTGAATCTCATCCCTCAGTTCGGAGAGCAGTCGGTCCTGCTCCTCAGGCAGAAAGCTTCCCCGTGACTCTTTCTGGAGCTTCTCGAGGCGCATGATTTGGTCCTCTCGAAATTTCACAATCATTTTATTCGACTGAATAAATTTTTCCTTTTTGAGGGTGAGGTCTTCTAATTGAGTAATTTTTTCTACCAGAGACTTAAGAAATTCAGAGCTTCGTTAAACATGAAAAATTCAGCTTCCCTAAATTTTCATAAACCCAACAACAAATAATAATTCCAAATTTCATTTTAAAGACAAAACTAGACTTTGAGAGCCTTCCTTTATTTCTCTATCCATCTGGTACTACACATTTCACTCAGTAAAGCAATGAAAACCACAGCAAGAAAGCCAAGATATCTTGAATCCCCCTTTTACTAATTCATCTCCTACCTTCTTTTCCTGTTCAGATTTCTTAAAGAATAACATTGCTTCCAGGAAATATTCCATGTAATCAGTCTTCTCTTTGTCTAGCATTGATCCAGCAGAGAGAAAGAAGAAGAGGGAAAAAAGTTTATTTCTCAAAACTAAAATAGTCTTGGACTGCTCTCAACTAGTCTAAAGGAACAAATTTTTATCTTTTGATCATGGATTTTAATTTAAACCACTTAACATACTAGTTATTCTTTGAAGAAAAACAAGTTTGCTCCTTATTTGTTAGCACATATAGGTCACTTATGGTCTGATAGAACTAGAAATAGATTTTTCTTTCTTTCAGAGACAAGATATTCCACTGTATATCAAGTTGGCCTCAAATTCATGGCAATCCTCTTGCCTTAATCTCTTAAGTGCTGGGTACTATAGTCGTGAACCACCACAGCTGATTTTGAAATAGACTTACAGAGACCCTAGAGAAGCCTTCCTGTGCACGGCGGGGTGGTGATGGTGGTGGTGGTGGTGGTGGTGTGTGTGTGTGTGTGTGTGTGTGTAGGGTGTTACTCTGTGGCTGGCTTAGAATAGACTTACAGAGACCCTAGAGAAGACTTCCTGGGTGGATGTACATGTGTAAGGTCTTACTCTGTGGCTGGCTTAGAAATAGACTTACAGAGACCCTAGAGAAGCCTTTCTGTTTTGTGTGTGTGTGTGTGTGTGTGTGTGTGTGTGTGTGTGCGTGTGCATGTGCGTGTAGTGTCTTATTCTGTGGCTCTGTAGCCCAGCCCAGCCCAGCCCAGCCTGGAACTCATTATGCAGCCTCAACCTCAATATTCTGATTCAGTTTCCCCAGAGCTGTAATTACACATGTGTGCCACTAGGCCTGACCTAATGCACACTCTTGGTTTGGTTTTGTTTTGTTTTGTTTTGCAGTGCTGGGGATCAAACCCTATGTTTCCCACATGCTTAGACAAGTGCTGCAAAACTCACAGCAATTCTCTCTACCTCAGCCTCCCAAGTTTTGGGATTAAAGGCATGTACTATCTTGCCAGGTTACTTAAAAGTTTTGTACTCTACATCTCTAGCCACACTGTTGGTTATATGTGGATTTTAAATTAATTCAGTTTCTACTAACTATTCTTGGGAGTAAAATCAACCACTTATTTAGCAAACATGTGCAGATCAAAAATGCTATGGCAGTATGTGAAAAGTGATCTAAATGAAATTTATTACCTTCCTTTTAACTTATTAGGGATGAATTATTCAAGATCTTTTTTTTCTTTAATTTTATTTATTTATTTGAGAGAGAAAGAGACTGAGAGAGAGAGAGAGAGTGAAAGAGAATGAATAGGCACTCCAGGGCCCCAAGTCACTGAAAATGAACTCCAGATGCATACACCACCTTGTACATCTGGCTTATGTGGGTTCTGGGGAAGTGAACCTGGGTCCTTTGGCTTTGCAGGCAAGTGCCTTAACTACTAAGCCATCTCTCCAGCCCTATTTAAGATCATTTTGATTCCTTATACACCCATATCCAATTACAAAGTACTATGTACCCATATAGGTGAATAAAACAGATGAGAGGGACTGGAGAGATGGCTTAGTGGTTAAGGTACTTGCCTGCAAAGTCTAAGGACACAGGTTTGATTCTCCAGGTCCCACATAAGCCACATGTACATGGTGGCACATACCTTTAATCCTAGCACTTAGGAGGCTGAGGTAGGAGGATCACTATGAGTTTGAGGATAGCCTGAGTGAACTCCAGGTCAGCCTGGGCTAGAGAGAAACCCTGCCCTGAAAAACAAAAACAAAAGAGCATGGTGGGGTATTCTGGAAAGCTCTCCGTATTGGACCTATTTATCAGCATGGGCTTTTGACCTAACAGTCATATGCAATCTTTCCAAGGATGAAGGGCATTGGACTCATCTCACCTCTGGAAAGTAAACTTTCTGGTATTATCTGCTCGGAAGTAAGTAGGGCCAGTTGTTCTCTGAGCCTCTTAACTTCAGCTTGCAGCTGGTTCACATTTCCCTGGGTGTCTTCATTCACCACCGCCTAGCAAGAATAGAGTGTTGAAAGATTGCTGAAAAGTTGCAAGCTCCTGTGTTGCATTTGTGTTATATGAATTGGAGAGATGAATGTCAAACAAAACTGTACCTAAGCCAAAAGGCCATCAAAATCAGTGTGTTGGGAAACGCAGGAAGCTTCCCATTCCTGCGCCTTTATGTGTAGAGCAGGAGCCACAACCATTCTGGCCAGCCTCTCTTCTCCCTCCCCAGCCCTTCCTCACCAGGCTTCCACTCAGGTCCAATCCTATTAACCAGCACAGGCCTGGGTTAGACTGGATCACCTTCAGATCTGAGTGTACGGCTCTGATACTCCCTAGCTGAGAACAGACCTGCCTGCCCTCTGTCTAGTTTCTTTGGTGAAGGAGACTGACCTAGAAGGGCATGACTGTTGACTGGGCTGGCCTGAGCTCCACTAGGAGGCAGAAACCACCTCTCCAGAGGAATACAAGCTCTCTGTTTTGTTTAGTCCTCTTGGAAACAGGGGCTCATTTCAGAATTCTACTCTATTCTACCACCACACTAAAATATACTTCACTTTCTTAAAAAAAAGTCCTATTTAAGATGACCCGTAAAAGGTTAAAAATGGCCAGAAACAAATGTATGGTGTGGGATATCAGTAGTGGGAAGGTTGTACATATATAAGGTTAGTATAGGGGATCATTTCATACTTTAATTTTTACTATTAACCTAAAGCTGCTATGAAAGTTAGTTAATTAAAAATATAAATTCAAGGGCTGGAGAGATGGCTTAGCAGTTAAGGTGTTTGTCTACAAAGCCAAAGGACTCTGCTTCAATTCTCCAAGACCCACATAAGCCAGATGCACAAGGGGGTGCATGCATCTGAAGTTACTTTGCAGTGGTTGGAGACCCTGGCACACCCATTCTCTATCTCTCTGCCTCTTTCTCTCTCTCAAATAAAAAAATTAATGAAATATAATAAAAAAGGGGAAAAAAAGTTATATGAAAACACCAAAATGAAACCTCATTCTTTGTAAACTAATAAAAAAAATATATAAATTTAGGACTGGAGAGATGGCTTAGCAGTTAAGGCACTTGCCTGCAAAGCCAAAGGACCCAGGTTCAATTCCCCAGAAGCCACATAAGCCAGATGCACAAGGTGGCGCATGTGTCTGGAGTTCATTTGCAGTGGCTGAAGGCCCTAATGTGCCCACTCTTTCTCTCTCTGCCTCTCTCTCAAACAAATAAAATAAAATTAAAGTTTTTTTTTTTTTAAATATATATATACAAGTTTAAAGGTCCACAAAATCTACAGGATAAAAACAAGTGCCAATAGTCACACCACAGAGCCCACTAATGAAATACCCAATCACTATAGCAAGGAAAATACCCCTCTGATGGCTGCAAGCCGCCATGTTCTGGTTTTAGGTTCCTGTCCACCTGGAAAGACTTAAATAATTCATCCTTAAACTAGTTCCAGATACCCTAGCACTCATATGCTGCAGCAGGGCCCTTACCATTGAGAAGTGACTAATATAAAGCTCCTGGTTTGGTGTTTGTTAAGAAGTCATTTCTAATTGCTTCTGATCTTATGGCCAGTCTTATTATGAGGCATTTCTGAGCTCAGTGACATCATAATTTCAATTATTACTGCAGTTCTACACTTTCCAAAGGTTGCTGGCAAGTCAAGATGTAGGACTAGGAAGCTTTACTAACTTTTCCTTCTTGTATTACTAACACTCATGTTAGCAGAATCCATATTCTTTGTAATAAAATAAAGGACAAGACCTATGCACTTCTCATCTAACCAGGATTAGGGGCAATATGACCACTTCACTCCAACAGATAATGAAGGGGATAAGAATGACCACTTGCCCAAATAGAGGGGCTGAGATGTAGCTCAGTGGCAGAGTGCTTGGCTAGCAAATGTGAGACTGTATTTAATCCACAGCACTACAAGGAGAGGGAGAAAAAAGGAAGAGAGAAAGAAAAGGTAAAGAAAAATAAATCTTATATATAGTTGTGCTTTATAGAGAAATAAATAGAATGGTAATGTTAAGATAATCACAAAAATGGTAAATAAATTAAAAGTATTTTAAAAATTTACTTAATATACTCTAGTATTTTACCTTGTTTTTAATCAGCTTGGCTCTTTGGGCAAAATTAAGTGTTGACAGTGTTTCTCCAAAACACCTGGATCCAGGATGAACATTGGCAATTATAGCTGTCTTAGCATTACCCCCAAGAGAGTCCTGTTCAATGACATGAATGGTATATGCTTTTAGGTGAGAAATCACAACATATTTTTCAGAAAAAAAAAAAAAAAAAAAAAGGTGGGGCTGGAGAGATGTCTTAGCAGTTAAGCGCATGCCTGTGAAGACAAAGGACCCTGGTTCAAGGCTTGATTCTCCAGTACCCATGTAAGCCAGATGCACAAGGTGGCACATACATCTGGAATTCATTTGCAGTGGCTGAAGGCCCTAGTGTGCCCATTCTCTCTCTCTCTGTCTGTCTCTTTGTCTGTCACTCTTAAATAAATAAATAAAAATAAAAATAAATACATAAAAAGGTGTACTCTCACCACTATGGCTAAGAGATCATCCCACTTTCACTTTTAGTAAGCATAACTAAAAAGAGCCAAATACCCAACAATCAGCTTTACCCGCAATAAGAAGGTGAGTTTGGAGTCTCTGTAGCAGACATGCCTCTGTTTGCCGTTACCCACATCGACAAGTGCAGTAATCACTTGGCCCAGGCAACTTAATGATCGGTTTATGTTACCTGCTTCCTAAAGCATTGAGGAAAAAGAATAAAAATTTAGATGCATTGTTGCTTTTGGTGTTTTGAGCTAAAATATACCTACCAGGGTGATAGTTTGGGATGGAAAGGCAAAATAGGGGCAAAATTAGTTAAAGACAACTTTTCAGCAAAAAAATGATATGGTCAACTACCTCCTTTTCCCTAATTGATATCCACTGTAACTATTCAGTGGTAGAAAAGTAATACACATGTAACTTTTGAATTCTGAGTTTTCCTCAGCTAATCAAATAAGGTCTAACATTGTCCTATAATGCTGGTCAGCAACAGTGAACCACCCTTCCAGACAACCATGAGAAAATTCATTTTCTGCACAGCTCCCTAACAACCACAAGATAATGCTCTTCAGTTACTCTGCTGCTAAGGGGGATGTTCAGTAATTAGGTGTTGTGGTGATTTGAATGTAAAATACCCCCATAGATTTGTGTGATGGAATACTTAATCCCCAGTAGCTGATGCCATTTTGGAAGTTTGCCTCAGGGGGTGAGCCTTAGAATGTTATAATCTAGCCCCTGTTGGTGCTTTTGGACTTTTTCAATTTCCTCCTTAATGATATGAAGATGGCACACTAGCTGTCTGCTCTTGCCACACTTTCCCTGCCATGATAGAAACTTCCACTCAAAACTGTAAGCTGGGGCTGGAGAGATGGCTTAGCAGTTGAGGCTGCAAAGCCTAAGGACCCGATTCCCGAATACCCACGTAAGCCAAATGTACAAGGTGGCACATGTATCTAGAGTTCCTTTTCAGTGGCTAGAGGCCCTGGCATGGCCATTCTCTCTCTCTCAAATAAAAATAAATAAAATATATTTTTAAAAACCCTGTAAACTAAAAGAAACCATTTCTTTCCATAAACTACTTGTGGTAATAAGAAAGTGACTTGGGCTGGGCATGGTGCTGTATACATTTAATCCCAGCACTTGGGAAACAGAGGTAGGAAGGTCAAGAGTTTGAGGCCACCTGAGACTACACAGTGAATGCCAGGTCAGCCTGAGCTAGAGTGAGACCCTCCCTTGAAAAACCACAAAAAAAAAAAAAAAAAAAATACATTTTTGACTTGTGATATTTCAATATTAGTTTCTTTGGATGTAGCTCCACTTTAAGTTGAAGAACATCTCTACTGTTATTTTATCCCCCCCCCCTTTGAATAAGTAAAAATAAAATAAAACATTTAAAAAATTTAAGGGGCTGGAGGGATTGCTTAGAGGTTAAGGCGTTTGCCTACAAGGCCAAAGGACCCAGGTTTGATTCCCCAGGACCCACATCAGCCAGATGCACAAGGGAGTGCACATGTCTGGAGTTCGTTTGCAGTGGCTGGAGGCCCTGGAACACCCATTCTCTCTCTCTCTCCCTCTTTCTCTGTCAAATAAATAAATAAAATATTAAAGAAAAAAACTTTTTAAAGTGCTGCAGACATGGCTTAGCGGTTAAGGCATTTGCCTGCAAAGCCTTAACCGCTTGGGTCAATTCCCCAGGACCCATGTAAACCAGAAGCACAAGGTGGCACATGCATTTGGAGCTCATTTGCAATGGCTGGAGGCCCTGGCATGCCCATTCTCTCCCTGCCTCTTTCTCTCTCAAATAAATAAAAATAAAATAAAGCATTTAAATATATAAATGTTATTTTACTATGCTTCGTACCCCAATAGAAACATGTGTAGTAGGTTGCCTGAAACTGCCTAACAGCTCAGAAGACTCAAATACCATTGTGTGTGTGTGTGTGTGTGTGTGTGTGTGTGTGTGTGCGCGCACGCACGCGTGCACGCATGATATGTGTAGTGTGCATGTTTGTGTCCTTGTGGTGCCCATATGTGCACCTGTGGTGGTGGGTTTGGTTGCCTGAGGTATCCAGATTGGAACATCAGGTGTCCAGTGCCATTGTTCTTCTCTCCTTGGACTTTTTTGTTTGTTTGTTTTACGAGGTAGGGTCTCAGTGTAGTTCAGGTTGACTTGGAATTCACTCTCTAGTCTCAGGGTGACCTTTGGCTCAGTGTGATCCACCTACCTTTGCTGGGATTAAAGGCATACACCACCATGCCTGGCCCCTTGAATGTTTTTGAGCCAAAATCTTTTTACTGTTTCCAGAGCTTGCAAAGCTTCACTGAATTTTGGATCTCTGCTCCCCTGCAGAACTGGGGTTACAGGTGTGTACAGTCATACCTAGCTGTTTTATGTGGGATCTGGAGATTTGGACTTGGGCAGCTGCTTGTTGAAGGAGCAGTCCTACCCACTGATTCATCTTTCAAGACCTCAAATACCACTTCTAAGCATGACTCTCCCTGACTTCTAACTCCTTTCCCACAAGTTACATTCCTAAACTATATAATTTGTACATGTTTTAATGGTAATTTACATGACTAAATATATATACATATTGGCAATATATATTACATGAGACTGCTGGTACCTTCCTGCCTCAAAGATTAACTATCGTGGGTCTGCTTTCGTATTCTCCTCTGTTGATGATGGATTAGAGGATTTAAGTGTTTACAGAATTGCTGTCTTTTTTTTTTCTTTCGAGGTAGGGTTCACTCTAGTCCAGGCTGCCAGGCTGACCTGAAATTCACTATGTAGTTTAAGGGTGGCCTCAAAATCACAGCGATCCTCCTACCTCTGCCTCCCGAGTGCTGGGATTAAAGGCATGAGCCACTATGACCTGCCAGAATTGCTTTCTTCATGAAGTTACTCATTTGCTCAGAACTTTTAAGGGTTTCCCAATATTTGGAAAGTTCACCTGGCCTGATACTCTTGGTCCTCACTGACCTGGGCCTCTTTGCTTTCTCACTAACATTCACACTGAAATGTCAGAGCTACTCACTGTTTCTATCCAAAAAGCCTTTACACATCACTCCTCTGTCTCTACCTAAATCCCAGCACATATATGATGACAGCTCATGGATTAATACTTAACATTACCTGAAGCAGATCATATCATACCATTCTTTATCTGAACCCTGTTGGCAACAACTAAAACATTCTTGTCACTTGCCCTACCCTATTTATGTTCATTGCCTCTACCCTACAACAACAAAATCTCTGTTCTGCCGGGTGTGGTAGTGCATGTCTTTAATCCCATCACTAGAGAGGAGGCAGGAGGATCGCCATGAGTTTAAGGCCACCCTGAGACTACATAGTGAATTCCAGGTCAGCCTGAGCTAGAGTGAGACCCTATCTTGAAAAACAAACAAACAAAAACAACAAAAATCTGTTCCACCAGGTGTGGTGGCAGACCTTTGATCCCAGCAATTGGGAAGCAGAGGTAGGAGGATCACTGTGAGTATAAGGCCAGCCTGGACTACAAAGTTCCAGGTCAGCCTATGCTAGAATGAGAGACTATCTTGAAACCAAACACACACACACACACACACACACACAGACACACACACACACAGACACACACACACACACACACTTAATGTGACAGTGATTTTTATTTAGTAAGAATTCACAGATAAGTTGAAGATCATAATTCTTACCTTCAACCTCATTCCTTCTGCATGGGTATCTTTTTGCCTTTCAGATCCTGCTAAATCTACTAGGTTGAGTAGGGAGGTCCGTATATTCACAGTTTCATTGCTTTTCTCCATCGATTCTATTATGATTGTAAAGACTGCGTGAGATCTAGAAGATTCTCTGTTCATAGATGTCGATGCCACTCGTCTGTTCCTCCACCCTCCCGACAACACCTTGGAAAAATGGGAATATATCAGAAGAAGCCAAAAGTACACCTCAGACAAACCTAAAATACAAAATAATCACGTACAGACCACTCACTTTAACAAGGAATACATTAACATAGTTAATTACCTACTTTCAAACATTTGTACAACTTAATTTCCCTTTAGAACAGAGGTAAGGAATACCCAGGGCCTTTCTACCATTATCCAGCTTTGTGAGAGACATTGTATTATCTCAAGTTCCAGGCAGTACATATTAGCACTGCAATAGGAAACCTATAAAGAATGTGAGAAGGGCTGCACATGGTGGCACATGCCGTTAATCTCAGCACTTGGAAGGCAGAGGTAGGAGGATTGCCGTGAGTTCAAGGCCACCCTGAGAATACAGAATGAATTCCAGGTCAGCCTGGGCTACAGTGAGACCATACCTTCAAGAAAAAAAAAAAAAAATGTGAGAAGGATTATTGGCCCATCAAAGAATTACTTCACCACCCGTCTTCATGCCACAGAAAGAACAAAGGGAGCTGGAGATATTGCTGAGGTAAAAGGCACTTGCTTGCAAAGCCTAGCAGCTTAGGTTCAATTTTCCAATATCCACATGAAGCCAGATGCACAAAATGGCACATCCATTTGGAGTTTCCCTCTCTGTCTTTGCATGCAAATAAATAAAATATTTCAGACTGGAGAGATGGCTCAGTGGCTAAAGACACTTGCTTCCAAAGCCTTACAGCCCAGGTGTGATTCCCTAGCATCCATATAAACCCAGATGCACAAAGTGGTATATGTATCTGGAGTGCATTTGCAGTGGCAGGAGACCCTGATGTGTCCATACTCACTCTGTATCTGTCTTTCTTATTCTCTGTCAAATAAATAAAAGAAAGAGAACAAATAGGAAGTCAGAAGGCATAGGATCTAGACTTATTTAGTTATCTCTTTAACTCAGTACAAATAAAGTCTCTAAGTTTCCCTCTCTCTCTCTCTCTCTCTCTCTCTCTCTCTCTCTCTCTGTGTGTGTGTGTGTGTGTGTGTGTTTAGGCAGGATCTCATGTCATCAAAGGTGGCCTTGAACTCAATATATAGCCTAAGCTGACCTTAAACTTGATCCTTCTTATTGCCATCTCCCAAGTGCTATGATTATGGACCTGGGCTACCACACCCATCTTGCAGTTTTCTTTTCCTAGATAATGAGAATCCTGGACTGTACCCCCACAAAAAAACAAGAAAAAAACTCTCCTAATTACTTCAGCCTAAAGTTTTGTCAGTTTCAGGTACCAAGTAGGTCTTCCCTCTCCATTCATTACAAGCTGAACCCATGAAGGCTCAGACCACAGACTCTGAGTCAGGCAAGCTTGCGTTCAGACCTGGCTCCACTATTCACTTGTAGGATTTGAAAAAAGGCTCTGCCTCTGTTTTTGTAAAATAAGAATATGATACCTGCCCCACAGAATCAGAAAGTCTACACACAATGTGTATCCAAATCACCTTATCTGATTAAAGTTCAGGTTTGATTTTCTAGCATAAGCACACATAAAAATCTCCTGAAACTCAAAAATGAGGTCTACCATAATTTCTAGGTATAGGGCATAACAAATATACAAACTTCCAAACACTCATGCTCAGGGATGCACCTTTTTTTTCCTTTTAAAAAAAAAAATATTTTATTTATTTATTTGAGAGAGAGAGAGAGAATGGGCACGCAAGGGTCTCCAACCCTGCAAATGAACTCCAGATGCATGCACCCCCTTGTGCATTTGGCTTATGTGGGTCCTGGAGAATTGAACCCCGGTCCTTAGGCTTTGCAGGCAAATGCCTTAGCTGCTAAGCCATCTCTCCAGGCTAGGGATGCACCTTTCTTCTGAGTACTTCTCTTTGCTATCCTTTATGCTTAGGCCTCCATTACTAAACAAAACAAAAAGATCTCAATAGAGCCCAACTCTGCTTCAAAAAAAAAGAAAAACCAAAAAACCAAAAAAAAAAAAAACCAAACAAACAAAAAGCTGGGCGTGGTGGCGCATGCCTTTAATCCCAGCACTCAGGAGGCAAAGGTAGGAGGATTGCCATGAGTTCAAGGCCACCCTGAGATGACAGAGTTAATTCCAGGTCAGCCTGGACCAGAGTGAGACCCTACCTCAAAAAAACCAAAAAAACCAAAAAAACCAAAAAAACAAAAAAAAAAACCTTTATCATGTTAGCATGCTAAATGAGTCAAAAGATGCTCATCTGAGTGACAACAGAGAAATGATCTGATAAAATTTAATACTCCCAGGTGTGGTGGTGCACACCTTTAATCCCAGCACCTAATCAGCAGAGGTAGGAGGATCACCATGAGTTCAAGGCCACCGTGAGACAACATAGTGAATTCCAGATCAGCATGGGCTAGAGCAAGACCTTACCTTGAACACCTACCCCCAAGTTTTTTTTATTTAAGGGCTGGAGAGATGGCTTAGAGGTTAAGGCACTTGCCTGCAAAGCCTAAGGACCACGGTTTGATTCCCCATGACCCATGTAAGCCAGATATACAAGGTGGCACATGTGTCTGGAGTGCATTTGCATTGGCTAGAGCCTCTGGCATACCCATTCTCTCCCTCTCTCTCTCACTCATACACACATTCTCTCTATGCCGTTTTCTCTCAATAATAATAATAATAATAATAATAATAATAATAATAATAATAAACTAAAAAGATGATTGATGCCAATTTAGGAAAAAAAATATTTAAAAACAATTTGTCTACATCAGGTTCCTTAAAACATGAGCAGAAAGCGTTTAGACTTTCCTGTCAACAAGGTTGTTTGCCTTGAACTGAAAGCTCAGAAGCTGGGTTTGCCACCTTATAACAAGCAAGCAAAAGTAGAAAAAGAGCCATCTGGTGAAAGATAGTGTTTCCAAGAGCTCCTCACACAGGCATCTGCCCAGCAAGTACAACGAAAGAAACATAGACCAAGGAATTACCATTTTTAGAGTAACTTGTTTTTTAAGAGCACATAATTAGAATTGAACAGCACTACTGGGCATGGTGGCACACACCTTTAATGCCAGAACTTGGGAGGCAGAGGTAGGAGGAGTGCCATGAGTCTAAGGCTGTCCTGAGACTACATAGTGAATTCCAGGTCAGCCTGGGCTACAGTGAAACCCTACCTCGAAAAACCAAAAGTAAATAAATAAAAAGAATTAAACAGCACTAAAATAATACAAAGTCAAGCAGCCCAAAATTATTTTGTTTTGACAGGGCCTTGTTATATAGTTCAGGCTGGTTCAGAACAACTCACTAAATTGGATTCACAATCTTCCCATAGCCAACCCAAAGTTCTATTTCAACTAAAAAGATTATAAAGTGTTGCCATATTCTTTGTTATTTACTTCTCAAGAACATTTCATATCACAACTTTAAGAAACATGTGGCATCTCAGTTTTTTTCTTTTTCAGACTGGGGTGCTTTAATAACATGAGAACATAAGCATCAGACAGACACTCATGGCACCTGATAGGCTTCAGCAGCTGAGGTCACCACCTGCTCCACTGCACCAACAACAAAGACTCCCTTCTTGATGTGCTCCCGTAAGTACAGTCCTGAGGAGGCTGAGTCTAGCAGGTCATATATCTGCTCATTGTAGACCTCGATAAAAGAACACTTACAGAGGAAACTCTTTCCAGCTCTAGCCTGTAAAGGAAAAGCTTCATTTAGACACAATGTTTTCCTATATTCATGATCAGCTTGTCATGAGCAGCTTCTCAGGGTGTAAATTTCCTATTACCCTTCAATACAAAATAAGACATTAAAAAATACCTATAGCACTAGTTGCAATGTATTGTTTCTTTTTCAAAAATTTACTTGGGGCTGGAGAGATGGCTTAGCGGTTGAGGCGCTTGCCTGTAAAGCCTAAGGACCTAGGTTCAATGCTCCAGGTCCCAGGTAAGCCAGATGCACAAATTGGCACATGTGTCTAGAGTTCATTTGCAATGGCTAGAGGTTCCAGCGTGCCCATTCTCTCCTCCTCCCTCTCCCTGTCTCAAATAAAAATAAATTTAAAAAGCCAGGCGTGGTGGAGCATGTCTTTAATCCCAGCACTCGGGAGGCAGAGGTAGGAGGATTGCCATGAGTTTGAGGTCACCCTGAGACTCCATAGTGAATTCCAGGTCAGCCTGGGCTAGAATGAGACCCTACCTCAGAAAGCAAAAAACAACAAAAAAAAATTTTTTTTAAGTTATTTGGAAACAGAAAGAGATAAAGTGCACATGTGTACTAGGTTCTTGCCATGCAAATGAACACCAGTTGTATCACCACTTTGTGCATCTGGCTTTATGTGGGTACTAGGGAACTGAACTAGGGCCAACATATTTTGCAAGCAAGTGCCTGTAAACTGCTGAGCCATCTCCCCAGTCCCAGTGTTCCATTTTTAAAAGCAGCATTACGGTGGTTGCAGGTGCTCAGAAGTTTGGAGAAAGCATTCAGATGGATAATTGTCTGTCTGATACACTAAACTTCTAATGGCTTTTTATTTCAATTAAGTATTATGTTCTTTAAAAATACTAAAATGGCCTGGGGAAATCAATCAGTGGTTAAAGGTACTTGTTACCAAAGCCTGCCAAACCTGGGTTCAATTCCCCAGTGCTCATGTAAAGCAAGATGCACAGAGCAGCACCTGCGTCTGGAGTTTGCAGCTGTAAGAGGCCATGGAATGCCCATGCTCTCCTCTCTGCTTGCAAATAAATAAAATACTGAAAATTGATTCTAAAAAATTATAGAAAGTGCTGGAAAGATAGCTCAGCAGTTAAGGAGCTTGCCTGCAAAGGCTAAGGATACAAGTTCAACTCCCCAGTACCATTGTAAAGCCAGATGCACAGAGTGGCATATGTGTCTGAAGTTTGTTCATGGTAGCTAGAGGCCCTGGTGTGTCATAAAAACTGTGATGACTAGGTTCTGTTGTCAACTTGATCTGCTTAGGGATCCACAGGAATCTCTTGGATGGGTTTTTGGGGTTGCTTCCAGGAAGGACTGACTGAAGGAGGAGGTCTTTCTTCCAGAGTGAGCCCTTCCCCCAGAATGGGCAGGCATACCAGAGGGGGCTTTATATAAGGAAGCTCTGAGAGAAAGGAGCCCACCCTCCTGCCTGGCTGCCTGTGCTGCTTATAGGTGAGTGCCTTTACTTGTACTTGCATCTATCGTGTTTGGCAATCCTTCCTAGGCACTGGAACCAAGTTTTCTCACCCTCTGAATGCGGACTTCAGTGCTGGATTGGAACTGCTAAGGCATTCAGCCATGTGGACTGAGCAGCGACAAGTTTCCTTGACTTTCAAACCCACAGACTGCTATTGTTGGACTGCTATAAGCTAATCCAATAAATTCCCCCTTTAATACAATACATTCTATCAGTTCTGTTCCTCTAGAGAGCACTGACTAATACATAAACAGAAACCTACAGAATTTTTTTTAAATTTATTTGTTTATTTATTTATTTGAGAGGGACAAACACAGAGAGAAAGACAGATAGAGGGAGAGAGAGAGAGAGAGAGAGAATGGGCGTGCCAGGGCTTCCAGCCTCTGCAAATGAACTCCAGACGTGTGTGCTCCCTTGTGCATCTGGCTAACGTGGGACCTGGGGAACCGAGCCTCGAACCGGGGTCCTTAGGCTTCACAGGCAAGCGCTTAACCGCTAAGCCTTCTCTCCAGCCCAACAGAATTTTTAAGCAAAGAAATGCAAAGAATTTCACTGGCATCCCATTTTTATGTCTAAAATATAGTGATATTTCTACAAAGGAGTTAATGGTGATCCAATGCTAAGTAACAATTTCCTTGGCACACAAGTAAAAGAATGTAACAAAGGCTCTTTTATGTGTGCAAGCATGTATGTGTGGTGTGTATTTGCGTGTGCAGATGCAGATGCCTCATGTGCACCTGAGAAGGCCAGAGAATGTTGGGCATTTTCCTCTTTTTGCTCAGCTACATGCTTCCCTGAAATAGTCTCTCCCTGAAGTCAGAGCTACTGGTTTTCTGACAAGATGGGCTGAACAATGAGCCCCAGTGATTTTCCCTTCTGCCCCCCACGGGATGGGGGTTACAGGCATGCATGGGTATGCCCAGATATTGACATGGGTGCTAGGATAACAAACTCAGGGCAAATCAGGCCATCATGCTCAAGTGGCAAGCACGTACTGCAGAGGCATTTCCCCAGCTCCACACCAAGGGTTAACCCTGGAATTCATGAGAATGGCCCAACTTAGCAGCCAATGAGAGTAGAAAGCCCATATCCTTGAACAGAGCTACATCACGCACAAGCAAGCAGGCAACAGTGAAATGGAAGAACATGCTACCGAGAGGCAAGGGTCAGCCCATCATCTCTGGACATTTTGAGGATCTAGCAACATATGCAGTCACCCATGAGCCTAGCAATAGCTAGAGGGGGTAAATGAGAGAGTGTTTTTCTTTTTGGGGATTCTGTTTATACTTTCTTGTAAAATGTTTTCAGAGCCTTAGAAGCAGTTGCTTAGCAGTTTGAGTAAAGGATAATGCATGTTTCACAAACTAAAAACTAGATTAAACTGGAAACAAAGACCACAGAATCCTAAACTTTATCCTAAGAATTTACTTTTTGGGTTTTTTTTTTTTTTTTTGAGGTAGGGTCTCACTCTGGCTCAGGCTGACCTGGAATTAACTCTGTAATCTCAGGGTGGCCTCAAACTCATGGCGATCCTCCTACCTCTGCCTCCTGAGTGCTGGGACTAAAGGCATGCGCCACCACGCCCGGCAGAATTTACTTTTTTTTTTTAAATTTTTTTTGTTCATTTTTTATTTATTTATTTGAGAGCAACAGACACAGAGAGAAAGACAGATAGAGGGAGAGGGAGAGAATGGGCGCGCCAGGGCTTCCAGCCACTGCAAACGAACTCCAGACACGTGCGCCCCCTTGTGCATCTGGCTAACGTGGGACCTGGGGAACCGAGCCTTGAACCAGGGTCCTTAGGCTTCACAGGCAAGCACTTAACCACTAAGCCATCTCTCCAGCCCAGAATTTACTTTTTAAAAAAATTAATTTATTATTCATTGTGTGTGTGCATGTAACAGTCAAGGGATAACTTTCAGGTTCATTCTCACTCATCTACCTCATTTAACACAGCATTCCTCACTCTGCTATTCTTTGCTCTGCTTTCCACAAGTTCCCAGAGAATTCTCCTGTTGTGTCAAGAGCTTTATCAGAGCCATCTTTCCAACCCAGAACTGATGAGGTTTACATATCACTAGCCTACTCACATTGTAGAGGACATTTCATTTTCTTCCAACTATTACAAGCTAATTATCAGTATGCATTTTTAATTTTTTTGTTTGTTTGTTTTTTGAGGTAAGGTCTCACTCTAGCTCAGGCTGACCTGGAATTCACTATGTAATCTCAGGGTGGCCTCAAACTCATAGCAATCCTACCTCTGCCTCCCAAGTGCTGGGATTAAAGGCATGTGCCACCACACCCAGCTCAAAAGTATGTATTTTATTGAACAATTTTATTAGTTTTTGGTGTATGTGTGTGTTCACATACAAGTAGAGTCACATCATACATCTCAAGGCACACATATGGAGGTTAGAGGACTACCTGGTTTAAGGTATAGTTCTCCTGTTGTTAACTGCCATATTCATGAGCCTAGCTGGTCCACATGCCTCTAGAAAATTCTCCTACCTACACCTCCCTTCTCACTGTAGTCATGCTGAAATTACAGAAACCTGTCATAGCTTTTGTGTTTGCATGTGATATGTGCTATATGCACATGTATGTGCAGATGCACACACTGGGACAACTATGGGTTGGCCAGAGGGGAACTTCAGGTGCCCTTCTCTCTTGTTCACCTGTGCATTTCCTTGAGATAGTCATTTTCTCTCAACCCACAGTTGCCAGAGTTGTGTTGTGTTTTGTTTGTTTGTTTGTTTGTTTTTTGGGTCATTAAGCCCCAGTGAGTCTCTGGACTCTGACCACCTTACACTGAGTTACAGACGTGTGACCACACCCAGCTTTTAAAATTTATTTTTGTTTTTGTTTATTTATTTGAGAGCAACACAGAGAGAAAATGGGCACATCAAGGCCTCCCACCACTGCAAACAAACTCCAGATGCATGTGCCACCTTGTGAATCTTGCTTACATAGGTACTGGGGAATCGAGCCTTGAACCAAGGTCCTTAGGCTTCAAAGGCAAGTGTTTAACCACTAAGCCATCTCTCCAGCCTCCACTAGCTTTTTATGTGGGTTCTAGGGAGTTGAACAAAAAGTCTCACACCCTCATGCTTAAGCAGCAAGTGTTTTTAACTGCTGAGCTATCTCCTCAGCCTAGCTTTTACATGGATCTTGGGATCTCAACTCAACTACTCACACTTACACATTACCCACTGAGCCACCTCCCAACCCTGGGCCATTTAACTTTTTTTGTTGTTGCTGTTACTGTCGTCTTGTTTGAGGTAGAATCTTATAGCCCAGGCTGACCTGGAACTCACTCTTTAGCTCCAGGCTGACCTCAAATTCACCATGATCTTATGTCTGCCTCCCAAGTTCTGGGATTAAAGGCATGCACCACCACTCCGGGCCTATTTTACTTTTTTTTTATCTTTTAAACTTATTAGAGAGAGAGAGAGAGAGAGAAAGGGGGGGGCATTCCAGGGCATCTAGCCAGATACATGTGCTACCATGTGCAACTGGCTTATGTGGGACCAGGAGAATAAAACCTGGGTCCCTAGGCTTCACAGGCAAGCATCTTAGCTCCTACACCATCTCTCTAGTCCCCCCATTTTACTTTCATAATTAGCTTTACCTTCTCCTTTTCACGATTGATTAAGGAAAACAAATATTCAAAACTTCGTGGGATTACTCCTCTCAAGTTATGAGAAAAATTATCGGAGTCAGATGGTCCTAAAAAAAAAAAATTAAAAGAAAAAGCCTGTTGATTTTTATTATGAGTCCTTTAAAATAACAATACCAAAAGGCAATTTTATTACATATTAAATGTTCTAGATTTTTAAACATATTTTAAAAAATTTTATTTATTTGAAAGAGGAAAACAGGCAGAGAGAGAGAGAGATAGGAAGCACACACGAGAGCGAGCATGAGAGAGAATGGGTATGCCAGGGCTTCTAGTTATTGCAAATGAACTCCAGATGCATGCACCACCTTGTGTATCTAGCTCTACATGGGTACTGGGGAACCAAACGGGGAATCAAACTGAGGTCCTTTGGTTTTGCAGGCAAGCACTTTAACTGCTAAGCCATCTCTCCAGTCCCCAAAGGACAATTTATAAAAAAAAAAAGATACAGTGTACAATCACATTGTGCAGCTAGCAAATTTATCAAGCCTAAAGACAGCGATAAAGTTGTCCTTTGATCTCACCATCCCAGTTTACAGCTGTTTGTTCAGAAGCCATAAACTGAAGCTTATACTTAGCATCTGAAGAGAAGGAGGTGTGTATTCAACCTGTAGGACCAAACACTACCTCCACAGAAATGATGTGAGACATGAATTGGACTAGGGGACTGAGCACTGGGCAGCTGTTAAAATCATAACTAGTATTAATGATGAGTTATTTAAATTCTTATTATAATCACTCTTTCTAATGTTCATTTTCCTATAAATTAACTTCATTCCAGCAGTTCTATTCCTGATAACATCCAAAAGAAGTGACTTCAAAAAGCAGATACAAGCCTGGAGAGATGGCTTAGCAGTTAAGGCACTTGCCTGCAAAGCCTAAGGACCAGGTTCAATTCCCCAGCACCCGCATAAGCTAGATGCAAAAGATGAAGCATGTGTGTGGAGTTCCTTTACAGTGTCTAGAGGCCCTGGCATGCCCATTCTCTATCTGCCTCTTTCTCTCTCTCCCTTACAAATAAATAAATAAAAATGGGATGGAGAGATGGCTTAGTGGTTAAGATGTTTGCCTGCAAAGCCAAAGGACCCAGGTTTGATTCCCTAGGACCCACGTAAGCCAGATACACAAGGTGGCACATGTGTCTGGAGTTATTTGTAGTGGCTAGAGGACCTGATGTGCCAATTCTCTATCTGCTTCTTTCTCCCTCTCCCTCTCAAGTAAATAAAAATTATATTAAAAGAAATAAATAAAATAAGAAAAGTTTTTATTTTATTTACTTAACACACACATGGCGGGGGGGGGTGGGGAGAGGCAGATAGAGAAAGAGAGAATGGGCACACCAGAGCCTCTAGCCACTGCAAACGAATTCCAGATGCTTGTGCCCCCTTTGTGCATCTGGCTTACGTGGGCCCTGAGGAATCAAACCTGGGTCCTTAGGTTTAGCAGGCAAATGCCTTAACTGCTAAGCCATCTCTCCAGCCCCATAAAAACTTTTTTTAAAAAGCACATACAAAAAAATAATGTCCACAGTAGCAGAATATAATGCAAAACTAGTAAAAAATAAATGCCCATCAGCAGAATGAAAAATTCAAGCTGGGAACAGTGGTGCAGGAGGCAGAGGTAGGAGGACTGCCATGAGTTTGAGGCCAGCCTGAGACTACAGAGTAAGTTCCTGGTCAGCCTGGGCTAGAATGAGACCCTACCTCTAAAAACCAAAAAGAATACATTTGGTACAATTAGATTTGGAGAGAGGAGAGATTCAAATGGGTACTTCAGCAAATGGGACAGAAGTTGTTAAAAACTCAGAATCTTAACCTTATTTTAAAAAATAATTTGTATTTACTTACTTATTTGACAGAGAAAGAAGGGGGAAAGAGAGAAAATAGGTGCCACTGCAAACAAATTCCAGATGTGTGTGTCCCCTTGTGCATCCAGCTAACGTGGGTCCTGGGGAATTGAACCTGTGTCCTTTGGCTTTGCAGGCAAACGCCTGAAACACTAAGCATCCTTCCAGCCCGGAATTTTAATCTTAGTAGTGGTTATATGGTTAGACATTTATAAAAAAAAAAAAATCATTAAACCCTATTGATAAATGGTGCTCAGTACTCAGTGTGCGCTAAGCATTAAGCTGAGATGAACATAGCTCCAAACATGGTTAGCCCTTGGACTTTGCTCTCTAGAAACTTATAATCTAACAGAAGCCTAGGGAACACCCTAATTATATGAGAACAGCATCATACACAGAAATAATGCCTCTCTCAAAATGTATTACGTATTATCTTCACAGAAAGAATACATCTACATCCAACCAGTAAACATTAATTGTTACTTACCCATCATAGTAAAAGTCTTTCCTGAGCCAGTCTGCCCACTGCAAAGAAAGAATATTTATTTATTTATTTATTTATTTATTTATTTATTTATTTATTTCCTCAGTGTAGGATCTCACTCTAGCTCAGGCTGACCTGGAACTCACTCTGTAGTCACAGGCTGGATTAAAGGCATGTACCACCATGCCTGGCTAAAAGAATGTTTCATATATTACTTTAACATATAAAATTGAAACTACCCTTCTAATTTGATTTTTAAAATTTTTTTAAATGTCTTTATTATTTGAGAGATAGACACAAAGGGAAAAGGGGAGAGAGAAAGAGAAGGAAGAGACAGAGAAGGAAGGAGGGACAGAGAGTAAAAAGATGGGCATACAGGGCTTCTTGCCACTCCAAATGAACCCTACACGCATGTACCACTTTGTGTATCTGGCTCCATGAGGATGCTGGGAAACTGAATCCAGGCCATCAGGCTTGGAAAGTAAGCAACTTTAATCACTTAGCCATTTCTCCAGCCCTACCTTTCTAATTTTAATATAATCTACCAGTGTGGTGGTTTGATTCAGGTGTCCCCTGTAAGCTTAGGTGTTCTGAATGCTAGGTTCCCAGCTGATGGAGATTTGGAGTTAATGCCTTCTGGAGACAGTATATTGTTGGGGGTGGGCGCATGGGTGTTATAGCCAGTGTCCCCCCTTGCCAGTGTTTGGCATACTCTCCTATGGCTATTGTCCACTTTATGTTGGCAGGGGGTGATGCCCAGCCTCTGCTCATGCCATCGTTTTTCCCTGCCATCATGGAGCTTCTTCCCCTCCAGTCTGTAAGCCAAAATAAACCTTTTTTCCCCACAAGGTGCTCTTGGTCAGGTGATTTCTGCCAGCAATGTGAACCTGACTGCAACAACCAGGATATAAAATCTCCTCATAAAAAGTTATATTTTATTTCTAATCTTGGGCATCTAAGCCAATATAAAAACCAACCTCATTATTTTATTTTTTGGTTTTTTGAGGTAGGGTCTCACTCTAGCCCAGGCTGACCTGGAATTAACTATGTAGTCTTAAGGTGGCCTAGAACTCACGACAATCCTCCTACCTCTGCATCCTGAGTGCTGGGATTAAAGGCATGTACTACCACACCCAGCTCTCATTATTTTATTTATTGATTGACTGACAGGGTCTCATTTAGCCCAGGATGATCTCATACTCCCTCAGTAGCCAAGGACGGCTTGAACTTCTATTCTTCCTCCTTCTACCTTCTAAGTGCTGGGATTACAGGTATACTTCACCATGCTAGGTTTCAGGTAATGCTAAGGAAAGAATTTTGAGCTACCTCCAAAGCCATGTAAAAATTTACTTTCTGGTTAAATGTTCTCCAAATAAGAAAAAAAAGGCGGGGGGCTGGAGAGATGGCTTAGCAGTTAAGCACTTGCCTGTGAAGCCTTAGGACCCCAGTTCAAGGCTCGATTCCCCAGGATCCACATTAGCCAGATGCACAAGGGAGCGCATGTTTCTGGAATTCGTTTGCAGTGGCTGGAGGCCCTGGCATGCCCATTCTCTCTCTCCTCTCTCTCTCTCTCTCTTACCCTCTCTCTCTCAAATAAATAAATAAAAATAAAAATATTTAAAAAATAAAAATAGAGAAAAGAGATGGAAAGCCAAGTAAGATCAGTTGCCTTTAGAAGCTGGAAAAAGAAAACAGGGTTTGTTTGTTTTTCTTTTCTGTACAGTGTCCAGGAAAAAATGAAGCCCTGCTAACAGCTTGATTTTAGTCTACTGAGATTTAAGCTGAACTCCCAACTTAAAAGAACTAAAATATCAGGTCAGCCTGGGCTTGAGACCCTATCTTGAAAAAACAAACAAACTATGAGATAACAAATTAATGTTGTTTTAAGCTATTGAGTTTGGGGTAATTTGTCAAAGCAGTAATAAGAAACTAATAAAAGTATTATTGTACTCTTATTTTTGGAAAATCAACAACTTACTATGCAAAGATGGTCCCATTATAACCACTCATGCAAGACTCCACAATGCTTTTCGCCACAGTTGAGAATACAGACTCCTACAATATAATCATAACACACAGTAACTTTTTAGAAAAATAAGAACACTTCTAGCCTACATACCACAATAACAATAAAAACTGAGTGCTTAGACTTTTAACACATGGTAACATAGAAATTGCATCTACTATAGAGTGAAACCCTACCTCGAAAAACCAAAAAAGAAAGAAAACAGGAAAAATGGGGGTAAGAGAGATGGCTCAGTGTTTAAGGCATTTGCCTGCAGAACCTAACAACCCAGGTTCCATTCCCCAGTACCAAAGTAGAGCCAGATGCACAAAGTGGTACACTCATTCTCTTTCCCCCTCCCCTCTGCTTGCAAATAAATAAAATAAATAGTGAAAAATGGCTAAAACATCAAAGATGACAAAATTATTAACAAAGTTAGGTTTAATAATCTACAATTATAATTTAATGAGCACATCTGTTGCTTTGGACCAACATGTTAAAAACCTGACCACATGGCAGAATCTGAGAAAACTAACTTTAGTGCCCAACTCAATTGTTTTTAACCTTATTTATTTCTGCTGTTTTTATTTATTTGTTTGTTGTTGTTGTTGTTTGGGAGGAGGCAGTCTCACTCTAGCCTAGGCTGACCTTGGAACTTATTCTGTAGTTCTGGCTGGCCTGGAATTCATGGTAATTCTCTAACTCAGCCTACCAAGTGCTAGGATTAAAGGAACACCTGGCTCTTAACCATATCTACTTCTACAATATATAAACATATATATTTGATTATTTATTTGTGTATGGATATGGGTACCTCTGGGCCTCTTGATACTGCAAATGAACACCAGACACTTGGGCCTCTCTGTATCCAGCTTACATGGGTGGCTAGGGCATTAAATCCAGACAGATAGGCTTTGCAAGCAAGCACCTTTAACCAATGAGCAATCTTCCCAGCCCCAGATACATATATATTTTTACTTTTTCTTCAAGTGTTGATATTATTCAGTTTACAAATTTGTTTCAATTTTTAAAAATAATATTATCTCCATAAAAAACGCACACATCTTGGTGGGCGTGGTGGCACACACCTTTAATCCCAGCACTCGGGAGGCAGAGGTAGAAGGATCACCATGAGTTCAAGGGCACCCTGAGATTACATAGTTAATTCCAGGTCAGCCTGGACCACAGTAAGACCCTACCTCAAAAAGCTCCCCCACCACAAAGAAAAGCACACATCTAGAGGTGGGCGTGGTGGTGCATGCCTTTAATCCCAGCACTTAGGAGGCAGAAGCAGGACTGTGGAGAGTTTGAGGTATTTTGGTATTTGGGGCATATTAAAAAACATACATGATTGTGGTGGTTTGATTCAGGTGTTCCCCATAAACTTCCATGTTCTGAATGCTAGATTCCCAGCTAATGGAGATTTGGGAATTAATACCACTTGGAGGGAGTGTATTGTTGGGGGCAGGCTTATGGGTGTTATAGCCAGTTTCCCCATGCCAGTGTTTGGCACACTCTCCTGTTGCTATTGTCCACCTTATGTTGGCCAGGGGGTGATGCCCACCCTCTCTGCTCATGCCTTCATTTTCCCCTGCCATCGTGGAGCTTCCTCTTGAGCCTACAAGCCAAAATAAACCTCTTTTTCCCAAAAGCTGGTCTTGGTTGGGTGATTTCTACCAGCAATGCGAGCCTGACTGCAACAATGATTACAACTAATTTTACCTTTTCCTTTTACTTTTTTTTTCAATATATATACTGGAAATGTAAAATTTATGTATGTGACTCATTTTATATTTCTGCTGGCCAGCAATGTCCTAGAAGAAAATGAAAAAGATCTAAAGATCTAAGTATTTCATCAAAACATTCATCATGTATATAATAATCAAGACCTGTGATGTCCAATATAGTAGCTCTTAGCAACATGTGACTAACATAAATAAATTAAAGTTGGATAAAACTTTGTTCAGCCAACACACTAGCCATATTTCAAATGTTCTCTTTTTTTGTGTGTAATTTTTTCTTCCCTCCCTTCCTTCCTTCCTTTCCTAGCTTTCCTTCCTTCCTTCCCTCCCCTCCCCTCCCCTCCCCTCCCCTCCCCTCCCCTCCCCTCCCCTCCCCTCCCCTCCCCTCCCCTCCCCTCCCCTCCCCTCCCCTCCCCTCCCCTCCCCTCCCCTCCCCTCCCCTCCCCTCCCCTCCCCTCCCCTCCCCTCCCCTCCCCTCCCCTCCCCTCCCCTCTCCTCTCCTCTCCTCTCCTCTCCTTTCCTTTCCTTTCCTTTCCTTTCCTTTCCTTTCCTTTCCTTCCTAGCTTCCTTTCCTTCCTTTTTTAAGTTTTTCAAGATAGGGTCTTGTGCTAGGCCAGGCTGACCTGGAATTTACAATCTCTCAGGGTGGCCTCAAACTCACACAATGATCCTCCTACCTCTGCCTCCCAAGTGCTGGGATTAAAGGCATACACTACCACACCAATACCTCAAATGTTCTATAGCCATATGTGGCTAATGTATCTGAGAAACCATCTATATGTTATCATAACAGACAGCTTAGACACAAAAACACTTCCATCACTGCAGAAAATTCTTTTGGATAGTGTTGGACCTTAATTAAACTGGCCTTAATTAGAAAGACGTTATTGATATCATAGTAATCTTAAATCCTTAAACTAATCATTCATTTGTGTTTACTGATCAAGTGTCTTTGAAAAGGACGTCCACATTAATCTCCAGTATGCATACAAAAGAAACAATGAAGCAATGTGTGTTTTTCTGGCACAAAGTTTGCACACCTTTAATCCCAGCACTCAGGAGGCAGAGGCAGGGAGATCACTGTGCATTCGAAGCCACCCTGAGACTAAATGATGAATTAATTCCAGGTCAGCCTGTGCTACAGTGAGACCCTACCTTGAAAAACCAAAAATAAAGAAGCCGGGCATGGTGGTGCACACCTTTAATCCCAGCACTCGGGAGGCAGAGGTAGGAGGATCACCATGAGTTCGAGGCCACCCTAAGACTACATAGTGAATTCCAGGTCAGCCCAGGCTAGATCGAGACCCTACATCAAAAAAAAAAAAAGAGAGAGAGAGAGAGAGAGAGAGAAGGCTGGAGAGATGGCTTAGCAATTAAGGCTCATGCCTGAAAGCCCAAGGACTCAGGTTCGATTCCCCAGAACACACATAAGTCAGATGCACAAGATGGCGCATGCATATGGAGTTCATTTACAGTGGCTGAAGGCCCTGGCATCCCCATTCTCTGTAAAATAAATAACAATATAAAAATAAATTTTAAAGAGACCAGAAGTTAGCTCCTAACAAAGCCTTGTACATTCCAAGTCAAATGTTAAATTTCATGGATCACTACCTGAGTGGTGTCCATGTCCGCGACATAATCAAACATGAAGGTCTTGGGGTCTGGCTTGGAATGCAACCGGACAGTGGTGTGGGAGAGCACAGATAAGCACAAGCTCTGTTCCCCATCAGCTGATTTAGTGCCTTCTGCAGGTGGGCGAATTCGCACAAAAACTTTGATAGCATCACCTTCATTACTAAGACCAAAACAACAAAGTTAATAGGTAAGGTTATTGGATAAAAGAAACTGAAGAGACCTGAGTCTCAAATTGTCTCTAACATTTTCTTAATGAGAATTCCCTTACAAGTTCTAGACCTACCCCACTTGACTTATCCGTTGCAGATTTATTTTCCAGTAGACACATTTACAAGCCTTTAATGCAAATAAAAATCAAAGGAAGTTCATTTCTGAGAGCTCCAAACACTCCTTATCTTTTATTCCCTCTCTAACAATTATACCTTAAGTTATTCCAAGGGAGGATTTTGCAATTCTTTCTATAGCTTAGCTTAGAAATTGGGAGGGCATGAGGAGGTATGCAATTTCCCATACTTTGAGCTGATTAAGGACAAGCTAAATTTAAAAGCATTATTCACTATGCAAAATACTCCTTTTGGCTCATCAACAAGACTTTTTTCTTACCTTGACTGGTTAGACTGAGAATTTGTCCCATTGCGTAAATCAGCTAGAAAAAAAAAAAAGGCAAGAGATCTGTAGAGATAAAAGGTCAAAAACTATAAGCAAAATTCCTATGCTTTAACAACCAGGCTACAACTACTTGAAGCTTAAGCCCTAGTGATTTTTTATATCTTACACACACATCTGTAGCCTAACTCCTAATGACCCATGGCTAGCTAGTCTCAAGAAAAAATAAGTTACACTGTAAAATTTACTGCTTAACAGATAGCAAGATGCCTGTTATCCTACAATTTTGAAACCTAAGGCCACCCCTATGGAATAGAGCCAACAATATGCTTTTTAAATTTTTATTTTTATTTATTTAAGAGGGAGACAGAGAGAATGGACATGCCAAGGCCTCCAAACACATGCACCACCATGTGCATCAGGCTTATGTGGCTCCTGGGGAATTGAATCTGTCTCCTTCTTTGGCTTCACAGGCAAGCGTCTTAATCACTAAGCTGTCTCTCCAGCACAATATTCCCTTTTCTTGGTTTAAAAAAATGTTTTAGTGTACATGATATGTGTGTGCACCCACACTCGTACAGAGATCAGAGGGCAACTTTCGAGTTGGTCTTCACCTTCCACTTGTCTAAAGCAAGGACTCTTCTTCACCTATCTCTGTTCACAAGCTCCCAGAAATTGGCCTTAGAAGCACTAGGATTTAAAACTGATTGAGAGGGGAAGGGGATATGATGGAGAGTGGAGCTTCAAAGGGGAAGGTGAGGGGAGGGAAGGAATTACCATGGGATACTGTCAATAAAAATAAAATAAATTAAAATAAATAAATAAGTAAAACTTCCAGGTTTTTTGTTTATTTGTTTGTTTGTATTTCAAGGTAGGGTCTCACTCTAGCCCAGGCAGACCTGGAATTCACTATGGAGTCTCAGGGTGGCCTCGAACTCACAGCAATCCTCCTACCTCTGCCTCCCGAGTGCTGGGATTAAAGATGTGTGCCACCACACCTGGCTTTTTAATGCATTTTTAAAAAAATTATTAATTTGCAAGCACCAAGAGATAGAAAAGAGACAAATAGGGAGAACAGGCATGCCAGGGCCTAAAGCTGGTGCAAACAGACTATAGATGCATGGCTTTACTTGGGTACTGGGGAATCAAACTCAGTTCATTAGGCTCTGCAGGCAAACACATTAACCTCTGAGCTATATCTCCAGCACTGTTTGTTTGTTTTGGTTTTTTGAGGTGGAGTCTCTGTCTAGCCCAGGCTGACCTGGAATTCAGTATGTAGTAGGCTGGCCTTGAACTCATGGTGATCCTCCTACATCTGCCTCCCAAGTGCTGGGATTAAAGTCTTACACACCACTCAGATCCTTTTTTTTTTCTTTTAACATATGTGTGAGAAATGGATCTCTGGTACTCAGAACTGTACAGCTAGCACCTTATCCACTGTGCCATCTCCCCAGCCTCTAGCAATATTCTTTATGTTGAATATTACAATTGACTCCTGCTTATTCCACTCCCCCAACCCCATCTAATGTCGATTGTCATGTCAACCTAGAATGTTTCTCTTAAAAAACAAGTCAGAGCCAGGCATGGTGGTCCATGCCTTTAGTCCCAGCACTCAGAAGGCAGTGGTAGGAGGATTACCATGAGTTCAAGGCCACCCTGAGACTTCAGTGGATAATGAAGATGTGGCACATTTATACAATGGAGTTCTACTCAGCGGTAAAGAAAAATGAAGTTATGAAATTTGCAGAAAAATGGATGGACCTGGAAAGGATTATACTAAGTGAGGTAACCCAGGCCCAGAAAGCCAAGTGCCATATGTTCTCTCTCATATGTGGATCCTAGCTACAGATGATTGGGCTTCTGCGTGAGGAGGAAAATACTTAGTAGCAGAGGCCAATAAGTTAGAAAGGAGATATAAAGGGAAGAGAAAGGAAGGGAGGAGGGTACTTAATAGGTTGATATTGTATATATGTAAGTACAATGATTGAGATGGGGTGGTAATATGATGGAGAATGGAATTTCAAAGGGGAAAGTGTCGTGGGGGAGGGAGGGAATTACCATGGGATATATTTTTATAATCATGGAAAATGTTAATAAAAAATTAAAATAAAATAAAATAAAAAATAGGGTAGGGAAAAAAATAACGATGATAAACATGTTGTGATGGTAGTGAGCCTAGGGATGCTGCTGTGAGTATTGCTTTCACTGTAAAGTCCTGAATCCTGTCCAGTGGGGGGCGGGGGATGTATAAAGAGAGTTTTCAAGGGGCTTGTGGGAAGGATCTATTTTGATACATTGGCTATCTCTAATCCTTTAAAAAATGCATCTCCAAAAACAAGAGAATAAATAAAATAAGATTCACAAATATTTACAAAGAATCTTCAAAAAAACAGGAAAATGTTCATGCAGCATTTAATAATAATTAACACAAGTAATTATTTAAAAGTATGTTTTGGGGCTAAAGAGATGGCTTAGCGGTTAAGGCGTTTGCCTGCAAAGCCAAAGAACCTTGGTTCGATTCCCCAGGACCCACATAAGCCAGATGCACAAGGTGGCGCATGCATCTGGAGTTCATTTGTAGAGGCTGGAAGCCTTGGCGTGCCCATTCTCCCTCTCTCTCTCTCTGTCTGCCTCTTTCCCTCTCTCACTCTCAAATAAATAAATAAAAATTTTAAAAGTAAAAAAAAAGGGGGGGCTGGAGATGGCTTAGCAGTTAAGGTGCTTGACTGCAAAGCCAAAGGACCCAGGTTTGACTCCCCAGGACCCACATAAGCCAGGTGCACAAGGGGACACATGCATCTAGAGTTCATGTGCAGTGGCTGGAGGCCCTGACAAGCCCATTCTCTCTCTCCCTCTCTCTCTCTCTCTCTGCCTATTTCTGTATCTCTCTCCTCTCAAATAAGGTAGATCAATCTTTAGCTGTGTTAGAAACCTCCACATTGATTTCCACAATGGCTGGACCAGATTGCATTCCCACCAACAGTGTAGAAGGGTTCCTCTTTTTCCACATCCCCGCCAGCATGTATGAATATTTGTTTTCATGATGGCAGCCAATCTGACAGGACTGAGATGGAATCTGCATTTCCCTGATGACTAGGGATGTAGAACATTTTTTTAGACCCTTATATGCCATCCATATTTCTTCTTTTGAGAACTTTCTATTTAGCTCCATGGCCCATTTTTTAACTGGCTTGTTTGATTTCTTATTATTTAACTTTGAGTTCTTTGTATATCCTAGATATTAATCCTCTATCAGATATATAGCTGACAAAGATTTCTTCCCATTCTGTAGGTTGCCTCTTTGCTTTATTCACAGTGTCCTTTGTAGTACAAAATCTTTGTAATTTCATGATGTCCCAGTAGTTAATCTCTGTTTTTATTGCCTGAGCAATTGGGGTTGTATTCAGAAAGTCTTTGCCAAGACCAATATGTTGAAGGGTTTCCCCTACTTTTTCCTCTAGCAGTTTCAGAGTTTCTGATGTTAAGGTCTTTAATCCATTTGGACTTAATTCTTGTGCATGGAGAGAGAGAAGAATCTATTTTCATCCTTCTGCAGATACATATCCAGTTTTCCCAACACCACTTGCTGAAGAGGCTGTCATTTCTCAAATAAATAAATATAATAAAAATAGAATATATTTTTTTAAGTTAGAAAAGAAAGTCAGCTATTTACTTTTGGCATGATAATGTGAGGAGTGAACTCCACTGACCCACAATTCAGAGAAACTGGTGAAAAGCAAAAATTAAAAAAAAGAAAAAACTTAGGGGCTGGAGAGATGGCTTAGCAGTTAAAGCACTTGCCTGCAAAGCCTAAGGACCCAGGTTTGATTCCCCAGTACCCACATAAGCCAGATGCACATGGTGGCTCATGTGTCTGGAGCTCGTTTGCAGTGACTAGAAGTCGTGACATGCTCATTCTCTCTCTATTTCCATCTTCCTCTCTCAAAATAAGTAAATAAATAAAATATTTTTTTTAAAAAAATTTAAAGCCTCTGTAAATGTTTCTAAAAGCAAACAAATATCTACTCATGGGCCTGGGGAGATGTTCAGTGGTTAAAGGCTCTTGCTTGCAAAGCCTGATAGCAACAGGTTCAATTCCTCAGTTTCCACGTAAACTCAAATGCACAAAGTACAGCATGTATCTAGAGTTCATTTACAGCTACAATTTCTCTCTGTAAAAGGTATTCTTTTTTAAAAATTTTAATTAATTTATTTATTTGAGAGAAAGAGGGAGGAAGGGAGAGAGAGAAGGACAGAATGGGTGCACCAGGGCCTCCAGCCACTGCAAATAAACTCTAGATGATGCACTACCTTGTGCACCTGGCTTATGTGAGTCCTGGGGAATTGACCCTGGGTCCTTTGGCTTTGCAGGCAAATACCTTGAGCACTAAGTCATCTCTCCAGCCCTCTGTAAAAGGTATTCTTGGGCTAGAGTGATTTGATTCTCCTGTACTCACACATAAAACCAAATACACAAAAGTGGCACATATATCTGGAATTTGTTTACAGTGGCAAGAGGCACTGACATGCCTCATACACTCTCTCAAACTAATCAGAAAAGTTTTATCTGGCTGGACAGATGGCTCCATGGTTAAGGCACTTGCCTGAAAAATCTAACAACCCAAGTTTGATCCCCCAGTACCCACCTAAAGCCAGAGGCACAAAGTGGCGCATGTATCTGGAGTTTGTTCATGATGGTTAGAGGTCCTGGCACACCCATTCTCTCTTTGTGTGTCTCTCTCTGCTTGCAAATAAATAAATAGAATTTTGCTTTGTTTTGTTTTATCTTGGGAGGTAGCGTCTCACTCTAGCTCAGGCTGACCTGGAATTCACTATGTAGTCTCAGGGTATCCTTGAATTCACAGCAATCCTCTTACCTCTACCTCCCGAGTGCTGGGATTAAAGGCGTGTACCACCACGCCTGGCCAAGATAAATAGAATTTTTTTTACAAGTTTTATTAAAGATGAATAGACTTTTTCGGCTGGAGAGATGGCTCAGCAGTTAAAGGTGCTTGCTTGCAAAGCCTTGACAGCCTAGGTTTGATTCCCCAGTACCCACATAAAGCCAGATGCACAAAGTAGTACATCCATCTGGAGTTCATTTGCAGTGTCAAGAGGCCCTATTGCACCCACTCTTTCTCCCTTTAGCTCTGCTTTCAAACAAATAAAAATACTTTTTGTTTTTTTTGAGGTAGGGTCTCATTCTAGTCCAAGCTGACCTGGAACTCACTATGTGAGTGGTGTGCGCCACCATGCCTGGCTAAAAATACTTTTACAAAAGCAAAAAGAATAGACTTTATAAAATGCAACTTTACAAAATACATACATCGGGCTGGAGAGATGGCTTAGCAGTTAAGCACTTGCCTGTGAAGCCTAAGGACCCCGGTTCAAGGCTCAGGACCCACGTTAGCCAGATGCACAAGGGGGCGCACGCGTCTGGAGTTCATTTGCAGTGGCTGGAGGCCCTGGTGTGCCCATTCTCTCTCTGTCTCTGTCTGCCTGTTTATCTCTCTGTCACTTTCGAATAAATAAATAAAAATAATTTAAAAAAATACATAATTTATCACTCAGTCTATAAAACATATGTATCTCATATGTACATAATAGCTATATAGGAGCAGTGTTTGTATCAGTGGAACTCAGCTGGGGTGGTAGAGGTAGGAGGACTGGCACTTCCAGATCATCAGAAAACAATTAGGACTGACAGAGCTAGAGACATTAACATCGACGGAAAAGTTCAAATGTCTTAAGTTCACAATTTCTTTATTTACCATGGGCCTCTTCTCATTCCATTCTCAGAAATCTAACAATCAACCTTAAAAAACACCTCCTAAAGAGATTGGGCGATGTAAGAGATGGCATATAACAGGAAAAGCAAATGAGTATATAATAAAGAAAACTGGAGGGTTTATCAAATGCAAACATGGCAGCGCTCTCTTGAGTGGGGACTGAAATGGGTCTGGAGATGAAAACATCGAGAATATATAGTTGCGTCCCCACCCTTTAATCAGCAGTTTATTTTTCCATGGTTTAATTTGTTATCAGACATCTACAATACAAAGCTACCAAGTGGGAATAAATAATTCTTGTGTGTGTGTGCATATATATATATATATATTTTAGATAGGGTCTCACTGTGAAGACTGGCATCAAATTCGCTCTCCACTTCTGTGTAGCATAATGAAATCTCATCCCACTCCATCCAGGCCAAAGCACATCCACACTATCTACATATCTGTACATGTAGATAAGTTACTAAGCCTTCTCTGATATCAGACCGACTAGCCGTATCAGTGTTTGTGTCCAAAAGACCCCTGTCCTGAACTCTGCATGGTTCCTCTCATGCAACACATCCCAAGAGGAAACAAGTACAGGGTACTTTAACAAAAACAATATTCCCATCGTTGTGACTGCAGCACACCGTTATACTTGCTGTATTCTTTGTTAAATAATATCTGGAGGCTCTGTACCACGGCCCTACTCTGGTTCCAGGCATCCACCCATCCAAGCAGGGTCTCGGCGGATGAGGCAGGGGGACCACCTTAAAGACACGGTCACAGTCAGAGGTGCACTTCGACGGTCAACGACGGGAGGTTGGGGGCCGATGAAGGGACGACGCGCGAGGACACCCAGGGTGTAGAGGAAAGGGAGGGAAGGGCGCAGGAGCCCGAAGGAAGGACCGAGGGCGGCGCACGGCGGTCCGGGAGGTTAGCACCTGGCCATCACCATGGCCCGGGCCGCCATCCCGTGACAGCCGCGGCGGCGAGGTCACAAAGCCAGACCGGACACTTACTTTTGGAGCCCGGGGCCATAGCGCCCTGGTCGCGGAATGGCGAGGCGCACGGCCGCTGAACCCGCTTCTCCGGTTCTCGCTGCGCCGGGATTCGCGCCCAAAATGGCGGCAAGTTTGAATTTGGCGGTCCTGTCAGACGCGGCGTCGGCGCGGAGACTGCCCTGCCACGCCCCCTGGCCGCGTGACGTCAAGAGCAAGCGCCGGAAACTCCGGGCGGCCGCAAGGCGTCGCGCGGGATTGTGCTTCTCGGGGACCGCCATGAGCAAGCGGAACCAGGTGTCGTACGTGCGGCCGGCCGAGCCCGCGTTCCTGTCGCGCTTCAAGGAGCGGGTCGGCTACCGGGAGGGGCCCACGGTGGAGACCAAGGTGAGCCCGAGAGAGCCGCGCCTCTTTCGGCTTCTCGGTGACCCGAGGCCGGGTACTGACAGGTCCTGTTCACCCGCGACCAGCCCCAGGTCGGGTGAGCCTCGGAGCCCTGCCCGGTCCTCCTTGGTTCGTCTCTTGCTCCCAGGGAGCTCGGACACGTGCTGGAAGACGGCCCGAGAGAGGCGAAGTGCCTGTCTCCTGGTAGCGAGTTAGCACAACTTTCCTGTCCTTCCTCACTTGGGAAGCTCACGTCCTGTGAACAAGAGGAATGACAGCGCTGTCCCCTTTCCAGATAGACAGGCCACTCAGTCAAATGACTTCGTGTTCCAAGACGCGATACTGAATGCCTTTAGAGGACCCGGTCTGAATAGAAATAAAATCCCTGCTGTTTCCAGGCTCCATACCTCTAGATAGGGAGAGGAAACACAGTACACCCCCCCCCCCAAGGAGCTTGCTTGATGAAGACAAAAAGAAAATTATACCTATGGCTAGAGAGATGGCTTAGCGGTTAAGGCGCTTGGCTGCACAGCCAGATGCATAAGGGGGTGCTGAAAGGCCCAAGAATTCAGAAGCCCAGAAATACTATCATACTCCAAAGGGAGCTTAAGTGGGCCCCTGCATACCTCAAACTCCAGGCTTTACTCTCTGTTGGAAGCAAGTAAAGAATCCCTCTTCTCATTATATCAGAGCCCGCTCCTAATATAAAACTAGGTAAAAAGGGCATGAGATAGCCTTCAAGGATGGGAAATGAGTAATAAAGTGAACCACTTATTTGGTTTCTGTAAATAACCTGCACTATAAGCCGTAGCAGCCTGCCTCAGACCACCAAGGTTATAGGAGACTGATACCACACTCTGCTAGCCCCACCCAAGACCCTGCGCAAATGCTGACTACCAAGGTCATAGGAGACTGATACCACACTCTGCTACTCCCACCCAAGGACCTGCGCAAATGCTGACCACCAAGGTCATAGGAGACTGGTCCACGAGGGGCTTAAACAAATTAAACTAATTGGCTTAGAAACTATGGAGTGGCACAAACTGACTGGCTTACACCACATGGGCTCCTGATGTTAAAAAAAATGATTGGTCTAATGCACAGTCTTTGTTAGAAACCCTATAAAAACTGTCCCTTTCCTGCATTCGGGGCTCTGCAGTCCTCTACCCCTGCGTGGTGTACGAGTGTGGGCCCCAGCGCACTTGGAATAAAATCCTCTTGCTGTTTGCATCAAGACTGTTTCTTGTGAGTGATTTGGGGTGTCGCCATTTCTGGGCAGAGCGTGGGATCCTCATTCTGGGGGTCTTACAGTGCATGTGTCTGGAGGTCATTTGCAGTCTGAGGCCCTGGAGTGCCCATTTTCTCTCTCTCAAATAAGTAAATAGAATATTTTTTAAAAGAAAATTACTGAAAACACAGTGTGGCACTTGCTGCCTGTGAGCTGTGCACAATTACAGAAGTAGTGAAATTACCAACAGAGGCATTTCTAGAGACTCGAGGTTGCTTGATTAGGAGGTGGCAGTAGGACTGTCTAGACACTGGGGATTTATGGAGAATCAAGAAGGCAAAGCAGGGGATGTGGTCATGAATCTCCAAGTTAGAAAACTTACCAGGCCATGAAAATAGTATGAGACAAAACTGTTAGTAGGCTACATACGCAGAGCTTTATTACCCTGCTTGGGAAACTGGTTCTGTGAGTAAAATAATGAGTTTTTTAAATATAATGTGTGAAGACATTTTGGTTTGCATATCTTTTAGCCCAACAGTTCCTCTTCCAGACATTCTTATATATGTGTCTGAAAATGAGCTTTTATCATTATTTTGTATAACATGTTAAGCTGTCATTGATAAGAAGCAAGGAGAACAGATGTAACTTTGCTCTGAGCAGGCTTTACCATGGACAATTACTCTAGGGTGACTGGCAGGTAAACCTGTTCTCTGATGTGGTGAAGTTAGGCTTTTTGGAGCTAATTGAAAATTCATTTCCTACCACATTTGATAGTTCCCCTCTAACTTTAATAATTACAGTTGCTTGTAAGAGTAGTAGTTATGGGGCTGGAGAGATGATGGCTTAGCAGTTAAGGCATTTGACCACAAAGCCAAAGGATCCCAGTTAGATTCTCTAAGACCTATGTAAGCGAGATGCACAAGGGGGCGCATGTGTCTGGCATTTGTTTGCAGCATCTGGAGGTCCTGGTGTGCCCATTCTTTCCCTCCCTCCCTCTTATTCTGCCCCTCCCTCTTTCTTTGTAGCAAATAAATAAATAAAATATATTTTTAAAAAATGAGTAGTAGTTATGTGGTTCAAGGTTAGCAGTCTACAAGTTATGTTAATATTTCATCTAGAGAATCCAGCCTCCGCTTCCAGATGAAGATGGTGATCACAGTGACAAAGAAGATGAACAGCCTCAAGTGGTCGTTTTAAAGAAAGGAGACCTGACAGTTGAGGAAGTCATGAAAATTAAAGCAGAAATAAGGGCTGAAAAAGCAGGTATGGGGGCTGTCGAGATGGTTCAGAGTTTAAAGGCACTTGATTGCAAAGCAAAACAATCAGACTTCAATTCCCCAGTAACCATGTAAAGCCAGCTGCACAAGGGGCATATGCATCTAGAGTGAGTTTGCAGTGGCTAGAGGCCCTGGCGTGCCCATTCTCTTTCTTGTCTGTCTCCTCTTCTCTCTCCCACTCCTTGCAAAAGAAAAAAGTATGTCTGAAATTGATCTGGTGTTTCTAAGAGCCTGATTATGGAAGAAAAAAAGTATGTCTGAAATTGATCTGGTGTTTCTAAGAGCCTGATTATGGAATGATTTAATGCAGTAGGATGTCTTGTTTAATGGAGATATTCAAACTTACTTGAAGGTCCTTATTTCGAGCTTTGCCTTTGATGCCAGACATATAACCCTGAGTGATTTCATTTCTGAGCTTCAAATTTCTCATATGTAAAATGGAAGCAATAAGTGTACCTACCTTATTTCATTGCTTAGATTAAGTGCATATAAATAAAAGCATCCTATTAAAAAAACAAGGTCAGTCACTCAACAAAGATATGTGTATTAGTGCCTGAAGTGTAATATATAGTATAATGTTTCTTTATTATTCCCAAACATCTGTTACATTGTTTTTGAAGGAAATATTGTAATTCCAAACACCTTTTAAAAATTTTTTTTTTTTTAATTGACAACTTCTATACTTACAGACAAAAAACCATGGACTAAAGGCGTGCGCCGCCATACCCAGCTTCAACTTTGTTTTTGTTGCAGATGAAGAGCCACATCCAGCTGATGGAAGAATCATGTATCGAAAACCAGTTAAGCGTTCCCCAGATGAAAAGTATTCAGGCTTAACAGCAAGTTCAAAAAAGAAGAAAACAAAAGAAGATGGTGCATATAAGCAAGACTCAGTTAAAAAGAATTCACCAAAAAAAATCAAAAACAGTAACCTCCTTTCTTTTGATAATGAAGATGAAAATGAGTAAGTGCAAACATTTTGGACCTAGTTTCCGTTGAAAACAATGAGGGTTTTTGTTTTTTGTTTTATTGAGATGGGGTGTCACTAGCCAAGGCTGGCCTGCAACTCACTATGCAGCCCCTACCTGGCCTTGAACTCATGGTGATCCTCCTACCTCTGCCTCCCAAGTGCTGAGATTAAAGGTGTGCGCCACCATACCTTGTTGTATTTTTTAAAGTAACATTTCTTTTTCTGATTTTTTTTAAGTAAGATCTTATTATAATACAAGTTGCCTGTAGAAAATTTAGAAAACATTTGGAAATTAATGGGAAAAAGTCTTTATCGTTACCCTTCTATCTAGAAATCCAAACTCTAGAAGCTAACTACTGTTAACACTTTGTTGTGCTGGGCATGGTGGTGCACGCATTTAATCCCAGTACTCGGAGAGAGTTAGGAGGATCACTGTGAGTTCTAGGCCATCCTGAGACTACATAGTGAACTCCAGGTCATCTGGGCTAAAGTAAAACCCTACCTCAAAATAAAATAAAATAACATTTTGTTGTGGCCCACGTGTGTTGGATGTGTGTGTGTGTGTGTAAATAATATTTTTAAACAAAATTGAGATTGTATTACATATACTGCTTACATTGTGAACATTTTTCCAGACCAGTATACTTTAAAATCCAACTAAGCCGGGCATGGTGGCACACGCCTTTAATCCCAGCACTCAGGGCAGAAGTAGGAGGACCGCCATGAGTTCAAGGCCACCCTGAGACTACATAGTTAATTCCAGGTCAGCCTGGACCAGAGTGAGACCCTACCTCGAAACACCCCCTCAAAAAAAAAATAAAATAAAATCCAACTACAAAGCCAGGTTTGGTGTTGCACACCTCCAATCCCAACACTTGGGAGGCACAGATAAGAGGAGCACTGTGAGTTCAAGCCATGTCCAGGTCAGCCTGGGCTAGAGGAAGACCCTACCTCAGAAAACAAAATGAAGGGCTGGGGAGATGGCTTAGCAATTAAGCGATTGCCTGTGAAGCCTAAGGACCCTGGTTTGAGGCTTGATTCCCCACGACCCACTTAAGCCAGATGCACAAGGAGGTACATGCACCTGGAGTTCAATTGCAGTGGCTGGATGCCCTGGCATGCCCATTCTCTCTCTCTCCCTAACTGCCCTTCTCTCTCTGTCTGTCACTTCCACATAACATAAATAAATAAAAATTAAAAACTTAACAAGAGAAAAGAACAAAATGAAAATAAAAACTTTTTTTTTCTTTTTTTTTTTTGGTTTTTCAAGGTAGGGTCACACTCTAGTCCAGGCTGACTTGGAACTTATTAGGTAGTCTCAGGGTGATCTCAAACTCATGGCAATCCACCTACCTCTGCCTCCCAAGAGCTGGGATTAAAGGCCTGCGCCACCATGCCCGACTACAACCTCTTAACTATAGAGGATCCCATAATAAACATACCCTCTAAAGCCGGGCATGGTGGCGCAGACCTTTAATCACAGCACTCGGGAGGCAGAGGTAGGAGGATTGCCATGAGTTCGAGGCCACCCTGAGAGACTCCATAGTGAATTCCAGGTCAGCCTGGGCTAGAGTGAGACCCTACCTCAAAAAAACAAACAAACAAAAAAAAACACCCTCTAATATATGTTGCTCAGTAGCAGAACCTGCACCTTGGATGAGGAAATAATATGTCCAGGGATACCTCCCCAGGCATGGTGGCTCATTCCTGTAATCTCAGCACTCGTGAAACAGTCATAACTTTACTTGTTTGTTTTTGAGGCATGGTCCATGTGCCATGCTGGCCTAAAACTCACAAGTAGTTGAGTCAAAGATGACCTTTAACCTCTGGGCCTCCACTTCTGAAATGATGGAACTACAGGCTTACTCCAGCATGCCCAGTTTAGACAGTGTGAAGAATTGAAAGCCAAGCTTTGTACATTCTAGGCATCACTTTACCAGCTAAACCACACCTAGCCCAAATTTTATAAATGTATGTCAATGATTATGCATCACTTTGGCACACTGAGAAAATAAATCGTTATTTTTTCAAAAATGGTGTCTATAAAATTGTCTTGTCTCATTGTAACTGAAAGATTTAATAATGTAAAGTCGCCTCTAGGTAAATTTGGTGCTGCATAAACCAGGACTAAGCTTGGAGTATAACTCTTGGTTTTTCTAGTTTTGTTTTGGGATTTTTTGTTTGTTTTTAGACAGTGTCATTCTGTAGCTCAGTGTTGCAGTTACCTTTGTATTGCTGGGCAAACATCTACTAGAACAGCTTATGGTATATATGTGATCAAGCTCGAGCAGGCCCTGAAGGTACGAGTAAATTACATGAGGAAGTTGCCCAAATGCCTGTGGTTGCTACTCCTGTTACAATGCCTTCTGTTCTCAAGCATGCACTTATGGCGTCATGAGGTGTGCCCTATGATCAGTTGACCAAGGAGGAGAGGACTAGGGTATGGTTTACAGATGGTTCAGCACATTATGCAGGTACCTCCCAGAAGTGGACAGCTGTAGTATTACATGCTCTTTCTGGGACAAGTCTGAAGGACTGTGAAGGGCAATCTTCACAATGGGCAGAACTTCAGGCAGTGCATATGATTGTGCATTTTGCTTTGAAAGAAAAATGGCCAGATGTGTGGTTATACATTGTTTCATGGGCTATGGCCAATGGCTTGGCTGGATGGTCCAAGATGTGAAAGGAGCCCAATTGGAAAATTGATGAGAAGGACATTTGGAGAAGGTGTATGTGGATAGAACTCTCTGAGTGGACAAAGGTATAAAGGTACTTGTGTCCTATGTTAATGTTCATCAGAAGGTGACCTCATCAGAGGATGACTTTAATAAGTCGATAAGCTGACCTGTTCTGTGGATAGTGGTCAGCCTCTTTCCTCAGCCACCCTGTCATTGCCCAATGGGCCCATTAACAAAGTGGCCATGGTGGCAAAGATGCCAACTATGCATAGGCCCAACAACATGAACTTCTACTAAGGCTGACCTGGCTACAGCTACTCCTAAGTGCCAAATTTGCCAGCAGCAGAGACTAACTCTGAGCCCCTGATATGGTAGTATTACTTAGGGTGACCAGCCAGCAACCTGGTGGCAGGTTGACTACATTGGACCACTTCCATCATGGAAAGGGCAACATTTTGTCCTTATAGGAATAGACACTTATTCTGGATATGCCTTTCCTGCACGTAGTACTTCTGCCAAAATTACCATCCATGGATTTACAGAATGCCTTATCCACAGTCATGGCATTTCGCATACTATTGCTTCTGACCAAGGAACTCACTTCACAGCCAAGGAAGTACAGCAGTGGGGTCATGGTCATGGAATTCACTGGTCTTACCATGTGGCCCACCATCCTGAATCAGCAGGCTTGATAGAATGGTGGAATGGCCTTTTAAAGAAACAGCCACAGCACCAGCTAGGTGGCAATAGCTTGGAGGGCTAGGGGAGTTTCCTCCAGCAGGCAGTATATGCTCTGAATCATCGTCCTATATAAGGTACTGTTTCTCCTACAGCCCGGATTCATGGGTCCAGAATGAAGGGGTGGAAATGGGAATGGTCCCACTTACCATCACACCAAATAACCCATTAGCTAAATTTTTGCTTCCTGTTCCCGCAACCTTATGCTCTGCTGGCCTACATGTCTTGGTTCCAGAGGGAGGAGTGCTTTTACCAGGAGACACGAAGAACCTTCCATTGAACTGGAAGCTAAGACTTCCCCTGGTCACTTTGGGCTCCTAATGCCCTTGAGTGAACAGGCTGAGAAAGGAGTTAAAGTGATAGCAGGGATAATTGATCCAGATTACTAAGGGGAAATTGGACTGCTCCTCAGGACTGCCCAGATTTTTCAGTAATGAAGTTGTCGGTCACCCCTCCAGGTAAAGAATGAAGACCTGCAGAGGTGCTTGCTGAAGGTGGAGGAAATACAGAATAGGTAGTAGAAGAAGGTAGTTACAAATACCAGCTAAAGCCACATGAGCAGGTACAGAAATCAGGCTGGTAATTGCAATGTTTCTGTCCTACCTTGATACAGAGTGTTTGTACATATCTACACCAATATTAAGATTATATCACTAGCTAATTGTTGAATTTATATTAGACGTGTTATATAAGAGACTAAGCATTCCTCAAGTAACCTTGCTTTGTGTTGGAAGATTTTTGCGGTTCCAGTTGTACCTGGGATAGTTATGCCACATTAGGCAGATCATGAGCTTCTTACTGTTTTCATTTGGAAATTAAGTATGATGTAAAGAGATAAGGTTTGGTGTCAAGTTGACAAGGGTTGGACATGTGGTAGGTAAGGTGTTGTCAACTTGATCTGTTTATTAATCCACAGAAATCCCTTTTGGGTGGGTCACAGGTTGTTTCCAGGAAGAATCAACTGAAGGAGGAAGTCCTTTCCCCAGAGAGAGTCCTCCCCAGAAAGGGCAGCCCCGCTCAGAGGGGGTCTTTATATAAGGAAGCTCTGGGAGAAAAGAGCCCCTTCCTTCTAACCACTTGGCTGCTGGAGCTGCTTGCTGCCTTCCAGTGTGGAGTGAAGACCAGCATCAACTGAAGTCCCACGCGTGGATCAAAACCCAGTGGCTCCTCAGGAAGCCTCCAGACCTTCAGTGCTGGATTGGGACTGCTGAGGCATCTGGCCACGTGAACTGAGCCGCTACCAGGTTCCTTGATTCTTGGGCCTGCAACTGCTATTGGACTACTGTAAGATAATCCAATAAATTCCCTTTTTAATATAATTCATTCTAGCAGTTCTCTTCCTCTAGATAACCCTAATACACCATCCCATGCCTAGCATAAACCAGTGCTTTCCTCCACCATGAGTAGTCCTGCTTTCCCACTCAAAGCCAAATCTCTCCTGACCTCGTTTTCTTCTTAGATTCAAGGTGCCCTCAGGTTTTACAAGGTCAGGAAAAATCAGAGCTACTTAGCCTTCTTCAGTGGCTTTTCTGGAGAGATCAGCCTAAATCTTGCTAGAGATCTTATGTGGTGAATGCATTTAGACTGTTGTTGTTTCTGACACATCAAAGGGCAACTTCCACATTGGGAGGCCACCCCAGGTGGGAGCATGGCTAGAGCAGCTCAAGCACAGGGAGGCACCATAAACCCCACACTACATCAGAACTTTTGCCACTTTCACACCAATAGGGATCAACCAGAAAAACAATCTCACACCACCAGCCAGTCACATGGTTGGAAGTTTGGCATATAATGAAGAAAACAACTTCTAATTTAGAAAATACTACCTCAAGGTGTACAAGTCCTATGGAAAGAAAGAGACAAGCTTTAAAAGCTGAAACTTCCTTTCTATCCTGCATTACACCAGTAGCCACTGGGAGTGTGGGCTCTGTATTCCCCAAGCTCCTACCTCCATCTCTGATATTTTCCATCACAGTACAGCAGACCTACCTGTATCATCATTCTGTACATATCAATCTCCTCACTTGCCTGTCTCTAAGTCATTCTCTACAGAAACTTATAAAGGCCAAGATTATTCACCACTTTGGAGGTCCTGGTGTCTAAAAAGTACTGAACTGTGTCTGAAGAATTTTCCACATTCAGTGCACTCTTAAGGCTTCTCAACTGTGTGAATTCTGTAATACTAAGGTGTGCATACTTGCTGGAAGGTTTCCTCACATGCACTACACTTGCAAAGCTTCTCACCAATGCGAGCCCTGTGATGTTCAGTAAGAGATGAGCTATGAGCAAGGGTCATTCTCTCCAGTATGAATTCTCATATGCTCAATGAGACAAGTGTTCAGATTAAAACCCTTTCCACGTCCAGTGCATTTATAGGGTTTTCCCCAGTGTGACTTCTCTGATGAATAAGGCAAATATTCTTGAGGAAATCTTTACCAGATCCATTGCATTTGTAGGCTCTCTCCTGTATGAATTTGCTGATGCTTAATAAGTGGGGTTCTCTTGAGTTTGCCTTGCCATACTCCTTTGATTTGCAGGATTTTTCTCCAGTATGAATGCATTGAATGTTTTTAAGAGATGGGCTTTGACAAAAGGCTTTGCCACATTCCTTACAATGATTGGATTTCTCTCCAGTATGAATTCTCTGCTGCTGACAGGTTAGCCTTTGTTTTGAAGGTTTTCCCACATGCATCATGAGATTTGTCCCCAGTATGAATTCTTTGATGTTGTGTAAATTATGTTTACGGGAAAAGCCACATTCTTTGCATGAACAAGGCTTCTCACCAGTGTGAATTTTGTGATGACAAGATGTATAATCTGACTGCCTTTTCATATCTACATTTACAAGGTTTGTCTTCATTGTGAATTCGCTGGTGCTCACTACATTGCAAGTGACTGCAGAAAGAATTTCCACATTACATTTATACAGTGTCTCTTCAATGTGGATTCTTCAATGCAGAGTAAGAAATGATTGGTACTGAAACCTTTTTCCACACTGCTCACATCCATGTGGCTTCTCTGCACTGATTTGTAGATGTTGGATGGCTGGGCTATGACTAAAAGCTTTCCCACATTCCTGACATCAATAGGATTTCTCTCTAGTATGAGTTCTCTGATATTGTGCATGACACTCATGACACATCCAAGATTTTACCTGTGTGGAGAAAGCTGAAGATTTACCTTGGTCCTTGTTTCCCACTGGTGCAGGCTTTCTCCTGTAGACCCTAAACTTTTCTTAAAACTATACTCTGGACTAATCATTTCAGGAGATGCTTTCTTGTGAATCAAAGTCATTCCCCCAAAGCTCCATCCTGGAACATGCATTCCTTAACAATCTTGCTGGCAGAGTTTTCCTTCATTCCCTCACATGCATGTTTTTCATCAAATACAGAATCTGGCATTCATCCTCTTGAAGTCTGGTTATGATCCCTCATGGATTAATTACATAAATATCCTGTACTGGAGCATGTTTGTTCTTCCAATCTGAGAAATATGACTAGTGAGTACCTCTTATGTAGGGCAGGATAGAAGTCCTTCCCCTATGTGACCCTAATGTTCCTAAGTCTGAGGGACTGCCTGTGAGTAAGGATTGATACAAAGCTACCATGGCAAATAACTAACCACCTCAAGAAAATCAAGGCAACGTAGATAGATTCAAAATAAGAGACAATCCATATACTAGAATGCAAATACTAGGGTTAGAGCAAAATAGGAAATAAGAATGGTTCATATCCAAAGACTGAATAGTGGGAGAACATAAAAAGGAAGTGCCAGAAATTAAAGTGAGCAGCAGCAGAAAATGGACCAAAAGATAACCCATATCTGCCCCTAACATCTCTGCAAATGACAGCATCACCTGAGCTTCATCCAGTTTCTTTAAAAGTTTCCATAGTCAAGGGCTGAAGGGATGGCTTAGTGGTTAAGGAATTTGCCTGCAAAGCCAAAGGGCCCAAGTTTGATTCGCCAGGACACACATTAACCAGATGCACAGGGTGGCGCATGCATCTGGAGTTCATTTGCAGTAGCTGGAGGCCCTAATGCACCCATTCTCTCTCTCCCTTTCTTCCTGTCAAATAAACAAACTATATATATCTTTGCTTTGATTAGAAAATACTCCTAGAAAACTGAGCCCTGCTCATATGGTAGGAAATTGAGATCTCACTATCCAAGTAAAGAGAAAATTGAGGAGCTATTCCTGAGTAAAGTATGTAGGAACTCACAGAAAACCTCTCAGGATAATAGCACAATTCCTACAGTGGTTAAAGGAGCTTGCATGCAAAGTCTGATGACCTAGGTTTTATTTCCCAGTATCCAAGTAAAGCCTGAAGCAAAAGTGGTGTGTGCATCTGGAGCTCCTGTGCAATGCAGGAGGCTCTGGCATGCCCATAATCACTGTTCATCTGTCTTCCTACCCCCAAATAAAATATCTTTAAAATATAACAAATAGGACTGGAGAGAGAGCTTAGCGGTCAATGTGCTTACCTGTGACGCCTAAGACCTCATGTTTGAATCTCTAGGTCCCAGGTAAGCTAGACACACAGTGATGCACAGGCACAATGCTACATACGTGTACAGGGGGCACACATGTCTGGAGTTCGTTCACAGGAGCTGAAGGCCCTGGTATGCCCATTCCATCTCTCTCTCAAATATGTAAATAAAAAATAAAATGTAAGCCAGGTGTGGTGGTGCATGTCTTTACTCCCAGCACTTGGGAAGAAGTAATAGGATCACCATGAGTTCAAGACCACCCTGAGACTACATAGTGAATTCCAGGTCACCCTGAGCTAGAGTGAGACCCTACCTCAAAAAACCAAAATAAATAAATAATAAAATAAAACATAGACACGCAAGTAAAAAAAAAATAGTATCCACCAAGAAACCATAAATACTATCTATCCAGGATATAGCTAACCATATCTCAGAAGACTTCCACAGAGAATTAAGGGCAATGGCTTGGCAAAAGCTTCCCAGAACCTTGTAGAAATAGTTCAGATGATGAGATTCTGATAGTTCTCTGGATAGTGAGACAAGTCATGACAGGCTGAGAAGTATGGCTTTCCTAAAAATGCTATCACTTGAAATCAAAACCACCCAGCGAAAGTCCTCTTATTATTACCTCTCAGGTGGCATTTGGATACAGTTAACTATCTTAATGGGCATACAACTATTGGGGCAATAAAGATACATATGAAAAAAAACTATGTCCATTATCATTTGTTTTAATTCTACTTTTTTTCAGAGTTTGCCAACTACCAACCATTTTACTATATATTTTAAAGCAGTCGATCTTCTGAAAAAGTCATAGCATTGTTTGAATATTTCTTAAAGCAAAGCAAGGATGAGTAAAAAGTATCACATAGTAAAATAAAATAATGTAATAAATAGAGCCAGGCATGGTGGCACAGGTCTTTAATCCCAACACTCAGGAGGGAGAGATAGATGGATCACTGTTAATTCAAGGGCACTCTGGGAATACAGAGTAACTTCGAGGCCACGTGGGCTATAGGGAGACCCTACTTCCAAAAAAAAAAAAGTTTAAGACTACTCATCCAGTATGTAGTCTTGTGAATGTTTAGCACATAAAGGTTGCATTTTGTTGGAATCCAATCATACTTATGTAGAAGTTCCCAAATTATTTTCCTCAGCTGAGCCTTGTGAAGAGTAATGGACCCCTGGACTGATCAATTTTAAAGATTATGACACTGCCTATGTATTCTCCAGAATTAATCCAGTTCTTGGAGACCCCCACTTAATGAGGCATCCTTGAGCCCAGCAGGAGTGGCTCCCGCTGGCAACCTCAGGAGTCAAGAGGATTGCTACGTGTTCAACGCCAGGCTTGGTTGCTTAGTGAGCTAGAGTACCACCAAACCACACTCCACATACAAAGTTTTGAGCTTCGGTGCAGGATGGGTTGGGTGTAAGTTTGTTCCAGACCAACACTTCAAAGCCCCAGGTATTGTTTGCAGAAACCAGCGTAGTGCTTGATCAGTCGTTCCTCACTCACTTATTAATATTAATGCATTTGCTAAGCCATTTTCTTAGGTGTGTCCTTACCCACACCTTGATGTGAGCCCTGGGGCTGCAGCACTGAGGCTGTGGATGAGCCCCACATCTCGGGAGGTGGAGCCTAGCTGGCACAGGGACTGGCCAAGGGAATGCAATGGAATGGCTTGGATACAGAAGCCTCTGGACTGACCAGCCATGGGGGTGGAACCACTCCTTTCCCTTCCTAGGCCTCTCAGAGACATCCCAAGGCTCTGCGTGGGTGGTGACTCTGGATACTGTACCACCTGAGGCTTAGGTTGATATTACTAACCTATATTAAGATTACAGGTGGAAGAAATGGCTTAGCAGTTAAGGATCTTGCATGTGAAACCTAAGGAACCATGTTCAACTCCCCAGAACCCACCTCAGCCAGACACACAAGGCAATGCATGTATGTACAAGGTAGCGCATGCATCTGGATTTCCATTATGGTGGCTGGAGGCCCTGGTGCAACAACAGTAACAAAAATTGAGGAAAACTACGCTAAGCAAGCACCTTTAACTTGAGCCATCTCTGTAACTGTTGTCTCTGTAACTCAGGCGTAAAGTGCTTGCCTAGCATGCACAAAACCCAGCTCACTTCCCATAAACATCAAAGCAAAACCGCAGTGAGAATGGAGAAAGAGAATAAGGGAGGGGAGGGAAGGGAGGTGGAAGAGAGAAAGAGTAAGAGGGGAGGGGAGGGGAGAAAGAATGAGAGGGGAAGGAGGTGAAGGGAAAATCAAACTAACTGTCATACAATGTCATTGAATAAAGCACTAGGGAACTGAATAAACCAAGAAAAAGAGATTTTAATAACTTCCAAGCATGAAGGTAGGGGAAGTGGTCACTAAAATATGCATGTTATTTACTAATTCTCAAAGAAATAATCAGATTAGAGACTAGATTCAGACATCTAATTAAGTCACACTAACTCTAAGCAGTGATATATCATTAATTTCTGGAGAAATATTTCAATACAGAATTCCAAATTCAATCAAATTACCAATCAAGCATCAGGTCAGAAAGATACATTTGCCACATAAACATGGAATTTCCCCTTCCATCTTCTTGGCAAGTGACTTGCAGCCAATGAGGGAGTAAACAAAATGGAAGATATGTGACACAGGAAACAATTGAATCAAGCACGATAACAAGGCAAGAGGCAAAAGAGCATCAAAGACAGACTAGAGCAGGATGCTAGGGAATATGCAAAAAGAAAGGGGGGGATAGTAACTCAACACAATATCTAATTGGATGGAGAATTTGGAACTGACTGAAGGCAACTGGAGGCCTGAAGAAGTGGCTCAGAGGTTGAAGGTGCTTGATGGTAAAGCTTGATGGCTCAGGTTTGATTCCCCACTACCCACATAAAGCCAGTTACATGAAGTACATGGGACACCACACCTACTTTTAAATTTTATTGCAGTTTTTTGTTTGTTTGTTTGTTTTTGCTTTTTGAGGTAAGCTCTCACTCTATCCCAAGCTGACCTGGAATTCAATGTAATCTCAGGGTGGCCTTGAACTCTCAGCAATCCTACCTCTGCCTCCTAAGTGCTGAGATTAAAGGTATGAATAAATAAATATTTTAACTAAAACAATTTAGGCATTCCATTCTACCTCTTCCCTCTTTAATCCTCTTACTAGAAAAGCTCTGCCGTTTTTCCCCTAAACATCACCACAGCATGAGAATGAGATCTGCTGGGCCTGGGCAGAATGAGAGCAAACATGGACATATCTCCCAGACAAGCTTTATTCTTGGACTCTTTGCTGGGAACACACATCTCACGCAAAGGAATGTGACGAAATTTGGAGTGGAACTGTTCAGAGTACCAGCCAGTCTTAGCAAGTGGATGTAGCTGGTGTGGAGGGCCTCTATCATTCCTTCAATATCTATGTAGCTGAGCAGAAGGGGGAAGAGTCAGAAGGGACTCATCACTGACCCCTAGAACTCTGCACTAGTAAGAAGTATAGACAAGGGAAAGGCTGGTTCTTACTTCATTTCAGTTTTTCAAGGTAGGGATTCGCTCTGGCCCAGGCTGATCTGGAATTTACTATGTAGTCTTTGCATGGCCTCAAACTCATGGTAACCCTCCTATTTCTGCCTCCCAGAGTGCTGGGATTAAAGGCGTGTGCCACCACGCCCAGCTTGTTGCTGAACTTTTTTAAATTACCTAGGGACTGGACACCTTATAGAAGTATTGAATTTGTAATTGTAACCCCAATGATTTCCCTAACTAGTTGTTTATTCACCCAGAATATAAATTTAAAGCTCCAGAATGCAACCAGGCAGACAACCTGCCTGCTGTTCAATTAATTCCCTGTGTAAAAAAAAAGCAAAATCCACTTTTCCCCAATAGGCCCATTATCAGGTAACTAAAAAATGACCCATTCCCTAAGAAAGCCACATCCCATTTCAGAAATAAGACAGGTTAGGCCAGTAGAGTTCAGAGAAGGTCCTCCTTGCCTTTAGGGGCTTGAGTTTGGTTTTCTCAGTTTGCCTCTGAAATGCTAGGGCCATCTCCCTGGAAACTAGGATGTTCACAATGGAGGAAGCAGCAGCACAGAGGTGTCTGATGTAGGGCGGAGAAGGAGTCTGAGCAAGCTGAAGATCGTTCTCTTCTTTTCCTTGCTATTCAAAGAGGTGGGTTCTGTGGTGTCGCATGAGGTGTGAGTTAGAAATGAAAGCCGCCCCACACTTTGCACACTCGTAGGGCTTCTCCCCAGTGTGGGTTCGCTGGTGCACAGTGAGGCTTGACCTCTGCCTGAAGGCCTTACCACACTCATTACACGTGTAAGGTTTTTCCCCGTTATGGATTCTCTGGTGAATAAGTAAGTATGAGCTACATGTGAAGGCCTTACCACACTCATTACACACGTAAGGGAGGTCTCCACTGTGAATTCTCTGATGGACAATAAGGCAAGAGAGCTGACTGAAGGCTTTTCCACACTCACTGCAGTCATAAGGTTTCTCTGCAGTGTGGATTCTCTGGTGCACAATAAGGTGTGAAAAACAACTAAAGGCTTTCCCACATTCTTTACACTTGTATGGCTTCTCACCAGTGTGGCTTCGCTGATGTACAATGAGATTTGCACTTTGAGTGAAGGCTTTGCCACAGTCACTGCAGGCAAAGGGCTTCTCCCCAGTGTGGATCCTCTGGTGGACAATAAGGTTTGAACTCCGAGTAAATGTTTTTCCACACTCATTGCATTCATAGCATTTTTCGGTGATATGGACTTTCTGGTGCCGTGCAAGCTGTGAGCTGTAACTGAAGGCTTTCTCACATTCACTGCACTTAAAATTTTTTTCTAAAGAGTGAATTTTTTGATGCACAGTCAGATTTGAACTCTGAGTGAAAGCTTTCCCACATTTTGCACAAACATAGGGTTTCTGTCCAGTGTGGATTCTCTGATGCACAACAAGGTTTGCACTCTGAATGAAGGCCTTCCCACACTCATGACACTCAAAAGGTTTCTCTCCAGTGTGGATTCGCTGATGCACAACAAGGTTTGCACTCTGACTAAAGCCTTTTCCACATTCACTGCATATAAAAGGCTTTTGCCCAGGCTGCATTTTCTGATTTTTAACAGGGCCAGAACCAAGCCCGTATTTCCCCCCAGCCTTCTTACAAGTGTGGTCCTCCTTTTCTTTAAAACTTTCAGATAATGAACAGTCTCTCACAGTCACTCGTCGGGAATCACTTTTCTCCCTCAACATTCTCCGTCTCTGGAACACATTTCCGTTCTCACGGGCTTCTCCTAATTCAGGTCCTTGAGGGTCACTTTTCTGGATTCTTCCTGCTATCAGGGAGTTTTCAGCTTCACCACAGACTTCAGTTTTAGGAACCCATAATGGCAGCTTCTTAGTTCCATCCTCTGAACCAGGAAACAGAAAAAACAATGTTAGCTTTCTCTGGCCTAGAAAAGGAATCGACTAAGCACTTCAACATCAGGAAATGTGTGACTTCACCTTTGCAAATTGATTTTAACAAAAGGATCCCTCACACTACTCTGTAGCTCTTCTGCTGGCTCTGTGCTCAGACCCACGCCTGGTGCAGAAAGCACTGATGCTTGGGTTTCTCAGCATGTCCAGTTGCCTCCATATAACCTGCCATGGTTTCAGCAGTGTCCCTCTCAGGCTCATGTGTTGAATGTATGGTCCACACTGTTGATGCCATCTGAGGAGGTTTGGAAACTCTGTGTCCTTGGTCCTTTCTTTGTTCTCTGCTCCTTGTTTACTACGAGATGACACCTTCCTCCTCATGTTCCTGTTGCCATGGTATTCTGCTCAAGCAACATTGGACTGAAACCATTAGCTAAAATAAATTCATCTTTCCTTAAGCTGTCTCTGTCACCTGTAAAAAAGCCTAACACCGACCCTTAGCCTACTGCAGCAAAACTCATTTCCACACCATGCTCCTCTTGCTTATCTCAAGACAGATCTAACAACTGCAATCAGCCAATCAGCTTTTCCCTTGACTTGCCTTTCTTTCTTTTTTTTTTTTTTTTAGTTTTTCGAGGTAGGGTCTCACTCTAGCCCAGGCTGACCTGGAATTCACTACGGAGTCTCAGGGTGGCCTTGAACTCAAGGCGATCCTCCTACCTCTGCCTCCCGAGTGCTGGGATTAAAGGCGTGTGCCACCACGCCTGGCGACTTGCCTTTCTTGTATGTATGTGTGCATGCATGTTCATGCCTATAGGTGCATGTATGTTTGTACAAATGGAAGCCAGAGGTCAATGTCTCTTCCTCAATCACATTGCACCTTACTTTATGAGACAGGGGTTTACAGTCACCCACTGCCATGGCTAGTTTTTAGTTATTTAATTTTTTGTTTTATTTATTTATTTATTTGAGAGTGAGACACAGAGAGAAAGGCAAATATATATAGAGAGAGAATGGGCATCCCAGGGCCTCCAGCCACTGCAGACGAACTCCAGACGCATGTGGCCACTTGTGCATCTGGCTAACGTAGGTCCTGGGGAATCGAGCCTCGAACCAGAGTCCTTAGGCTTCAGAGGCAAGCACTTAACCACTAAGCCATCTCTACAGCCCCCATGCCTAGTTTTTATATGGGTGTTTGGGATCCAAACTCAAGTTCTCATACTAGTACAACAAGAATTGAACCAACTGAACCATTCCCATCCCCAGATTTTGGGATATGTGGATATAAATAATGAGATATCTTAGGGATAGAGCACAAGTCTAAACATGAAAATCATTTATGTCCACATACATCTAATACACTTAACCTGAAGGTAATTTTGTGCAATGGTTTTGCTGTGGATGTATATGTATAGTGTGTGGACTTGGGTGTGCAGATGCACACTGTGCAAAGCCAGAGAACACTGCATTTCCTCCTCTACTGCTCTTCCACTTTATTTCCTTGAGAAAATACTCTCTCGGTCAACCTGGAGTTCACCAATTTCCAGTCAGACCAGCTGAAGCAAGTCCCACTGCCGGGTCACAGGCGAGCATGGCCACACCCAGCTTTTTACATGGGTGCTGAGGATCCTCGTGAATGCACAGCAAGTGCTCATACCCACTGAGCCACTCCCCAGGCCCTCATGCACTACCTTTTAGAATGCTTTCATTTTGATTATAACCAGCTACAGGAGATATGATGTCAGTGTGAATTTTCTGCATGTCAGTATTCAAAAAGTACTTGTTGGATGAATGCACCAGCTTACATAAGAGGAAGCAGAGGTCCAAAGAGAGAAAGGACTCCCTCAAGCCTGAGTTAAGAGGAAAGACAGGGCCATCGCATGGGCCAACATGTACTACAAGTACAGCGGCTTCACGCAGAAGCTGGCCAGAACATGGGCTTCCAAAGCCTACAGCCTGCAGGGTTTAAAGCCTGTGGTCTCCGTAGAAGCACCACCCATAATATTTGCAACACCAACTAAGTTGACCTCCAGTTTGACTCCATATGACGAGGCTTGCCTGACCAGATGCTTTACCAGACCACCATGGCGCTGACTCTGGGCGGGACCATCTACTACTGCCTGGTCACCCTCTACATGGCCTACCAGCCCAGAAACAAATGAGCCCAACTGCAAAGGACTGCTTTGCTTTTTGACTTAAACACTTTGAACATTCAGTTTTCATTGTTTCTGGTTTTTGTGTTTTGTTTGTTTTCCACTTGGATGGTCTACTCAATATTCTTACAAAACAAAAGAAATGAAATGATGACAGTATTTTGGTTTGAGTATGAAATGCATATGGCCTGTCAGATGTCAGAGTTTAGTTGACAGTTAAACTGTTGTCAAAAGAAACAGTGCTGCGCTCTGTGCTGGGCTCTGATTTCCCTGGAGGCTCGGGATGAAGGCTGCTTACAGGCTCATCAACACCAGCCTGTGCTCAGGTCCTCAGGGACGTGGAATTGTGTTTGTAAATACAGATGCCTTTCTGGATTTAGATGGGATTGAGGAAGCAAGACAAAAGCCAAGGCCAGGCCTGTGAGATGAGAGGTTTGAGTTAGTCACATTGGGAGTTTTTCCATCTTGCAGTAAAGTGACAGGAGGAATTCTTTGCAGCTTACCTCTCTTCACAGTCAGTTTGATTCAAAGGATTATTTGCCTCGCCCCAGATCTTGGGGGAAATGTGTGTAATGGCCATGCATTTTCCGTCATGGGAACAGAGAAACACCTGTTTAGTCTGTTTTGTTAATATAATTCTCCTTTACCTTATAAAAATGTTACAATTTTAAATTATGACTTATTTGGTTGTGGAATAAATAATGAATAAAAAATTTTTAAGTTTGAAAAAAAAAAGAGGAAAGACAACTACACTCCGGTCTCCAAACTCTCAGAGCTCAATGCTCCCGCCATTATCCACTGCTCTGGAAATGGCCAACAGCCACTGGGGAGGAGCAGGGACTTGAGGTAAGAGGCAGCGAAAGAACATGGTGATCATTCCTAGTAAACAGTTTGGCTCTTAGAATTAATACTGCAAATGGCAGATAAAGCAAGAGGACAGGAGAATACACCAAAGAATGAAGAGAGATTGTGCAGCATGTGGAAACTAAGTAAAATCGAGACAAGAAAATGAAAAGAGCTGATGCTACCTTTCCCATGACACTAGTTTGCCTGGCTGGGAGGATACTTGGCTGAAATCATTCAGACGCAGGCTTGCAGGGGGCCAACTCATGAGACAGCAGAAGGGTTCATGCCAATCAGCTGGGCAATGGCTTCTGCAACACAGGACTCATGGCTGCCACATTCCTGACCTCCTCCACAGGTGCTTGTGCCACAGCCAATTAAGACTTTTATTTCTAAAGCAAAAGCAATGCCTCATTTTTTAGCATATCAATTCTCTTACAGTCAGTAAAGGTTAATATTTTCATCTGCTTATTGCATATTTTTATATTTTCATTTCTGTACTTGGGAATATGAACTACCATTTTTTTAAAAATTTTATTTATTTTTATTTGAGAGAGACAGAGAGAAAAAGGGAGAGAGGAAAGAATGGGCGTGCCAGGGCCTCTAGCCACTGCAAACAAACTCCAGATGCGTGCACCCCCTCTGGGTCCTGGGGAAATCGAGCCTTGAACCAGGGTCCTTAGGCTTCACAGGCAAGTGCTTAACCACTAAGCCATCTCTCCAGTTCTGAACTACCAATTTTTAAATCTCCTTTTTACTCCCCATACTAACAATTTGTAATAGCTCTTTATGTGCTAAATGCATTTTTAACATTAAAAAAGACATCTAGGGGCCAGGCATGGTGGCATATGCCTTGCCTTTAATCCCAGCACTTGGATGGCAGATGTATGAGCATCGCTGTGAGTTTGAGGACAGCCTGATACTATATAGTAAGTTCCTGGGCATCCTGGAGTAGAGGAAGACCCTACCTTGAAAACCAAAACAAAACAAAAAAGATATCCAATGGCCTGGCATGGTGGCACATGCCTTTAATCCCAGCACTCAGGAGGTACAGAGGTAAGAGGATTACTGAGTTCAAAGGTAGCCTGAACTACAGAGTGAGTTCCAGGTCCACCTAGACTAGAGTGAGATGCTACCTTAGGAAATAAATAAATAAATACATAAAAAGACATTTAGAACATACATGCTAAGTCCCAGCTTAAAGCCGGGTGATAATCAACACTACTTCCCTGAAGACCAAATATTGACCTTCATTATGTCATATATATATATATATATATATATATATATATATATATATATATATATATATATAATTTGTTTGTTTGTTTGTTTTTACCAGGTAGGGTCTCACTCTAGTCCAGGCTGACCTGGAACTCACTATGTAGTCTCAGGGTGGCCTTGGACACACGGTAATCCTCCTACCTATGCCTCCCAGAGTGCTGGGATTAAAGGTGTACACCACCATACCTGGTTGTTTTGTTTCCTTCTTGAGGCTGAGTCATTGGCCTGATGTGCACCAAGCAGTGGAGACAGGCTGGCTAGGAAGCCTCAGGGGTCCTCCTGTCTCCACACCCCCAGCCCCAGGACCACAGGCATCCCCCACCATGCTGCCATTTTTACAGTGGTTGTAAGGATGGAACTCTCGCCCTTATGCTTGCAAGGTAAGCACTTTACAGACTGAGCTATCTCCCAGACCAACCATCATTATGTGTGGTGGGCCTGCCAAACAAATCCCTCCAGAATTTGCACAAGGTCCTGTAAAACCATACACCAAAAATAAAAAGAAGAAAAAAAAAACAATGGCCAGCCGTGGTGGTGCATGCCTTTAATCCCAGCACTCAGGAGGCAGATGTATGGCTGTGACTTTGAGGCCACCTGGAGACTACATAGTGAATTTCAGGTCAGCCTGGACTACAGAAACTCTACCTGGAAAAAAAAAGTAGACCTCTGTGGAGTTTCTTGAAAAGCATCCCAAGAGATGACTCTTCATAGCCAACTTCTCTTGCAAACTATGGTGACTACAAAGTGTTTGAGGATAAATTTGCAGCTGGGCATGGTGGCTTACATCTTTAATCCCAGCACTTGGGAGGCAGAGGTAGGAGAACTGTCATGAGTTTGAGGCCACCCTGAGACTACAGTGAATTCCAGGTCAGCCTGGGCTAGAACAAGACCCTACCTTGAAAAAAAAAAAAACATAAATTTGGGGCTGGAGAGAGAGATGGCTTAGCAGTTAAGATGTTTGCCTACAAAGCCAAATGACCTACGTTCAACTCCCCAGGACCCATGTAAGCCAGGGTGAATGTACCTGAAGTTTGTTTACAGTAGCTAGAGGCCTTGGCATGCCCATTCTCTCTACATACATGCCTATTTCTCTATCTCTCTCTCAAATAAATAAATAAAAATGAAATATTTTTTTAAAAAGCCAGGTGTGGTGGCACACACCTTTAATCCCAGCACTCGGGAGGCAGAGGTAGGAGTATCTCCCTGAGTTTGAGGCCACCCTGAGACGACATAGTGAATTCCAGAAGAGCCTGAGCTAGAATGAAACCCTACCTCGAAAAAAAAAAAAAAAAAAGATAAATTTGGAGCCCAGCATGGTGATGCATGCCTTCAACTAAAGGCTAAAGTAGGAGAGATCACCATGAGTTCAATGCCAGCCTGGACTACGGTGAGTTTCAGGTCAACGTAGGCTGGAGTGAGAACCTGCTTCAAATCAAATAAATCAAATCAAATAAAGGTTAAAAGGGTAAATTCGGGAGCCAGGGTTAAGGACATGGTCTGAGTTCAGTTTCCCAGTACCCACATAAAGCCAGAAACAGGGCTACAGAGATGGCTCAGTGGTTAAGGCGTCTACCCATGGAGCCTGACAACCCGGATTTGATTCTCCAGTACCCATGTAAAGCCAAATGCACAGGGTGGAACATGCATCTGGAGTTCATTTGTAGTAGCTAGACACACTGGTGTGCCCAATCTCTCTCACTGCTTACAAATATGTAACTAAATAAATAAAATGTTTAAATACAGACACACAAACTGGCTCTTGCAACTGGAGTTCAGTTGCAGCAGCAAGATGCTTTGGTACACACACCCTCACACAAACTGTATCAAATAAATAAATAAAGGCTGAAGGGCTGGAGAGATGGCTTAGCGGTTAAGCGCTTGCCTGTGAAGCCTAAGGACCCCGGTTCAAGGCTCAATTCCCCAGGACCCACGTTAGCCGATGCACAAGGGGGCACACGCGTCTGGAGTTCGTTTGCAGTGGCTGGAGGCCCTGGCACACCCATTCTCTCTGTTTCTCTATCTGCCTCTTTCTCTCTGTCTGTTGCTCTCAAAGAAATAAATAAAAATAAACAAAAAAAATTTAAAAATAAATAAATTAAGGCTGAGGAGATGGCTCAGTGGTTAAAGGAGCTTTCTTTCTTTCTTTTTTTTCCCCCTGAGGTAAGGTCTCACTCTAGCTCAGGCTGACCTGGAATTCACTTTGTAGTCTCAGGATGGCCTCAAAATCACAGTGATCCTCCTACCTCTGCCTCCTGAGTGCTGGGATTAAAGATGTGTGTCACCATGCCTGGCTAAAGGAGCTTTCTTGCAAAGCCTGATGACCTGGGTTCAATTCCCCAGTGCCTATGTTAAGCCAGATGCACAAAGTGGCACATGCGTCTCAAACTTGTTTGCAGTGGCAGAAGGCCCTGGAGTACCCATACTCACTCACTCTATCTGCCTCTTTTTTCCTCTTTCTCTCTCAAATAAATAAATAAAATTATTTTAAAATAAATAATTTTTAGCCGGGTGTGGTGGTGCACGCCTTTAATCCCAGCACTCGGGAGGCAGAGGTAGAAGGATCTCCATGAGATCTCCATGAGGGAGGCCACCCTGGGCTAGAGTGAGACCCTACCTCAAAAAACCAAAATAAATAATAAATAATTAAATAATTTTTTTAAAGTGTAAATTTGGAGTTTACCTCTATTTCTCTGGTCTTAAAACTGTGCCAAATGGCCAGGCATGGTGGTGTACATCTTTAAACCCAGCACTTGGGAGGCAGAGGTAGGAGGGTCGCCATGAGTTCAAGGCCACCCTGAAACTACATAGTTAATTCCTGGTCAGCCTAGACTACAGTGACTCTACCTCAAACAAACAAATGAAAAAAAAAAAAAAAAGCCTGCAAAATCAGCCACTGCCTGTGACAACCATATAGGCAGCTTTCTGAGGAACTCCATCTATCTAGTTCTTCTTAGACTCTCAAACCCTGCATGGTGTGGTCAACCCCAGCCACTCTGAAAGGCTGAGAAACCCACCGTCAGATGTTGAGTCAGGGTGGTGAGCCTTACCTAGAGCAGTGGGCTTCCCACGAGGCTCCAGGATCTTGCCCATGGCCGGAGGCCCCGGTAATGTGTAGCCGCCAAGAGGTTCAGCAGCAGGAGCCTCCGGTGCTGCTTCTAAGATTACTGCCATGTCCCAGAACATGTTCTGACCCTGAAACAAGTGGGCACAGGGAGGTTGAGGGGACTGTGGGGTGGTATGATGACAGCTTTGAAGACAAGAACCTAAGTGTCTATTCCTGGAGGCCACAAAACATAACAAGGAGGGTGGGAAGTTGGGGGGGGGGAATAAGAGTCTTCCCTAATCTCCTAAGTGAATTGGGAAGAGAAGCAAGGCTATCATTTTGATTCTACCTCAGTGCCTTCTCTCCAGCATTCAAACTTAACCTGCCAGTAAGTACACGCCAAGAGCAAGGAGTGTGGCGCACACGTAGCTCAGTTGGTAGAGTGTTTGCCTAGTATGCATAAAGACCTGGGTTTGGCTCAGCACTGTATAAACTGAGCAAGGTGGTACATACATGTAATCCCAGCACTGAAGAGGTAGAAGCAAGCTGGACATGATGGCACACACCTTTAATTCCAAAGCTCAGGCGTCTGAAGTAGGAGGATCACTATGAGCTCAAGGCTAGCCTTACTACAGAATGACTTCCAGGTCAGCCTAGGCTAGAGTTAGGCCCTACCTTGAAAAAAAAAAACAAAATAGCCAGGCATGGTGGCATACGCCTTTAATCCCAGCACTTCAGAGGCAAAGGTAGGAGGATCACCATGAGTTAGTTAGAGGCCACCCTGAGACTACATAGTGAATTCCAGGTCAGCCTGAGCCAGAGTGAAACCCTACCTCAAAAAACCAAAATATAAAAAAATAAAATAAAAAAATAAGAGGTAAAGGCAGAGGGATCAGATGTTCAAGGTTATCCTCAGACAATTAGCAAATCTGAGGCCATCCTGGGCAACCTGAGACCCTGTCTCAAAAGAATACCTAAAAAAAATAGAGGGAGCTGGGTGTGGTGATGCCTGCATTTGGGAGGCACAGGTAGGAGGATCGCCTTGAGTTTGAGGCACCCTGAGACTACATAGTGAATTCCATGTCAGCCTGAGCTAGAGTGAGACCCTACCTTGAAAAACCAAAAAAAAAAAAAAAAAAAAAAACAAGTAGAGGGGCTGGAAAGTGGAGTGGTTAAAGGTGCTTGCTTGTAAAGTCTGGTGGCCAAGGTTCAATTCCCCAGTACCCTTGTAAAGCCAGATGCACACTGTGGCAAATGTACCTGGAATCTGTTTGCAGTGGCAAGAGGCCCTGGTACACCCATTCTGTCTGTCTACCCCTCTGCCCCTCTGCTTGCAAATAAATAAGTAAATTTCTTAAAAAGTAGAGCGGCACTGCCCAAGGAAGACTGACTCCTTCCCTCAAGGAAGGCACTTGCAGAACAGTTCCCCCGGCCCTGAGGTTACTCAGAAGCCCTGCTTTTCTGTCCCCTCCCTTGGGACAACATACTTCACTTGAGCCTGGGCCACTCCTCAGGAGCTACATTCAAGGGTTATCCTGTTAATAAATAAGCCAACTCAGCTGGGAAAAAAAAAAAAAAGTAGAGCGGTGCTGGAGAGATAGTCTAGTGGTTAAGGTGCTTGCCTGAGAAACCTAAGGACTTAGGTTCAATTCCCCAGTACCCACGTAAGCTAGATGCACAAGGTGGTGCATGCATCTGGAGTTCGTTTGCAGTGGCTGGAGGCCTTAGTGTACCCATTCTCTCTTTATCTTCCTATTTTTCTCTCTCAAGTATATAAAAATAAAATATATTAAAAAAGAAGAAGATAGGACGGGCATGGTGGCACACACTTTCAATCCCAGCACTCAGGAGGTAGAGGTAGGAGGATCACTGTGAGTTCAAAGCCACCCTGAGACTATATAGTGAATTCCAGGTCAGCCTGGACAAGAGTAAGACCCTACCTTGAAAAAAAAAAAAAAAAAAGAGAAGAAGATAGGTTAGGTTCTGATCATATTCTTACAGATAGGCTATGGAGGAAGACGGGTATGCACACATTTAATTCCAGCACTAGGAAGGCAGAGGTAGGAGGATCACTGTAAGGCCAATCTGGGCTAAAGTGAGATCCTACCTTGAAAAACAATAATTAAAAAAAAGATGGAAAGGATAGATATGGAGGAACCTCTGTTGTCACCTGGCCAGTAATAGTAAGGAGTCTGAAAACATTAAGGGCTAACAGTACAATGGTAAGCATCTATAATCCCAGCACTTGGTAGTGGAGGATGATCAGGAGTCCATGGATGCTGACTCAAAAAGGAAAGGAAGGGAAAGAACGTTAAGGAAGGAAGGAGAAGGGATGGGGTAAGGAAGAAAGCCTGCAAGGAGAAAAAGAAGGATAAGGAAAGCTGACTCAAAAAGGAAAGGAAGGGAAAGGGTGTTAAGGGAGGAAGGAGAGAGAAAGGAAGGAGAAGGAAAGCAGGGCACAGCAGAGGAGCGGCTTCATTGCTCAGGATGCCATCTATAGAGCTTCAGGACCTGCACAGCTAACAGCTTGTGTGGAATGCAGAATCTGAAGCATATCCCAGACCTCCTAAGCCAAAACTACAAGACCCCAGGTGGAGAAGCACTGGCTAGAACTATTAAACCTTAAGGGAGTCACCTATAATTTTAAAAACTACAAAAACCTAGGTCACACTCCCAGACTCTGAGAGTATAGAACAGACATCAAGATACTATAAACATTCCTCAGGTCCTGGGTAAGAAAGTTTGAGAGTCCATGGTTTATAGAAAGTGCTGCAAGATATATGACAAGGGATCACTGCCACTATATAAAAAGAATTAAGACCAGAGCTCTGGGTTCAGGTGCACAGTCCCCTTGGAATGGCCTGAGATCTGCAGTTCCCTCCTCCCTCTCCTCCCAGGCATTTACCTTTTGCTCATCTTCCGATACATCAAGGCCTGCCTGAGGACCCTCCCCTGGGGCCCAGACTTTGCCATTCTCAGAGTGCACTTGTTGGCCGGATGACTGACTCAGGACACTTTCATCCTCTTCGTCTTCCTTTTTCACCTTCAGTAGGCCCCAAGGGGCTAGGACCACGGCCTCTCTCCATTCTGTAGTCATCTCTGCTCAGCCAGGGAACTAGCTGGGGGTTGCCCAACAGCATCAAGCCCCATCTAAACTTTAAGTCTCAAAAGCTTCTTGGAGTTTCTTATCGAGACCAAGACATGTATTGTCCACTGTGAATTCAAAAAACACTGTTAACTCCAAATGTCACTGTCTGGATGCCACTTAGGCTACTAGCCAATTTCAAAAGTGCCTGGCTAGGGGCCACTATAATACAAGGATGTTCTATTTCTCCCTCACACTATGAATGGAATTAATGGCAAATGTGTGAATGCAAATAGCTATATAAAACATATTTGGAGGGGGTGCGGAGAGATTGCTCAGTGGTTAAAGGCACTTGCCTACAAAGTCTGACGGCCTAATTTCAATTCCCTAGTACCAAGCCGGGCATGGTGGTGCATGCCTTTAATCCCAGCACTTGGGAGTCAGAGGTAGGAGGATTGCCATGAGTTCGAGGCCACCCTGAGACTACAGAGTGAACTCCAGGCCAGCCTGAGCTAGAGCAAAACCCTACCTCAAAAAAACAAACAAGCCGGGCGTGGTGGCACACGCCTTTAATCCCAGCACTCGGGAGGCAGAGGTAGGAGGATTGCCATGAGTTCGAGGCCACCCTGAGACTACAGAGTTAATTCCAGGTCAGCCTGGACCAGAGTGAGACCCTACCTCGCAAAACCAAAAAAAAAAAAAAAGAAAGAAAGAAAAAGAAATAAATAAATTCCCTAGTACCCATGTAATGCCAGAATCACACAATGGCCCATTTGTCTGGAATTTGTTTGCAGCAGCTAGAGACCCTGGCATGCCTAGTCTCTCCAGCTACCCTCCACCCATGTGTCTCCTCTCTTTCTCTGCTTGCAAATAAATATATAAAAATATTTTTAAAACCATAATTTTGAATTTAAAAAAAAAACATTTTCTGGCTTGAGAGTTGGCTCAGCAGTTAAAAGTGCTTGCAGTCAAAGCCTGATAGCCAGGATTTAATTTCCTAGTCCCCAATATACAGCAAGATGCACATAGTGGCACATGCATCTGGAGTTCATTAGCAGTTGCAAAAGGCCCTGGCGCTCGCGCTCTCTCTCTCTCTCTCTCTGTTTGCAAATAAAAATATTTTAAAAATAATAAACGTTTAAATTATAATACTTAAAAATACAAAAAGATTAAGGAAAACCATTATGGTCTTCTTTCAAAAAATACATTGTAAGCCAGGCATGGTAGCATACGTCTTTAATTGCAGCACTTGGGAGACAGAGGATCACTGTGAGCTCAAAGCACCCTGAAACTACATAGTGAATTCCAGGTCAGCATGGGATATAGTGAGACCCTACCTTGAAAGAGAAAAAAAAAAACTGTAGAAATTTCCTTTAAGGGAAAACCTTCAGCATACTAATAATTATGCCTTTATGATTTGACTGTGGAAATACTAATGTTCCTAATTACTGTCAGGGTGGTTTTTAAAATATTCTTATTTGCAAGGAAAGAGAAAAAAATATGAATGGGAGAGAGCAAATGGATGCACCAGGGCCTCTTGCCACTGGAAATGAACTCCAGATGCATGGGCCACTTTCTCCATGTAGCTTTATACATGGGAACTGGCAAATTAACCCCAGGCCATTCAGGTTTGCTAACAAGTGCCTTTTCTTTGAGGTAGGGTCTCATTCTAGCCCAGGCTGATCTGGAATGTACTCTGTAGTCTAAGGGTGGCCTTGAACTCAGGGCAATCCTCCTACCTCTGCCTCTAAAGTGCTGGGATTAAAGGTGTGTGCCACCACACCTAGCCCAGGGTAGTTTTTGGAAAGGCATATTATAAGCAAAGTTTTACTGTCAATAATATATGTGTGTGTGTGTGTGTGTGTGTGTGTACACACACACACACACACACCATTAACAAAAGAATCACAAGAAAACAAAACTGGAGGCTGACCCATCAACATGTTAGGTGGTTACCTCTAGGATTATAAGTAATTTTGAGGTTCTTTTTCTCTGTTTTATTTTTATATTTTCCTATTTCCACATGATTAAAGACCAAGTAATATTCCTCTTTTTATTTTATTTTAGTTTTTTTGTCTTTTGAGGTAGGGTCTTGCTGCAGCCCAGGCTGGCCTGGAATTCACTATGTAGTCTCAGGGTGACCTCGAACTCATGGTGATCCACCTACCTCTGCCTCCCAAGTGGTGGGATTAAAGGTGTGTGCCACCACGCTCCTTTTGTTTTTTTGTGGCAAGGAGTCATTCTGTAGTCCAAACTGACCTTGAACTTATGGTGATCCTTCTACTTTAGCTAGAATTAAAGGTGTGAGTCAACAGGCTGGGCTAATAACTGTTGAAGCCAGCTTGCTGTGAGAAAACACCCGACCAAGAACAGCTTGTGGGAGGGAGGAAAGGGTTTATTTAGGCTTACAGACTCAAGGAGAAGCTCCATGATAACAGGGGAAAACGATGACATGAGCAGAGGATGGACACCTCCTGGTCAACATCAGGTGGACAACAGCACCTGAAGAGTATGCCAAACACTAGCAAGGGGAAGCTGGCTATGACATCCATAAGCCTGCCCCCAACAATACACCCCCTCCAGGAGGGTCCAGTTCCCAAACTGCCACCAGCTAGGGACCTAGCACTCCAAACACCTAAGTTTTGGGGGGACACCTGAGTCAAACCACCACAACAACCAAGTCTTATTTTTAAATTTTTTGATTTTTTCAAGATAGGTCTCAGTCTCGCCTAGGCTGACCTGGAACTCATTCTGTAGTCCCATGCTGGCCTCAAACTCAGAATTATCCTCCTACCTCTGCCTTCTGAATGCTGGGATTAAAATCTTGTACCACCATGGCCATCTTAAAACAAAAAAATTTCTATGTTGCAATTGTTAATGTTTATTTTTAATTGTTACATTGCTACACAATACCCTATGTATTGGTAAAATCTCACTCTCCCTGAAAAAAAGGACCAACTCAGAAATACATAAATTTATTTAGTTTTTTTCAAGGTAGGATCTCACTGTAGTCCAGGCTGACCTGGAATTGACTCTGTAGACCCAGGTTGTGCTTGATCTCACAGTGATCCTCCTACCTCAGCCTCCCAAGTGCTGGGATTACAGACCTGGCTCAGAAGTATGTAAACTGAAATGTGTCTTATACATACTCTCACACACACAGAGTAATTACTTACATGACCTGGTGACCTCCTAGTCCCTTTTAGGTGTACACTTTCACTTTTTCAAGACATACTTTAGATCACATTTGCACAATGTTCAAGGATATACCCTGTGTTGTGTTTTTGCTGTTATTTCTGCAGTGCTGGGAATCCAACTCAGGGCCTCATGCTTGCTAGGCAAGTGCTCTACCTCCACTGCGCATCACGCTAAGCTACAACTGTTTGTTTCTTGATTCTGTTTTCCAAGTCTTTAAAAAAAATATTTTTATCTCTTTATTTGCAAGCCAAGGGAGAGAGAAGACCTACAGAGAGAATGGGCATGCCAGGGTGTCCAGCAGCTACATACAAACTTGAGCTACATGTGCCACTTTGTGCATGTGGCTTTATGTGGGCACTGAGGAACCAAACTCAGATCATTAGCCTTTGTCAGCAACTGCTTTAACTGCTAAGACATCTCTCCAGCCCTCCAGTAATCTCTTTTTTAAATTATTATTTTTATTTGTTAGAGATTGAGAGAGGGAGAAAGACAGATAGTGAGAATGGGCACGCCAGGGCCTCTAGTCACAGCAAATGAAGTACAGACACATGCGCCACCATGTGCGTCTGGCTTATGTGGGATCTGGAGAATTGAACCTGGGTCCTTAGGCTTCATAGGCATGCACCTTAACTGCTAAGCCATCTCTCCAACCTTGTTGTTTTGTTTTCTGAGATTGGTCTTGCTCTAACCCAGTCTGACCTGGAATTCACTATGTAATCTCAGGGTGGCCTAGAACTCATAGCCATCCTCCTATCTCTACCTCTCAAGTGCTAGGACTAAAGGAATGTGCCACCACGCCAGGTTATCAATAGTCTTATTGATGCTTTGATACACAGTACATACACACCTCATTCTGGCATACTATACATAACTTCCTGAACCACACCTCATGTAAAAATTATTCTTTGAGTAATCGGAGTTATTTCAACAACTAATATTAAAAATTATTTTTAGGGGCTGGAGAAATGGCTTAGTGGTTAAGTGCTTGCCTGTGAAGACTAAGGACCCCGGTTCAAGGCTCGATTCCCCAGGACCCACATTAGCCAGATGCACAAGGGGGTGCACGCATCTGGAGTTCGTTCACAGGGCTAGAGGCCCTGGTGCGCCCATTCACTCTCTCTCTCTATCTGCCTCTTTCTCTCTCTGTCACTCCCAAGTAAATAATAATAAAACAAAAAAAAATTTTTAATTATTTTTAGGGGGCTGGAGAGATAGCTTAGCAGTTAAGGCATTTGCCTGCAAAGCCAAAGGACCCAGGTTCAATTCCCCAGGACCCACATAAGCCAGGTGTACAAGGGGCACATGTATGTGGAATTTGTTTGCAGTGGCTAGAGGTCCGGGTGTGCCCATTCTATGTCTGTCTCTCTTTTCTCTCTCTGCTTGCAAATAAATAAATAAAATTATAAATTATAAATAAAATTTTTCAGGGGGCTGGAGAGATGGCTTAGCAGTTAAGCGCTTCCTGTAAAAGCTAAGGACCCTGGTTCAAGGCTTGTATGCCCCAGGACCCACATAAGCCGGATGCAGAAGGTGGCACATGCATCTGGAGCCTGCAGTAGCTGGAGTCCCTGATGTGCCCATTATATCTCTATCTGCCTCTTTCTCTGTCTGTTGGTCTCAAATAATTTTTTAAAAAAAATTATTTTCAGGGGTTGGAGAGATGACTTGGAGGTTAAAGGCACTCATTTGCACAGCCTGCTGGCTCAGGGTTCAATTTTCCAGTACCCATGTAAAGCTGATGCACCAAGTAGTGCATGCATCTGGAGTTCACTTGCAACAGCAAGTGATGGAGGCCTGCCCATACTGTCTGTCTGTGTCTGTCTCCTCTCTTTGCTTGCAAATAAAAGAAATGGTTGGGCATGGTGGCACATGCCTTTAATCCCAGCACTCGGGAGGCAGAGGTAGGAGGATCACCGTGGGTTTGAGACTACCCTGAGACTACATAGTGAATTCCAGGTCAGCCTGGACCAGACTGAGACCTTACTTCAAAAAACCAAAAAACACATATTTTTTTTTCAGTACAAATCACTTTTTCCTGTTGCTGTATATTTCTTCAGAATAAACAGAGCAATCACTGCTTTGATAATTTGACTTGTATCATCAAATTGCTTCCCAATACACTACATGAAGTCAAACCACATCACCACTAATTAGCTTACCTCTTTGCCTTAGCTAAGCCAGTAGTTTGGTTTTTTTTTAATACCTTATTTTTATTTATTTATTTGACAGAGAAAGAGGGAGGGAGGGAGAATGGGCATGCCAGGGCCTCCAGCCACTGCAAACAAAGTCCAGGCGCATGCAGCCCCTTGTGCATCTCACTAACATGGGTCCTGGGGAATCGAACCTGGGTCCTTTGGCTTTGCTGGCAAACGCCTTAACCACTAAGCCATTCCTCCAGCCCAGCCAGTTGGTTTTTATTAAGAAACTCTATTTTTCTCTCTCTCAAAATAATAATAATAATAAGATGGGCTGGAAAGAGTTAAGTCACTTGCCTGCAAAGACTAAGGACCCATGTTCCACTCTCCAGATCTCATGTAAGCTGGATGCACAAAGGTGAGGCAAGCGCAAGATCACACACATGCCCACTAGATAGCGCAAGTGTCTGGAGTTCCATTGCAGAGGTGCGCCAATTCTCTCTCCCTCTCTAAATTTTTTTTAAAGAAACTTACTATTTTAGCTGGGTATAACAAAATCAATCTTTTTCTTTCCAGTATTCTTTGGGTGTTTTGCTAGAAAATGGAGCTAAATTTTACTAAATCCCTTTCTGCAACTATTGAAATGATCCTATACTAACTTCATAACTATGTAAATTTACAGTGCGCATTGTATTTCTCGAATAATGCAATGCTTTCCATGCCTTCGACCAAGTCTTAATACCGAGGATCATTCTCTGCACACCTGGGTGAGTTCGTCCTAGCAGGGAGGCCCGAAGACTCGCTGCATCCTGTGCACAAGCTTGATAGTCTACTTCTGAATCTCGTCATCAGACTCGATCGGATTTCCATGGAGGCTCTCGCCCCGGGAGGCGCGGAGCCTTCCACCTAGGTTTCCCACCCGCAAGCGTGGCAATCCATCCCCGCCCCATGCAGGCCTCCTTCCACCGTCCCGCCTACTTCTCTCCGGCGCGAGGAGCCCGCGAGGCGGCACTGGGGTCGGCGCAGACCCACCCCGGGCGGACGGGCCACAGCCCCTCGGCCCGCTCCGCAGCGCCCTCCTCCCGGCCGCGCGACCCCCCGGACCGGCTCACCACGGCGGCCGACGCTGGCCCGGCTCCTCCGCTGCCCGGCCTCGAGGCCACCACAGCCTACCTGCTCCGGCCGGCGCGAGAACAATGAGCGGACAGGAAGCGCTTCCGGTGGGCTTCCGGCCCCCTGGGCGTTGGACTGGCCCCTCTAGGAATCTCGGAGGTCGTCCGTCTCGGGGTTTCCAATGCTTCCTCGAGCTTGGCAGGAGCCCAGAGTCCTCAGGAAGGCCAGGAGCGCTCATGCAGTCATCTGTAGAAAATCCTGATAAGCCTCCCCCCAGACATGTTTATTTTGTAGTATTTATTAAATATCATACAGTTCAGTAAAGTTGAAACAAGAATATAATGCAGAGCTGGAGAGATGGCTCAGCAGTTAAGGGGCTTGCCTGCAAAACCTGAAGACCCCAGTTTGATTGCCCAGTACCCACGTGAAACCAGATGCACAAGGTGGCGCGTCTACTGCCGTTCGTTCCTTGCAGTGGCTAGATGCCCTGACGTGCCTATTCATTCTGTTTCTCGGTCTCAGTCTCTCAAGTGCGCTTCTCAAATACATAAATGAAAAGAGAAGAGGAGAGGGGAGGGGAAGAGGAGGAAAGAAAAATACAATGAATATTTGTAACTCCTGTCTGTACTCAACGATTACAGTTCCCTGTGGCCTTATGTATACATAAAATCATTATGTAAAAGATACAAATAGAGCTGGAAAGATGGCTTAGCAGTTAAGGCATTTTGCCTGCAAAGCCAAATGACCCTGGTTCAGTTCCCCAGGACCCATGTAAGTCAGATGCGCAGGGGGGAGCATGCATCTGAAGCTCAGTTTGCAGTGGCTGGAGACCCTGGCGCACCCATTCTCTCTCTCTCTTTCTCTCTTTCTCTCTACCTCTTACTTTATCTCTTTCCCTCTCAAATAAATAATATTTTTCAAAAAGATACAAACATCAAAACATTTCATTCCAAATATTCCTTAAGAATGAGAATATTAGCCGGGCATGTGGTGCATGCCTTTAATCCCACCCAGCATTCAGGGGGCAGAGGGAAGAGGATCATGAGGAAAGAAGATCACCATGAGTTCAAGGCCACCCTGAGACTACATAGTGAATTTCAGGTCAGCCTGAGGTAGAGTGAGACCCTACCTCGCAAAAATATAAATAAATAAATAAATAAAGTTCACCACACCTCACTTATGTCTCTTTAGTTTTACTTCTGCTTTTTATTTTGTTTTGGTTTTGTCGAGGTAGGGTCTCGCTATAGCCCAGGCTGGCCTGGAATTCACTGTATAGTCTCCTGGTGGCCCTGAACTCTCAGCGCACCAGGGCCTCCAGCCATTGCAAATGAACTCAAAACACTTGCGCCCCCTTGTACATCTGGCTTACATGGGTCCTGGAGAGTTGAACTGGGATCCTTTGCTTTGCAGGCAAATACCTTAACCACTAAGCCATCTCTCCAGCCCCTTGCTTGTTCTTTTTTTTACTTGCTTTACTTGCACACACACTCATGTGCACCAGGGCCTCTTGCTATACAGCAAATTAATAGTAGGCACACAACTTTTTTGTTCGGCCTTTGTGGGTGGTTTGGGAACTAAACATGGACCAGCAGGCTTTTAACTGCTGAGCCATCGCTCCAGGCCCTTTGTCTTGAAAAGATAAATTCACAGTAAGTAGCAAAGACAGTATTCTTCACTGAGTTGCCCCGATGGTTAAATTGTACATAAATATAATGACAAAATTAGGCTACTACCTCCCACCTCAATGTGACATTTTAAGGGTTTCTTCATTCAACAATGATTCACTTAAAATTCATTCTAGTCATGACAATCAATAGTCATTCTATCTTACTAAGTTTTCTACATCAACGTCATTTTGTTTTTAGCTGCCTAATAAAGAATACTTATCCTAAAGGTTTTAGCTAATAAGAACAAAACTGGGACTGGGGAAATGCTCAGCCATCAAAGTGTTGCCTTGCAATCAAGGGGACCTACTAGCCAGCCACTCTAGTCGGCTTGGTGAGAGCCAGAAGCAGAGATGCTCTCAAAAGCGGTGGATGGCAACTGAGGAGTAAGGAATATTTGAAGTGTTCCTTTGGCCTGCACACGCACCCATACCCACACATGCACCCCACACACACACATGTACCCACTCTTGCATACACAAACATGCACATGAAGACCATTTTTTGGGACAACTGCTCAGGTGTGCAATTGCTGAGGGATAGTGAGTGTATTCTTGTTTTTCTTTTTCTTCTTTTGGTTTTTCAAGCTAGGCTCTACCTCAGGTTGACCTGGAATTCACTATGTAGTCTCAGGGTGGCCTCAAACTCATAGTGATCCTCCTACCTCTGCCTCCAGAGTGCTAGGATTTAAGGCATGTGCCACCATGCCTGGCTTCCTTGTTTTTCTTTTAATAGTTATTTTCAAGCAGAAAGATATATAGAGAAAAGAGACAGACAGAATGGGTGCACCAGGGCCTCAAGCCACTGTAAACAAACTGTAGATACATGCAAACACCTTGTGCATCTGGCTTTATGTGGGCACTGGAGAATTGAACTATGGTAGTTAGGCTTTGCAAGCAAGTACCTTCAATGCTAAGTGTGTTTCTATCCTCCTACCTCTGCCTCCTGAGTACTCGAATTAAAGGTGTGTGCCACCACACCCAGCTCGGCTCACTTTTTTTTTTTTTTTTTTAAAGAAAGCTCCAAACTGGAGGTTAGGGAGAAGACTCAGTGGGTGATATCAGGAGGCAGAGGTAGGAGGATCACCTTGGGTTCGAGGCCACCCTGAGACTACATAGTGAATTCCAGATCAGCCTGGGCTAGAGTAAGACCCTACTTCTGAACAATATCATTTACTACACAAGCACAAGGATCTGCATTTGATTCCCAGTATCCATATAAAAAGCTTGTGTGGGGCTAGAGAGATGGCTTAGCAGTTAAGGTGCTTGCTTACAAAGCCTAAGGACCCAGGCTCAATTCCCCAGCACCCATGTAATCCAGATGCATAAGGTGGTACATGTGTCTGGAGCTCATATGCAGTGGCTGGAGTCCCTGGTATGACCATTCTCTCCCTCTCTCTCTCTCAGAAAAATAAAGAAAGTAGTATATGTGTGTATGTATGTATATATGTGTGTGTGTGTGTATTTATATTTATATTTATATTTGCAAGAAAGAGAGAGAGAGAGAATAGGCACACCAGGGCCTCCAGCCACTTCAAACGAACTCCAGATGCATGCGCCACCTTGTGAATCTGGTTTACACGGGTTCTGAGGAAATGAACCAAGGTCCTTTAGCTTTGCAGGCAAGTGCCTTAACCACTAAGCCATCACTCCAGCCCTTTAAAAGCATTTTATTTTCTATGAGAGAAAGAGAATGGGCACACCAGGGCTTCTAGCCACTGTAAACAAACTGAAGCATGTGCCATTGTGTGAACCTGGTTTACTTGGGTACTATGGAATTGAACCTGGGTCCTTAGGCTTCACAGCAAGCACCTTAATGGCTAAGACATCTCTCCAGCCCTAAAACAACTTTCAGGACTAGGGCTAAGGGGAGAACTCTCAGATGACATCAAAAGCATGCTTCAGCTAGGCTTGCTAGTGCTTTTGAGGCCAGCCTGGGACTACAGAGTTCCAGGTCAGCCTTGGCTAGAGTGAGACCTTGCCTCAAAAAAAAATTTTTTTTCATTTATCATGATTGTGTCACTTTTATATTACTAGTAGATAGACAAAAAAAGCCAGGCATGGTGGCACACACCTTTAATCCCATCACCTGGGAGGCAGAGGTAGGAGGATTGCCGTGAGTTCGAGGCCACCCTGAGACTACATAGTGAATTCCAGGTTAGCCTGGGCTAGAGCAAGGCCCTACTTTGAAAAACCAAAAATTAAAATAAATAAGGTGGAGGGGGTATGAAAATGATACCCAACACTGACTTTTGGCCTCTACATGCACACATGTACACTCACACATATATACTCATGGGCACACCACACATATGACATACATGCCTAAAAGCATGCATGACTGGTTCATAGTCATATAGTATCTGCCCCAAAATAGATTCTTTTTAAAATTTATTTATTTATTTATTTTAGAAAGTGAAAGAAAGAGGCAGAGAGAAAGAGAGAAAAAGGGCACAGTAGGGCCTTCAGCCGCTGCAAATGAACTCCACACGCATGCATCACCTTGTGCATCTGGCTTATGTGGGTCCTGGAGAATTGAACAGATGTCATTTGGCTGTACAGGCAAACACCTTAACTGCTAACCCATCTCTCCAGCCCCCATAATAGATTCTGTAATTGGTTTCATCATAACTTGAAGGTCTTGGCTCTGTTAAAAAGATACATGGAGCCAGGTGTGGTGGCATATGCCTTTAATCCCAGCACTCAGGAGGCAGAGGTAGGAGGATCGCCTTGAGTTCAAGGCCACCCTGAGACTACATAGTGAATTCCAGATCAGCCTGGGCTAGTGTGAGACCCTACCTCTGAACAAACAAACAACAAAAAGCTATGTGGTAAATGAAGTGTGGGAGTGATGTTATTAGTAAGAAGCTATCATATGGTATTAACAACATGTTCACTAGAATTGATGACAACTGTAGCAGTGGTCACAAGAGCTGCTGATGGGGCTGTGGATTCCCCCACGAACAAGGAAAGCAACAGTGGCCTGTCTTTCCATGTAATGCTCTACAGCTGTTTCACACTTACATATTTAAAAAGAAACTGCTCTCCTTGGAAACAAAGTTAATGGTCAGCTATATTATTCTTTTCTTTTTTTCGTTATTTTTTTGAGGAAGGGTCTCACTCTAGACCAGGTTGACCTGGAATTCACGCTGTAGTCTCAGGGTGGCCTCGAACTCATGACGACCCTCCTCCTCTGCCTCCCGAGTGCTGGGGATAAAGACGTGTGCCAATGCTCCCAGCAAACTTTACTTTTTAAGTCTTTAAGGGTTCTAAATTCTGAAAGTAGCTGTCCACTGTACTTTCTCTTACATAAATGATTTTGTTAAAATTTTATTTCTTTGCAAGCAGAGAGATAGAGAGAAAAGACATACAGACAGAGAATGGGCACACCAGGGCCTCTAGCCACTGAAAATGAACTTCCGATGCATGTGTCCCTTGTGCATCTGGCTTTTGTGGGTCCTGGGGAATTCAACCTGGGTCCTTTGGCTTTGCGGGCAAATACCTTAACCACTAAGCCATCTCTCCAGCTCATATGATTTATTTTTGAAGCTCCTGGAATTCCCCTCACTCAAATCATTGATTTGACAAACACACATTACACTATAAATTCGACCATACCTTTTATCCAACTTTATTTACAACATATTTCACATATTTTCATGAAGATCCTTTCACTTACCCCTAACACCCTGTGAAACAGGCATTATGTTGAGAGTTAGAAGCTTAGAGCCAGAACCCAAACCCACATCTCTTTTCTGTTTGTTTGTTTATTTTTATTTATTTGAGAGCGACAGAGAGAAGGAGAGAGAGAGAGGGAGAGAGAGAGAGAGAGAGAAAATGGGCGCGCCAGGGCTTCCAGCTACTGCAAACGAACTCCAGACGCGTGCGCCCCCTGTGCGTCTGGCTAATGTGGGTCTGAGGTAATTGAGCCTCGAACCAGGGTCCTTAGGCTTCACAGGAAAGTGCTTAACTGCTAAGCCATCTCTCCAGCCCAAACCTACATCTCTTGATTCTATATCCAGTGCTCTTCCCAGGCTGTTCTCAAGCAGCAGATTCTTACCCACCCACTTCCACATTTCACACGTCTGGATCACACTGTCTGTATAGATGTTCTGTAGAGTTGATTTTATCTTTAAAATATATAATGCAAGTATCTTCAGAAGCAATGCACACTTTTGAAATACAGAAAATTGTTTTGCTACCATGTACAATTATACCATTACATTGTATAAAATATAAACTTGGTTTCTTCAGTCTTCAAGTGCTCCAGAGTCATCACAAAATACCCTGGACCAGAATATCCTTGGACTAGAATTCAGGTTTTTTTAGACTTTGAAGTCTAGATTCCTTAAAAGCATGACCATGAGTCGTCACCACCTCCCCTCCTCCGTTTAGGAACTATCATCATCCTCCAACAGTTACTTCAGTAAAATTCTATTTCATCTTACATATATTTTTTTCTTCTTTATGGTGCTAGGGAACCAAACCCAGATTTTATTTTTTTCTTGAGGTAGGGTCTCGCTCTAGGCCAGGCTGATCTGGAATTCACTCTGTAGTTTCAGGGTGGCCTTGAACTCATGGAGATCCTCTTACCTTGGCCTCCAATGTGCTGGGATCAAAGGCATGCATCACCATGCCCAACTTAAAACCCAGATTTTCTAGGGCTGGAGAGATGGCTTAGCGGTTAAGCACTTGCCTGTGAAGCCTAAGGACCCTGGTTCGAGGCTCGGTTCCCCAGGTCCCGCGTTAGCCAGATGCACAAGGGGGCGCACGCGTCTGGAGTTCGTTTGCAGAGGCTGGAAGCCCTGGCGCGCCCATTCTCTCTCTCTCCCTCTATCTGTCTTTCTCTCTGTGTCGCTCTCAAATAAAAAAAAAAAAAAAACCCAGATTTTCTACTAAGCCCCAGCTCTATACTAGATTTTCTGAACCTCTATCTTGAACTCACTGGTACTTTGTAGCTGAGATAATTCTTCCACAGTATGGATTTTGTGAAGATGAAGGTTTGAAGTCTGCAAGAACTCTTTTACAGACTTACATCCACAAGGTTTTTCATCTGTATGAACTTTATGCTGTACAGTAAGGTTTTTACGGTGCCTGAAAGCTTTACTGCAGTCATTACACCCATGGGGTTTGTCCCCTGTGTGGATTCTTTGGTGGCCAGTCAAATTCCTCTTAGAAGTAAAAGATTTTCTACATGTCTCACAGTCATAAGGTTTTTCCCCAGTGTGCATTTTCTGATGTACAACAAGGTTTTTATTCTGGCTAAAGTCTTTCCACACTCACCACATTTATAAGGTTTCTCTCCAGTGTGGATTCTTCGATGTACCATAAGATTTCTACTAGAGCTAAGAACTTTTTTACATATATGACATTCATAGGTTTTTTTCTCCACTGTGAAATCTTTGATGCTCAATAAGGTTTCTGTTGTAGGTGAAGCCTTTCCCGCACTCATTACAAGCATAGGGCTTCTCACCAGTGTGGATTCTCTGATGGGCTATCAGGTTTGAATGGTAACTAAAGACTTTCCCACAGTCACTGCATTTATAAGACTTTTCCCTAGTGTGAATCCTCTGATGACCAACTAGGCTTTTCTTCAGAATGAAGCACTTGCCACATTCGTTGCACTCATAGGGTTTCTCACCACTGTGGATTCTCTTGTGCTCAATGAGGTTTCTGTTTGAACTGAAAGCTCTCCCACACTCGCTACATTCAAAGGGTTTTTCCCCAGTGTGGATTCTCCGATGTACCAGCAGGCTTGAGTTGTAACTGAAAGCTTTCCCACAGTCCTCACAGATGTAGGCTTTCTCTTGGGTGTGCAGTTTCTGATGGCCCATGAAACGTTTGCTCATAATAAAGGTTTTCCCACACTCTCCACATTCATATGGCTTCTCTCCATTGTGGAGTACTCTCATGGTCAGTAAGGTTTCGGTTGGACCCAAAGACCTTGCCACAGACCTTACACTCATGTAGATTCTCTCCAGTGTGGAACCGCTGATGTAAAATGAGACTTTTCTTCAGAATAAAAACTTTGCCACATTCAGTACACTCATAGGGTTTTTCTCCATTGTGGAGTCTCTGGTGGTCAAAAAGGTAAGCACTCTGAGTGAAGGCTTTCCCACAGTCAGTGCATTTGTACGGCTTCTCTCTGCTGTGCACCTTCTTGTGGTCAATGAGGTTTGACTTTGAACCAAAAACTTTCCCGCACTTTTTACAACCAAACGTTTTCTTTTCTGTATGGACTCGTTGGTGTAAGAGGAGGCTTTTACTTCGAATGAAAACCTTTCCACATTCTTTACATTTGTAAGGGTTCTCTGCACTGTGGAGTCGCTGGTGATCAACGAGATACGTGGTCTGAGCAAAGGTTTTTCCACACTTGTCACATTTATAGGGCTTTTCCCCAGAATGGATTCTCTGGTGCAGAATGAGGCTCTTCTTCAGAACGAAAGCTCTCTGGCACTTGTTACATTTGTAAGGTTCTTCTCCCTTGTGGAGCCTCTGATGATCAATGAGGTGAGCATTCTGGGAAAAAACTTTCCCACACTCATTACATTTATAGGGTCTCTCCCCTGAATGGCGTCTGAGATGAATGATCAGGCCTGAGTGCCTATAGAAACCCTTCCCACACCCCTTATATTTATAAGGTTTCTCCCCCGTGTGGATTATCTGGTGGTTTAGAAGGTAAGCACTTTGAGAGAATGATTTCCCACATTCACTACATTTGTAAGGTTTTTCCCCAGAATGGTTCCGTAAGTGCATGAGAAGGCTTGAACGCTGATTAAAGCTCTTTCCACATTCCTTACACTTATAAGGTTTCTCACCAGTGTGGATTCTCCGATGGTTTACAAGATGGGAGATTTTATTAAAATGTTTACAACATATATCACATTTATAAAACTTCTTTCCTTCAGGATCTATTAAACTCTCAGAAACAGCTGAATCTAAAGTCACATTTTCTTCAGATTCCCTCCATTTCTGGCCTTGTATTTCTGGTAGAGTCCTTTTCTTCTGTTGTTTACAAGAGGACCTTTTTTTCACTGAATCTAGCTTTTCCCCTGTTTCACTTTTCCACTGACTTTTCAAAACTTGTCATTAACACTTTTCCTCACAATCAGTAACTTTGGGAGCACTTCCTTGGTGTTGTTTCGATGCTCCTTTCTGAGAGTCTGCTGTCTGAGAAATACTCAACTTCAATGTAATGTCCTCATTCTCAGTCATGGTCTCCCATTCTGGTAAAGGGAATTATAAATGCAAATGTTACCAGGTTATGTTTGCAAGATTCTTTTTCTAGTGCTAGGATCAAACCCAAGGCCTTGAGTATGGGAGGCAAGCATTCTGCATCCTCAGCCTTTGGTTTTCTTTTCTTTCTCTGCCCTCTCTTGTTTATTTTTTTTAGGTTTAAATTATTTTATTTATTTATTATTATTATTATTATTATTATTATTATTTGGTTTTTCGAGGTAGGATCTCACTCTAGCCCAGGCTCACCTGGAATTCACTATGTAGTCTCAGGGTGGCCTTGAACTCACAGCAATCCTCCTACCTCTGCCTCAAGAGTGCTAGGATTAAAGGTGTGCACCACTATACTCAGCTTTAAATATTTTTTATTTTTGTTTATTTATTGGAGAGAAAGAGGGAGAGGGAGAGTGAATGCGAGAGACAGAGAAAGAGGGAGAGAAAGGATGCACTAGGACCTCCAGCCACTGCAAACAAGCTTCAGATGCATGCACCACCTTGTGCAACTGGCTTATGTGGGTCCTGGGGGATTGAATCTTGGTCCTTTGGCTTTGCAGGCAAGTGCCTTAACCACTAAGCCATTCCTCCAGCCCCAATTTTTATTTATATTTATATAAACAAGATTTAAGTTTTGTGCTGGGCATAGTGGTGCACGCCTTTAATCCCAGCACTCAGGAGGCAGAGGTAGGAGGACTGCCATGAGTTCAAGACCACCCTGAGAGTATATTGTGAATTCCAGGTCAGCCTGAGCTAGAGTGAGATCCTACCTCAAAAACAAAGAAACAACAAAAAGCATATGCAATTTTTTTTATACAACACAACCATGTTTTAAGATATGCATGACCACCTTGACCTGCTTTCATGGAGCCTTTTTATTTCTTTCTTTCTTTATTTATAATTAACAACTTCCATGATTGTAAACAATATCCCATGGTAATTCCTTCCCTTTCCCCATCATGAAGCCTTTTTTCTTTTCTTTTTTTTTCCAGGGAGGGTCTTGCTCTAGTCTAGGCTGACATGGAATTTGCTATGTAGTTTCAGGGTGGCCTTGAACTCTGGATGATCCTCCTACCTCTGCTGGGATTAAGGCATGGGCCACCACACCTGGCTTTATGAAGCCTTTTCTAGCAACTCATAGAAGGCCTTTTTTCCCCTTAAAATGGAATTCCCTCCAATGAAAATGGCAGAGGTCATAGCCAATCTGCACCCAATATAAAAATCCTATTTTCCATGCCCCAGTCTCATTTTGTTTGTTCCTGAAGTTATTTCTAGGAATCACATTGATTGCAGAACAGAGAAACTGCTTATATTGGAGGCAGGATGATGCAATCTTCAAATATGTAAGCATAATATGGTTTATCTTTTGGAAAGTAGAGATAATTTATTCATTCTCATTTTCTTAGAAATGCTACCCTTTCTCCCATTTAAAGTATTAAACCATGGCAGAGTAGCTTCACCTACACAAGGTTGGCAGGCCAAGGTCACCAGGCTTCCTTCCCCTAGGGGATGCCCACAGGCACCTCAGCTCACCCACACCCCCTCTGCCTCTGGCACTAAAGCCAGGGCACTGGACACTGCCTTTATCACTGTTTAGTGGGAAGTTCCGTCCACTGCCAGCACCCTGGACTGCTGCAAAGGAGAAGGTGGGCCCGCCTCGCCTCCTTGTTTGTTTTTGAGAAAGGGTCTTACTATGGAATGCAGGTTAGCCTTGAATTTACTGTGTAGCTGTCTATCCAGCACGTTCTCATACTTACACCCATCCTCCCTCCAACTTCTGAATGATGGGATTACACAGTAGTACCACCATGCTGGGCTCACTGTTTCACACTTCTCCCTCTCTCCTCCCTTCATTCCTTTCTCTCTTTCTCTCCTTTGTTTTTTGGCAACAAAGTTTTGTTGTTATGTAACACAGGCTAGCCTCAAACTTGAAATCCTCCTGTCTCAGCCTTTTATTTTCATCATGTTAAGAAGATGAGAAAAATCAAGTATATGAATAACTGTTAATTGGATAAAAGCAAATAACTAACAGAAAATAAACTCCATCAAAATGCAACTTAATTTTTAGAATTTATCTATAAATTCTCCAGACAGTAGCGATGGCTTAGAGGTTAAAGGTATTTGCTTGCTGAGCCTGTGGACTCAGAATCTAGGCCCGAGGTTCAATTCCCCATACTCACATAATGAAATATGCACAAAATGGCTTATGCATCTGGAGTTTATTTGCAGCAACAAGGAATTGTAGTATAGCCACACACAGTTCCTTTCTTTCTCTTGCTCTCAACTAAATAAATTTTTTAAAAATTTATTTATTTATTTATTTTCAAGAAAAGAGAGTGAAAGAGAGAATGAGTCTGCCAGGTCTTCAGCAGCTGCAAACTGGGTTCAACTCCCCAGTAAAACTCCTTATGTAAAAATATTTTTAAAAAAATAAAATAATTCAGGCCAGACATGGTGACACAAGCCTTTAATTCCAGTATGTGGGAGGCAGAGGTAGGAGGATTGCTGTGAGTTAAAACTAGCCTGGGATTACAGAGTGAGTTCCAGATCCGTTTGGACTAGAGTGAGACCCTACCTCAAAAAAACAAAAAGCAAGCAGGGTTAAAGAGATGGCTTCGTGGTTAAGATACTTACCTGCAAAGCCAAAGAACCCAGGTTCAATTCCCCAGTAACCATATAAAGCCAGATACACAAGATGACACATGCATCTGGAGTATTTGTTTGTATGCTTGCTTTTTGAGGTAGGGTCTCACTCTAGCCCAGGCTGACCTGGAATTCACTATGTAGTGTCAGGGTGGCCTCAAACTCATGGTGATCCTCCTACCTCTGCTTCCCAAGTGCTGGGATTAAAGGTATGTGCCACCATTCCCAGCATGCATCTGGAGTTTTGTTTGCAATGGTGTGTCCAATCTTGCTCTCTCTCTCTCATAAAGAAAATTAAATTTAAAAAACAAAACAGAACTCAGCCAGCATTGTGTTGGATACCTTTAATTTTCAGCACTTAGGAGGCAAAGGTAGGATGATCACCTTGAGTTCAAAGCCACCCTGAGACTACATAATAAATTTCAGGTCAGCCTGGGCTAGGGTGAGACCCTACTTTAAAAAGCCAAAAAATAAAAATAAAAAATAAAAGAAGAAGCCAGGCATGGTGGCACATGCCTTTAATCCTAGCACTTGGGAGGCAGAGATAGGAGGATCGCCATGAGTTCAAGGCCACCCTGTGACTACGTAGTGAATTCCAGGTCAGCCTGGGCCAGAGTGAGACCCTACCTCAAAAAATAAAATAAAATAAAATAAAATAAAATAAAATAAAATAAAATAAAATAAAATAAAATAAAATAAAATAAAATAAAATAAAATAAAATAAGAGCTGCCTGTGGGTAGCACACACTAAAAAAGAAAAAAAAGCAATGAAGCAAAAAAAAAACGAAACAAAACAAAAAACAGAAATTTAAATTTTATTACATAAAAACCTCAGATTTGTGTTGGATTCTGACTTAATTAGATACAAAAGGTAAAATACAGTATGAAGCTTAGAGCAATTCAAATGCTTAAGCACGAGAGCGGAATGTGTAAAAATCAGCAAGATTGGCATGGCGGCTAACACCAGTGATCGGGAACTCAGCACAATAAATGAGGATCACAAGGTCAAGGCTAGTGTGAGATATAAGACGGTATCTAAAGTGAGAGGTGGGGGAAGAAGGGGCAGGCTTTGGCACAGAGACTATCATGACAGCAATTTACTAAAAGAAAGAAATGGCTAGTGACTTACTCTACAGAGGCAAGTGCACTATGAATAAGGACACCAGAGCAAGGCTACACACATGCATCCATACTGAACAACACGAAGACCACTTGGAGCACACGGAAAGAGCAGGTGGGAAGCTGGGAAGCTGGCGCTCTGGGTAAGACACTCACAAGCGGGAGGACATGAGCTCAACTCCAGCGCCCGGGAAGTGTATGCCTGGCCATGCCTGCAACTCCAGCGCTGAGTGGAACACACAGCAACTTTTTGGGTTCTCTGACCATCCAGACTAACCAAACAATGGCAAGCTAGGTTCCATGAGAGACAGTTTCAGGGAATAAGGAGAAGAGCAATAGACAAGAACACTCAATGTCCTCTTTTAGCCTCCACATGAGTGTACATAAGGCACACTAATCTGCACACACTTGCCACACACTACATGCACTCACACACATGCCACACACTACATGCACACACACATGCACACACACCACACAACAAAGCAAAATGCTAACAGTAATTATCTGTAGGTAGTGGAGTAAACATAGGTTTCCTTCTTTCTAATATTCAGTGTTTTCCAAAGTGTACATTTCATTTATGATTTAAAAAAATAGCCAGGCATTGTGGCGCACAGCTTTAATCCTAGCACTTGGGAGGCTGAGGTAGGAAGATCCCTGTGAATTTGAGGCCAGCCTAAGACTAGTGAATTCTAGGTCAGTCTGGGCTAGAGCGAGATCTTACTTCAAAAACAAACAGGGCTGGCGAGATGGCTTAGCGGTTAAGGTGCTTGCCTGCAAAGCCTAAGGACCCAGGTTCAATTCTCCAGATCCCACATAAGCCAGATGCACATGGTGACACATGCATCTGGGGTTCATTTGCAATGGCTAGAGGCTCTGGTGTGCCCATTCTCATTCTCTGTCTCTCTCTCATAGATAAATAAATCAATCAAACAAACAAACAAACAAAAAAGGGCTGGAGATATGGCTTAGCAGTTAAGGTGCTTGCCTGCAAAGCCAAAAGATCCAGGTTTGATTCCCTGGTACCCACATAATCCAGATGCACAATAGCACATGCATCTGGAATTCATCTGCTGTGGCTAGAGGCCCTAGTATGCCCATTTTCTCTGTCTCTTTTTATACCTATCTCTCTCTCTCTTTGCCAAATAAATAAAATATTTTTAAATACTACTTAATAGGATGGTATTGTGTATATCTATCTATCACCTATCTATCTATCTATCTATCTATCTATCTATCTATCTATCTATCTATATCTATATATGTATATATCTATATATAGATAGATAGATTAATGGGGGTGAAAAGGCCCAAAGGGAGGTCAGGGGAAGAGACTGAGTAAAGGAAAGGTGGAGGGAGGGCTAATCAAAATCTAAGAGGATATAAATAAATCATATGGAATATAGAACACTCAGGAGCCATAGATTATTGCTAGAAAATTTTCAGTGCCAGAGATGGGATACCTTCCAGTGAGTTGTTGGCCAGGGAGGTCCCTGATACCCCCAAAACATTACAGGCCATTGCCGAGGCCCTTGGTTTCCCACCAGGAAAAGATGGTAAGACCCTGTTGCTGAAGACTCCCCATACTTGGGCTGCAAGGCCACTGAGAAATCTTGCTGGAACGGAGCTGATAACCTCCTCCATGTAGACCAGATGACAGAAAACTGGAAAAAGCCATTCTGCATGCAGTTCAATGGGAGAAAGAGAAATCACCAGTGAAGATACTCAACAGTGGACACTGCAAGCCTTATAATTGGCCAGCCAGGCCAAATGAGCCAATGGGTGCAACAATGGCACATCTGTCATGGTGAAAACCAACTGGGACTGAAGAGATGGCTCAGCAGCTAAATACACTTGCTTGCAAAGCATTATGATCTGGGTTCAATGCCCCAGTACCCATGTAAAGCCATAGGCATAAGTGGCACATGCATCTGAAGTTCATTTGCAGAGGCAAGAGGCCTTGGCATGCTCATACTAATTCACTCAATCACACACTCTCTCTCAAATAAATACAGAGAATATTAAAAAAGCAAAATTGCTGACAGAAAGCTGGAAGAAGCCATTCTACATGCAGTTCAATGGGAGAAAGAGATACCACCAGTAAAGATACTCAACAGTGGATACTGCAAGCCTTATAATTGGCCAGCCAGGCCAAATGAGCCAACGGGTGCAACAGTGGCACATCTGTCATGGTGGAAACCAACTGCCCTCCAATTGGACTAGAGTCCCACTCCAAAGGAGGGAATACAACCCTGATACTGAAAACTTAAAACAGGGGTAGTCATGAGCCCTAGGGGTGTAACATCTGCTGATGTCTGGATAAGTGTATATACTATGCTTATCAAACTGCCCAGTAAGCACTTCTCTTAATATTCATACACTTATATATATTTTTTAAATTTTTTATTTATTTATTTGAGAGTGACAGACACAGAGAGAAGGACAGATAGAGGAAGAGAGAGAGAATGGGCGCGCCAGGGCTTCCAGCCTTTGTAAACGAACTCCAGACGCGTGCGCCCCCTTGTGCATCTGGCTAATGTGGAACCTAGGGAACCGAGCCTCGAACCGGGGTCCTTAGGCTTCACAGGCAAGCGTTTAACCGCTAAGCCATCTCTCCAGCCCTCATACACTTATATTAATGCTACTCTCACTTTGGGTAGTGAATCTTCTCTTTTCAGATGGCAGTGACCTTGGGATGACTCAGAAGGTATCATGGTGCTGGAAAGAAGTGACTAGAGTACCGAGTAACATCTCGATCACACCTTCCACGGCTCAAGGTCTAATGCAGAAGAGGTGGCAGAAAGAATGTAAAAGCCAAAGGAAGGGTAGGACTCCTTACAACATGTTCCTTCCAGACACAAAATGGCCTCAATATCCATGACCTCATAGTGCCTGACACTACCTACACAAGACCATCATAAGAGGAGGGAAAGATCATGACATCAAAATAAGAGAGAGACTTATTGAGATGGGGAGGGGATATGATGGAGAATGGAATTTTAAGGGGGAAAGGGGGAAGAGGGAGGGTATTACCATGGGTTATTTTTTATAATCATGGAAAATGTTTTAAAAAATTGAGAAAAAATAAAATAAGATTAAAAAAATAAGCAAAATTAAGGAGCTACAGGTGAAAATATGGGAAGAGAATTTACCTAGGGAGTTACATTCCCATAATTCTCCAGCATCACATCCCAGTACAAGGCCCTCTGAATTGGGCCCAGACATGCCCATTCCTCATTAGTGAAGCACACGGATGCCTCCTCAAACATGACCAGCTCCTGAAACGACAGCTATGGGTGAAATCACCAAGACAGTCCCCAGGGAAAGGTTCCTTTCACCTCAAGGGAGGCCATGGGATGAGAGAAGAAAACAGGAAGTCAGACATTAAGAAGGCTCCATGTGAAGACTATCTTCATAGCATGGGCTCTGAGGCACAGATGGAATCTGACAGGACACCCCGGTGTGTGGAATAATCAGGAAGGTGGATGCAACCTTACCTGGGGCTGGGCTGTTAGGAGCATAAGTGCCATCAGTTGATTTCTTGGATTCTCCTCCTGGGAAAGAACAGAGGCTTTGGGAACAGGAGAATCTACAGAAGGAGAGTAAGTGGCACATAAGGTTACTGCTACTCTTGCTTTCTGCCCAAGTCTAACAAGTCAGGAACCCCACATCGTCCAGAACTCCCAGGCCCAGGCAATGGTGGCTCGGTCAGGTCCGGTAGACCTCTTCTGAGTGATTTCCATGTGCACAGCTGGGAGAGCACAAGCGGACAGAGGTCAGAGGGTCAGGGAAGAGCAGAAAGAGATTGCACTGCAAGGGATTCCCACACAGGACAGAAGAAGCAACTCCTGCAGCGAGGCATGGCCACAGGCAGGATCCTGGAGAGGTACCTTGTGGCAGATCCTGGAGGCTGAGCGCCCCCGGGTCAGTGAGAGCCCTCAAGAGAATTTCAGCCGGCAAGAGGCTGCGGGGAGATGTGAGAGGAAGTGCTGCTCCGGGAGCATCTGCACCCTCCTGCACAGTGTCCTGGACCTGGACAGGAACCGGAACCTGGAACCAAGCAAAATAAAAGAAGCTGGCTCCTATACCTTCAGAAAATAGACTCCCGTGACTAGCACGAAACTCTTTCTGTTCTTAGTCTAAAACTGTGAGATCACAAAGACCCACCTCAAGTGTCAAAGCAGCAGTGATGCCTTGCTTGAGCACAGTGGAGCCCTCCAGCCCCACTCATGGTACTGGTGACCACAACCAGTGGCAACAGAAGCTAGACTGGGTGTGCGTTAAGGGAGGGCGCAGATGTAACAAGCACTAACTAAGAACATGGATTTAGCTTCAGACCAAGTTTCAGACCAGACTTGGGTTCAATCACATCTCTTCTACTTACTTTATAAGCCTTTTTATCCTCCTGGTCCAATAAAAGTAACACAGGAAGCCAGACATGGTGGTGTATTCTTGTAATCCTAACACTTGGGAGTTTGAGGCAAGAAGTTTCTCTCAAGTATGAGGCCAACCTGGGCTACATAGTGAAATGCCCTCTCTCTCCCCCCACCCCTCTCTCTTTGGTTTTTCAAGGAACCCAGGCTGACCTAGAATTCACAGTGATCCTCCTACCTCTGCCTCCCAAGTGCTGGGATTAAAGGCATGTGCCTGGATGAAATGCTGTCTCTTTTTAGTATATTTTTATCTCTTTAAAAAAGTATTTATTTGAAAAGAAATATTATTTATTTATTTGAGAGAAAAAGAGAGGGGCAGAGAGACAGACAGAGAGAAAATGGATATGGGTGCACCAGGTCCTCTTGCCATGGCAAACTAACTCCAGACACATGCACCACCTTGTAAATCTGGCTTTAAGTGGGTACTGGGGAAATTGAACTGGGATGGCAGGCAGTGTAAGCAAGCACCATTAACTGGTGAACCATCTCCCCAGCCCTCTCTCTTTTTGCAAAAACATTTTTTTTAAATTTATTTGAAAGAGAGAAAGAGGCAGATAGAAAGAGAGAAAAGCATGGGCATGCCAGGGCTTCTCCGGCCCCAGCAATCGAACCCCAGATGCATGTGCAACCTAGTGCATCTGGCTTTCATGGGTCTTGGGGAATCAAACCTGGGTCATTTGGCTTTGCAGGCAAGTGCCTTAACTGCTAAGCCATCTCTCTATCTCTTTATTTTATTTTATTTTTTAGCTCTTTTTTACATTACTTTTATTTATTTATTTAACAGAGAAAGAAAGAAAGAATGAGAATGAATGGGTGTGCCAGGGCCTCTAGCCACTGCAAATGAACTCTAGACGTGTGTGTCCCCTTGTGCATCTGGCTAATGTGAGTTTTGGGGAATCGAACCTGGGTTCTTGGGCTTTTTATGCAAATGCCTTAACCACTAAGCCATCCCTCCAGCCTTCTTTTTATATTATAATATTTTATTTATTTATTTATTTATTTATTTATTTATTTATTTATTTATTTATTTATTTATAAGACAAAGAGAAAGAGGCAGGTAGAGATAGAGAGACAATGGGCACACCAGGGCCTCTAGCCACTGCAAACCAACCCCACAAGCATGCACCACCTAGTGCATTTTGCTTTACGTGGGTACTGGGGAATGACACTCCAGTCCTTAGGCTATAAAATTCTGTATTTTTATAACTAAAACAAATAAGCCCATCCATGATGGCACTGCCAAATTTGAGTTATGGTTCAGACTTGTTGGGAGCTATGAGCCTAACCTCGGCCATGTTGACAGGAACCACCATGTTGTGAGTTAAGTTTCTATTTTCTCATCTAATGATCTATTACCAGAAATGAAGAAACTGTTACACCTGGGTGATAGCCTCCCCCCGGTGCTGCCAGTAATTGATAAAGAAACAAAGAAATTTCATTTAGCCAGTAACCCTGTGATCTCTGACCTGAATATGAATCCTTCCCCTTACAACCCTATATAAACCTATGTGTAAAAATAAAATTTTGAGACCTTGACAAACACCTAGCTTGGTCTCCTTCTTGTGTCTGTTTGCCTTTTCCCATTCAGGTTTACTTCCCCTCGGGTCTCTGTTGTTCCCCCACTGGCCGGGGCACAGACTTACATACAAATGTCTCTGGTGGGCTACAGACCAAAAGAAAGTAATCTCTGAATAAGATCAAAATTCATGATATACTTGCATAGAATATCATAGCAAAACATCATTTTACATAGTGCGTACATGCTTATGTTAAAAAAAAACTCACACACAGGAGAGGCTGTACAAAGTTCCAATTTAAAGGAGAAATAGTATTGGGGAGATGGCTCAGTGGTTAAGGCATTTGCCTGCAGAGCCTAATGACTCATGTTTGATTTCCCAGTACCCACATAAAGCCAGTTGCATAAAGTGGCACAGGCACCTGGAGTTTGTTGGCAGTAGCTAGAGGCCCTGACATGCCTATTCCCTCTCTTTCACCTTGCAAATAAATAAATAAAGGACAAGGATATAAAATCCTCCCAGAGGTAAATATCTCAGCCTAATCCCTTGCCTTACAGGATCCCCAGTCAAGGGTGCCCATGGAACGTGTTACTAGACTTGGAAAGTCCATTTCCTTTCCTTCTTTCTTCCCCTTCCTTCTTTTCCTTCCCCTTTCTTTTCCTTATTTTTTTTTTTCTTTTGGGGTTTCTTTCTGAAACAGAATCTCACTATGTAGCACAGGCTGGCATGCAACTCATAATGTAGACTAGGCTAACCTCGAACTTGTGGTTACCTTCCTGCCTAAGCCTTCCAAGAGCGAGAATTACCTACACGAGCCCCACACCAGCCTGCAAAAGCACCACTCTTGCTATGCCACTTCCTTCTATGCTCTGGACTTACATCACTACTCAGATCCAACTTACGTTTCTGTTTTGGAGAGCATAAAAACACAACCCACTTTGAGGAGCTGGATCAAAGTCAGCATGAGGGAGCCTCACTCTGGGGACAGAGTGGAGTCAATGCTGTGTGCTGACTGTCAGCTGAGCTCAAAGACCTTAATCATAAATCCACTTTCTGCAACTTGACTCGAAGAGCTCACTGAAGACTTAGTAGCCTTCCCTGAAAACTAGAGAGAGCTAAAGAGTTAAAAACTCTCCCCAAGACTAGCAAGCAATAAAAAACTTCAGACGCATGCCCATGACAGGCATTGACATCCACTCCTGAATGATAAACTAAACTTCCCTTAGCTCGGAAAACCTCGCAGAAACAGAAACTGTCTGGTGGGATATCCTCCTGAGACAATTTGGCTAAAAAGTTTATTCTGAGCAAGGACATGAATAACTACAGTTCCTTATCTACTTCCCTTGGACCTGCAGCTGGTACAGTCTGTTTTTCTTTGGATCTCCCTTATAAGCTTACACCCCAGCCTGGCCCAGTGCTTCAGCCTCCTTCCCGTGGGAAGGTTGCTGCCCCTCACTGTTGTTTCTAAATAAACAGTCAGTCTGTAGAGATCAAAGTCTGATGTTCTCTTTTGCTTTTCTCTTACACTTTCCTTACACTCATGAACCAGCTTTAGTTAGTGATAGGCTCTAAGTGAGGCATTACTACTGAAAATCACAGGATTACCCATCAGCCCAGCTTCAATTCTTTCCTTCCTTCTACTTGCACCCTATGCCTAGACTCACTCACTTTTGGTGATAGGCCATCAAGATCTTTCTGCAGCTCCTCTACAAGGGCCACAGCCTCCTCGCCACTCCCAGGATGATGGAGTTGCACCCAGGTCCGGAGGTCCCCAGGCAGGATGCTCAGGAACTGCTCCAGCACCAGCAGATCCAGGATCTGAGCCTTGGTGCGAGCTTCTGGCCTCAGCCATCGTCGACAGAGCTCCCTGAGGCGGCTCAAAGCCTCCTGGGGTCCAGATGTCTCATGGTAACGCAACTGTCTAAAATGCAGGTGGGAGGTCTCCCAAACCGAGGAGCTGCTACCGTGGAAGCAGGTTCCCCACTTCCAGATGTCATCCTTTCCTTTCACAAGACCTCCTTGTCTCAGAGCATTGTGGGCCCAACTTTCTCTTGTCATTGTCGTCTTTTGTGCTTTGCTTTCACGTTCTCTTAATTGTTGTTTGAATCTTCCTTAGAGCTTGGAGAACATCATCTGTAAGACCTCAAGAAAGCATTGTTAATATTAGCCTGGAGAAATGACCCAAGCTTTGCAGACCAGAGTCAGCTCCAGCAATAAGATCTTCCTGAATTCAAGGTCTTAGGCTCCACAGAGTATCTCCTCTGACAGAAGCCCCCTGCCCTGGGGATAGAGGTATGACTGAAATGAAACACATTGGTATGCACAAGATGTCTTCCATCAAATTACAATATAGGCTGATTCCAACATTCTAGCAATGGGCCTCTTGGATAGATACTTCTATAGACTAAACAGGCCACCTCACTTATACTCCTACTTAAAAAAACTTGGTACAATAGGGATAACAACAGTTCATACTTTAAAGCGAAATAAGAATTTGATTTCTAAACATGCTTTAATGTTTTTGGTTTGTTTTGTGGTACTGAATCCAGGGCTTCACATTAGGTAGATGTGTTGCCACTGGGCTGTACCTCAGAATACATCCAGGTTGCTGAACAGTGCCTGAAACTGGAACTCAGAGGTTGGTCACCCTTGTGCATCCACTCCTGTGTTCTCAGCTGAGACACGCAACTGTGGCCTCAAATCCCAACACTCAACTAACAAAGAAAAGTTGAATTAGATGTGTGTTGTTTGTAGTAACTTATTTTCTCAGATAACCTTTTTTTTTTTTTTGGAGGGGGTTTTAAGTAGGGTCTTGTTCTACCTCAGGCTGACCTGGATTATTTCATTATGTAGTCTCATGGTGGCCTCAAATTCATGGTGATCCTCCTACCTCTGCCTCCCGAGTGCTGGGATTAAAGGTGTGCACCACACTCCTGGCTCTTTTTTTTTTTTGAGGTAGGGTCTCGCTCTAGCCCAGGCAGAGTTGGAATTCACTCAGTAGTCTCAGGGTGGCCTTGAACTCATGTTGATCCTCCTACCTCTGCCTCCCAAGTACTGGGATTAAAGGCGTGCATCAGCATGTCTGTCTTCAGATAACATTTTAAAAAACATAAATTATGAGATTTATTTTAGGGGGAGTTAGAACCTAGAGGGAAGGCAAGCAGGAAGACCCAAGCCAAAAGATCGCTCTCACGGGGTGGGGTGGGGTTCAAAAAGACTGGCAGAGAGTGAGGTCCTCAGCAATTTAAGATCTTTCACACAGGAAAGCACTCAAAAAAAGGCAAGAAAGTACCCAGACACAAAGAAACTCCCAGCTTGGCTGGGCAGGGGAAGGGGAGACCAGAGAGAGACTATTCCTCACATAGGGAAGGAGCCAAGAAGCTAAGGCCACGAGGCAAGAAAAACTCAGACAATTTTGAACAAGGTATTGCTATATAGAATTTAGGCTTGATGCTCTCTTGGAATCATGTGATATTTAGACATGTTTATTTTTCTAAGTTCATAACATAAACCAGAAAATAATCAGTGTTATTGCTCTGGACTGTGCCCTTCTGGTCCTTTCTGCATACACCAGTTTGCATTATAAAATTCCATGACTGCACTGCTCAGTGATTTGCTTTTCTCACACTGTATGTTGTTCTGTGAGCATATTAATGTTTTCTGTAATTTTTGAATTATGTGACTCAGTCATACTTAAGTAGTTCCCTGCTTGCTAGACATTAAAATTAGCTAAGAAATTTAAAAATTATTTGCATGTGTCTGTGAGTGCGTGAACATACATGGGCATAGCAGGGTCTCTTGCCACTGCAAACAAATGCCCATTAGGCTTTATGTGGGTGGCTGGGAAAATGAACCCCTACCAATAGGTTTGGGAAGCAGGTGACTTGAACTGCTGAGCCATCTCTCCAGTCCCATAGATTATTTCTAATTCTCTCCTACTAAGGCCACAATGATTATCTTTAGGTGTAAATTTTTGGTTATATCTCTGCATGCCCATACACACTTGAGTAAATAAATAATTCTTTAAAAAGCAAAATGTTCAAGAGCTAAGTGATTTTCATATGGCACCTCACCACTTACTGCATGGGAGCAAGTTCCAAACCCAGGGATTCTAATTAAACTCAAAGTAATTTCATCTAACAAGAGACATAAAGTCCAAACAGCTGTTCAGAAACAATGGCTTACACTGCTCATCCCAAGATAAAGGTTCAATTGGCAGGCTGAGAAGAAAAGCAGTACGGGTGAACGCTGTGGCAGGTTGGCAAAGAGTTTTTGCAAAGGACTGCATTTACTCTGAGTTAACAGTTTTAGTACTTAGGAATTAAATGCATTCTTTTTTTTTTTGGTTTTTTGAGGTAGGGTCTCCTCGAACTCACAGCGATCCTCCTACCTCTGCCTCCCAAGTGCTGGGATTAAAGGCGTGCGCCACCACGCCCGGCTAAATGCATTCTCTTTAGCAACGGTGGTCTGTTCGCTTGGTCCCTTTTTCTTTATTTTATTTGACAGAGAGAGCGAGAGAACGAGAACGAGAGATAGAGAGAGAGAATAGGCATATCAAAGCCTCTAGCCACAGCAAATGAATTCCAGACGCATGCGCCACCTTGTGCATCTGGCTTACAAGGATCCCGGAGAACCGCATCTGGGTCATCAGGCTTCGCAGGCAACCCCCTTAACTGCTAAGCCATCTCTCCGTCCCTTTTTCAATACCGTTATGTCACAAAATCAGATGATGACAATTTGCCCATCCCTAAACACAAGCCACGTTGTTCTGCTTTCCTTCCGAAACAATCTCACGCAGACTAGGTTGGCCTTGAACTCCTGACCTCTGCCTGAGCATCCCGGGCGCAGGGATTACCCCGGTGCGCCACCACACCCGGGAGAGTCCCCAGTCCTCCTCCCGGTCGGCGCTCACCCGGCTCCTGCGCGCTGCGGCCCTGGGAACTGCCGCCTCCGCGCCAGGCGGGGGGGGGGGGGGGGGGGGGGGGGGGGGGGGAACACCTGACGCCGGAACCACACGCGACCACAGCCGCGCCCCGGACGCCACGACTCCTGTCGCTCTGGCCACCACTCCCCCGAGCCGAGCCTCTGTAGGAAGCGCCTCGGCGATGGGTGGATGGATTGTAGCTGGGCGCAGTGGCTGTGTGGGAGTCGAGGAGCTTCAGGGCCCTCAGGTCCTGTGGGTTGCGCCCTTCCTGGCCAGGCTGTGGACCTGGGTTACCCGAAGGCAACGCATCTTTGCTGGAACCAAAACTTAGGGGCTGCCCTTCTTTCATCCACAACACACCACCCTACCCGACTCCACATCATCATGTAAGTGGCAAATTAAGAACCTTTATTTGGTGTTTCGAAGTAGGGTCTCACTCTAGCTCAGGCTGACCTGGAATTCACATAGTCTCAGGGTAGCCTCGAACTCATGGTGATCCTCCTACTTCTGCCTCCCAAGTGCTGGGATTAAAGGCGGCGTGCACCACCAAGTCCGGCAAATTAAGAACCTTTAAATTGAACTAAGCTAGTTTAAATCAGAACATGAGATATCAAAAGATGTGGAGGAACCAGGTGTGGTGGGGCACGCCTTTAATCCCAGCACTCTGGAGGCAGAGGTAGGAGGATGGCCATGAGTTCAAGTGAATTCCAGGTCAGCCTGGACTAGAGAGTGAGACTCTACCTTGAAAAAAAAAACACAAGTATGACTCCTGTTATGAGCATTATTTATTTATACTGAACAGAAATCTAAATATGGAAGTTTGGATCTTGGGAGGCAGTGGATGTTAGAGTACTTCTCTAGCATTCAGAAGGCTCTGGGTTCAATTCCCAGCACTGCATAAACCAGGCATGGTAGTGTACATCTGAATCCCAGCGCCTGGGAGATGGAGGCAGCAGGATCAGAAGTTCAAGGTCATCCTTTGCTAAATAGAGAATTTGAGGCCAGCCTGGGCTAGAGAAGACTTTTTTTTAAAAAAAAAAAAAAAGAAATAAAGGAAGGTTGCTAGTAGGAGAGTGAGCTGTAATAAACCTTAAGAGGTTTAGATATAACACAATTATTCAGCTACTTAAAGCCTTCTGGTCTCAATTTTATTACAAGTAATATCTAATACAGTGCACATAAGCTATGAAAAACTAAGTCCAGGGAAACAGCACTTTCCTCCCTATGCAGCTTTGTCTTACATATATCCCCTTAATCAACACCAGCTTAGATTTTATTTCACACTTTCAACTCAGTTATTCCAGACAGCAATTCTATACAACCAAGATGTCTATGGCCAATAAACATTGAATCTTCATTTCCTCAGGAATATTCAGGACACTAAAAGCTGAGTACACACAGGGTTGGAGAGATGGCTTAGCTCTGGAGTTTATTTGCAGTGGCCAGGATGCCCTGGTGCGCCCATTCTCTCTGCCTCTTTCTCTCTCTCTCTCTCTCAAATAAATCAAATTTAAAAAAAAAAAAAAAAAAAAAAGCACACAGGAAGCCAAAGCTGGCAAAGGCATGGCAGGACAAAGAGGCAGGCGAGAACTATGTAAGAGGACACTTGAGGAACTAGTGCCTGATGGAAAAGCCAAGGTTCCAGAGGAGCTGAAGAAAACATGCAGAAAGCTTCTGAGTTCAGAGAGGCTACCAGGAAAGGGCAGCCAGGGCTGCATGCTTAAACGCAGAAGTAGCGGTGCTGCAGGAAGGGGATGATCAGTTCAAGTCCTACGTCTGACAAGGCACAAGGATTGTTGCCAACACTGGTTTCTGTAGGTCGAGGTAGGCACTAGTCTAGCTGTCTAGCAGATAGGTAGGATCTTAAAGAGCTAGCTACTAGGGTAAGAAATGTATGAAATGACATGGTATCCTTCCTAAAATCTTCTTTCTTTTAAAAATCACACAATCTTTAGATTAAAAAAAAAAAAAAGAAAAGCCCATCTGAAGAATTTCAGGCACTGTGATGCAGTGATTTGGAAAATGATGACAGTGATCAGAGTATCTGTCTGCTCAGCGACAGAGGAAGAATCCCAGCCCGGCTCTGTTACCAGTGTCCCTGAACTTGGCAGTTCTGTTCCAGGTCCTCCAAACCTTGCTCTGAATAACAATGCATAGAGACTACTGTACCATAATATTATGTGTGACCCAGTATCGCATCAAACCACAATAAAACACAAACATAACAACCGTCACAACTCTTCAGTGCAAGGAAGACATGGAAGAAACCACCCAGGTAACAAAGTGGGCTATGAATCTCAGAGACGGTGGGTAGTATCTTCCTATGAGACCTGGCCACAACAGTCCAGACACAATCACCTTTCAGAGGTGGCTGCTGAGAGCCCTGACTGGCCTCACATTCACATGCAGAATCATGATGGTAGCTAGGTGTGGTGGCTCACACCTTTAATCCCACCACTCGGGAGGCTGAGATAGAATTGCAATGAGTTTGAAGCCCATCTGAGGCTACACAGGTCAGCCTGGGGGAGGGGGAGAAAGCGGTTTGAGGGGTCTCACTGTAGCTCAGGCTGACCTGGAATTCACTATGTAGTCTCAGCGGTGGCCTTGAACTCAGTGATCCTCTTCTGCCTCCGGAGTGTTGAGATTAAAGGCATGCACCACCACGCCCAGCAGAAAATATATATTTTTTTAAAGGGGGATAAAAGAAAAGTAAAGAAAAATCAGAATCACAATGGTGTGCAGAGGCACTCTGGAATAAAGAGGAAAGTATGAATTTTAAAGGCAAAGCTGATGTTAAATCCTGGCCCCAATCATGGACTAGTAGTTTCTTAACACCGAGGAAGCTCAATTCTTTCTACATTAAATGAGGTGACATTTCCTCAGTCATTTCTGAAATGACTCATGGTGTTCATGAGACAAATGTTATTGGGCTTAGGGATTCAGTACATACTACGAGGAGGAATGTCCAAGTTAAGAACGGATATTGGGCTGGAGAGATGGCTTAGTGGTTAAGGCACTTGCCTGCAAATACAAAGGACTCACATTTGATTCTCCAGGACCCACGTTGGCCAGATGCACAAAGTGGCACATTTGTCTAGAGTTCATTTACTGTGGCTGATAACCCTGGTGTGTCTATTCTCTCCCTCTTTCTCTGTCAAATGAATAAATATTAAAAAAAAAAAAAAGAATGGGGCTGGAGAGATGGCTTAGCGGTTAAGTGCTTGCCTGTGAAGCCTAAGGACCCCGGTTCGAGGCTCGGTTCCCCAGGGCCCATGTTAGCCAGATGCACATGGGGGCACATGTGTCTGGAGTTCGTTTGCAGTGGCTGGAGGCCCTGTTGTGCTCATTCTATCTGCCTCTTTCTCATATATATATATATGTGTGTGTGGTGTATGTGTGTATAAAATGGAGATATAGTCTAACTACAGCCACATGGATTTTTTTGTTTGTTTCTTTGTTTTTGGTTTTTTAAGGTAGGGACTCACTCTAGTCCAGGCTGACCTGAAATTCACTCTAGTCTCAGGCTGCCCTTGAAATCATGGCAATTCTCCTACCTCTGCCTCTCAAGTGCTGGGATTAAAGGCATGTGCCACCATGCCTGGCTCTTTTTTCTTTTAGATGATTGTTTCAAAAATATATTTTTAGGGCTGGAGAGATGGCTTAGCGGTTAAGCGCTTGCCTGTGAAGCCTGAGGACCCTGGTTCAAGGCTTGATTACCCAGGACCCACGTTAGCCAGATGCACAAGGGGGCACACACATCTGGAGTTCGTTTGCAGTGGCTGGAGGTCCTGGCGTGCCCACTCTCTCTCTGTCTCCCTCTTTCTCTCTCTGTCACTCTCAAATAAATAAAAAAAAAAATTTAAAAAATATATACATATTTAAATTTATTTGAGAGACAGAAAGAGGTAGAGAGGAAGAATGGGTGCACCAGAGCCTCTAGCTGCTGTAAGTGAACTCCAGATGCATGTGCCACTTTGTGCATCTGGCTTATGTGGTTCCTGGGGAATCATATCTGGGTTCATTGGCTTTGAAGAAATGCCTTAACTGCTAAGCCATCTCTACAACCCTTAAAAATATCTTATTAATTTAATAGAGGGAGAAAGTGGCAGAGAAACAAAATGTGAATATGGGTGCATCAGGGCCTCTAGCCACTGCAAGTGAATTCCAGATGCATGTACCACTTGTGCATCTGGCTTACATGGGTACTGGGGAATTGAACCTGGGTCCTTACACTTTCTAGGCAACTGCCTTAACCACTGTCTCTCCAGCCCCAGATGGATTTTTTTTCTTTTTTTCCTCCATTTTTATTAACATGATCATAAAAAATATCCCATGGTAATACCCTTCCTCCCCACTTTCCCCTTTGAAATTCCATTCTCCATCATATCCCCTCCCCACCTCACCCAGATGGATTTTTGAATTAAGGTTTTAAAAGTTCTCATCTGGGTGTGGTGGCGCACACCTTTGATCACAGCACTTGGGAGGCAGAGGTAGGATGATTATGATGAGTTTGAGGCCACCCTGAGACTACAGAGTGAATTCTAGGTCAGCCTGGGCTAGAGTGAGACCCTACCTAGAAAAACAAAAACAGTTTTGGATACATCAAAGATTTCCTTGAGAACAGGCCAGAAAGGTATGGGGAAGGGGGACATAAGTGAGTGGTGGGGTACTTAACTAGGATGCTTGCAACCATGAGATTGTGAAAAATGAAAGGCTCAAGAATTGCTGGGTTACCGAGACAAACTTGGAACTGCTTCCTTCTATACTTCCTCTTATTTTTATTTTTTCAAGGTAGGGTTTCACTCTAGCTCAGGCTGACCTGGAATTCACTATGTAGTCTTAGGTTGGCCTGGAACTCTTAGCAATCCTACCTCTGCCTTCCAAGTGCTGGGATTAAAAGCATGTGCCACCATGCCTGGCTGTACTTCCTAAGTAAATAAAGTTCTTTAGGTCTAAGTTATTACTACTTGGTATTCTACTAATTATACCTAAAAATATCCAAAATGCCACCCTTGGGGCTAAACTGTTTTGTTGTTGTTGTTGTTTTTTCAAGGTAGGGTCTCACTCTGTACTTCCTCTTATTTTTATTTTTTCAAGGCAGGGTTTCACTCTAGCCCAGGCTGACCTGGAATTCACTATGTAGTCTTAGTGGCCTTGAACTCATGGTGATCCTCCTACCTGTGTCTCCCAAGTGCTGGGATTAAAGGCATGCACCATCATGCATGGCTCCTATTTATTTATTTAATGAGAGGGGGAAAAATGGGTGCACCAGGGCCTATAGCAACCATAACTATGTAAAAGTGCAACTCCAGATATATATACTATGTATGTACTTGTTTATCTGGCTTAAGTGGGTACTAGGGATTCGAACTTGGGTTCTTAGGCTTCAGAGGCAAGTGCCTTAATCACTATGCTATCTCTTCTGCCCTGATATACATTATTTCATTTAATCCTGTAGGAATTCCATGAGGTAATCACTGCCTCTGAGGCTCCGGGTGATTAAATGACTCAGCAAATGAGAAACATTAATCTCCCAATGTGTTGTTTTTTTTTTTCATTTTCAAGGTAGGGTCTCACTCTAGCTCAAGCAGACCTGGAATTCACTATGCACTCTCAGGATGGCCTAGAACTCACAGGGATCCTCTTACCTCTGCCTCCTGAGTGCTGGGATTAAAGGCATGTGCCACCATGCTCGGTCCAATGTCTTATTAAAAAAAATTATTTATTTGAGAGAGAGAAAGAGAAAGAGACAGAGACAGAGAGAGAATGGGCGTGCCAGGGCCTCCAGCTACTGCCAATGAATTCCAGATGCATGTGCTCTCTTGTTCATCTGGCTTAAGTGGGTCCTAGAGTCAAACCAGGATCCTTTGGGTTTGCAGGCAAAAGCCTTAACCACCAAGCCATCTCTCCAGCCCCAATGTCTGACTTTTAACCTACTAAGCTCTACATAACATGATATAGGCAAATTTTTTTCCCACTATTCGTGTTTTTGAGCCCACGATTACCTAAAGTCATAAGAGTACATTTGTTTTCTAGTTGAGACATGCTGGAAAGATGGAGCCTGGGTAGCTCTCCGTCATCTGCAGATCCTCCCATGACTCAGAAAAAGGCACAGTAACTTCTGCTGTGTTCTCTCTCTCTCTCTTTGTTTTTTTTGAGGTAGGGTTTCACTCTAGTCCAGGCTGACTTGGCATTCACTGTGTAGTCTTAGGGTGGCCTTGAGTTCATGGTGATTCTCCTACCTCTGCTTCTCAAGTGTTGGTATTAAAGGTGTGCACCACCCCACCTGGCAGAGAAAAGGAGAGTGAGAGAGAGATAAGAGAATGGGCATGCCAGGGCCTCTAGCCACTTCAAATGAACTCCAGATATGTGTGCCCCCTTGTACATCTGGCTAATGTGGGTCTTGGGGAATTGAACCTGGGTCTTTTGGCTTTGCAGGGAAACACCTTAACCACTAAGCCATCTCTCCAGGTCTTTTTAAAAATTATTTTTGAGAGAGACAGAGAGAAAGGGACAGAAAAGCAGATCAGATAGAAGATAGATAGATAGATAGATAAATGGGAACATCAGGGCCTTTGGCTATTGCAAACAAACTCCAGACTCATGCACCACCTTGTTGCATCTGTCTTATGTACCTTGTGGGGAAATTGAACCAGGGTTTCTTGGCTTTGCAGGCAAGTGCCTTAACCACTAAGCCATCTCTCTAGCCTCTTTGAAAAAATTATTATAAATAAGGTTTTGTTTTTGTTTTTGTTTTTTTGAGGCAGGGTCTCGCTCTAGCTCAGGCTGAACTGGAATTCACTCTGTAGTCTCAGGGTGGCCTCAAACTCTTGGTGATCCTCCTACCTCTGCCTCCCAGGAAGCTTTTATTTATTAGAAAGGTAGATAGAGGAAGGGAGAGAACTGGTATGCCAGGGCCTTTAGCCACTGCAAACAGACTCCATATTCATGTACCACCATGTGCATCTGGCTTACCTGGGTCCTTAGGCTTTGCAGGCAAGCACCTTATCTGTAAGCCATCTCTCCAGCCCTCTGCTGTGTTCTTTTAACTATGACTACCTACTGTCTTAACAACTCTAGTCAATTTATCTACTAACTATAAAAGACAAAGGATTGGCAGTGATGATCCTAAAAGGAAGCATCTAAAAGGAACCAATTTACTCCTAATTCTACTATCATTAAGTATTGTCTTGAGATGAGGATGTAATTAACAAGACTAAGTTCCTTTCCTTACACTGCTCAGTGAAAATAAGCTGGTAATCACTGCATTTAAAATAAGCCTTTTTTACATACAAAATAGTAAACTCTTATTGCAGAAAATCTAGAAAGCATAGAAAAGCATACAGAAGAAAATAGAAATCATCTACAATTCTATCATGCAGAGATAAGCATTGCTAACATTTTGGTTTCTTCCTTCCAGTTTTCCTATGCACAGATATTTTACTTGGTTTTTATTTGTGTGTTTCTCCATTTCTTCAATTTTCTGTAAAACATCTTCACCATGGTGTTCTTCTCTAAAAGCACTGAGTGGATAAAACATCATATATATTGACTCTCATCCACTTAACCCTGTACTGCTGAAAATCTAGGTGTTTTTGCTTTGTTATACTGTGGGCAGGGATGCTCTTTTTGTTAGACTTTATCTACTACTTATTTTCCCTGTATGGATTCCTAGAAGTAGAATTAAGCTTAATGGCACTAAAATCTGCTTTCAGAAAACCAGCAGTTAGCCTTATACCAGCAATATCTGTTACTTATGAGGTTTCTTTCTCTTCATTGTGTTTTCTCTGGTGTTGAATAAGCTGTGAGCTGTATCGATAGGCTTTCCCACATTCATTACATTTATAAGGTTTCTCCTTGGTGTGGGTTCTGAGATGTAGAATAACTTGAGATGTCTGCCTGAAGGTTTTCCCACATTCATTACATTTATAAGGTTTCTCTCCTGTGTGAACTCTTTGGTGGTCAATAAGGTTTCGATTAGAAGTAAAAGCTTTGCCACACTCATTACATTTGTAAGGCTTCTCTCTACGATGCAGTCTCTGGTGTTCATTAAGAGTCTTCTTTAAGATGAAAGCTTTCCCACATTCATCACATTCATAGGGCTTCTCTCCCGTGTGAATTCTTTGATGGTCCATAATCTTTGTGTTAGAACCACATGTTTTACCACACTCTTTACATGTATAAATCCTTTTTCCTTTGTGCATTCTCTGATGTTGAGTGAGGTTTGAACTTCGGCTAAAGGCTTTCCCACACTCAGCACAAGTGTATGGCTTCTCCCCAGTGTGAACTCTATGATGAGAAATAAGTCCTGAGCTTCGACTAAAGGCTTTCCCACACTCCTTACAAGCATATGTTTTCTCTCCACTATGGATTCCCTGGTGCCGAATCAGGTGTGACTTACCACTAAAGGATTTCCCACACTCACTACATGTGTAGGGCTTCAGTCCTGTGTGGATTCTCCGATGAACCACAAGGTTGGAACTATGACTGAAGGCTTTCCCACATTCCTTACACTTATAGGGCTTCTCCCCTGTGTGGATTCGCTCGTGCACAGTAAGGTTGGCACTCTGACTGAAGGCTTTCCCACACTCAGCACATACATACTGTCTTCTTTCATCCTGAGTGACCTCATTTGTTGAAGGGACATAGCACGGACTATCATCTTTCTCACATTCTTGGTCACTTCCTTCTCTGGGTGCATTACTGTCTTTAAACATATTATGTTTGAAGATTCTTGTCTTTCTTCTCATTGTCTTCTGGGGGCATTCCAGTGGCTTCTCTAGTATTCTTTTCATTTAGAGGAACTCTGAAAGTTTTGACTTCCTTGGCCACACTTACATGGAAATATCTTGAGTACCATGTGATTCTGAATTTTCAGAAATGACACTTTGGAATTAACACCACCTCACTTCCTTTCACCACCTAACAGGAGAATCAGAAAGCACACATATCACATTTTCTCTTTACTAGAGGAAGAATTATCTAAGGACAAAAAAAAAAATGTGTAAATGTGTTAGACCATAGGATCTACATGGAAAGGTGAGCGTTCAAAGGCAAGGGAACTGTTCAATATGATGATAATCTGAGAAAAAGTAAATGGGGGGGGCTGGAGAGATGGCTTACCAGTTAAGGCACTTGCCTGTGAAGCCTAAGGACCTGGCTTCCATTCTCCAGTATCCATATTAAGCCAGTTGCACAAAGTGGTGTATGCATCTGGAGTTTGTTTGCAGCAGTTGGGAGGCCCTGACATGCCTATTCTCTCTCTCTGTCTCTCTGTCTCACTCTCTGCTTGCAAATAAATAAAAATTTTAAAACACAGGTTTATATTGGAAAAAAAAAAAAGTAAATGGGGTCCGAGGTGAAGTACTCATCCTCCATAGGCATGAGGGCCTGAAACTGCCCAAGTTCAAATCTTCGAATCCCAAGTAAAATGGCTAGGCGTGGCTACATATGCTTATAACCTCAGTTCTTCAGGAGAGCAGAGACCAAAGCATTTTCAGAGTCCCACAAGCTCTGGAATTAGTACAAAGGAGACTCTGGTTCAAAGCAAGAGTGGACAGAACAGGCACCCCACATTCTACTCTGACCTCTGAAGGAGAGTGAACCCCACCAAGACAGTGTATGGGGCACCACAGGGCACATACATGTGCAAATACATTACACACACACAAACACACACACACACACACACAAAAGTGGATGGGAAAAGTCTTAGTTCAGTTAACTGAAAAGCCTCATTTTCATGCTGGTTTGGCTTTTAATTCTTGCTGACCTGTTTCCTCAGAACTATAGCGAGCAGTGACTGGCATATACTAGGCACTCAAAAATTACTTTACAGAATAGCAACTGGGATTCTTCTGCCTTAGGATATGAGTAAAATTCCACATTTGACTTTAGGTCTGGCTCCAAGCAACCACCTACATCTCTGTTTAAACCTTGCTTGATAAGTGGTGACACAAGTCTCCCAGTACGGAAGCCACAGGGTGTGACCACCGACTTAACGGAAGCCTGTCTGTAGCTTTAATCTGTAACCTGAGAGAAAGGTTAGTCAAAGCATGGAAATGAAACAATGACAGGATTTTGCAAGGTGAGAACAGGAGACAGACTACCCAAGAAGTCTGAGATGAAACCACTTATGAGGAATTTCACACAGCACTGTGCACATACAGATAACTTCAGCAGACCCCACATCTAGAGAGGCTAAATTACAAATTTTCCTTCCACCATGCTCCCTTTCAGACTTGTCTACATATGGATTGTCGAATAATTAAACATTCAGTTGTAATTTTACATTCTATTCCCTCTTTTTGTGCATCTGCTTTACGTGGGTACTGGGGAACTAAACTGGGTCCTTAGGCTTTGTAGGCAAATACCTTAAAACTGCTGAGTCATCTCTCCCACTTGCACATGTATGTGCAATACACACAAACACAGTCTTCTGCTGCTGCACATGATGCCAGATGCTTGTGCCACTATTTTTATTTTTTCTTTTCTTTTTGGTTTTTCAAGATAGGGTCTCATTCTGGCCCGGGCTGACCTGGAATTAATTATATAGTCTCAGGGTGGCCTTGAACTCATGGCAATCCTCCCATCTCCGCCTTCCGAATGCTGGGACTAGAGGTGTGTGCTACCACACCTGGCTTACCTCTAACTTTTTAAATTGATAAAAGTTTATATGCTATCTTGTCTCAAAACCAAATAAAGAAAGAGATTGTATATATCCACAGTTTACAGTATGTTTTAACATATGCATATAATGTAGAATGGGTAAGTCATGCTAATTAGCATATCTATTACCTCATATAATTAGGTATGTGTGTGTGTGAATATTTCAAGTGTAAAATGCATTATTATTCATTATAATCAGCCAGGTGGTGGCACATGCCTTTAATCCCAGCACTCAGGAGGCCTAGGTAGGTAGACAGCTATGAGTTTGAGGCAGCCTGAGACTATATAGCAAATTCCAGGTCAGCCTGGGCTAGAGTGAGACTCTACCTCAAAATAAATAAGTGAAAGAAAGAAGAAAAAGAAAATGCAGAAACTATAATCAAGAGATTTCCTGAAATTATTCTTTCTGGCTAAATGAAATCTTGTATCTTTTGACCAACATCTCCCCAACAGAGTCTCAATTTGTATATCACGTAGTCCAGCAACTGGCCTGGAACTTGCTACTGCAGAAACTGGGCTGGCCTTGAACTTGCAGCAGTTCTCCCAACATGGCCTCCCAGACACTAGCATCTCAGATGTGCACCTCCAAACCTGGTTTAAGTTTTCTCTTTTGTTTTTTTAAGGTAGGGTCTTGCGCTAGCCCATGCTGACCTAGAATTATCCTCAGGCTGGCCTTGAATTCACAGTGATCCTCCAACCTCTGCCTCCCAAGTGCTAGGATTAAAGGCATGCACCACCACCCAGCTAATTTTTTTTAATGTGATAATTTTTTATTACTTTTTAATGAATTAGACTTACAAAACATTTAACTACCTAAAGAAAAATTTATTTTATTCATTATACAGCAGCTAAGAATAAAGCTGACTTAAGATTTCAATATTTTTAAAACTTTTTAAAAATGAGAATAACTTTTTTGTTTATTTGTATTTACTTATTTGACAGCAACAGACACAGGGAGAGAGAGAGGGAGGGAGGGAGAGAATGGGCATGCCAGAACTTCTAGCCACTGCCAACGAACTCTAGACATGTGCACTCCCTTGTGCATCTTGCTAACGTGGGTCCTGAAGAATCAAGCCTCGAACCGGGGTCCTTAGGCTTCACAGGCAAGGCTTCAAGGCCATCTCTCCAGCACAAGATTTTAAATTTGACAAACAGGCTGGGCATGGTAGTGCATGCCTTTAGTATATATGTAAGTAGAAGAACAGATTACAGGGAGGGAAAAGGCCTAAGTGAGGTCAGGGGAAAAGATTGTGTAAAAGAAGGGTTGGGGGAGGGAGAGAGTCAATCAAAATTCAAGATATTCTGAATAAGACATGTGAAAACCTACTTTTTGTATACTGTCACATCCAGAAACCATGGATTATTACCAAAAAATTTTCAGTGCCAGGGATAGGATACCTTCTAGTGAGTTGTTGGCCAGGGAGGTCCCTGTTACCTCCAAAACATTACAGGCTATTGCCAAGGCCCTTGGTTTCCCTTGAGAAAGAGATGGTAAGACCCTATTGCTGAAGAAACTCACATGCCTGAATGGCAAAATCACTGAGAAATCAAGCTGGTGGTGAGCAGAAAACCTTCTCCCTGTAGACTAGTCAACTGAAAGCTGGAAAGAGCTGTACTGTATGTAGCCTTCTAGGAGATAGAAGTCATTAGCGGTGAAAACAGTGCACATTGGAAGCCTTAAGTCTGGCCAGACAGACCAAATGACCAAACAAGTGCAATAGTGGCATGTCTGCTCTGGGGGAAACCAACTGCTCTCTCATTGGACTGAAGGCCCGCTCTATGGGAGGGAATACATGCTTGGTACTGGAAACCTAATCAGAAGCCTATGGTGCTGGGCATGGTAGTGCATGCCTTTAATCCCAGTACTTGGGAGGCAGAGAACCACAAGTTCAAGGCCACCCTGAGACTACATAGTGAATTCCAGGTCAGCTTGAACTACAGTGAGACCCTACCTAGAAAAATAAAACAAAACAAACAAACAAAAAAAAAAAAATGGTAGGGGAGGTCATGAACCTTAGATGTATAAAGCCTGCTCTTGTCTGGATAAAGGTATATATTATTCTCACCAAATTGCCCTGGAAGCACTATACTTAATGTTCATATTCATATATTAATGCTGCTCTTACTTCTGCTTAGAGAAGCTTCTCTTTTCAGGTGGTAATGACTGAAAAGGCAACACAGTGCTAAGAAGAAGGGATGGAGGAGGAGGAGGAGTGTCCAGTAATGAAACATCTCACACCTTCCAAGGTTCAGGGTCCATTGCAAAAGAGGTAGTGGAAAGAATTTAAGAGCCAAAGGAAGGGTACAACTCCTAACATGCAAAGTCCAGACAGAAATTGGGCTCAAGATTGAATAAAGGAAAGGTTTAAGGAGGGCTAATCAAAATCTAAGAGGATATAAATAAGTCATATGGAAACCTACTTTTCTGGACAATGGAGCACACATGAGCTGTAGACTGTTACTAGAAAATGTTCAGTGCTAGGGATGGGATGCCTTCCAGTGAGTTGTTGGCCAGGGAAGTCCTTGATGCCCCCAAACATTACTTGCCATTGCCAAGGCCCTTGGTTTACCACCAGAAATAGATGGCAAGACCCTATTGCTGAAGACTCCACATACTTGAGTTGCCAGGTCACTGAGAAACCCTGCTGGAGCTGAGCTGAAAACCTCTTCCATGTAGACCAGCGGACAGAAAGCTGGAAAAAGCCATGCTGTATGAAGTTCAATGGGAGAGAGAGAAAAAATACCAGTGAAGATACCCAACAGCAAACACTGCAAGCCTTATATTTGTCCAGCCAGGCCAAATGAGCCAAAGAGTGCAATAGTGGCATGTCTTTTATGGGGTAAACCAACTGCCCTCTAATTTGGAGGCTTCTTCCATGGGAGAGAATACATCCCTGATGCTGAAAACCTACAACAGGGCCCTAGGGGTGTAATTTATGCTGGTGTCTAGCTAAATGTATGTACTTTGCTCACCAAACTGCCCAGTAAGCACTTAATGTTCATACCCATGTATTAATGCTACTCTCACTTTTGGTTAGAGAAGCTTCTCTTTTCAGATGGCAGTGACCTTGGGATGATTCAGAAGGCATCATGGTGCTGAGAAGAAGTGATAGAGGAGTGCTTAGCACTGAAATATCTCAATCACACCTTTCATGGCTTGGTCCATTGTGAAAGAGGTGGCAGAAAGAATGTAAAGAGTCAAAGGAAGGGTAGGACTTCTTACAACATGCTCCTCCAGACACAAAATGGCCTGGATATCCATGACTTCACAATATCTGACACTATACACAGACCATCATAATAGGAGAAAAAGATCATGACATCAAAATAAAAGAGAGACCGATTGGGGGGGAGGATATGATGCAGAGTCGAATTTCAAAGGGGAAAGTGGAGGGTGGGAGGGAATTACCATGGGATATTGTTTTACAATTATGGAAGTTGTCAATAAAAAAATATGCTTAAAAAGAAAAGAAATTATCCTTGATTTTCATAACCTCGCAATGCCTAGCAATATGTACACAAGAACCTCCTAAAAGAAGAAAAAGATGATGACATCAAATTAAAAGAGAGACTAATGAAGAGAGGGAGGGGATATGATAGAGAGCAGAGTTATGAAGGGGGAAGTTGGGGAGGGGAGGGCAATATCATGGTTTGTTGTCTGCAAGTATAGAAATTACAAGTAAAAAAATATGTATTAAAAATTTGAAAAACGTGGCAAGCTTTATAAAGTTTGTCAACTAAGATACAATTTTAAATATACTATGCACTTATTCCATAATCTGAACCTATTTATCATAAACTCTCTCATTTGTTATTCACTCACTGCCACCTCTAAAATGAGCAGAAATGGGTGCTAAATGGCACTTAGTGCATAGAGGCCATACACAATCAAATATTCAACTCAGAGGATGGCCCCACAATGAAGAATCCAGACCAACCATTGATAGACCCAAATGTTTTAACGTTTTAGAGGATTCAACCCCATCTTACAAGTAGCATCTCTTCCACTGTACTTCTGAAAAGTTAGCTAAATGACAATAGTATTTAAAAGTCAACCAATTATCATTATCCCAAATATAACAGTTAACTTTATGTGGCAAAATGTTTCTCAGGATAAAGTACAGAATTAATTTTTATAAGTATTTTCCCATACTACCTTTTTTTTTTTTAAGATTTTTTTTTATTTATTTATTTGAGAGCGACAGACACAGAGAGAAAGACAGATAGAGGGAGAGAGAGAGAGAATGGGCGCGCCAGGGCTTTCAGCCTCTGCAAACAAACTCCAGACGCATGTGCCCCCTTGTGCATCTGGCTAACGTGGGACCTGGGGAACCGAGCCTCGAACCGGGGTCCTTAGGCTTCACAGGCAAGTGCTTAACCGCTAAGCCATCTCTCCAGCCCCCCATACTACCTTTTAACCTTTTCTTTTTCTTTCAAGGTAGGGTTTCACTCTAGGCCAAGCTTGTGCGGAATTCACCATCCACTATGTAGTGTAGTTTCAGGGTGGCCTCAAACTCAGGGCAATCCTTCTACCTCTGTCTCCCAGTAGCTGAGATTAAAGGCTTGTGTCACCACACCTAGTTCTTTTAACTTAAAAAATATATATATTTTTAGAGCTGGAGAGATGGCTTAGTTGTTAAGGCAAATGCCTAAGAAGCCAAAGGACCTAGGTTCAATTCCCCAGGACCCATGTAAGCCAGATGCACATGGTGGCACATGTGTCTGGAATTTGTTTACAGTGGCTGAAGGCTCTGATATACCCATTCTCTCTCTCTCCCTCTTTTTTTTTCTTCTCTCTCTCTCTCTCAAATAAATAAAATGAAATAAAACAATAAAAATTTTTAATTATTTTTTAAAAGGAGAGAGAGAATATGAATCAGAGAGAGGAAATGGGTGAGCCAGGGCCTCTTGCACTGTAAATAAGCGACTTTATGTATCTGGCTTTATGTGGTCCTGGGGAATCAAACTCAGGCCCTCAGTTTGCTAGCAAGTTCCTTTACATGTTGAGCCACTCTCCAGCCCTAGTCTTTCTTTTTCTTTTTTTTGCCATGTATTCACATGATCATCTATAGCTACATAATGTACTACTAATAGAATTCATATATATTTTGATTTTTCAAGGTTGGGTTTTGCTGTAGCCCAGGCTGACCTGGAATTCAGTCTGTATTCTCAGAGTGGCCTCAAACTCATGGCCATCCTTCTACCTCTACCTCCCAAGTGCTGGGATTACAGGCATGCGTCACCACGCCAGGCTGAATTCATTATAATTTAACCACTGTTTTGCTAATATGAGAGATTTCTGCAGATCCCTAAGGTTTAACAATCATCAGTGCTATCCTGATCTCTTCATGTAAAGCTTCCTTCCTACTGAAATGCATTCCCAGCAGCTCCACAGACACACTCAGCAAGAAGAATGAATGACATGGTTTTGTAGTACTGCTTACTTTTTCAGAAAGATCTAATTTCCAGTGCTGAGTGCTCAAAACCAGCAAAGGGAGATCAGCAGCGTTAAAGTCAGATCTCAGAGGCCAAGTGACAGTGACTTCATACACAGGTACCTTTGACATCCGTGCCAAAGATCAGAAGGTAGGTAGAGAGAGGTTGGGGGAGGGGTCTTGGCTGGATCCTGAGCTCATTCCCCTCCAGCTGCCCCACTCCTAATCAAGAAGAAGGAAGTGGAGGAAACTCAGACAGAAGCCAGGAGATTGGTACAGCAGGTGACCTCACCTGTGCATGGCTCCTTCTAGGAGAAAGCTGATAATTGTTTCTGCTCTGCTTTTCTTTTCCATTTATTTATGTATTTATTTATTTGCAAACAGAGAGAGGGGAGAATGTGTGCACCAGGGCCTCTAACAACTGCAAACAAACTCCATACGCATGTGCCACTTTGTGCAACTGGCTGCATGTGGGTACTGAGGAATAGAACCCTGACTAGCAAGCTTGGCAAGCAAGCACCTTTAACCACTAAGCTATCTCCCCAACACCCTCTTCTTTTTGTAAAATTTATTTACTTATTTGAGAGAGAGGTAGAGGGGAGAGAGAGAGAGAGAGAGAAAGAAAATGGGTGTGCCAGGACCTTCAGCTGCTGCAAATGAACTCCAGATGCATGTGCTACCTTGTGCATCTGGCTTATGTGGGTACTGGAGAATCAAACCTGAGTCCTTTGGCTTTGCAGGCAAGCACTTTAACCACTAAGCCATCTCTCCACCCCCTCCTTTTTTTTTTTTTTTTAAAGCAGGGTCTCATTCTCACTTAGGTTGATCTGAAACTCTGTAACCCAAACTCATGTCAATCCTCCTACCTCAGCCTTTCAAGCGCTGGGATTAAAGGTGTGTACTACCATACTCAACTTTCTTTTCCATATCTAATCTTCTCTAAATCATCTCTTCACACATTTTTGAATTAATGATTATTAATTATTTACTGCCCCTTTCTGTACAAGTTTCTACTCTGGTCTTACAGGAGGAAGTGAGACTAAAACAAAGAGACCAGGAAGGTCCAGTTTGAGAATTTCCCCAAAAGGAAACCTAACTAACCCTGTGCCTGATTGAATGGGAATTCTCAGGCACCATAAGGGTGAGGTCTTAGCTGCAGAAGCAAGAGGAGAGAAAGATGAGGCTGGAACCAGTAAGTCACTAAGGGTATCTAGGCAACTGTGCCAAAAAACATAAGCTCAAGTAAATAGTGAGAAGCCGAATAAGAGGCCTTACCCAAGGATGCTGTGTTCTTTTAATTCTCCAGTGTCCATTGCAAATCCAGGGCTCTCTGTGCAAGAGTCACATGGTCCTTGACCATTAACTGCATGTGGTAGGGAATAAAAAGAAAGACAAATGAGTGAAATATGTAAATTGAAAGGAAGACAAACGACCTTGGAGAGGGACAGGGCGGCCTTCAAGCATAAAACAAAGGCTGATAACAAAGTGAAAAGCTTGTATGATCATATAATCCTTTCTGTGTCTTGAAAACAAAATCTAAGCAATAAAAGTGAAATAAAACTAAGGTTTTCTTGTAAGACAGCTGCTGGTAGGCATGCTGGTGCTTCTTATCCTAGCCTGTACACATTGAACTCTGAGGCCCTACACAGCAGGGCCCAGAATACTTGCCTGTGGATACCACACATTGTCTGACACAGGAGAGCTTAGTAATATAGAGCACATAGGGATGCTGTGAAGTGAGTCCCTTGCATATCACAGTCATCACCTTTTCTCCATTTTGTCAGTCTACAGGGCTCCACAGTCTGAGAAACACCATGACCATATATATATATATATATATATATATATATATATATATTTTTTTTTTTTTTTTTTTTTTTTTTTTTTTTTTTTGGTTTTTCGAGGTAGGGTCTCACTCTGGTCCAGGCTGACCTGGAATTAACTCTGTAGTCTCAGGGTGGCCTTGAACACACCGCGATTCTCCTACCTCTGCCTCCACGCCTGGCTTATATTTGCATTCTTGCAGATGCTATCTCAACAAAGGGATCCTCTCTGAGAAACTGAGCACTGCCACTTCTCAGAGGTTCTCAGACTGCCTAGTCTTTTCCTTTTCTTTTGAGACAGGCTCTTGTTCTGTAGCCTGGCCTGGAACTCAGTATAAAGCCCAGGCTGGCCTGAGGCCCACAGCAGTCCTCTTCCTTGGCTCCCAAGTGCTGAGATCATAGATGTGTACTACCACTCCCAACTCCTAGCCAAACTGACAGATGGAGAAACTGGAACTTAGAGAGCTGAGGCGTACATCTAAGTTTTGTGGCACACAAATTTGAGTTCCACTAATATCACTCACTCCTCATCCCCAAATTACTCCCGATGGTGCAGAGGTCCTCCTCCTTTTCTGTGCTTTTTCTCCTAAGTGATCAATAACATCAATAAATAAATGCTCCATTTCAACCAGGCATAGCCGTGCAGGCCTGTAATTTCCAGCTCTTGAAGGCAAAAAAAGGAAGATCAGATCAGGAATTCAAAGCCATCTTTAGCTGCATAGCAAATTTGAGGTCAGCTTGAGCTATGTGAGACCCTATCAGGCCCCTCCCCCCCCACATAAACAAAGTAAGAAAGAGAAGAGACACTCTTTTTCAATCCTGATCACATCCTTTAGCAGGCAGCATTCCTGTCTCAGGTCTAAAGGTCATAGTCTGCCTCTTGCTTAAACGAGAAGGCAATGACTCACCCAATGGATCTGCTAGGCAAAATTTTGCCTGCTCTCCTTCAGTTCAATGAAGAGCTTCCTAATAGGGGTTATAATACTCATTGCAGACAGATAAAAATGGTGTTGTCAGGGCCAGGCATGGTGGCGCATGCCTTTAATCCCAGCACTTGGGAGGCAGAGGTAGGATTACTGCAGTGAGTTTGAGGCCACCCTGAGAATACATAGTGAATTCCAGGTCAGCCTGAGCTAGAGCGAGACCCTACCTCAGAAAACAAAAAATAAATAACATAAATGGTGTTGTCGGAGGCCTTAACTCCAAGCAAACCCCCAGGGCAATGACCCATTCTTTAACTTTCCTGTAGAACTCTGAACACAGCACAAAACACTCCCATGTTAAAGACAATGAAACAACGGTCTCCGGGATTCAATACCTTGCTCTAGAGATCACAGGACTAGTGACAAGGCTTGCATGACTACAGCAAATCCTTATTCTTTAACACATCAGAGCCACTTCTTTTTACCTGTTCCTCAACCAGGATTTCCCTTGCAGTCTAGTTTTCCATAGTAAGTTTGCACAGGTAGACAGGGTGGAGCAGGTGGGTCAACTGTCCTGAAAGAGAAAGTATAAACCTTAAGGAACACTTGAAGACTCTTTTTTTTTCATATATATATGCCTTTTTTGGAAAAAAAAAATTAGCCTGTGTGTTATGTGGGTGGCTTGGGAGCTGAACCCAGGCGTGCAGGCTACGCAAGGAAGCACGTTTAACAGTTGAGCCATCTTTCCAGCCCCTGATGACTAGAATTTCTCATCAGATGCCCAAGCTCCGAAAAGCAGGTTCCATCTCTTCCCTTCCAGAACTGAGATCTGCTCCACACAACTGTCCCCAGGACCTGCTAGCTGATCGTCTGTTGAAGGAATAAAGGAGAGAACCCCCCACTCCCGGGTCCAGCGTCCTCACTGGTGCCACGGCCAGGGTCGGACTGGAGCTGGGGTCCTCCAAGAGCCAGGCTGGTGGGCCTCGGGGACCTAGGCGGCCGGCGGCGGGGTCGGTAGGCACAGCCGTGTCACCGCCAAGCGCTCGGGGACTAAGGGGCCCGCGGCCTCGGGGCGGCAGCAGCTGGGCACGGCCTGGCTTCCCTCGCTCCGGAAGCCCCGGCCCGCAGCCCTCTCGGCGCCCGGCGCGCGTCCGAACAAAGCGGTCGGGGATGTGCGCGGGCGACATGCAGGTCTCCGCCCGCCGCGGGCCTCCCACAGCCGGTCCAGCCCCAGCGCTGGGCTCCCGGCCACGCCTCCCTGGCTGGCTGAGTGGGCGAGCGGGTGGGTGCAGAGCCAATCAGAAGAGAGCCCTGGAAGGGGAAGAGCCGATCAGCTAGGGCACAGAGCCGCTTTCCTCCGCAGACCATGCCTTTCAGCTGCAAAGCCCGAGTGGAGCCGTTTGGCAGCGCATGAAAACTAACTTTTCTTTTTCTTCTTTTTCAAGGTAGGGTTTTGCTCTAACAAAGACTGACCTGGAATTCACTCTGTAGTCTCAGGCTGGCCTCGACCTCACTGCGATCCTCCTGCCTCTGTTTCTCACATGCTGGGATTAAAGGCATGCGCCACCACGCCTAGCTGATTTCACTTTTTTTTTTTTTTTGCACTTTGTGATGTTATTTTCAAAAAATTAATTTTAACTAAATTTTTTGTATCTTAGTAGTAAAGCCATCCATGACACCAAAAACAAAGAGAAAGAAAATATGTATTAGTAGGTGCCTACTATGCCACTGTTGAACTGGAAGGTCCACCTCATTCACTATAATGTCAAAGTTTCAGTTGAGTGTAAAATATATACCCTGGGGCTGGAGGGATGGCTTAGCAGTTAAGGCATTTGCCTGCAAAGGACACAGGTTCGACTCCCCAGGACCCACGTTAGCCAAATGCACAAGAGGGCACACAGGTCTGGAGTTCTTTTGCAGTGGCTGGAGGCCCTGGAATGCCCATTCTCTCTCTCCCTCCTCTATCAAATAAGTAAATAAGTAAACAAAAATACACACACACACAGATATTGGTCAAGGAGGCCCCTGAGGCATTCAAAACAATACAGGCTTTTGCCAATACTCTTGATTGCCCATAAGGAGCTACATGGTAAGGCCTGTTGCGAAGGCATGACAGAGTGGTTGCAGAGCACTGGAAAATCAGGCTGGAACTGAGCTGGAAGCCTCTTTCCTGCTGGCTCTCATTGTGCTGGGAAGTGCTTTGCAGGTTGCTGGGGAGGGGGAAATCATCAACAGTGGACCCAGAGCGACATAAATGACTAGGCAAGATGTGCCCATTAGTGCAATATTGGCATGACTACTTACAAGGCAAACCAAATGTCCTACAATTAGATTTGTGGCCCACTCCATAGGAAGGAATTCATACATAGTGCAGTAAAGGTCATAGACCTGAATGGGAAACTACTACTGTTGTTTGGCTAAAGAGGCATGTTGTGCCCATCAAATTGCAGATTAGTACTGCTCTCACCTTTGTCAGAGAAACTCATATTTACAGATGGAGGTGACTACTGGGGAGGCTCAAAATCCATCAAGGTGCTGGGAATAACTGATGCTTCAGCGCTCAGTACTGAGAAGTGCGCGCACACACACACACACACACACACACACACCCTCCAAGGCTCAGGGAACACTGCAGAAGTGGGGATGGGAAGAATGTAAGAGGCAGAAGACGAGGCACAGTGCTTTGGAACACCGTTTTCTGGACATGAAGTGAGTGGTCGTTACATTCATGACCTCACAAAAATGTCATTACTTACATAAGATCTGCCCATCAACATTATGTCATGTACATAATGAACAACAACAACAAAAACCCAAATCATCAAAATAGAAAAGGACCCACTTAAAGTTGTCCTGTGACCTCTACCTGCACATCATGGCATGTGTGTATATGCACATGAATATAGAAACAGTGCATACACGGAATACTGTCTTTTAGAAAAGCTAAGCCAAGCTGGGTGTGGTAGCACACACCTTTAATTGCAGCACTTGGGAGGCAAAGGTAGGAAGATCCCTACCCTATGAATTCAAGGCCACCCTGAGACTACATAGTGAATTCCAGGTCAGCCTGGGCTAGAGTGAGACCCTACCTTGAAAAACCAAAGGCTCTTTAAACTTAAAATATCTTCCCACCAGGCTACATATCTGACACTGCCCTTCTACCCCTCACCTTCTGCCATACTGCTAATTCTCTCATGCTGTCAAAAAAGCAGCTTGGGGCAGGGAAGGAGGAGTTGTCACCAGAGGTAAAGGTCCTCTAGCACTGGGGACCTACGGGAAAGCTGTTTCAGCTCATGACAAATGTATAACAGGAGAGGAAATCCTAGGTGACTTGTTGCTTGTATCTTTGGGATATAAAAGGCCAAGATTCAAGATACAGTGTCCAACTTAATCTTAACATAGTAGATATAGAAAGGGCTCGTGGATAAAGAAAAACATTATCATACTTTCCAAAAAAACTAATCCACATAAATTACAATGTTCTAAGAAAGCTGGGTAGATTTTCAGCTATTTGTACTACAGTAATGAAGTTCCATGAGCCTTTGTTGTCAGAGTTCACTCAGCAAATTCAGAACTGGAGTCAGTGTGGAACATAGCACACATCTCAGTGTAACACAACTGTCCAAGCCAATACAGAAATATCTACCCATATACACACATATACAGCATCTAGAGATTGATCAACCAAGAGTAAGATTGCTTTACTAGGAGTACATATAGAAAATATCAATTGGACATTGTATGTTACATCCCACGGGATACAACTTTAGAAGCTTTGGGAAGAGGAAAGAATCTGGACTTGATTTAGGGTTGATTTGCAAGTGGAGATTTGAAAATTTACCAAAGAGTACATACAAGGTGCAGTGTATATGCTGAAAAAATATAATCACAGACAGCCTACAAGTTGTTGTGAAGATATACACCCACATCAAGAAGAATTTACAACAGTTAGCAGCTATTCCTGGAAGCACCATCTATTCAAAGCACTGAGGTATATTAACAACAAAGCAGCTGAAGAACATCCTTAAAAATGATGGAGAGGTTGGAGTGGTTAAGGTGATTGCCTTTGAAGCTCAAGAACTCATGTCTGAATCTCCAGGTCCCATGTAAGCCAGATGCAGTTACAGAAGCGTGTAATGGTCACACATGCGCATAAGGGGGCACAGGCACCTGAAATTCATTACAGCTGCTGAAGGCCTTGGCATGCCCATTCTCTTTCTCTTGCTGTCTCTTTCTCTATCTCTTAAAAAAAAAAAATAAAGAGATGGAATGCCAGGCATGGTGGCACACGCCTTTTATCTGAGCACTCGGGAGGTAGCGGTAGAAAGATCACCGTGAGTTCGAGGCCACCCTAAGACTACATAGTGAATTTCAGGTCAGCCTGGGTTATAGTGAAATCCTACCTTGAAAAACAAAACAAAAACAAAAATGAGATGGAGTTTGAAGACAATGAGGGAATACAAATCAAACAAATTTTTAAAAAGTTTTCTAGGTAGGGAACATACATGTAAACCACACATTGGAGTAAATGTGAGCAAACTGGATAAGGAGGCTCATGCCTATCTTCCCAGCACTCAGGAGGCTGCATAGGATCATCATGACCTTGAGGCAATCCTGGGTCTACAGAAGTTGTTCTAGGTCAGCTTGGGTACAGACCTTGCTTAAAAAAAAAAAAAGTTGAGAGCAAGTCAAGAGGTAGGAAAAAAATCAGTCTTGAGTCTTGTATTGCATCTCTGTGTAAAGATATTCAGAAGTTAGAAGGTACAATCTCTTTAGCTGGGTGTGGTGGCACACGCCTTTAATCCCAGCACTTGGGAAGCAGAGGTAGGAGGCTTGCCATGAGTTCAAGGCCACCCTGAGATGACAGAGTTAATTCCAGGTCAGCCTGGACCAGAGTGAGACCCTACCTCGAAAAACAACAACAACAACAACAAAAACCAAACAACAACAGAAGGTACAATCTCTCTATGTGAAAATGACTGATTGTGGAATGCAAAACTAAGCAATACAATAGATTTCAAGACAGTTTAAAAAATAAAAACAGCTGGGCGTGGTGGTGCATACCTTTAATCCCAGCACTTGGGAGGCAGAGGTAGGAGAGGATCACCGTGGGTTTGAGGCCTCCCTGAGATACATAGAGAATTCCAGGTCAGCCTGAGCTGAAGTGAAACCCTACCTCAAGGGGCGGGGTGGGGGGGAAGGAAAGTGAAAACTAGAATAAAATGTGTGGTCTCCACTTTCTCCCCACTGGGAAGGGACTGCACTAAGTTTGACATCTTAGTAACCCAGTGAAAAGCACTAAGCAATGGTCAAATTTGATTACTTGTTCAGAGGAGATGGCTCAGTGGTTAAAGGAGCTTCCTTAATTATTGGTTCAAAGAGACTAAGGCAAGCATCTGACTTGTAACAAAGCTCAACTCAGAATTCTGTCTCCAAGAACCATACCTTATGATACAGACTGAAGCAAAGTTGAGGGCTTTTCCCCACTATGAGTTCGCTGGTGGTGGTTAAAAGTGGAACGCTGACTAAAGGCTTTCCCACACTCAGTACATTCATAAGGCTTCTCCCCAGTATGAACTCTGTGGTGTACAATAAGCTGTGAACTGTCACTAAATGCTTTTCCACAATTTTTGCATTTATAGGGCTTTTCACCAGTATGGGTTCTCTGATGAACCATAAGGCTAGAGCTGTAACTGAACACTTTCCCACACTCATTACATTCATAGGGCTTCTCACCAGTGTGAATTCTCTGGTGTATAATGAGGTGAGAGTTTTGATTGAAGGATTTGCCACACTCATTGCATTTATAGGGCTTTTCACCAGTGTGAAGCCTCTGATGCCGAATAAGGCATTTACTCAGGCTGAAAGCCTTACCACACTCACTACATTCAAAAGGCTTTTCTCCAGTATGAATTCGTTCATGGTCAACAAGCTGGGAGTTCTGATGGAAGGCTTTCCCACATTCATTACATTTGTATGGTTTGTGCCCAGTGTGGAGGCTCTGATGTCGTAGAAGACACTTACTCCTACTAAAGGACTTGCCACACTCAATACACTCATAAGGCTTCTCCCCATTGTGGATTCTCTGATGATCAATGAGAGTTCTGTTGGAACAGAAGGCTTTTCCACATTCATTACATTTGTAGGGTTTCTTATCAGTGTGAAGGACCTGATGTTGGATAGGACTTGTGCTCTGAATGAACACTTCTCCACAATTACTGCATTGCCAAGGTTTCTGCTCAGTATGGGTTCTCTGGTGGTCTGTAAGTTGGGAACCGTGAGTAAAAGCTTTTGAACATTCACTACATTTATAAGGTTTCTGTCCATTATGGAGTCTCTGGTTCTGAAAGAGAAGAGAGCTCTGTCGATAGGTCTTCCCACATTCACTGTGTTCATAAGGATTTTCTCCCCTGTGAATTCTGAGATGTACAACCAGCTGAGAGGTCTCCTGGAAAGTCTTACCACATTCATTACACTCACAGGGTTTCTCTGCACTGTGAATTCTTTGGTGGCTAATGGGATGTGAACTCTGGTTAAATATTTGGCCACATTCATCACACTGATAGAAGTTCTTTGTCTTTGGAACACCCTGATATTCAACAGGGCTAGAGGACAAATTTGGATGTTCCTCCATACCCTTGTATTCCTCATACTTGTCTATTGTAGAATTGTTCTTATCCTCCCCTGTAATTTCCAAAAATTCACTTTCTGGCCCACTCCTTTTTACACTGGAGGGCTGTCCTTCCAGCTGTGCTAAAGCATCTTCACACACAAGTTCAGCTTCTGGTCCAGCAGCAGCCACTCCAAAGAGGCCCTCTGAGGACTTGCCAGATGAATCTGATCCTTCAGAAATGTCCTGCTGTGGAGTAATCTCAGAATTTTCCATCCTGTTCTTATCTAATGCCAAAAGAAACAAGAAAACAAATTTACTCATTGCTTGCTTTGCTGTGGAAAATGGAATCATCAAGAGCCTAAGGTAGCTGAAAATGTCACATATGGTTAGAGAATGAGACAACACTGCAAAGGGGGCAGGAAATATGACATACCTTGATTGTATATTTAGGGATAGAAAATCAAACAGAAGAAATATGGTCAGTAGAGGAAAATGAGAAAGAGTTATCAGGACAGAGGAACACTGGGCCAGCACCACCTAGGTGGAGGGGTGATCAGAAAGTGAGTGCCTAGGGTAGGCAGCACAGTGCCTTCTACCTGAAGCACTATGATGCTGTCTCGTTAGAGAAAGGTACTAGTACTCTACACTCTTTTCCACTCTTTTCCAAACATGACATTGCATGCTTACATACTTCCCAGAAGAGATGATGGAAGAGTGAGCGCTGCTTCAAAAAAAAAAAAAAAAGCTGTGTGTGACTTTAATCCCAACACTTGGGAGGCAGAGGTAGGAGTATTGCTGTATGTTTGAGGCCAGGCTGGGACTACAAAGTGAGTTCCAGGTCAGCCTATGCTACAATGAGTGAGACCCTACCTCAAAAAAAACCAAAATATAAAAATAAATAAATAAATAAAATAAAAACCAAAAAAATAAAAAGCTTAAAATTAAAAATTCAAGTAGGAAAAAAAAAAATTCAAGTAGGGCTGGAGACATGGCTTAGCAGTTAAGGTGTCTGCCTACAAAACAAAAGGATCCAGTTTGAATCTTCAGGACCCACATAAGCCAGATGCACAAGGGAATGCACGCATCTGTGGTTCGTTTGCAGTGGCTGGAGGCCCTGGCATGCCCATTCTTTCTCTCTCTCTCTCTCTCTCTCTGCCTTTTTCTTACTCTCAAATAAATAAATAAATAAAATATATTAAAAATTCATGTAAATAAATAAAGCCTGAGTTCACTCCTTAGCACCACATAAACAAGGCATGATGCAGCATGCTTGAAATCCTAGCATTAGGAAGGTGAGACAGCATGGATTACATGAAAGCCTGTCTAAAAACTTTTAGATAGGGCTGGAAAGTTGTCTGTAAAGCCAAAGGACCCAAGTTTGATTCCCCAGGGCCACATAAGCCAGATGCACAAGGTGGCACACGTATCTAGTTTGTATGTAGTGGCTGAAAGCACTGATGTACCCATTCTATCTGCCTCTTTTTTCAAACAGATAAAAAATAAAATGCATATAAAACCAGACAGACAGAGTGAGTGCAGACTGTGGTTACTGGGGAAGAGAATCATTACCCAATATGGCGATGCTGTGATTTTGTGGCATCATGTTCTGGAATAAGACTTTCTCCTTCAGTTTCAAGCCTTTCCACCTTTTCTGCATACAGTCCATATTCACTGCAGTCTCCTGAAATGACAAGTTTCTACTGCTCAGGAACAGTTCCATCCAGAAAGGCGGAGTCCTCAGAGATAAAGGGGCAAGGCAAAGGAACTGGGACAACATACGGGAAATGACAAGCCCATGGCTAGGAGTCGTCTAGAAACTAGTAGCAGAGAGCTGGTTCCAGGGAAAGCCTTAGGCAGAAGCCAAAGGAGCTATATCAGATGGGCAGAATCTGGAGGTAGTCTCCAGGCATGAGAATCAGAACAAACATAGTGCCACATTCACCTGAAGCCTGGTCATCTGATGCACAGTGGCCACTGCTTGGTCTTCTGGGTCATCCACTTGGGGAAGAGCAGCAGCTGGGTTTGGGAAGAGAGCTCTGAGTGAGTCAAGGCCTGCCCTTGGCTCCACAAGTCTATGTGCCAAGGAGGAGATTTGGAAATCCAGAAATCTCCTCATACACTGACTCTTCCTATAGACCTCATCCCAAGTATGCTGGAAAGTTCCCTGGAGGGCATAAGAGGTGGCATCTAGTCAAACCAAGATTTGGGGATTCCTCTCAGCACTCTCTTTAAACTTGTCTGAAGGAAGATCTACTTAGCAAGGCATGGTAGTGCAGTCTTCAAACAGAGGACTCAGGAGGCACAGGTAGGAGGACCACTGAGAGTTCAAAGCCATGCTGAGACCACAGTGAATTCCAGGTCAGCCTGGGCTAGAGTGAAACTCTACTTTGAAGACAGAGAAAGGGAGAAAAAGGGGCTGGAGAGATTGCCTAGAGGTTAAGGCACTTGCCTGCGAAACCTAAGGACCCAGGTTTGATTCCCCAGAACCTGTGTAAGCCAGATACACAAGGTGACGCATGTGCACAAGGTGGCCAATGTGTGTGGAGTTTAACTGTACTGGTTAGAGTCCCTGGTAAGCCAATTCATTCTCTCTCTCTCTCTCTCTCTCTCTCTCTCTCTCGTAAAAAACAATAAAGCCTTCATTTAGTTTTTACTATAAAATATCCTGTTACTTCCTCAAGTGTCCTGCCCCTGTTCTATCTCTCAATGATCTTGTCTTTTTACAGAGGTTACCTTCCACAATGTCTGCATCATGGCTGTGGTTCATCATGCATATGTATCTTTTCTGTTGTTTGTTATTTTTAAGGTATTTTTATGTATTTATTTGCAAGCAGAGATGGATTGAGAGAAGAGACACAGACAGAGAATAGGCAGGCACAGGCTTCCAGCTGCTGCAAGCGAACTCCAGATGCATGTGCCACTTTTGAGCATTTGGCTTTATGAGGGTACTCTAGAATGGAACATGGGTCTTTAGGGTTTGCAAGCAAGTTCCTTGACCACTAACTCATCCTTCCAGCCCATGTTTTTTTTTGTTTTGTTTTGTTTTTTCTCACTCTATAACCTAGGCTGGTCTGGAATTTTACTCTGTAGTTCCAGGCTGACCACAAGCTCATAGCACTCCTTGCAGTCCAGGGGCCCCCTGCGTGTGGAGATTCTAGATGTGATCCACATTTTATGGCTAAGAGGCTGCTGCTACTCACATATACGGTGAGTCTTGCCACCTAAATACAATTCTTTCAAGAAGTCACAGAATAGTTGTCTCTGGTGCTCAGAAGTATATTTCCTGATATGTACTTGACATGCATAATTGGAAAATAAACAAAAGGAATAGACATGGTCACTGAGGAAGGAGACCAGCTACCAAGGTAAGATCTCAGTGGAGTGCAAGACTGGCCAATGGAAGATGACTCCAGGGAGAAAAATGACCTGATGACAGAAATGGAGAGATAGGTACCAAAGTATGCATTGGGGAGGTGATGTGTCCTTGAGTTTTGAGGCTCCACATGGGCTTCAGGGGTTAAGCTCCCACTGGGGCATGAAGAGCCCTTTGTTGCACCCAGAGCTGTCTTCTCCTTCAAATGAGCTTCCTGTTCCTGTGCTGGGGCTGAAACCTAGATAAAAGGAAACAGAATTGGGTTTAAAGAGCATCTTCGATGGTGGGAAACCCAAACCATTTAGAAGCTCACTTGCTCTTGCATGTACGTAACAAACATGAGATGAAAATAACTTCTGAAATAAATAATGCTGGACTTGCTCTATTTGGCTACATTTATTGAAATGTTAAGGGATAGTCTCTCTCTCTCTTTTTTTTTTTTGGTTTTTCAAGGTAGGGCCTCACTCTAGCTTAGGCTGACCTGGAATTCACTATGCAGTCTCAGGGTGGCCTTGAACTCACAGCGATCCTCCTACCTTTGCCTCCTGGTGCTGGGATTAAAGGTGTGAGCCACCACACCAGCAGATGTTCTCTTTTAATATGTATCTCAATAGCAATGGTTCACTGGTAGAACCAGGATATTAACTGGAGGTGTTTTTTTTTTTTAATATTTAATTATTTATCTGAGAGTGACAGAATGAGGCAGAGAGAGAGAGAGAGAATATGGGGACATTAGGGCCCCTAGCCACTGTAAATGAACTCCAGATGCATATGCCACCTTGTATATCTAGCTTTACATGGATACTGGGGAACCGATCATGGGTCCTTAGGTTTTGCAGGCAAGTGCCTTAACTGCTAAGCCATCTCTCTAGCCTTTGTTTTGTCTTTTTACCTTTAATTTTGTTGTTGCTATTATTACTTTGGTTTTTTGAGGTAGAGTCTCACTCTAGCCCAGGTTGACCTGGAATTCACTCTGTATTCTCAGGCTGGCCTCAAACTCACAGCACTCTTCCTACCTCTGCCTCTTGAGTGCTGGGATTAAAGGCATGTACCACCATGCCCGGCTCTTATGTTTTATTATTATTTTTTAATATTTTACTTTGGGGCTGGCGAGATGGCTTAGCAGTTATGGCATTTGCCTACAAAGCCAAAGGACCTTGGTTCAATTCCCTAGGACCCACGTAAGACAGATGCATAAAGTAGCATATGTGTCTGGAGTTTGTTTGTAGTGGCTGGAGGCCCTGGTGCACCCATTTATCTCCTCTCTCCCTCTCCCTCTCTCTGAAATAAATAAAAACTAAAAAAAAAAAAAAACAAAAAACAATTATTTGAGAGAGGAGGCAGATACACAGAGAGAAAAATGGGTATGCCAGGGACTCTAGCCACTGCATACCAACTCCAGACACATGCATCACCTTGTACATCTGCCTTATGTGGGTACGGGGGAATCAAACCTGGGTCCTTAGGCTTCACAGGCAAGCTGCTAAGCCAGCTCTTCAGCCCATTTTGTCTTTATGTATCTCAGGCTGGCCTTGAACTCATTATGCATTTGAGGTTAACCCTGAACAAAAGATCTTCCTGTCTCTACCTCCCACAGGCTGGGATGACAGGCCTATACCACCATGCCTGGTTTATGGAGTACTAGGGACTGAACCCAGGGATGCATGAATGTTAGGCAAATGCTCTACCAACTGAGCCAACCCCACAGCCCCTAGATGATTATTATAAATGGAGTAACAGCTCTTCAATGTAGCAGTTATGGGTATGGGCAGAAGGTAGAACTTACCTGCACTGTGATACCTAACTTGGTGATTCAACAACAATTAATCTCTGGTACAGTTTGATTTATTATCTAGGACTCAGGAACCTAATTTTCTTTCCTTCAAGCATGAAAACCTCATTCCAAACTGGGTGTGGTGGTGCACGCCTTTAATCCCAGCACTCAGGAGGCAGAGGTAACCAGGCCACCCTGAGACTACAGAGTGAATTCCAGGTCAGCCTAGGCTAGAGTGAGATCCTACCTCAAAAAACAAACTCATTATAGTTCTCATTCCAAAATGATGTTCCAGAGAATTGAGAGTGGCTTCAAACTTAAAGGCTACAAATTCCTCATCCCCACCCTTGGTAGTAATCTTGTGGTCAGGCAACAGGGATGATGTCTCATCCTGGATGAGTCATCAGCCTCTCTGTGCACACCTCATTTGTCAAGAGGAGATAAATAGTACACTGGCTACTTTGTAAGCCTCCTATCAGCTAAAATAAGAAACAAAATACAAAAGCATTTTTTCAATCTGTATCATTTGGGAGCCCAGCAGGGATTATCCAGCCCTAACGTACACACACATCCATGCTCTTCCTGTGGCAACATGAGCAATCATCTATAAGTATCTGCTTCCTGTTTGTATTTCAGAAAGACAGCACTGGACTGTAGTAGCAGTGTAGGAAACGGAGTATTAGACTCCTTTCACTAGAGCCAATGGTGTTCAGCTGCCCTGCCTGTCAACTGTTGAGCCATTCTCTTGGGCTGTGACTATTAACTTCTGCAGGACCCCTTGGACAAGAACACTGAGACTTTTAGCCTTCAGCAACACAAAGTGAGAAAAAGAAATCCTCCTTCCACTAAATGGAAAAGTGTCTTAATAAACAGCATTCTAAACACATTAGCCATGTATCAGTGCCATGGATGGGTCTAGCCACCCTAAGCCCTGTGGTCAACAAGTTCATGTGTGCTTGCTTGTTTACACAGAGGAAATGATGTGTGTGCTGCTTAGTGCTGGGGAAACTCATGCCATCATCAAAAACATGCTTGATGGGATTTGTACTTTTTTTTTGGATTGTTGAGGTAAGGTCTTGCTCTAGCCCAGTCAGACCTGGAATTTACTATGTTGTCTCAGGCTGACCTCGAACTCACAGTGATCCTCCTACCTCTGCCTCCCAAGTGCTGGGATTAAAGGTGTGAGCCACCCTGCCCAGCATGCATTTTTGTTTATGGATTGGGGTACAAAACTATTTCCCTTCTAGCCACAGAACAAACTTGGGAATCCCAAAGGCCAACAATCCTGAGATGTGAGGAACAGAGCATACCTATCCTAAGGTTAGCCCAAATGCTAGAGGATGGTTCTAGATGTATCACATCAATTGCTTACCTCTCCTGGTCCACTGAGATGTCGATGGAAATCCTCCACCATGGCCACAGCCTCCTCACCACTCTTGGGGTGATGAAGCTGTACCCAGGTCTGAAGCTCCCTAGGCAGGATGCTCAGGAACTGCTCTAGCACCAGCAGCTCCAGGATCTGCTCCTTGGAATGGACCTCTGGCATCAGCCACCAGTGGCAGAGCTCCCTCAGCCTGCTCAGTGCCTCCTGAGGCCCAGACATCTCATGGTAACATAACTGCCTGAAGTGCAGCCGGAAGATTTCACAGACAGGAGGGTGGTTCTTCTGGAGACGGAAACCCTGTCCCCAGGTCTGGCTTCCTGGCTCCTGCTTCACAGTCAGGTGCACCCCTTGCTTCTGGAACACAGCACTCCTGGGGATGAGGCCTAAAGTTCTGCCTTCCATGGTAATTACTACTCTGAATAGAAGCTAATTCCAGCTGCAGTGGGTACAATTCAAATAATGGTCTGTAGTTCAGATCTCAGGAGCTGTTTTTCATAGTAGGGAGAAGTGAAGGAACTGTTGCCTACAGAAAGATGGAGAGAACAATCAAGAGTCTCTGCAGTACTCAGCCCAGGCTGATGACAGATTCTGCAGTTAAAAAGTGAAGCTTCACACACACACAAAAAACCAACTAGAACAATGTATCCAAGTGACTTCCTTTCAACTTTCCATGGCTCCAATCACCTATAGGATGAAACCTAAATGCCTAAGTTTTGCATTCACCTTTCACAATCTAGTCTTAGACCTGTTTCAGTCAATCCTCACAATTTTCCCAAGCATACAAATTAGAAAGACAGCACTGGTCACCAATGTAGGCTATGCAAGTCCTGGTAGTCCATAAGATACAAATGAAAGTACTAGCTTCTATTTAACATTACAACACACACTGAAGCTCACACAAATTGTTGGGGTGTATGCTCAAAACTCTTCTACAGGGGCACTGGAGAGACAGCTCAGGGGTTAAAGGAGCTGGCTTGCAAAGCCTGTGACCCAGGTTTGATTCCCTGTTACCCATGTAAAGCCAGATGGACAAAGTGGTGCATGCATCTAGAGTTTGTTTGTAGCAAGAGGCCCCAGTGTGCTCATGTTCTCTCTTTGCTTGCACATAAATTAAAAAAAAAAAATTTAAAAACCTCTTCTACTGGTAGAGGTTTGAGACTAACATTCTAGAAACATGGGGAAAAGCCTCACACTTTCCTGTTGGGACTTTCTTTTTTTTTTCTCTTTTGGTTTTTCAAGGTAAGGTCTCATTCTAGCCCAGGCTGACCTGGAATTTACTATGTACTCTCAGGGTGGCCTTGAACTCATGGTGATCCTCCTACCTCTGCCTCCAGAGTGCTGGGATTAAAGGCCTGCACCAGCACATCCAGCTCTTTTTTCTTTTCTTTTCTCTCTCTCTCTTTTTTTTTTTTTTTTTTTTTCCGAGGTAGGGTCTCACTCTGGTCCAAGCTGACCTGGAATTAACTCTGTCATCTCAGGGTGGCCTTGAACTCATGGCAATCCTCCTACCTTTGCCTCCCAAGTGCTGGGATTAAAGGCATGCGCCACCACGCCCGGCTTCTTCTTCTTTTTTTTTTTTTTTTTTGAGGTAGGGTTTCACTCTAGCTCAGGCTGACCTGGAATTCACTATGTAGTCTCCGGGTGGCCTCAAACTCATGGCAATTCTCCTACTTCTGCCTCCAGAGTGCTGGGCTTTTCTTGCTTTTTGTAAGATAACAAACTCTTCCTCATCTACCAAGATCCAGAAGAAATACCATTTTCTCTTCAAGAAATTCTTGACGGCCTAGGTCTGGTGAGATTATCTGTCATTATAGCACTGTTTTCTAACTATTTTATACACAACTCACTAGTCATGCCTTCCAAACTGGTTGAGGGCCACCAAAGAGGAAACGGGGGTGGGGTAGGGGAGGGGGAGGAGTCCCTCTTTTCTACACCTCCCAAAGCCTCTCTGCCCTCTCCACGCTCATCAGTCGTAATTGTCTCAGTGATCGCACAGGACATTTTCTACTCAAAGTTCTGCCAGATCACTTCTCACCTCTAATTGCAGTTTACACTGATAGATGTCTTTCTTTCTGGGACGACTCAAAAGGCTGGTTTCTAGTCGTGTGTGTGTGTGTGTGTGTGTGTGTGTGTGTGCGCGCGCGCGCGTGTACACATGACACATAGGGGCACTGATGTGGTAAACAAATGAATGTGGTTAATTTAGTTGACAGTTGGGGGAAACACTTATCCAGGTTATCCATGCTATTTAAAAATCAGCACCTGAGTGTAGTGGTGACTCCTAATCCCTATGCACTGGGGATCCCTGGGTTAGCAGTCTTCTCTGAGCCTCAGTTTCGTTAAAAAAAAAAAAAGTGTGTGTGTGGGGGGATGTATCTGTGAACTCTATCCCGAAATCTCACACAGAAGGTGGCGCGGGCTGTCCTCTTGCCCCTCCTGCCCCAGCGCTCAGCCGCGCATCTCGAGCAGGTTTTTGCGCTTTGCACTCTTGGGGTCCGACTCACTTCGGGCGCTCGGGCTTCCCCTTCCGGCCTCCGCAGGTCTCCCTGGACGCGTCCGCCGCAGCACCGCCACCCAGCTCCGCCGAGAGACCCCAGGCCGCCCGAGCGGCCGCCCGACGCCCAGGGCGCGAGGACCGAGACACAATGGCGGGCCAGGCGCCGCGAGCCCCACTTCCGGCCCGTCTGCCACGCCGGAAGTCTCGGTGGGCCGGCGCGCCGCGCTGCCAGGCCGCGGGGCGGGAGGCTCCGGTCCTGGGTCCTCGGCCCCTGCGGAGCTGGGCGCCTGAGAGGGAACCTCCCTAGGAACTTACTAGGTAGGCATTCGGATTTCTGGGGACGTCACTGCAGAGACAAAAAAGTTAAAAATAAAAAAGATTCTTCACTCTTTTGGAACCTGGCCCGCTACCCTTCGATGTCTTATACAATTAGAGCTTGTTTGTCTTGGTTTGTTTTGAGGCAGAATCTCACTGTAGAAAGGCAGGCCTGGAACTCGCTCTGTAGCCCAGGCTGGCCTTAAGTTCATGGTGATCCTCCTATCTCAGCCTCCCAAGTCTGGGATTAAACTTCTAGTGACCCCTGGTGCCTCCCCTAAATGGTCAGTCTCAGGGAGGACAAATGATGTTATAAAATTTACTGCCTTACAAGAGAGTGAGCCGCTCACTCCATCTATTCTAATAGGATTTGTTGGGAGCTGCAGGTGCTCTTTGATCTCATGACACAGAGGCAATTAACGCACAGAGGCAATTAAGGCACAGAGGCCTTATCCTACAGCCGAAATGAAGCACAAAGACATTAATTATTGTATGGCCCTGGTGAAGCTTACTTTAGGCATGTAGGCATTGTGAAGAAAGTTTTTTTGTTTATTCTGTATATAAGCTTGTGACTGCCTGAATAAACCTGAGCCTTGATCAGAACCTGTCTTGGCTCCATTCCTTGTGTTCTTGTCTCAGATCCATTCCTCCTTCGGGGTCTGTTTCGACTCTTGTGCTGCAGGCCGGCACAGGATTCAATAGAATGGCCCAGATAACTACTATAAAAAGACCCCCTTCCCTCTCTAAGGGCATTCTTTCTGAGAAATCAGTTTCCAAGCAGAGACTCTAGGAGATGAAAGGTCTGACTGTTCTGAGCATGCTTATACCTTGTGATAACAATAAAGTGAACCGCAGCTATCTCCACTTTACACAGAAAGACCCAGGTCCAGAGATGGTGATAGTGTGTCCCATCAGTATAGATTTGAGGCAGGATAGAAGACACAGACAATTATAAAGACACGACAGTTATAGAGACACAGGAAGGGGAAGGAGGCCTCGGACTCTCGAGTCTGGTGGAAGCTTCTGGAAAGGTAATTCCTGTACAACTAACAACACTTGTGATGACTGCCTATAGAGATACCATTCCTTTCACACAGATGCTTTCTGAAAGGCTTGCGTGCAGCAAGGAACCAGATCAAACCAGATTAGTAAGGCTAGTTCAGGTTTATTGGCACAGCTCTTGGGTGAGGTTCACTGGTCCCAAGATGTGAGGCCAGGGAAGTCACATCCGGGACTAAGGTGTAGGTCTTTTTTACAGGGGAGGGTGGGGGTGGTGGTGACCTGTTAGCTACAACCCAAGGGCAGGCTGAGGAAAGTAACTATTTCAAGGATGGGGGAAAGCAGAGGTCTCCTTATAAGGTTTCAACTAGGGAGGGGGACCAGCTGTTTGGCCGGCAGGGGAATCTTGAAACTGTTGGTCCCAATCATGGTCAGGAATGTGGGTGATAGGGTTATTGGAGGGAATGGCCGTCATGTTAGGTCCTTTGTTCTGAGCATGGTTCTGCCTAACATTCTGACCTTTTTGTGTATATGGATGCCAACTGAAGTCTTAGCTACTTCAGGCTGGTTGGGGACGGAGGGGGCGGGAGGAGTCGGAAGTTGGCAGGTCTGTATTCAAGGGAACATATGAGTATAAGGGCATCTGGTCGACGGTGAAACTTTCCAGATGCACTCCTGGAGGAAGCAGAGGAGGCAAGAGGCTATTAGAAGAAGAAGAAAAATAAATCATTATTAATGGACTCATAAGTGGGGTGAGCAAGTGTAGAGTTGTGGATTGCCACCAGCTTGGAGAGGATGTCTGGTTAGTGAAGCAGCATTTGGGGTCTTCACCCAGTATCTGGAGTGTGTTAATTTATTTGGGTCTCCATCAGGTCTGATTCATTTATATACTAGCAGCATTCTTTCCTGAGAAAGAGACATTCCCTTTTTTATGTGGTTAGTAGGTCTAGAGCCCTCCTGTTTTGTAGAGTTACCTGTGCCAGCAATGGCAGCTGGACCTGTCTCTATTGCTTCTGTGAGTCTTTTAGTTAGGTCAGTTAGCTCTTGAGAAGAGAGTTGAGCTGTCATCAGGCTGTGCCCTAGGCCTCCTTCCACCAGGCCTGATGCCCTCCCATGTAATCCCCAAAAGTAGTAGAATCCTACTGCTGCTATGCAGCTTTGCCAGGTGCTTGGGATTGGAACATTGGTGATGGCATGCACAAACAGCATTAAAAGTTAAGTGGACTGCACCGGGCATGGTGGTGCACACCTTTAATCCCAGCACTCGGGAGGCAGAGGTAGGAGGATTACTCTGAGTTCGAGGCCACCCTGAGACTCCATAGTGAATTCCAGTTCAGCCTGGGCTAGAGTGAGACCCTACCTTGAAAAAACAAACAAACAAAAAAGTTAAGTGGACTGTATTGCAGGAACTAAAAGGCATGAAGTGTAGTTGAGTAGGGTGGTTTGTCGTCCTTTGTCATCTAAGGACCAGACCTGAAATTGGAACTCACAAGGAGGTGACGTGCAGTCAGTAGCCCAGGGGGTGGGATCTAGGCTAAGTAAGGGCAGGATGGTTAGAGAATTTAAGGGAGGTAGAACCTGTTTGTTGTACAGACCAGCCATTTTGTCCTGAAGCTCATTTAAGCCTGGAGAAGTGGTATCAGCTATCAGCAGGAGTGCCCGAGAAGTTTAGCTGCTTAGGGGGTGGTAAGGATCAGTGTAGGGTCCGTCCCACCTGGGTTCGAGTACTCTAGAGTCGACATGCTTAAGAAAGACTTGAATCCCAGGTGAGATAGGGTCTGAGGTAGGAAGGGTCATCCTTGATGTGTAGGGATCTATCTGCATGTGAACGGAGAAGGGAGCTCAGAAAGGAGAGGTAGGGGAGTTAGTAGACAGTGGGGGGCTTTGGGTTGCAAGTTGATTAGAGAGCAGAAATGGTCTCCCATATTGTAACTCGAAAGGGCTAAGCCTAGCGAGGGGCAGCTTGTAAGCAGGTTAGACCAACAAGGAGAACGGAGGGCCAGGACAGCTTAAGTTCAATAGAGAGTTTGGTGAGCTGTTGTTTAATAAGACTGTTGGCCCTCTCCACTTTACCTGATGACTGAGGACGATAAGGAATGTGTAGTTTCCAGGATATGTTGGATGCTCTAATACTTGTGAGACATTCTTGGAAGTGAAGGCTGGGCCATTGTCTGTCTGGATAGTCAATGGGACCCCAGATCTTGGTCTGATGTGTTCTAGAAGTATCTGGGCCATGACACTGGCAGTTGCCTTGAAAGGTGGGAAAGCCTCAATCCAGCCTGTAAAAGTATCAACTAGAGTAAGGAGATAGTGGGAATTTCTGTGGGGTGGCTGGCATGTGGGTAAAATCTATCTGTCAATCTTCACCTGGCTGATGTCCCCGAATGGGCAGGCAAAACAGATAAGGCAGCCCCTGTATCCACCAGGAAGGTGATGGACTTATCCACTACCTGAAGCTTTACCCTGGGCTCAGGGAGGGTAATGGGAGACTCTGAGTTAGGGCGTCGTCACTCCTCTGCCAACCCAAGAAGCTCTAATGCTGGGAGAGTTTGAAGAGCCTCACTTTGTGGAGGTCCAGCCCACATGTGGACAGTTCAACTTCCAGTGACCTGATTGCTGACATACAGGGCATGGCTTGGGTGGTGGTAGATTAGGGCACTTAGGGGTCCAGTGGCCTTCCTGGCCACATTTGAAGCATGTCCCTGGTGGGGTGGACCGAGACTGTGCCCTGGCGGGATGGGGCTTAGAACTCCCTCTTCCCCTCTGCCGTGAGACTGATGGCTTCAGGGCAGCTATCAAGGCTTGGGCTTGTAGGGTTGCCTTCTGTTGCATCTGAGCCTCTTGGGAGGACTCGGCTGCCTCTACTTGGATGTTAAGGATCTTCCAAGCCATTTTCACTAGATCCTGAATGGGAGCTTAAGGCCCCTCTTCTGCCCTCTTTAGTTTCTTCCTAGTATAGGGTGAGGACTGGGAAATAAAATGGGTAGCCAGTACTGTGGCCTCTGCCTCTCTTGTAACCTGTTTAGAAAAACAGTTGGGTTTTCATCTGAGCCTTGAGTGATTTCTGTAAGTTTATCAAAATTAATCACCTTGTTAGATACTGTTTCCATACCCCTTACAAGACAAGTAACCCTTATGTCCCTTTGACCTTCACCTCCTTGTTCCTCCTGATAATTCTATCCTGGGTCTGTGTCAGGAACTGCCTGTGCCCAGGAAAAGTTTGGTTAGTTAAGTGAGTCTGGTCAGCGTATTGTTTAGCTGCCATCTGTATCCGTTCTCATTCTTCTGGGGTGAGGGTGGAAACAATAACAACATGCAAATCATGCCAGGTTAGACTGCAGGCCTGAGTGAGGTAACGGAATTTTTAAAAAATATATTCATTTATTTATTTATTTGAGACAGAGAGAGAGGGGGGGAGGAGAGAAGGAGGGAGAGAGAGAGACAGACAGACAGAGAATAGGCACGCCAGCCACCGAAAACGAACTCCAGATGCGTGTGCCCCCTCGTGCATCTGGCTACGTGGGTCTTGGAGAGTTGAACCCGGACGCCTTAACTGCTGAGCCATCTCTCCAGCCCTGGAATTCCTTAATATAGGAGGTTGGATTGGCAGAGAAAGAGCCAAGGTATTTTTCAATTTGGGACAGGTCCTAGAGACAAAATAGAACATGAACCCTGGCAACACCTTCAGTCCCTGCTACCTCCCAAAGGGGAAAGAGGGGTCAGAAGGGTTAGGAGTTTCGGGAGCAGACAAAGCGAGTGGGTGGGGGTTGGGGGGCGTGGGATAGAGGAGTGGATGAGGTGGGTGGGGTTGTGTAAGGGAAGATGAGGTTGGGGGGAGGGGTGTAAAGGATGAGGCGTCCTGGTGGGTCAGCGGAAGCTTTGGGGGAAAGGCTGGAACTGGAAGAGTGGAGTGAGGAGGGGAGAGGACCATGGGGTGGGGGGCGTGGAAGAGGAGGTGAAGCATGGCGGACAGGGCAGAGGAGGGACTGAGGGCCACAGAAGGGGGTGAAGTGAAGAGATAGGGAAAAGGGGAAGGGGTGGTAAAAGCCTTGAGGCTTGGAAGGGAGGCTGTGACTAAGGGAGAAATAGGAGATAAGGGAGGGGGAATTGGAGGGGTGGGCGTGTCGGCAGGAGAGGGAGAACCCAGAGAAGGCTGGGAACTAGTGGGAGGGCCGCGTGGTGCAGGAGCCAAATGTTCTGGGAGTTCAGTTAGTGCTGAAGACTCAGGTTGGGGATTTGAGTGTTGTGGTTCTGATTGGTTTATAGGCTTGTTTATTGCGGCAAGGAGAACCTGAACCGTGGAACATTGGCTGTAGACAGGAGGATGAGAGCGCAGTTCCCAAAAAGCCTGAACATAAGGAACTCAGACCATTTGCCAGTGTGGCGACAAGTTTTCCAAATCACGGAGGACATTGAAATCTAGAATGCCCTCTGGAGGCCAGTCTGAGTGGTTGTCGAGTTCATAAAAAGGCCAATTTTTCCGAGTGCCAGAATTAAAGGCGTGCACCACCACGCCCTGCAAAGCCCCTCCTTCTAGTCAGGAGTGTCAACAGGCTCCATCTTGAGGGTCTCTAGCAGTAGTCACAGCAGCTTCTGACTGATACAGTAATGGTTGTTACACTCACAGGACGGCATCACACTGCACACCACTTCCTGATCTTGCTGTTTTTATTGTTTGCTGGGAATGCTTCTAAAGGGAGTCATTTGCATTCTATTTAGTTTGGCAGATTCACTAGTACATCTTACATATTTTGAAAGCATGCTGATAGATGCACAGGGGTAACAGGTGTATACAAATTTATGGTAATCATTCAATACACAGTAATACTCCATCACTGTCCAAGGTCCTTTGAAAAATTAGCAACCAGGATAGAGGCGCCTCCTAGTGGTGAGAAGTACACATAGATGAAAGAATCCCAGGAAAAAGTGATTTTTCAGAGAAATAAATAGGACTGTATGAAAGAGAATCCTCAGTTGTTTTCATCATAACTCCATATTTATCAGATTAACATTAGTAGACTATATTTTGGAAGTTTATTTATAAAGCTAACAAATATACTGGAAAACAATTAGTAATTTTTATGCTTCGATATAGACACTTGTTCTTTTAAATTTATTTGATGGAGGAATTCCAGGACCTCTAGCTACTGCAAGTGAACTCTGGATACATGTGTTACCTTGTGCATCTGGCTTACGTGGGTACTGGAGAATCAAACCTGTGTCCTTATGCTTCATAGGCAAGCACCTTAACTGCTAAGCCATGTCTCCAACCCCCCTTTTTTATTTGAGGTAGGGTCTTACTCTAGCCCAAGCTGATCTGGAACTCATTCCATAGCCCAGCATGGCTTCAAACTCACGGTGGTTCTTTTACCTTAGCCTCCAAAGTACTGGGATTAAAGGTGTGAGCCACCAAACCCAGCTTTTTCAACAGATAACTTTTTTTTTTTTTTTTTTTTTTTTTTGGTTTTTCGAGGTAGGGTCTCACTCTAGCCCAGGCTGACCTGGAATTCACTATGTAGTCTCAGGGTGGCCTTGAACTCACGGTGATCCTCCTACCTCTGCCTCCCGAGTGCTGGGATTAAAGGCGTGCGCCACCACGCCCGGCTCCAGATAACTTTTTAAAAATATTTTTTGTTCATTTTTTAATTATTTATTTGAGAGTGACAGACACAGAGAGAAAGACAGATAGAGGGAGAGAGAATGGGTGCGCCAGGGCCTCCAGCCATGCAAACGAACTCCAGATGCGTGCGCCCCCTTGTGCATCTGGCTAACGTGGGACCTGAGGAACCGAACCTCAAGCTGGGGTCCTTAGGCTTCACAGGCAAGCGCTTAACCACTAAGCCATCTCACCAGCCCAACAGATAACTTTTTATTTTTATTTTATTTTTTTTAAATATTTTTTTTGTTGTTCATTTATTATTTATTTATTTGAGAGCGACAGACACAGAGAGAAAGACAGATAGAGGGAGAGAGAGAGAATGGGCGCGCCAGGGCTTCCAGCCACTGCGAACGAACTCCAGACGCGTGCGCCCCCCTGTGCATCTGGCTAACGTGGGACCTGGGGAACCGAGCCTCGAACCGGGGTCCTTCGGCTTCACAGGCAAGCGCTTAACCGCCAAGCCATCTCTCCAGCCCCAGATAACTTTTTAAATAAATTATCTTGCCGGGTGTGGTGGCACATGCCTTTAATCCCAGCACTCGAGAGGCAGAGGTAGGAGGATCGCCAAGAGTTCGAGGCCACCTGAGACTCCATAGTGAATTCCAGGTCAGTCTGGGCTAGACTGAGACCTTACCTTGAAAAACAAAACAAAACAAAAATATTTATTTGAGAGAAAGGAAGAGGCAGATAGAATGGGCATGCCAGGGCCTCTAGCCATTGCAAACAAACTCCAGATGCATGGGCCTCCTTGTGCATGTGACTTATGTGGGTAGTGGGGAATCGAACCGGGGTCCTTAGGCTTCACAGGCAAATGTCGTAACTGCTAAGCCATTTCCCCAGCCCAACAGATACCTTTAAAAAAAAAGTTATTCTCGGGCTGGAGAGATGGCTTAGCGGTTAAGCGCTTGCCTGTGAAGCCTAAGGACCCTGGTTCAAGGCTCGGTTCCCCAGGTCCCACGTTAGCCAGATGCACAAGGGGGCGCACACGTCTGGTGTTCGTTTGCAGAGGCTGGAAGCCCTGGCGCGCCCATTCTCTCTCTCTCCCTCTATCTTTCTCTCTGTGTCTGTAGCTCTCAAATAAATAAATAAATAATTAAAAAAAAAAAGTTATTCTCATTCCAAATGTGGTGGTGCATGCTTTTAATCCCAGCACTTGGAAGGCAGGAGGAGGAGAATCACTGTGAATTTGGGTCCACCCTGAGACTACATAGTGAATTCCAGGTCAGCCTGGACTAAAGCGAGGCTCTATTTTGAAAAAAAAAAAAAAAGTTTTCCTGGTGCAGGAGAGATGGCTCAATGATAGAGAACTTCCTGCATAAGTACGAAGGCTTGAAACAGAGTTCAATTCCCTAGTACCCCTGTGAATGGCTGGGTGCAGCCATGCATATCTGTATCTCAGCCCTATGTGGGACAGAGACCAGAGCATTGCTGGAGCTTGTGAAAACACCAGTGTTCCAGAGTCAGTGAGACTGCCCCTAAAGGCAACAAATTGGTTGGAGCCATCAACTTCCACCCTGTACCTGCCCTAGTGTTTGATGGGCAACCTTTCACTATCAGAGCCCAAAGCTCCACCCTTACTTAGATGGTGCAAATGCTCCATCTTCTTGTTTTCCATGGACAGCTGTGATATTTATGCATGCATGTTCACAGATCACTTAACCTTTCCTACTTCAAACAACTCTGTACTTTCCACCCCCCAAATGTTATCCTCTGGAAGGCAAAAATTTGAGTCCAGGGACTTCTTATTCTTAGCTACCTTATGAATTAAACACATTCTGTTTTGCAAGTCACTTCAGAGATTAGCTTGATGGGCAGTAAGCAAACACCACTGCAGTGGCTGGGGGAGAGGCACCAGGAAGCTCAGGGTCTGGGGCTGGAATGTGGGCACAGGCTCTGCAGGGTGGCCTTGTGTCTCCCAGTGACAGAAATCCTGTTTCCTGTTGGGCAAGCTCTACTACCCAGTAGCACACTAGACATGTAGGCATGTAGTTTGATTATGGAGTCATGTCATACTGTTGCTTTGTGGAGATGGCTCAAAAGGCCCTTGCTGCACCATGACTGGAGTTCGGATCTCTAGAATCCATGGAAGACACGGGCTATTTGCTGGTTTGAATCAGGTGTCTTCCATAGACTCACATGTCCTGAATGCTTGATCCCCAGCTGATGGCAAGTTGGGAACTTGCTAGAGGTATGTTGTTGAGGTAGGCTGAGGGGTGTTACCCAATTACCTGTTGCCATTGTCTGTCAGACTCTTCTGTTGCTGTTGTCCACCTGATACTTGCCAGCAGATGATATCCAGTCTCTATTCATGCCATGTTTCCCTGCCGTCATGTAGTTTCCCTTTGAGTGTGCAAGCCAAATTAGCCCTTTCCTCTTGCAAGCTGTTTTTGGTTGGGTGCTTTGTATCAGCAGTGATAAGGTAACAAATGCAGCAGTCTGTAACCCCAGTGTGCTGCCATAATGGAAGGGGAAGTCAGAAGACGCCTGAAGCTCCTGGGCTGGCTAGACTGGATTTCTCAGTGGCAAATGAGAGATCCTGTCACAAATAAGTTGGGAGGAGAAGACAAACACCCTAAGGTTGTCCTCTTACCTCCACAAGTATGACAGTAGGGTCTCACTCTAGCCCAGCCTGGTCTGGAATTCCCTATGTACTCTCAGGCTGGCTTTGAACTTCCACTTTAGCTTTTGAAGTGTGGGGATTAAAGCATGTGCCACCAGGCCCAGTAGGCTCAGTGTTTAAAAGCACTTGCTGTGCAAGCCTGACACCTGGGGGTCTCCAATAGCACCGGTGTCTAATCCCAGGGCACCTACACCAGGATGGGAGGCAGAACCAGGAATCCTAGAGTGTGGGAATCTTCTGTTCCAACAGAAATCCCACTGACCGTCAGAGAATCCACGTGGGAGAAGTCTTAGGAGTGGACTGCATGTGGCAAGTCTTTCAGTCAGTGTCTTATTTGACATCAAAAACTCTTCACTAGGGAAAAACCATACAGTTAGTAAAGGGGGAAAGCCTTCAGATCGACTCTTAATGTGTTGACTATGACTGCAGTCTATGAAAAAAAAACTTTAGATTGGACAAACTACATATGTTACAACAAAGAATTGTCAGTTACCCGAAAGGGGAGTCTGTGGGATGATAGATGGTCAAAGGTGTATTTTCATTCCCAACCTTACAGCTCCTGATGGCATGATTAACAAAGCTCTTTAGGGGCTGAGTATTATAGACAATAAATTGGCCAAAATCTTCTGAATAGATGATCCTTTTTTCTAACACCTAGGAGCAATAGTTGGGAAAACAGAATGGTAGTGGCCTCAGTATTTTTATTTCAATTTCTTATTAATTAGTTGTAAGCACAGAGGTAGAAGAAACAGAGAGAATGGGCATTCCAGTTGCTGCAAATAAACTCCAGACACATGCACCATGTTGTGTATCTGGATACTGGGGAATCAAACCTAGGTTGTTAGGTTTTGCAGACAAGCGCTTTAACAGCTGTTATGACCAGTTGGGTGTTCTTTTATCCCATGTGTATGGGGATTATTTCAGAGATTAACTGAAACAGGGATAACAAAACAAACCATCATACTTATTTATTACTAATGAAAACTACAGAACTTGAAAGTCAAATTAAATAATGTTAAAGAATAAAAATATATTATAATGAGGGGGCTGGGCATGGTAGTACACACCTTTAATCCCAGCACTCAGGAGGTCAAGGTAGGATTGCTGTGAGCTCGAGGCCAGTCTGGGACTACACAGTATTCCAGGTAAGCCTGGGCTAGAGCACAGCTTTACCTAGAAGCCCCTCCCCCAAAAGGGGGGGATTATGAGAGGTATGAAAGAGACAATCTTTTTTTTTTTTTGAGGTAGGGTCTCACTGTAGCTCAGGCTGATTTGGGATTCTATAAGCTCTAGGCTGGCCTCGAACTCACAGGAATCATCTTTCCTCTGCCTCACAAGTGCTGGGATTGAAGACATAAACCACCATACCTAGCTAGATATACTATCTTTTGTACCAAGGGTTAATATAGGAAAACTGTATGTTGAGAGAAAACACCATTTTGCAAGTCAGCAACTTTAACCACTGGGCCATCTATCCAGCCTAAAAAAACCATCATTTTGTAAAACACACCACTAAGTCAGGAGTTCCTGGAACTGTTTCCATACCCTAAGTATGATTTTTTTCCCTAGAAACTCCAGTGTTCTATGTAGATCATAGAATTCTGTAAGAGTGTGAGTTGAGCTGAGTAATCAGTGAGGCACAGTAGTTCTTGATGCTGTCACTTATATTTAAACTTTTATTTACTTACTTGAGAGAAATTGGGACAGAGAGAGAATGTGCGCACCAGGGCCTTCTAGCCACTGCAAATGAACTTTAGACACATGCACCACCTTGTAGAGCTGTCTTACGTGGGTTCTGGGGAATTGAATCTGGGTCTTTAGGCTTCAATAGCCTTAACCACTAAGCCATCTCTCCAGCCCTTATTATTTTTAATTTTTATTTATCTATTTGACAGAGAAAGGTGGGGGCGGGGGGAGAATGGGTGTACCAGGATCTCTAGCCATTGCAAACTCCAGATGTGTACACCCCCTTGGGCATCTGGCTAACATGGGTCCTGGGGAATTGAACCTGGGTCCTTTGGCTTTCCAGTCAAAGGCCTTAGCCACCAAGTTATCCCTCAGCCCTATTACTATTTTGTGAAAAAGAGGCAGATAGACAAAATGGGCGCACCAGGGCTTCCAGCCTCTGCAAATGAACTCGACACATGCACTACCTTGTACATCAAGCTTGTGTGGGTACTGGGGAACTGAACTTGGGTCCTTAGGCTTCACAAGTACCTTAACCACTAAGCCATCTTTCCAGCCCTTTTAAATTTTTTAAAAAAGTATTTATTGAGTTATTTGAGAGAGAAAGAAGGGCTGTCACTTTTAAGGTCACCAGAATAGCCACTATCATGGGCAAAACCTAAAGAGGAATATAGGATCCAACTGCCTCCTTCCCAACAGACACTAGTAGGCAGGCCTCACATGTCCTGTCCAAGAGTGGTTGACTTGTCCAAGATGGCTGCTAGGAGCCTGAGCATTCAGAGGACCGCAGGGAACATGCTGCTACTCTTAGCTTCAATTTGCACCAGGGAGACGGGCATTCTGAATTTTTACATCATCAGGATTCCTAGTCAAGAGAATCAATACAGAAAGGGCTGAGACCTTGTGAAAGTTTTCCCTATAGTGCTGACCATGAAAATTCCCTAGCATGACAAAACCAGGAACCATTCTTCAACCGACTGTCACCAGAAGCCACATGCTTGCTTTTTCCTTTATTGAGGTATGGTTTCAAACTAGCAACAACTGAATGGAACTCACTTTGTAGCTATAGGCTGGCCTTTAACTCCTTTCTGTCAATCCTCCTACCTTACCCTCCGGAATGCTGGGATTAAAATGTGTTCGGGCTGGGCTTGGTGGCCCATGCCTTTAATCACAGCATGCAGGAGGCAGAAGTAGGATTGCCAAGAGTTCGAGGCCACCCTGAGACTACACAGTGAATTCCAGGTCAGCCTGCATTAGAGTGAGACCCTACCTTGAAACCCCCCCCCAAAAAAAGTGTGTTCAGACATGCCTGGCTGCCATGCTTGTGTTAAATGTGGTTTCTCTCTCTTTCTCTTCCTAAGTACTTTATTTATTTGCAAGATGCAGAAAGAGGCAGATAAAGAATGGGCCCATTAGGGCCTCCAGCTACTGCAAACGAATTCCAGATGCATGGGCCACCTTGTACATATGGTTTATATGGGTACTGGAAAATTGACCTGGGATCTTAGGCTTCATAGGCAAGTGCCTTAATCACTAAGCCATCTCTCCAGCCCAAATGTGGTTTTTCTTATGTCGAGCAAAATTGGAAGCCCACCTAAAGTCCTTCCCACATACTCTACAACTGAAAGGCTTCTCTCTTGTGTGAAATCTATTGTGGCTAATGAGTTGTGAACGCTTCCCAAAACTTTTCCCACAAAGACTACATCTGTAGCACTTTTTCTTAGAGCGTACATTCTGGAGTCCAGTGAACACAGAACGCTGGCCTGAAGGCTCCTCATAGACTTCAAGGGGATTCTCTACACTTGGTTTTAATTCTTGAACATTCATGATTGAATCCTGGGAGGAAGATAAGTCAGGAAGACAGAATTCTGACTGCAGTATCTTGGTATGTTTTCTCTGATGAACAGAAAGGCCATATAACCCATCAAAATCTTCACCACACAACTGACATTTAAAAGGTCGCTCTACAGTGTGTACACTCTGGTGACTAACAAGAAGATAATTTCTATCAAAAGATTTTCCACACACATTGCACTTAAAGCGCTTCTCACCACTGTGTATTCCCTTGTGATCTAATAGACTTCGTTTACGTGTAAAGGTTTTCCCGCACTCTTCACACCGAAAGGGCTTATCCTTAGTGAGGACTTTTGACTCTGGATTTGGAGTCTCTTCACTTTTACGGTACCCATATTGCTGTGGCAAAGATTTCTTACAATGATGGCGCCAAGAGTGCAGCCGCTGGTGTCGGTAGAGATTAGAACTCCATCGAAAAACTTTCCCACACTCCCAGCACTTAAAGGGCTTTTCTCTAGTGTGAACTCTTTGATGCATGAGAAGGAGTGAGTGGTTACGGAAGGCTTTGCCACACTGGCTGCATATGAGAGGACCCTTTGTAGTGTCACTGTTTTGAGGAACTTGGAGCACGGTGTCTTGACTGAAAGATGGGCCATTCTCAGGTTTTCTTTTAATGGCATGCTTCTTCTTATGAACAATAAAGGCTGACCTGTAGGTAAATCTTTTCCCACACTCACTACACCAGTACGGTTTCTCGCCTGTGTGAATTCTCTGGTGTTCAATGAGGGTTTTCTTATAAGCAAAAGTTTTCCCACACTGATGACACTGAAGAGTTTTCCGTACAGAAGAGACAACCTGGGGCTGACTGCGCTTCTTTTTCCTGAAGTTGTCTGGACATCTGTCTTCTTCACGAAACTCTCCCGTCTTGTGCAGCTTCACATGGCGATTAAAGTTTGACTTCCACCGAAATGTTTTCCTACACTTGGTGCATTTATAAGGTTTCTCCTGTGTGTGGATCCTTTGATGTTCAAGAACATAGGATTTACAGTGGAAGGATTTCCTACACTGGCTGCAATCAAAGAGCTTCTGCTCGTTCTGCTCCTCCAAATGATGATCAAGCACTGAGCTGTGAGTGAGAGATTCTTCATACTGATTTGATTCAATTTTCTGTCCAGCATGGGTTTCCTGGTGCAGGCGGTAGGCTGATAGACGCTGAAAAGCTTTCTCACATAAACTGCATTTATAAGGTTTCACTCCAGTGTGAATTTTCTCATGTCGCAAACAGTTTGAGTTCCATTTGAAGGCTTTCTGACACACCTTACATTTAAATGGCCTCTCCTGAGTATGAATCCTCTGATGATAGGCAAGATGGGAACTCTTACTGAAGGTCCTTCCACAGTCACGACAACAGTACTTCCCCACAGGATGAAAATTCTGTTCCTGTTGGTGATGCGAATTGAGGATGAAGCCCTTTCCACAAGTGTCCTTTTCACTCCCTCTCAAGCCGGTATGAATTCTCTGATGTATTCCAAGCCCTTCGACTGTGTGTGGGGGCCCTTTCCCAGACTTCTTGTGGTCATAATGGTGTGAACTTTTTCTGAAGTGTCTGCCACAGCCATGTTTAAGGGATTGCTTTTTCATGGAAACTCTCACATACGTACCATGTTTTAGATCAACAATATTACTTCTTCCTGTCACTTCAGGTTCTTTTTCTGTCATGTCATTGAAATCAATCTCTTCTTTCTTAACTCTCACTTCTCTCGGGCTGCCACAGTGCTTCTGTAGACTACTGTTTGGTCCAAAAGATGTTCTGAGCCTGGTTCCCTCATAAACACATGTTGCAGGACATACAGGTGGCACAGTGAAGGTTTCTGTACATTTCAAAGGGTTTTGTTCTAAGATGACCTTGCTTGTCCAAATCTGGGGCTCACCTCCTGACAGAAATCAAAAGAAAAGAAGGCTGGAGAGATGGCTTAGCAGACAAAGCACTGGCCTGCAAAGCCAAAGGACCCAGGTTCCATACCCCAGGACTCATGTCAACAAGATGCACAATGTAGCGCATGCATCTGAAGTTTGTTTGCAGTGGCTGGGAGCCCTGGCACATTCTCTTTCTCTCTCTCTCTCTCTCTCTCTACTTACTTCTCCTCTGTCTCTCTCAAGTAAATAAATACAAATAAAAAACAAAACAAAAGAAAGGTACTCTTTTCCACACTTGGAACTTGACAAAGCAACTAGGAGCTGTAAAGAGCTTTAACCCTTAGTAGCAAGAATATTAGTGCTAAACAAACCCTTCACCCAAGTCTAGGACAATGCAAACTGTGAAAGAGAATTCAAACAGGGAGGTCCGTGCAAGAAGGGCACAGCTGACAGTGACACAGAAATCATATCCAGCAGGACCATAAAGAGGGTTGAGGAGATAAGCACTAATATCAAAGTAGGAGAAGCAGCACTGTACAAAGGGCCACAAACACCAAGAGGTGGGGCTCTAAGAAGGGCCTGGCTGAAAGCACTGGACAGCAAGGCTATCACAGAAGGAAGAATAAACTCTGAAGATGAACAGTAGAGACATGCAGGCTCCTAAGAGCAGGATGGGGGAAGCAGCACAGGAGAGTCAGGGAGGTGCAGATGCTCCAAAAGTGGAAAAGAGGACCAAGAATGCCCTGTGATGAACAAGTATTGTGATGAGGGCTGCTGGGGGACAGACAGGGTTGGAAAAAAAGGCCTGTCATAGACCAGTCAGGAAGAACAGCCACAGGAAACCAATAACCCTAAGCAATGCCTAGCAAAAAAGGAGTTAAGTCCCAAGGGATATAGCTGGACACATGAAAGGGAAAAGTAGATGCAGGAGGAGCAGGGCCTGGAGGGGGTCTGGAAATCACCTGCAGGGATAGTCCACAGATCACTGCTAGGCTGAACTGCATGGACAGTCTGGACCCATGGCTCCCTTGCTTCCAGCCAGGAGATCACAGCAGGTTTGGAAGATGGTCCCACTGCAGGAAAGAAGGGAAGCAAGATGAACATGAGCTACACAGAACTGTTCTCTAGCTTCTTCAGTCACCAGGTCTGCTAGGGAGGAGGGAAGGCCAGGAAGGAAGGAAGGTGTAAAAAGTAAGGCAAAGAGGGCAGAGTGTCATTTCTTTCTGACTCTTTTAACGAAGTAGGTTCTCACCTAGCCCAGACTAAGTGGAATTTTCTATGTAGTGCCATGTTGGCTTAATTCATAGTGATCCTCCTACCTCTGCCTCCTGAGTGCTGGGATTAAAGGTATGTGCCATCATTCCCTCCTCCAGAGAGCCATTTCTTCTTCTTTTTAAAAATACTTTTTTTTTATTTATTTGAGAGAGAGGAGAGAGAGAGAGAAAGAAAGAGAGAGAGAGAGAGAGAGAGAGAGAGAAAGAAAGAGAGAGAGAGAGAGAGAGAGAGAGAGAGAATGAATCTGGGTGTGCCAGGGCCTCCAGCCACTGTAAACGAACCTCAGATGCATGTGCTATCGTATGTATCTAGCTTACATGGGACCTAGATAATTGAACCTGGAATCTTAGGCTCTGTAGGCAAGTACCTTAACCGCTAAGCCATGTCTCCAGCCCCAGACAGCCATTTTTGATAGCTCTGAGTAGACAGAGAAAAGACTAAGAAAAATGATGGCAAAAGGACTGCAAAGATTCTCCCAAAGTCAGAACCACATCACTACTTGTTGGGAGCTATGAACCAAACCTCGGCCATGTTAACAGAAACTGCCATATAGCAAGTTAAGTTTCTACTTCCTCACCTAATACTCAACTACCAGAAACAAAGACTGCCACATAGCAAGTTAAGTTTCTACTTCCTCACCTAAGATTCAACTACCAGAAACAATGGGATCATACACCTGGCTGAACACTTCCCCATCCTGCCGGTAGCTGATAAAGAAACAAAGACATCGTGGTTTAACCAGTAACTCTGTGATCTTTGCCCTAACTACGTCCCCTTCCCCCTACAACTCCTTGCCCTGACCATGTCCCCTTCCCCCTACAACTCCTTGCCCTGACCATGTCCCCTTCCCCCTACAACTCTTTGCCCTGACCACGTCCGTTTCCCCCTATAACCTTATATAAACTTACATGTAAGAATAAACATTCGAGGCCTTGACAAACACCTAGCATGTTCTCCTTCTTGTGTCTGTTTGCCTTTTTTCACTGAGGTTAGCTTCTCCTCGAGTCCTTGTTCAACTCCCCGCTGGCCAGGGCAACTACTTAAGTTATATCAGCCAACATTTTCTTTCTTTTTTTTTCTTCTGTTTTTCGAGGTAGGGTCTCACCGTAGCCCAGGCTGACTTGGAATTCACTATGGAGTCTCAGGGTGCCCTCGAACTCAAGGCAACCCTCCTACCTCTGCCTCCTGAGTATTGGGATTAAAGGCGTGCGCCACCACGTCCGGCTATCAGCCAACATTTTCTGAATGCCTAAATGGAACATGAAAGATCCATAGCCTCTACCAGAGCCCTGCATGACACGTATAGATATCCCAGTTTTCTAAAGATGGATTGTGAAGTGTGGTTATTGGAATCAGATGTCCCCCATAAACATTTGTGTGTTCAATACTTAGTCCCCACCTGGTGGAATTGTGGGAGGTGAAGCTTTTCTGGAGGAGGTGGGTGGCTAGGGGTGGGCTTATGAGTGTCATAGCCCAGCCTCCACTTTGCCAGAACCCAGCTCTCTTTTACTGTTGGCCACCAGCTGCTATGGCAAGAAGCGATGCCCAGCCTCTGCTCTGCACTCCTTCTGTTGTCATGATGCTTCCCCTGGTGACTTTAAGCTGTAATAAATCCTTTCCTCCCATTAGTGGCTTCAGGATGACTGTTTCTTGCACCAACACAAACAACAACATGGGTAACTGGTTAAGTGAACTGGTGAGTAGTTACCGAGCTAGGATCCAAGCCTATACATCACAATAAAAACCAAGAAGGCAGAAGTAAAGGTAACTAGGTATGGTGCTGACTTACTCAGAGAAGCTATGTGCCCATAACTTTCCAGCATCACATCCCGGTATAGGTTGCGCTGAACTGAGTCCAAGAAGACCCACTCATCTTGAGAGAAGGTCACCTCCACGTCCTTGAAAGTCAAAGCTTCCTAAAACAAGCATACAACAACAACAGGAGAAATTCAGAATGGCAAGGCACAGAGTAAGCTCTTTATTAATGTAGCAAAATAAAAGGCATTATCCAGCAGAGCTCTGGGTTTAAGCAGGATATTTCGTCTGTAGAAATGAGGGAAATGATCAAGAGACCCATGATAAGGGGCTAACTATCTACTGGTCCCAGTGCTGAGACTTCTTTGAGAAGGTCTGAAGACCTTGGGACTCACCTGGGGCTGGGCTGTCAAGGACCTGGCAGAGGTAACTTGCTTGTCTGTGCTCCCCTCTCTCTGCAAAGGGCAAGGCATCTGGGCGGCAAAAGGATCTGAAGGATAACAAAGAGCCGTGAGAGAGCTACTCAGCTCTGGACACCCGAGAAGCCCTCTCTCCCCACTCCTAGATGACTCCTGGACTGACAAGCAGGTAGATTGCTATTCAACACCCATAGGATGTGTCTTCAGTGTCTGCTGTGAGCCAGGAAGGGAGGAGTACAAGTGCAGTGGAAAGAGAAACTAAGAGTCACAGAGGGGCTCGACAGAACACAGGGCTAAGGACAAGATTCTTGTGACAGAATGCGGGCTGACAAGAAGACAGAAATATGTAAGGTATAAGGTGTGGCATTAAGTCTAAGGTCTCAGAGAGATAGGAAGTCATTACCAGATTGCCCAGCCAGGAAGTCATACACTCCTACTGCATGGGGAGGTTCCAGGTGGTCCCCAAGAGCAGAGCCACTCTTGAGAGGTGAAGAAGAGGGCCATATCTGTGCAGACTGCAAGGCTCCTGTCCCCATCCAATGCACATCTAGGCTCTGAGCAAGGCGTGGATCCTGGAGAGAAAAAAATGTTGTGAGAGGATCCCCATAGGAATCAGAAATCCAACTCAGAGAAAAGGCCCCATGGCCAATCTGTGAAGGACAGGAGCTGATTTATGGGCCACCAGGCCTTTGATTACTTCCTCCAGGCAGAGGAGACCCAAGGAGAAACCAGAGAGGCCGTTGCCATCCAAGTCCTTGGGCCAGAGAGTGTCCAAGTGGAAACAAATTCCTATTTAACATAAGGATATCCTTGGCAAATCAGTAACAACACAGTCCTTGGGTGCCACAGTCATGTCTCCCCCAGCCCTGACTTACAGCTCTGAACTGAGAGGGAACTAGTGCCTAAGAGTTAAATGGATAATGGTTCACAACAGAGATACATTGAAGTATCCCCTACTGTGATCACTGCTCTCAGCACTGACCTGCAGAGTGACTTCAGATGAGGTCAGCTCTCAGACTGTAAACTTGAATGAAACAGCAACATGACTGGAGAGGTAATGTGAATCATGAGGTTCATTTAAGAAACCATGATGAGCTAGGCATGGTGGCACACATCTTTAATCCCAGCACTCAGGAGGCAGAGGTAGGAGAATCCCTGTGAGTCTGAGGCCACCCTGGTATTACACAGTGAATTCCAGACCAGTCGGGCCTAAAGTGAGACTCTACCTTGGAAATCAAAATAAAATTTAAAAAAATAATAAATTGGGCTGGATAGATGGCTTAGTGGTTAAGGTGCTTGCCTGAAAAGTCAAAGGACCCAAGTTCAGTGCCCTAGGTCCCACATAAACTAGATGCACAAGCTAGTGCATGTGTCTGGAGTTCACCTGCAGTAGCTGGAGGCTCTGGCAGACCCATTCCATCTGCCTATTTCCCTTTCTCTCTTTCTCTCTCTCAAACAAATTAAACATTAAGCCGGGTATAGTGGTGCATGCCTTTAATCCCAGCACTCAGGAGGCAGAGGTAGGAGGATCACCATGAGTTTGAGGTCACTCTGAGACTACATAGTGAATTCCAGGTCAGCCTGAGCTAAATTGAGACCCTACCTCAAAAAACCAAAAATAAATAAATAAATAAATAAAAAGTTAACTTGTTGGGCTGGTGAAATGGCTTAGAGTTTAAGTGTTTGCCTGCGAATCCTAAGGACCACAGTTCCATTTCCCAGGACCCACATAAGCCAGATGTACAAGGGGGCACATGTGTCTGTAGTTTGTTCATTTGCAGTGGCTGAAGGTCCTGGCATGGCCACTTGTTTCTCTCTCTCTCTCTCTCTATACCTGTTTCTTTCTGTCTCCCTATCTCTCTCAAATAAATGAATAAATAAAGTATTGTTTTAAAAAGTTCTTGTTTTGATGTTCATAATAAATTTAGAGGACAAGAATGTCAAATTTTTAAACATATTTTATTTATTAGAGAAAAAGAGAGAGAGAGAGAGAGAGAGAGAGAGAGAGAGAGAGAGAGAGAGAGAGAGAGAGAATGGGTGTGCCAGGGCTTCCAGCCACTGCAAAGGAATTCCAGAGGCATGTACTACTTTGTGCATCTGGCTTATGAGGGTCCTAGGGAATTGAACCTGAGTTCTTTGGCTTTGCCAGCCACTGCAAAGGAAATCTAGATGCATGTGCCACTTTGTGCAACTGGCTTATGAGGGTCCTGGGGAAATTGAACCTGCGTCCTTTGGTTTTGCTGGCAAGCGCCTTAACCAGTAGCCATCCCTCCAGTTCCTTCTTAATCAATAAACCCCCAAAGGTATAGTGAGATGACTAAGGACACTGTGGTTGTAGAATGAGGTCATTTTCCAGCCCAAGGATGGGTCCCAGTGCTTTGTGTCTACCCTTCCCACCCATACCACATAGAGAAGCTCAGAAAGTATGTGAGAAGGCAGACATGCAGCCTATTCTTTTGTGCTCCCCCACTCAGAAGCAACGAGTCTTGGCCCCACTACTTTTATAGGGATATGGCCACTCTCAAACCAAATCAGGCAGTATGTGGAGACAGATTTTTTAATACACTGATCTTCCTAGGTAAAGTGGGAGGGGCTCTTTGCTAAAGGGTCCATAACTCAGGGTCCAGTTCTCAGCTGCCAATGTAAGAGTCTAAGAATTGCTAAAGAAAGACCCTGGAGGGCTGGAGAGATGGCTTAGTGGTTAAGCCCTTGCCTGTGAAGCCTAAGGACCCCGGTTCGAGACTCGATTCCCCAGGACCCACGTTAGCCAGATGCACAAGGGGGTGCATGCATCTGGAGTTCGTTTGCAGTGGCTGGAAGCCCTGGCGCGCTCATTCTCTCTCTATCTGTGTCTCTCTCTCCCTCTCTCTGTCACTCTCAAATAAATAAATAAAAATGAACAAAGAATATTTAAAAAAGAAAGACCCTGGACTTAAATAGTATGTAAAAGCAAAGAGCGTTTATTCTGCAGAATCAGCCAGCATGCGGGCATCAACCATTCATACAAAATGGCGACCCTGAGAGGAGCACAAAGGCCCCTTTTAAGCACAGCTAGGGTAATTTTAGGAGGGTTAGGTCAACTTCTAATGTGATTGGCTAAGCAAGTAGCAGTTAAATTTGTATACCTTTGATTGGCTGGCCCAGGTTTTACCATCTTGGGCATGTTTAGACATGCTTTAGAGACTTTGCAGGAACTGACTCAGATCTGGAGCCCACTATATCAGGCAAGTCTGATTTTGGTCATAGTCCAAAGGTAGTGCAGGAACTGACTCAGACCCCTGGGTGGCTATCAGCCCCAGGCCACATGTCAGGGTTACTATTGAATAACAGCCCATTATTTGTTGTTGTGGTTTTTCCCAGAAGTCTTGCCTGTCTGTCCGGGAAACTGAAACTTAGGCCTAGCTGTATAATCTGGAGCAAATTTGATTATCTCACCAAGGCATCACGAGAATGACAAGGAGAGGTTTTTCCCCCACATTCCTCAAGCTCATAGTTCAGAGGGCCACCCATCCAGGCAGAACTCACTGGGCTCCACTTACCTTCTGTGGTGTCCCATCAAGGTCCCTCTGTAGCTCCTCCAGCAGGGCCACAGCCTCCTCACCACTCTCAGGGTGATGGAGCTGCACCCAGGTCCGCAGTTCCCCGGGCAGGATGCTCAGGAACTGCTCCAGCACCAGCAGCTCCAGGATCTGCTCCTTGGAGAGAACATCAGGCCTCATCCACCAGCGGCAGAGTTCCCGGAGGCGGTTCAGAGTTTCTAGGGGCCCAGAAGACTCATGGTAGCGAAGCTGTCTGAAGAGCTGGCGGAACAGCTCTTGGCCAGGGCGGTTGAGTGTCTGTGGCCTAGCAGTGCACAATGAAGTAGAGCTATCATCCTCCTCTTCTTTCTTCACAGTGCGAAGACGCCTTCGCTCCCTTGAAGCCTGGGCCTGAGCTGGTCTGACAGTATGCCACCTGCCTGGAGGCATCACTCCTGTTTAGTGTCCACCCTACCAAATGCAAAAGAAGCTGACTGCCTTCACTGAGTCACTTCTGGGTTCTTGCAAGCATCTTCTCAAGACCACAGTGTGCAAACCATTGCTGGGTCACCGCAAGTCACTGGAAAGGGAATGAGACAACATTTCTGTTCAGGAGGAGATAGATGAAGGCACAAGTGTAGATGAGCACTTCACATGTGAGATTTACCCATATGGAGTAAGTAGATTATAGTTAGAGAACTATTGAGGTATGCTAAGAAAATATCTCTGAATATAGTAAAACATGCTGAGGAAAAACAACAACAAGAAGTAAGTGGTTGAGCCAGGTGTGGTGGCACACGCCTTTAGTCCTAACACTTGGGAGGTAGAAGTAGGAGAATTCAGGGACACCTTGAGACTACATAGTTAGTTCTAGATGAGTCTGAGCTAGAATGAGACCTTCCTTCGAAAAACAAAAACAAACAAAGAATAAAATGGAAGCTGGGCACGGTGGCACACACCTTTAATCTCAGCACTTGGGAGGCAGAGGTAGGAGGATCACCATGAGTTCAAGGCCACCCTGAGAATACAGAGTGAATTCCAGGTCAGTCTGGGCTAGAGTGAGACTCTACCTCGAAAAACCAAAGGCGAAGGGGAAGAATAAATGGGGCTGAGAAGATTGCCAAGCACTTGCTTGAGAAGCTTGGCAGCTCAGGTTCAATTCCCCAGTGCCCATGTAGATACAGATGCACAAAGTATTATATGTATCTGGAGTTCCCTTACAATGCCAAGGATCCTTGGTATATCCATTCTCTCTCTTTGCTTACAAATAAATAATGTATTAAAAAAGAATAAATGGGTGCTGAAGAGATAGCTTAGAAGTTAACGCACTTGACTGAGAAGCCTAAGGACTTAGTTCTGATTTCCCAAAACCCATGTAAGCCAGATATAAAAGGTGGCACATGCTTCTGGAGTTCGTTTGTAGTGGCTGGAGGCCCTGCTGCACCCATTCTCTCTCATCTTCCTCTTTCCCTCTCTCTCTCCCAAATAAATAAAATATTAAAAAAGAATAAATGGACAGATATGCCTTATTCAAATATTTGCATACTTAAGACGGGCATGGTGGTGCACGCCTTTAATCCCAGCACTTGGGAGACAGAGGTAGGAGGATTGCCATGAGTTTGAGGTCACCCTGAGACTCCACAGTGAATTCTAGGTCAGCCTGGGCTGGAGTGAGGCTCTACCTCGAAAAACCAAAAAAGAAAAAAAAAAAAAAGATATAAAGCCATCAATTCTCCCCAAGTTGATATATAGATGATGCAAGTACCATCAAAATCTCGAGAAGATGGAAGAAAGGGGAAAATCCTGAGATGTAAGTTAGTGGCATAGTAATTACCTAGCAAGCCCAATGCCCTGGGTTTGATATCCAGTACCACAAAGGAAAAAAAATGCAGGAGGAGATATCTAAAGTATAAACATTAACACTAAAATTTATATGGAAAGGCATAAGAATTAGAATAACTAAATCATTCTGAAAATGACAATAATGTGGAAAAAAACAGCCTAAATCAGTCCACTTGATTTGAAGAGTTATGATCCATTGATAATGATCAAGTCCATGTACATAGGCTGAGAACAGAGACTGAAAAGCCCACAAAGACCAGTACAAAATTGCTCAAGTCATCTCTTAAATATCAGATAAGATTTTATTACATCACTTTAAAATATCTCAAATAATTCAAAGATAAAAAAGAAAATGCTGACTAGGGAAATCTCTGATTTTTATGAGGTCATCAATGTGCCTGCCTAGATTACATAGTGAGTTGAGGCCATCCTGGGTTACATGAGATCTTATCGTCTCTCCATGTAATACACACACACACACACACACACACGCAAGGCAGGTGTGATGACACGCACCTTTACTCCCAGCAATCAGGAGGCTAAGCTAGGTAGTTCATTCTGAGTCTGAGGCTACATAGTGAAGTTGTAGTGAGCCTGAAGTAGAGTGAGGTCCTATCTCAAAAAGAGGAAAAGAGAGAGAAAGAAAGAAAAGTCAGGGCTGGAAAGATGACTTACTGTTAAAGCACTTATTACAAAGCCAAAGGACCCAGGTTTGATTCTCCAGAACCCACATAAGCCAGATGCACAAGGTGGTGCATGTGTCTGGAGTTCATTTGCAGCAGCTGGAGGCTCTGGTGTGCCGATTCTATCTGCCTCTTTCTCTCTCAAATAAATAATTTTTTTTAAAGGGAGATGAAGAGGCAAGGTTCCCAAAAGCTTGCAAGCCAGCTATCCTGAAATATGCCGCAGCAAACGAGAAAGACCCTATTCAGGTAAGCCTCAGCTATAGCTAGACCTTACCTCAACAACAACAATAACACAACTAAAGGGCTGGGGAGATGGCTTTGCAGTTAAGCACTAGTCTGTGAAGCCTAAGGACCTGGTTCGAAGCTCAATTCCCCAGTAGCCACATAGGCCAGATGCACAAGTGGTGCATGCATCTGGAGTTGGTTTGCAGTGGCTGGAGGCCCTGGTGCACTCATTCCTATCTCTCTCTCTTTACCTCTGTCTCTTTCTCTCTATGGCTCTCAAAACAATACAAAACTAAACTAAACAACAAAAACAAGTCGGGTGTGGTGTATGCATTAATCTCAGCATTCAGGAGGCAGAGGTAGAAGGATCACAGTGAGTTCAATGCCACCCTGAGACTACATTATGAATTCCAAGTCAGCCTGGACTCCAGTGAGACCCTACCAAAAACAAAAAAAAAAACAAAAACAACAACAACAACAACAAAAAGACCAACCCTAACTCAAATAAGATGAAGGTTGGAGGGTGGAGACACACAACCAGAGGTTGTTCTGCACATCCCAGACACAATATGCAAACACACACAAAAAGCTGACCAAAATTCTAACCCATCATCTCACTGATTTCTTGTATTTCTTTCAGCGATTCATCACAACAATGTTTTGTTTTTTTCTTTTTGATTTTTCAGAGTAGGGTCTCACTCTAGTCCAGGCTGACCTGGAATTCACTATGTAGTCTCAGGCTGGCCTCTAATTCTGGGAGATCCTCCCACCTCTGCCTCCCGAGTGCTGGGATTAAAGGTGTGGGCCACCACACCTGGCTCTTTTTCCTTTTTGTTTCTAGCTCAGGATGACCACGCCCGGCACAACAATGGCTTTTAAATGATCAAACCATCTTTAGGAAACAGCAGGGCTTAGTAGAAAGAAAATATGGCCAGGCATATACCTACAACCTTAGTACTAGGGAAGTTAAAGTATGACAACTGTAATGTGAGCCTGGAGTACAAAGCAGGTTTGAGGTCAGCCTATCCACATAACAAAACCTTGCTGCAAAGAAATGAGAAGAGCACAGAATATACACTAACTAAGCCAGTTGCCCCTTTACAATTCACCTCTTGATTGTGTGGCCTCATGGCATACATGAGTAATATTCAAGGAAGAAACTCATTTGGGCTCTATCCAAATCTTTGTTTCTTCACATTTGGGGAAGTTGGACCCAGAACTTAGTACTCTGGGACACATAATCGTGTAGTGAATTCAACCCCTATTATTTGTCCCAATGACTTTCTTTTTCTTTTTCCTTTTTTGGTTTATCAAGGTAGGGTCTCACTCTAGCCCAGACTGACCTGGAATTCACTATGTAGTCTCAGGGTGGACTTGAACTCACAGCCATTCTACCTCTCCCTCCCAAGTGCTGAGATTAAAGGTGTATGCCACCATGCTTGGCCCAAATTACTTTTAAAAATCTCACCAGTAGAATGGATGAAGGAGAGGACAGAATACCTAAGCTAGAAGACAAGGTGGCAGATCTAATACAGTCCAACAAAGAAAAAGACAAACTTATAGAAAAGTATGAGTGGGAATTTCAAGATATTCAGGACAGTATGAAAAGATCAAATATAAGAATTCAGGGCATAGTAGAAGAATTCCACTCCAAAGGCATAGTAGGCATCTTCAACAAAATCATAGAAGAAAATTTCCCCCAAATTGGGAAAGAGGTACCAATGCAGATACAGGAAGCCTTTAGAACCCCATCCAGACAAAACCTGGAAAGAACCTCTCCTCGCCATATTATAATCGAACTTCCAAACACACAAACCAAAGAAAAAATATTGAAAGCAGTTAGAGAGAAAAATCAAGTTACCTACAAAAGCAAGCCCATCAGGATTACAGCAGATTATTCAACACAAACTTTAAAAGCCAGAAGGGCTTGGAGTGATATATTCCAAGTTCTGAAAGATAACAACTGTCAACCAAGGTTACTTTATCCTGCAAAGCTATCCATTCAAACAGATGGAGAAATAAGGACATTCCATGACAAAAGCAGGTTAAAGGAGTATTTGAAGACAAAACCAGCTCTACAGAAAATACTTGATAGAATCCTCCATGCTGAAGAAAAGGAAAAGCACACATATAAGGAACCTAGAAAAAACAAGCAATACTCAAATACTAGTTAACACAAGAGAACACAGGTAGAACCGGAACCACACACACACACACACAAAAAAAGGCAAACATAAATACACACCTTTCAATAATATCTCTTAATATCAATGGCCTCAATGCCCCAACAAAAAGACATAGGTTTGCAGACTGGGTTAAAAAGCAGGATCCTACAATTTGTTGTCTCCAAGAAACTCACCTTTCTACAAAGGATAGACATTATCTTAGGGTGAAAGGTTGCAAAACGGTGTTTCAAGCAAATGGACCTAGAAAACAAGCAGGGGTTGCTATTCTAATATCTGACAAGGTAGACTTTAGTCCAACATTAGTCAAGAAAGATAAGGAAGGTCACTTTATATTGATTAAGGCACACTCCAACAGGAGGACATTACAATCCTAAACATATATGCACCTAACATGGGGGCTCCCAAATTCATCAAACAAACACTATTAGAACTAAGGTCACAGATAACACCAAACACAGTGGTGGTGGGTGACTTTAACACCCCACTCTCATCAATTGACAGGTCATCCCGGGAAAAAATAAACAGAGAGGCATCTGGACTAAATGAGGTCATAGAAGGAATGGACCTAACAGATATATACAGGACATTTCATCCAAAGGCTGCAGAATATACATTCTTTTCAGCAGCACATGGAACATTCTCTAAAATAGACCAGATATTAGGACACAAAGCAAATCTTAACAAATTCAGGAAAATTGAAATAATTCCTTGCATTCTATCTGACCACAATGGAATTAAACTACAAATCAGTAGCAAAGAAAGGCTATAGAGCATACACAAAATCATGGAAACTAAACAATACACTACTAAATGATGAATGGGTCAATGAAGAAATCAAGAAGGAAATCAAAAAATTCATAGAGTCAAACGATAATGAGAACACAACATATCAAAATCTCTGGGATACAATGAAGGCAGTTCTAAGAGGTAAATTTATAGCCTTAAGTGCCTATATTAAGAAATTAGAAAGGGGCTGGAGAGGTGGCTTAGCGGTTAAGCGCTTGCCTGTGAAGCCGAAGGACCCTGGTTCGAGGCTCGGTTCCCCAGGTCCCACGTTAGCCAGATGCACAAGGGGGCGCACGCGTCTGGAGTTCGTTTGCAGAGGCTGGAAGCCCTGGCGCGCCCATTCCCTCTCTCTCCCTCTATCTGTCTTTCTCTCTGTGTCTGTCACTGTCAAATAAACAAATAAATAATTAAAAAAAATAAAATCAGAGATGAACAAGGTAACATCACAACAGATTCCAGAGAAATTCAAAAAATCATAGGGACATACTATAAAAGCATATACTCCACAAAGTATGAAAATCTGAAGAAATGGATGATTTCCTTGATTTATATGACCTACCTAAATTAAATCAAAATGAGATTAATCACTTAAATAGACCTATAACAAACATGGAGATCCAAACAGTTATCAATCTCCCAACTAAAAAAAGCCCAGGCCCAGATGGATTCACTGCTGAATTTTACCAGATCTTTAAGGAAGAGCTAACACCATTGCTTCTTAAGCTTTTCCAGGAAATAGAAAAAGAAGGAATTCTACCAAACTCCTTCTATGAGGCCAGCATCACCCTGATACCAAAACCAGGCAAAGATAGAACAAAAAAAAGAAAATTACAGACCAATCTCCCTCATGAACATAGATGCAAAAATTCTCAACAAAATATTGGCAAACAGAATACAAGAGTATATCAAAAAGATCATTCACCCAGACCAAGTAGGCTTTATCCCAGAGATGCAGGGATGGTTCAATATATGCAAATCTGTAAATGTAATACATCATATAAACGGGTTGAAGGCCAAAAATCACATGATCATCTCATTGGACACAGAGAAAGCATTTGACAAAGTCCAACATCCCTTCATGATAAAAGTCCTATAGAGACTGGGAATAGAAGGAACATGTCTCAATATAATAAAAGCTATTTATGACAAGCCTACAGCCAACATATTACTAAAAGGGGAAAAACTGGAAGCTTTTCCACTAAAATCAGGAACAAGACAAGGGTGTCCACTGTCCCCACTTTTATTTAATATAATTTTAGAAGTCTTAGCCATAGCAATAAGGCAAGAGACACACATAAAAGGGATATAAATTGGAAAGGAAGAGATCAAGTTATCATTATTTGCAGATGACATGATTTTATACATAAAGGACCCTAAAGACTCTACTAGCAAACAGAGCTGATAAAAACCTATAGCCATGTAGCAGGAAACAAAATAAATACACAGAAATCAGTAGCCTTCATATATGCTAACAACAAACACACAGAGGATGAAATCAGGGAATCATTCCCATTCACAATTGCATCAAAAAAATAATACCTTGGAATAAACCTAACCAAGGAAGTAAAGAATCTCTACAATGAGAACTTTAAAACACTCAAGCGAGAAATTGCAGAAGACACTAGAAAGTGGAGAAACATCCCTTGTTCCTGGATTGGAAGAATCAATATTGTGAAAATGGCAATCTTACCAAAAGCAATCTACACATTTAATGCAATCCCTATCAAAATTCCAAAAGCATTCTTCCTGGAAATAGAAAAACAATCCAAAAATTCATTTGGAATCACAAAAAACCTCGAATATCTAAAATAATACTGAGCAACAAAAATAAGGCTGGTGGTATCACCATACCTGATTTTAACCTATACTACAGAGCCATAGTAACAAAAACAGTGTGGTACTGGCACAAAAACAGGCATGTAAATCAGTGGAACAGAATAGAGGAACCAGATGTAAGCCCAAGTAGCTATAGCCACCTGATATTCGATAAAAATGCCCAAAACACTCATTGGAGCAAAGACAGCCTCTTCAGCAAATGGTGTTGGGAAAACTGGATATATAACTGCAGAAGGATGAAAATAGATTCTTTTCTCTCGCCATGCACAAGAATTAAGTCCAAATGGATTAAAGAGCTTAACATCAGACCTGAAACTCTGAAACTGCTAGAGGAAAAAGTAGGGGAAACCCTTCAACATATTGGTCTTGGCAAAGACTTTCTGAATACAACTCCAATTGCTCAGGCAATAAAATCACAGATTAATCACTGGGACCTCATGAAATTACAAAGATTTTGCACTGCAAAGGACACTGTGAAAAAAGCAAAGAGGCAACCTACAGAATGGGAAAAAATCTTTGCCAGCTATATATCTGATAGAGGATTAATATCTAGGATATACAAAGAACTCAAAAAGTTAAATAATAAGGAATCAAACACGCCAATCAAAAAATGGGCTATGGAGCTAAATAGAGCATTCTCAAAGGAAGAAATAGAATGGCATATAAGCATCTAAAAAAATGTTCTACATCACTAGTCATCAGGGAAATGCAAATTAAAACTACATTGAGATTCCATCTCACTCCTGTCAGATTGGCCACCATCATGAAAACAAATGATCATAAATGTTGGTGGGGATGTGGAAAAAGAGGAACCCTTCTACACTGCTGGTGGGAATGCAATCTGGTCCAGCCATTGTGGAAATCAGTGTGGAGGTTCCTAACACAGCTAAAGATTGATCTACCATATGACCCAGCTATAGCACTCCTAGGTATATATCTGAAGGACTCATCTCATTTCCTTAGAAGTACATGCTCAACCATGTTTATTGCTGCTCAATTTATAATAGCTGGGAAATGGAACCAGCCTAGATGTCCTTCAACTGATGAGTGGATAATGAAGATGTGGCACATTTATACAATGGAGTTCTACTCAGCAGTAAAGAAAAATGAAGTTATGAAATTTGCAGAAAAATGGATGGACCTGGAAAGTATTATACTAAGTGAGGTAACCCAGGCCCAGAAAGCCAAGCGCCACATGTTCTCTCTCATATGTGGATCCTAGCTACAGATGATTGGGCTTCTGCGTGAGAATGAAAATACTTAGTAGCAGAGGCCAGTAAGTTAACAAGGAGACATAAAGGGAAGAGAAAGGAAGGGAGGAGGGTAATTAATAGGTTGATATTGTACATATGTAAGCACAATGATTGAGATGGGGAAGTAATATGATGGAGAATGGAATTTCAAAGGGGAAAGTGGGGGGTAGGGAGGGAATTAACATGGGATTTTTTTAATAATCATGGAAAATGCTAATAAAAATTAAAAAATAAATAAATAAAACAAAAAATATTTTATTTATTTAGTTGAGAGGGGGGAAGAGGGAGGGAGGGAGAGAATGGGTGTTCCGGGACCTCTAGCCACTGAGAACGAACTCCAGATACATGCACCACCTTATGTATCTGGTTTATATGGGTACTGGGGAATCGAATCCGGGTCCTTAGACTTTGTAGGCAAGTGCCTTAACAACTAAGCCATCTCTCCAGCCCCCCACTGACTTTTGATAAAGGTCAGAAACAACAAAGGGGGCTGGAGAGAAAGGTCAGCAGATAATGCATTTCCCATACACACCCAAGAACCAGTTTGGATCCCCAAATAAATGCCAGGTGTGCATGGCAGCCTACATAATCCCAGGTAATTCCAGGTCCCCCTGGGCTAGAATGAGACCCTTCTTCAAAAAACAAACAAGGATTGGAAAGATTGCTTAGCAGTTAAGGTGCTTGCCTCAAACCCAAAGGACCCAGGTTCAACTCCTCAATACCCACGTAAGCCAAGTGCACAAGGTTGCACATGCATCTGGGGTTTGTTTGCAGTGGCCAGAGGCCCTGGCATGTCCATTCTTTCTCTTAAAATAAAATAAAAATAAAAATCTAAAAAAGTAAGAAAGGAGCCGGGCATGGTGGTGCACGTCTTTTTAATCCCAACACTTGGGAGGCAGAGGTAGGAGGACAGTTTCAGACCACCCTGAAAATACATAGTGAATTCTAGGTCAGCCTGGGTTAGAGCAAGACCCTACCTCAAAAAACAAAAACTACAGAAAAAGTTCCCTTAAGAAATAATTTCCTCTGCTATGCACCCCATGGAGGCATTTCTTCTGTGGTTCTGAAGGGACCAAACTGACACCATGATAGGCTTCAGTAAATTGCCACCCTAACTAGGCCCAAGTTTCAGTTTCCTGGAGAGGTAGGCAAGACTTCTGGGAAAGGGTGGGCTGTTAATCAACAGTGACCCTGACATGTGACCAGAGAGGACAGCTGCCCAGGGAATGAGTCAGTTCCTGGAGACATGTCCAAACATGCCCAGACTTGTCCCTTTCCCCCCAACAATCAAAGACGTATAACTGTAACTGCTGCCTGCCTAGCCAATCATTTTAAAGGATTACCTAACCCCGCCTCAGATGCCCCTAGTTGTGCTTAAAAGGGGCCTGTGTGCTAGTGGGGTAACCATTTTGTATGAATGGTTGACCCCCGCAGGCTGGATGATTCTGCAGAATAAAAGCTCTGTGCTTTTACATACTGTTTGAGTTCAGGGTCTGTCTTCAGTGATTTTCGGACACTTAGAGTATCACTGCACTGGCAGTTCTGGGAGGACTCACTTATGAGATTGTTGCTAACACTGGTCAAACAATGTTACTGCCTCCACAGTCTAGACAGCCCTTGAACTGGGTAGTAACTTCAAAGACCTTCAAGCTTCTCTGAACTCAGGTGTCAGCCTGAATATTACCAAAAGGTCATGTGTGCTGTCCTCAGGGGCACTGTTGCATGTATGTCAACACATCTCAGCAAGTAGAGACCTGGGCTCAGGTAATACTCCAAAGGCCAAATGGTTGCATGACCAGTCTGTCTTTCAGGGTGTGTGTATCCAAATTATGTCAAATCAAAACTTGGCTTCCTACCATCTTCTCCTGGCTTCTCCCCAACCTCCCTGCTTTTATTTTATTATTAATTTTTGGCCCTTGTATCCTAAGGTGTCTCATAAACTTAACCAAAGATTGGAGGGCTTTCAAACTTCAGATGGTGGTCCAGATGGAACAGACTATGACAATTCTTTGAAGCTTCTGCAGCAGTCCTTTGGTCCTTGGGCACCTCCTGACCCATTAGGACTTCCCTGCACTCCCTGACCCATTAAAACCTTTCTCTCCAGACAGCTCCTTCCTCGTTCCCTGTCAGCCTGAAGAAGTTTGAGCACCTTTATCCCTCAGAAGTCTGACATTTCCTGAGAGGGCAAATGATAGGAGTTAGTGGGACACAGGCAGACAGGGAACAGTCACTGGGCTTTTGACACATTCTATTTATGCAACAACTACAAATACAGAAAGAGCAAAAAGCTGAGGCATTATATCAATCTTCAGGAAGGCCAACGGGGCAAACAGAATCTCAGTTCCTCAGTAGCATGAAGGGGGAGGAAAGAGCAGTCTTAGAGCTCACTGGGATGAACTCTTCAGCTCTGGACCCCTTCCATCTAGAGGAAACTTTATGCTTGCAATCAAATCTGTTACTTTCACTACAATTCATTCATTCATTAATTCTTTCTTTTTATCGAGGCAGGATCTCGCTCTAGCCCAGGCTGACCTGGAATTTACTATGTAGTCTCAGGCTGGCCTCGAACTCACGGCGATCCTCCTACCTCGGCCTGGAATTAAAGGTGTGCACCACTACACCCGGCTTAGAAATAAATTATATACATACACACACACACACACACACACGAATTTTTTTCCTTAAAAATATGGAACGAACGAGAGGGGAGGAGGCCAGCAGAAATTCAGTACGTGTGCACCAAAGGCCTCCTGCCACTGCAAGCAAACTCCACAGGCACACGCCACTTTGTGCACCCGGCTCTAGCTGTGTCCCGAGGAATCGAACCCGGGCTGGCAGGCTTTGCACCAGCACTTGCAACCGCTGAGCCATCTGTCCAGACCCTGGGGCGTCCGATTCCTGGTTCGCTCGCGGAAACGAACCCATCGCCCACTCCAGACTTTGCCACTGGGCAGGTGGACTTGCCCAGCAGGAACCAGGGCGACTTCCACGCCTGGTGGACGAGGCCACACGCACAGCCTGCGCTCACATTCCCGCCCCGGGCCCGCGCTTCCCGGCGCCCCGGCCACGGCCTCGAGACCCCGCTCGCCCGCTGCCCCGCGTCTCGAGGCCGCTCACTACCTACTCGCCAAACCGTCCCTCAGAGCTCCTTCCGCCGCCGCACCCCCGCCGCTCCCACTGCGCCACCGCCCTCGTCTCGCGCACGCGCACCGCCCTCCGCGGCCTCTCTAGGAACCCGGAGGGCCGCCATCTCGACTCCACGGCCTCTCTAGTAACCCGGAGGGCGGCCATCTCGTCTCCGCGCCGGCGGCGGCGCTCGAGGCTGCGCACGCGCGTCCCGAGACTGGGGCTCTGTCCTCGCGCAGCCAGGCTGCTGGCCCCGGGCTCCGTCGCCCGCACCGGTCCGTGCCGCCCGTACCCCTGTCCTGGAGGCCTCTTGTCTTCTCCGGAGGCGTTGGCGCGGCCTCGCTCTCCCCAGGACAAAGATAAGGCGGGATGTAATAGCTGTGAGCAGCTTCATCGCCAGCAAGCAAGCACATCTGGTGCTGGGGTTGGTCCCTATCACGAGGATCCTGCGTTTGTTTTTCTTTAGACTTAGGTTCTAAGGATTGTCGATTCTTTATGGCTTCAGGACTGCTAACCTAGGAGGGGCTTGCCATAGATTGGCATCCTTTCCGAGTTATATTTCTTGACAGAAAAGCTTTCTGTATTCACTGACGCAATTGCAGGGGAGGGGTAGATTCCGGGAAATTTCCTTTTTTTTTTTTTTTAATCGATTAACTTTCTTTAGTAAGATTATGATTACTAGGAGTCATCGCCACACCACCAGTTTTTGGTTTTTCGAGGTAGGGTCTTGCTCTAACCCAGGCTGACCTGGAATTCATTCAGTAGTCTCAGGGTGGCCTCAAACTCATGGCGATCCTCCTACTTGTGCCTTCCAAGTGCTGGGATTAAAGGTATGCGCTACCACACCCGGCAATGAGAGGCAAACAGAAGTCTATTTACACCAAGTAGAGCTCAGGATGCAGACCAAAGTAAATACTGTAGCAAAATTCAATCTTGGTGAAGTTTATTTGGATTACTTATAGAGCACAGCAGAGCATGGGAGACTTACAGGCAGTTGTCATCCTTGTCTCACCCCATCCTGGATGGCAACCTCATGACGCTGCATCATTAAGTCCCCCTTCCAATTAACCTTCTAATCTGGTATAATGCAGCATTTCCCCAAATCACTTGCAGCTAGAGGAAAGGCAGGAGAGAATAGTTTGAACCTTGTCTTGCGACCTGTCCTTCCTCCTACTCCTAAAAGGACTAATAGCTCCATTGACAGGGCACTGGATTATTTGCTCCAAAGCTGCCACGGCCGCCCAAGCCAATGCATTCTCTACTCCAAAAATGGCATTCTGTTATGACTGGGAATGACAATGAAGTTTGAAACTGTTAGCAGCCACACCTCAAAACTTGAGAACTCTGTGACAGCTTTCTTGACCCTAAGATGGAAGCTACTCTGGCAATTGGATATCCCAAGACATCCTGACATTCTTTCTGCCTCTCAGATACCCCCAGTCAATATTTCCACATTCTTTTAAGTAATTGGTATAGTTTCTGACTCCTGGCTAGGAGTTAGCTGACAAAAAAAGAAAAGTTGCTATTCTTAACAATTATTAACTTAAAAGATGTTGCAGGTTTTTTTTTTGTTTTTTTTTTTCTGTTGAGGTAGGGTCTCACTCTAGCCCAGGTAAATATGGAAATCGGGGTGTATTCATTTTTCTCAACTCTCACTGGGCTTGAATGCCAGAAACTCTGGTTACTAATTCCCTAAACCAGTGGCTGTCTTGCATCTGTTGTCTTAGAAGCTGCAAAGAATCCACAGGTGCAAAGTAGAACAAGCGGGGAAAGCTTTAATCATAGAAAGTAAAAGCAACTGGAAGGAGCCCCAAACTGGAGCCCACTTAGTGATTGGGACCAAGGGCTCTTACACCTGAGGGATGTCAACTATGCGGCAGTATGCATGGGAGTTCCAACTCCAGTGATAGCGATTAGGCACCAAATCAGGGTGGACTGGATTGGTTATTGTGGATGTGTATAGGGGTTATTGGTTTAAAAAAGTAACAAGAGGGCTGGAGATGCTTTCGTAGTTAAGGTGCTTGCCTGCAAAGCCGAAGGACCCATGTTAGACTCTCCAGGTCCCACACAAGCCACACGCACAAGGTGATGCAAGCGTGCAGTGTCGCACTTGTGCACAAGATGGCTCGTGTCTGGAGTTCGACTGCAGTGGCTGAAGACCCTGGCGCACCAATTCTCTCTCATAAACAACAAAAAAAGGAATAAGGACAATAAGAGAATTTGGTGAGTCAGGCCTTTGTAAAATTCAGTCCGTAAGTTCTCTAGCACAGGCTGGCCTCAAACTCACGATCCTCCTACCTCAGCCTCTCAAGTGCTGGGTTAAAGGCATGCACCACCATGAATGGCTTTTTTTTCCCCCCAGTTTTTCAAAGTAGGGTCTCTCATTAGCCCAGGCTGACCTGGAATAGTTTCCTGACGGCCTTGAACTCACAGCCTCCTACCTCTGCCTTCCAAGTGCTGGGATTAAAGGCATGCACCACCATGCCCAGCAGTCCTCAGGTTCTCTACTCTGGACTTGTCAGTGGTAGCTTTTTGGGGCCTATAATCCTGACTGACCTCCTACAATATGGGGACTAATTTACTAATTCCTATCAATATAGTAGTTGGCATGTAAACATTTACTCACTTTTATTCATCCATCTACAGATGGCTAACATCTCTGTTCTCAGAATTTCATTTCCTCACCAGAACTCAGTCTATAGCTTGACTTTTTTTTTTCCTCAGCAAAGGGGAAGAAATAGTGATGTGTAATTTCTATAAACTGTGTGTCTTGAGGATCATGTAAAAATACACATAGAACACCCCTTTTAAGAAAAATACTTGCAGGATGAGAAAGAATGTGAATGAGTGCACTAGTGTCTCTTGCCACTCCAAACTTCAGGCACATACACCATTTGTGCATCTGGCTTTATGCGGGTGGCTGGGGAGTTGAAGCAGGCCTAGAAGGCTTTGCAAGTGCCCCATCTTCCCAGCCCACGCTTTTGTTTTTGTTTTTCATGGTAGGGTTTCACCCTAGCCCAGGCTGACCTGGAATTCACTACGTAGTTTCAGGGTGGCCTTGAACTCAAAATAATTCTCCTACCTCTGCCTCCCCAGTGCTGGGATTAAAGAGCATGTGCCACCATGCCCAGCACTTGGTTTTGTTTTTTAAAGTGGCCCAGAGTTGTTTAACCATTCTTTCACCAACAGCCAGTAGTGCTGCTCCTGATTTTGGCTGTTCTTCCCCTGCCAAAGACACTAAAGCTTGAAGAGATCCGGTCTCATTAAGTAACTGCTAGCAAAGAGGTGGCTGAGCTGGGATTTCTATATAATCATGGTATCAGAGCCCATGCTTAAATATTTTTTTATTTTAACATATTTTAAGTAAGCCCACATTATTCTACTAGATCTTAACTTTCTGATGGATCTGCATCAATTTTTAGAAAAATACAAGTGTAGCCCCGTGTACCCTCCTGATTATACCAGCAATTTCTGCCCTGGGAAGGCAAAGCAGCAGTAAGACATCTTCCAAATTCATAAATGTACATATAATTTCAATCAACAGAAGTATACAATATATACATAAACACATACATATACATGCTAGACACTCTTCTAAGCACTACCCATGCATTTCATTAACTGTCCCCATCCCTTATTCCTCCTCACCCTGTGAGGCTGTACTACCATCCTATTTACAGAAACAGTGAAACAAAAATCAATGGAAGTGATGTGCTCATAAATATGCTTAAAGTCACCTAAGAAATACATCTGTCTCCCGAGTGCTGAGATTAAAGGCATGTACCGCCATGCCTGGCTTCCACCTTAAGTTTTAAAAAATATTTTTATTTACAAGGAGGGGGGAGAGGGAGAGAGAATGGGCATCCCAAGGCCACTGCAAACCAACACCAGATGCATGTGTTTCTTTGTTCATCTGGCTTTATGTGGGGTATTGGGGTTCAAACTCAGGTCATTTAAGTGTTAGGCTATGCAGGTGAGTGCGTTAATGGCTGAGCCACCTCCTCAGCCCCCTCTACCTTACTTTTGGAGGCAGTATCTTCTCATTGAACCTGGAGCTTCACTGCCACACAGCCAGCTCCAGGAACCCTGACTCCACAGCACTGGCATTACAAGGCATACACCACTAAACCTAGTGTTTATGTGGGTGCTGGGGAACCAAACTCAGTCCTTATGTTTGCATGGTAAGCACTTTACCCACTGATAACCTCTTGGCCCCATTTTCACTTTCTGAATAAAACAACCCATTGTTGCCTATTCTGTTGATAGCATGAAGGTTTCTAGTCCCACAATCTAGTGTTACAACAAACTCATAGTTATCTTCCTTCACAATGAGTTCTTCTAGGATTGACCCAGAACTGCTGATGACACAACTTCGCAAGACTGCAAATTGCTTGGCACTGTAGATGTCATATGTCCACTCACAAGGGAGTGTAAATCACAATTGTTCCACATATTTACCTATACTTATGTTTCAAAAAAACTTGACTACCTGTGTATGAGATTAGCCATTATTTTCTGCATTTCATGTGGTTTCTTCTCTGTGCACATTTTTGCCTCATCTGACAGTCTGGGACTGACCACACTGACTGGGTGACTAAATCAATCTGCTGTCTACTCTTCTGTGACAGCCCAAGCCCATCTGGTTACCCACATGCCCAACTTGAGATCCTCCAAAGCAGCAGAGAGGTGGAATGGGCTGAAAGAAGCATGTGTGTTTTCCAGGCCACATTTGGGTACAAGACTAGACCTGGTGGCAAAGATAAGCAGAAGCTGTCAACTGGAGCCCTATTACAGACACAACTGGGCCCCCAACCAGAAACCAGTAGCTATGAATTTGTGTATAGCTTCTACTTAACATTTTACTCAAAGGCTACTACAAAAAACTACCTCCACCATGACATAGCTAAACTAGATTCCTTCAGAAGCAATTTTATGTAAAATCTCTGCAAACATAAGCACGCACCCAAACCTGTCATGTTTGGTGTGCCTCAGGAGAGATGGGGTCAGAGGAGCAGATTTAAGGACAAGGCTAAGACTAGGCCAGCCCTTAAAGAGGGAAGACCTGGGCCAGTATAGGGAGAGAGGGAGTGCTCTGGACCAAGGGAGACAGCACAAGACAGGACAGACTCAGGAGCATAGTTCTGGGATGGGCAAGGAAGTCAAATCTGACATCAATCACACCCAAATGTTACAATGTTTAGCAGTTAGTTCCAAATAGCCAGGCTTTTAAACACCATTTCTACAATGATACACATAAGGTAATATGAAAACTCAGCTAACTGAACAGACTGTGCAGTACAATCCCAATATTTACAGCTATAGTATTAAAGACTGGTTTTGATGTTGCGACTATTCTAAGTTTTAGCTTTATTTTTTTTTGGGGGGGTTATCGAGGTAGGGTCTCACTCTAGCCCAAGCTGACCTGAAACTCACTATGTAGTCTCAGGGTGGCCTCAAATTCACAATGATCCTCCTACCTCTGCCTCCAAAGTGCTAGGATTAAAGGCGTGTACCAACATGCCCAGTGGATTTTTTTTTTTTTTTTTTTTTTTTGAGTAGGGTCTAGCTCCAGCCCAGGCTGACCTGGACTTCACTATTTAGTTTCAGGCTGGCCTCGAACTCACAGCGATTCTCCTACCTCACCCTCCCACCTCACCCTCCCAAGTGCTAGGATTAAAGATGTGTACCACCATGCTGGCAGAGAGAGAGAGAATGAGAATGGACACACCAGGGCCACTTCCCACTGCAGATGAACTCCAGACACATGCATCACTTTGTACATCTGGATCTACTTGAGTAGTGGAGAATCAAACCTGGGTTGTTAGGCTTTGCAGGCAACCACTTACCTACTGGGCCATCACTCCAGACTGAAAATTATTTTTAAATTTTTTTAAAGTTTTGATTGATTTGCATGTGTGTGCATGTGTGTTTCTACCAGAGTCTCTTGCCACTGCAAACACATGCTTGCCTGGCTTTATGCAGGTGGCTGAAAGATGAACCAAGATGGTAAGATTTGCAAACAAGCAATTTTAACCATGGAAATATCTCCCTAGCCTTTGGTTGGAATGTTTTTAAAAAGTATTTCTCATTCCACAAAAACATTAGAGAGCTTATGGGACAAAATCTTCAGAGGTACCAGGTGGCACAAGAAGTGGGGGAACAGAACTATGAACAGAAAAGGAATCATTTCAGGTCTGTAAAGGAATTCTGTAAGGGTTCTATTCCCCTAACTCACCTCCGGCACACCTGCTTCCACTTATAGCTGGCTCATTCCACTTGGCATTGGGAACTCTGTTATCCTCTCAGAATGCCAGCCAGAGCAGAGCCCTTCTGCACTGCTGGGAACACTCTAGAGATCCACATTCTACTCTGGTTTGTGTCCTCAACACCTATCACTGTCCAGAATAATTTCTCATTTGTTATTTGTAAAGAACCAACATAGCAGGATTTTTGTCTGCTGCAGTCACAGCTATCTCTGACTCATATAGATGCCGGCCGTGGGGGAGGTGCTCAGGTGTCTCTACTGAACTGACAACTGGTTAAAAATCAAGTAATGCAGCTCAGTAACCTTCCCTCACACTTGTAGCTGAGACAACTTTAGGCCTCCAGCTTTTATACAAAAGAGAGCTGCAATGCTGAAGCCTCAACCATAGTTATCCAGGAGATATCTGGGAGGACTGTTGTTGTTCTTGATGGAGTTGCTTTTAAAGGTAAGAAAATACCCATTGTCACTGGGTGTGGTGGTGCACGCCTTTAGTCCCAGCACACAGGAGGAAGAGGTAGGAGGATCGCGGTGAGTTTGTGGCCATTCTGAGTCTACTGAGTGAATTCCAGGTCAGCCTGGGATAGAGCAAGAACCTACCTTGAAAAACCACACACACACACACACACACACACACACACACACACACACACGCACACACACAGTCATGGGCCAAAGAACCTAGAGAGAAATGTTGGCGACAACTGGCACCTTCTCTGCAGACACCACTGATGTCCCATCCAGAGAGCAATGACCTAGCTGACAAGGCCAGGGCTACCATGTAAAGGATGACTGCTAAGGGAATGAACTTGCAGAAGGGCCTCAGAGAACATGGTGCTCCCCTTCTCCATTCCTAACCCAACTGACATCAGAAGCTCTAAGCTTATCTTAAAAGTGGATTTTCATGTGCCGAGCTAAATTGGAGGCCCACCCATAGGCTTTCCCGCATACCCTACATTTGAAGGGTCTGTCCATAGTGTGAAATCTATTGTGGGTAATGAGTTGCGAATGCTTCCTATAACTTTTCCCACAAAGGCTACATTTGTAGCACTTTTTCTTAGAGCGTACATTCTGGAGTCCTGTGAACATAGAGCGCTGGCCTGAAGGCACCTCACAGATTTCAAGGGACTTCCCTACAATTGGTTTTAATTCTTGAACATTCAAGATTGAATCCCGGGAGGAAGATAAGCCAGGAAGACTGAATTTAGGCTGCATCATCTTGGTATGTTTTCTCTGATGAACAGACAGGTCACGTATCTGAACAAAATCTTCACCACACCAATGACATTTAAAAGATCTCTCTAAAGTATGTACTCTCTGGTGATTAACAAGACGATAATTTCTATCGAAAGATTTTCCACATACATTGCACTTAAAGCGCTTCTCACCACTGTGTATTCCCATGTGATCTAATAGACTTCGTTTACGTGTAAAGGTTTTCCCACACTCTTCACACCAAAAAGGCTTATCCTTAGTGAGGATTTTTGACTCTGGATTTGGAGTCTCTTCACTTTTGCAATACTCATATTGCTGCTGCAAAGATTTCTTACAATGATGGCGCCAAGAGTGCAGCCGCTGGTGTCGGTAGAGATTAGAACTCCATCGAAAAACTTTCCCACACTCCCAGCACTTAAAGGGCTTTTCTCTAGTGTGAACTCTTTGATGCATGAGAAGGAGTGAGTGGTTACGGAAGGCTTTGCCACACTGGCTGCATATGAGAGGACCCTTTGTAGTGTCACTGTTTTGAGGAACTTGGAGCACGGTGTCTTGACTGAAAGATGGGCCATTCTCAGGTTTTCTTTTAATGGCATGCTTCTTCTTATGAACAATAAAGGCTGACCTGTAGGTAAATCTTTTCCCACACTCACTACACCAGTACGGTTTCTCGCCTGTGTGAATTCTCTGGTGTTCAATGAGGGTTTTCTTATAAGCAAAAGTTTTCCCACACTGATGACACTGAAGAGTTTTCCGTACAGAAGAGACAACCTGGGGCTGACTGCGCTTCTTTTTCCTGAAGTTGTCTGGACATCTGTCTTCTTCACGAAACTCTCCCGTCTTGTGCAGCTTCACATGGCGATTAAAGTTTGACTTCCACCGAAATGTTTTCCTACACTTGGTGCATTTATAAGGTTTCTCCTGTGTGTGGATCCTTTGATGTTCAAGAACATAGGATTTACAGTGGAAGGATTTCCTACACTGGCTGCAATCAAAGAGCTTCTGCTCGTTCTGCTCCTCCAAATGATGATCAAGCACTGAGCTGTGAGTGAGAGATTCTTCATACTGATTTGATTCAATTTTCTGTCCAGCATGGGTTTCCTGGTGCAGGCGGTAGGCTGATAGACGCTGAAAAGCTTTCTCACATAAACTGCATTTATAAGGTTTCACTCCAGTGTGAATTTTCTCATGTCGCAAACAGTTTGAGTTCCATTTGAAGGCTTTCTGACACACCTTACATTTAAATGGCCTCTCCTGAGTATGAATCCTCTGATGATAGGCAAGATGGGAACTCTTACTGAAGGTCCTTCCACAGTCACGACAACAGTACTTCCCCACAGGATGAAAATTCTGTTCCTGTTGGTGATGCGAATTGAGGATGAAGCCCTTTCCACAAGTGTCCTTTTCACTCCCTCTCAAGCCGGTATGAATTCTCTGATGTATTCCAAGCCCTTCGACTGTGTGTGGGGGCCCTTTCCCAGACTTCTTGTGGTCATAATGGTGTGAACTTTTTCTGAAGTGTCTGCCACAGCCATGTTTAAGGGATTGCTTTTTCATGGAAACTCTCACATACGTACCATGTTTTAGATCAACAATATTACTTCTTCCTGTCACTTCAGGTTCTTTTTCTGTCATGTCATTGAAATCAATCTCTTCTTTCTTAACTCTCACTTCTCTCGGGCTGCCACAGTGCTTCTGTAGACTACTGTTTGGTCCAAAAGATGTTCTGAGCCTGGTTCCCTCATAAACACATGTTGCAGGACATACAGGTGGCACAGTGAAGGTTTCTGTACATTTCAAAGGGTTTTGTTCTAAGATGACCTTGCTTGTCCAAATCTGGGGCTCACCTCCTGACAGAAATCAAAAGAAAAGAAGGCTGGAGAGATGGCTTAGCAGACAAAGCACTGGCCTGCAAAGCCAAAGGACCCAGGTTCCATACCCCAGGACTCATGTCAACAAGATGCACAATGTAGCGCATGCATCTGAAGTTTGTTTGCAGTGGCTGGGAGCCCTGGCACATTCTCTTTCTCTCTCTCTCTCTCTCTCTCTACTTACTTCTCCTGTCTCTCTCAAGTAAATAAATACAAATAAAAAACAAAACAAAAGAAAGGTACTCTTTTCCACACTTGGAACTTGACAAAGCAACTAGGAGCTGTAAAGAGCTTTAACCCTTAGTAGCAAGAATATTAGTGCTAAACAAACCCTTCACCCAAGTCTAGGACAATGCAAACTGTGAAAGAGAATTCAAACAGGGAGGTCCGTGCAAGAAGGGCACAGCTGACAGTGACACAGAAATCATATCCAGCAGGACCATAAAGAGGGTTGAGGAGATAAGCACTAATATCAAAGTAGGAGAAGCAGCACTGTACAAAGGGCCACAAACACCAAGAGGTGGGGCTCTAAGAAGGGCCTGGCTGAAAGCACTGGACAGCAAGGCTATCACAGAAGGAAGAATAAACTCTGAAGATGAACAGTAGAGACATGCAGGCTCCTAAGAGCAGGATGGGGGAAGCAGCACAGGAGAGTCAGGGAGGTGCAGATGCTCCAAAAGTGGAAAAGAGGACCAAGAATGCCCTGTGATGAACAAGTATTGTGATGAGGGCTGCTGGGGGACAGACAGGGTTGGAAAAAAAGGCCTGTCATAGACCAGTCAGGAAGAACAGCCACAGGAAACCAATAACCCTAAGCAATGCCTAGCAAAAAAGGAGTTAAGTCCCAAGGGATATAGCTGGACACATGAAAGGGAAAAGTAGATGCAGGAGGAGCAGGGCCTGGAGGGGGTCTGGAAATCACCTGCAGGGATAGTCCACAGATCACTGCTAGGCTGAACTGCATGGACAGTCTGGACCCATGGCTCCCTTGCTTCCAGCCAGGAGATCACAGCAGGTTTGGAAGATGGTCCCACTGCAGGAAAGAAGGGAAGCAAGATGAACATGAGCTACACAGAACTGTTCTCTAGCTTCTTCAGTCACCAGGTCTGCTAGGGAGGAGGGAAGGCCAGGAAGAAAGGTGTAAAAAACTTAGCAAGGAGGCGCAGAGCGCCAAAGAGGTCCACAGCACCATTTTTTTCTTTTCTCTTTTCCTTTGTTTTCTTCTTTTTTCTTTTCTTCTCTCTCTCTCAAGGTAGGGTCTCACTCTAGCCCAGACTAACCTGGAATTCTTAGGCCTCAAATTGACAGTGATCCTTCTATCACTCTCCCAAGTGCTGGAATTAAAGGTGTGTGCCACCACACCCAGCCTAACAATCCATTTTTTTAAAGAGGGATAGTAAAGTATGGTAGTTGGAATCAGAAGTCCCCTATAACCTCATGTGTTTTCAATGCTTGGACCCATGTTGGTGGAATTTGCTGGAGGAGGTATGTGTCTGGAGGTGGCGGACTTAGATGTATTATAGCCCAGTCTCCACCTTGCCAGAGCTTAGTTCACTCTTGCTGCTGTCTGCCAGGTGCTGAGAGAAGAAGTGATGCCCAGTCTCTGTTCTACAGTCCTTTATGTCATCATCATGTTTCCCATGGTTGCTATAAACGGAAATCAATCCTGTCCTTCCATAAGCTGCTTCTGGTGGGGGGTAGGGGAGGGAGGAAGGGAGAGGAGGGTTAGTGTGTGTTTTACATAAATGTAACTACAATATGGGTAACTGGTTAAGTGAGCTGGTGAGTAGTTACGGAGCTGAGATCCAAGCCTTCACATCACAATGAAAACCAAGAAAGCAGAAGAAAGGTAACTAGGTATGGTGCTGACTTACTCAGAGAAGCTATGTGCCCATAACTTTCCAGCATCACATCCCGGTATAGGTTGCGCTGAACTGAGTCCAAGAAGACCCACTCATCCTGAGAGAAGGTCACCTCCACATCCTTGAAAGTCAAAGCTTCCTAAAACAAGCATACAACAACAACAGGAGAAATTCAGAATGGCAAGGCACAGAGTAAGCTCTTTATTAATGTAGCAAAATAAAAGGCATTATCAGCAGAGCTCTGGGTTTAAGCAGGATATTTGGTCTGTAGAAATGAGGGAAATGATCAAGAGACCCATGATAAGGGGCTAACTATCTACTGGTCCCAGTGCTGAGACTTCTTTGAGACGGTCTGAAGACCTTGGGACTCACCTGGGGCTGGGCTGTCAAGGACCTGGCAGAGGTAACTTGCTCGTCTGTGCTCCCCTCTCTCTGCAAAGGGCAAGGCATCTGGGCGGCAAAAGGATCTGAAGGATAACAAAGAGCCGTGAGAGAGCTACTCAGCTCTGGACACCCGAGAAGCCCTCTCTCCCCACTCCTAGATGACTCCTGGACTGACAAGCAGGTAGATTGCTATTCAACACCCATAGGATGTGTCTTCAGTGTCTGCTGTGAGCCAGGAAGGGAGGAGTACAAGTGCAGTGGAAAGAGAAACTAAGAGTCACAGAGGGGCTCAACAGAACACAGGGCTAAGGACAAGATTCTTGTGACAGAATACGGGTTGACAAGACAGCATAGGAAATACTTAAGGTGTGTGGTGTGACATAAGTCTAAGGTCGCAGAGAGCCAGGAAGTCATTACCGGATTGCCCAGCCAGGAAGTCATACACTCCTACTGCATGGGGAGGTTCCAGGTGGCCCCCAAGAGCAGAGCCACTCTTGAGAGGCGAAGAAGAGGGCCATATCTGTGCAGACTGCAAGGCTCCTGTCCCCATCCAATGCACATCTAGGCTCTGAGCAAGGAGTGGATCCTGGAGAGAAAAAAATGTTATGAGAGGATTCCCATAGGAATCAGAAATCCAACTCAGAGAAAAGGCCCCATGGCCAATCTGTAAAGGACAGGAGCTGATTTATGGGCTACCAGGCCTTTGATTACCTCCTTCATTGCCATCCCTAGTCCTTGGGCTAGGGAGCGCCCAGGTGGAAACAAATTCCTATTTGTTTCCTAAACACTTCCTATTCCTAACATAAGGATATCCTTGGCAAATAGTAACAACACAGTCCTTAGGTGCCATAGTCATGTCTCCCCCAGCCCTGACTTATAGCTCTGAACTGAGAAGGAACTAATGCCTAAAAGTTAAATGGATAATGGTTCACAAGAGAGATACATTGAAGTATCCCCTACTGTGATTACTGCTCTCAGCACTGACCTGCAGAGTGACTTCAGATGAGGTCAGCTCTCAGACTGTAATCCTGAATGAAACAACATGACTAGAGAGTAATGTGAATCATGAGGTTCATTCAAGAAACCATGATGAGCTGGGCATGGTGGTGCACACCTTTAATCCCAGCACACGGGAGGCAGAGGTAAAAGGATCCCTGTGAGTTCAAAGCCACCCTGAGACTTCACAGTGAATTCCACGTCAGCCTAAGCTAGAGTGAGACTCTACCTTGGGGGAAAAAAAAGTGATGAAAAAGTCTCATGCATTGCTCATTCATGAAAAGAGCAGGCAACAAGGCTTTATCCTTGGACCTCTAGCAGCTCTAATCTGAGGTAAGGCTGTCTTTGACACAGAAATGAGAACTGGACAGGCTAGAGAGTTGGTTTGGTGTTAAAGGCACTGTACTACAAAGACAAAGGACCCAGTTTCAAGTCTCCTGTACCAACGTAAAGCCAGACGTACAAGGTGGCGCATCTGTCTGGAGTTCTTCTGCTGTGGCTAGATGCCCTAGCGTACCCATTCATTCTCTCTCTCTTAAATAAACAAATAAATAATACTAACAAAAAAAAGGAAATGGCTGGGTGTGGTAGTGCACACCTTTAATCCCAGCACTCAGAAGGCAGAGGTAGGAGGATTGATGTGAGTTCAAGGCCAGCCTGAGACTACATAGTAAATAGTAAATTCCAGCTCAGCCTGGGCCAGAGTGAGACCCTACCTTGACAAACCAAAAAAAAAAAAAAAAAAAAAAAACAAACTTGGGTCTTTTTCTGACCCTGTACCCAAGAAATTCTTATAGCCAAGAAATACTGATAAGAGACAAATCTTAACCTGAAGCCATTGAATACCTGTTACAGTCAGCTTAGCTTAGCAATGTTGGACAAACATCCAACCAAAATCTGCTTGTGGGTTATAGATTTGAAGGGCAGCTAGCGCCATGTCAGGGGAAAATGCAGCATGAGGAAAGGCTGGACATCAATTACCTCCTGGCCAACATCAAGTTAACAACAGTAGCAGGAGAGTGTAGCAAACACTGGTAAGGAAAAGCTGGCTATAATAATCATTAGCCCACCCCCAACCACACACCTCCAACATGTCTGCAATTCCCAAATTGTTATCAGCTGGGGATCAAGCATCCAGAACACAAAAGTTCATGGGGGAATCAAATCATCACAATACCTGACAGATTTAGACTAAAGAGGATGAACTGACCACGGTCATCATTTCCCATTTCTTGACAAGTCCTGACAAGATAGAAATAATTAAGAATACAAAGTACAACTAAGCGAGGACAGCCAGGCCTTGCTTTTCCACATTGTGGTCAGTTTAATGAGCCGTAAGAAGATTCTATTGAGCTGCAGAGAACCTACCAACTGAGGTTTGATTCCCCAGTACCCACATACAGCCAGGTACACAAAGTGGAGCATGCATATGGAGTTCATTTACAGTGTTTATAGGTATGTTCTCTCTCTCTGTGCTATAAATAAATATAAAATATTTAAAAGGGGGCTGGTAAAATGGCTTAGTGGTTAAAGCATTTGCCTGCAAAGCCTAAGGACTCTGGTTTGATTCCCAAAGTCCCATGTAAGCCAGATGCACAAGTGAGCGCATCCATCTGGAGTTCATTTGCAGTAGCTAAAAGCAATGGCATGCCCATTCTCTCTTTCTATCTGCCTCTCTCTCTCTCAAATAAATATTTAAAAAGATGATACTATGGTTTCACATGCACCTTAAAGAACTTCTGGCTGGGTGTGGCAGCACACACTTTTAATCCCAGCACTTGGGAGGATGAGATAGGATTGGTATGAGTTCTAGGCCAGTCTAAGACTACACAGTGAATTTTAGGTCAGCTTGGCCTAGAGCTAGACCCTACCTCAAAACATTAAAACAAACAACAACAAAAACAACCAATCAACCAAACAAGAAAAAGAAAACACCTTTGCTTTTATTTTCATTTCTCTATTTATTAGAGAGAGAAAAAAAGAAAGGGAACACTAGAGCCTCAAGCATTGAAAATGAACTCCAGGGCTGGAGAGATGGCTTAGCGGTTAAGCGCTTGCCTGTGAAGCCTAAGGAACCCGGTTCGAGGCTCGGTTCCCCAGGTCCCACATTAGCCAGATGCACAAGGGGGCACACGCGTCTGGAGTTCGTTTGCAGAGGCTGGAAGCCCTGGCGCGCCCATCCTCTCTCCCTCTATCTGTCTTTCTCCCTGTGTCTGTCACTCTCAGATAAATAAATAAAAAAATGAACAAAAAAAAAAACCAAGCTGGGACGCCTGGTCAAGGACATGAAGATCAAGTCCCTGGAAGAGATCTATCTGTTGTCCCTGCCCACCAAGGAGTCTGAGATTATTGACTTATTCTTGGGCGTGCCCCTTACGGATGAAATTTTGAAGATCATGCCAGTGCAAAAGCAGACTTGTGCTGATCAGTGGACCAGGTTCAAGGCTTTTGTTGCCATTGGGGACTACAATGGTCATGTCAGCCTGGTTGTCAAGTGCTCTAAGGAAGTAGCCACTGCCATCCGAGGGGCCATCATCTTGACCAAGCTCTCCATTGTGCCTATTCAGAGAGGATACTGGGGGAACAAGATTGGCAAGCCCCACACAGTCCCCTGTAAAGTCACAGGCCTCTGTGGTTCTGTGCTGGTGCACCTTATCCCTGCCCCAGGGGCACTGGCATTGTCTCTGCCCCCGAGCCCAAGAAGCTGCTGCTGATGGCTGGTATTAATGACTGCTACACTTCAGCCAGGGGCTGCACTGCCACCCTGGGCAACTTTGCTAAGGCCACTTTTGACACCATCTCTAAGACCTACAGCTACCTGACCCCCCACCTCTGGAAAGAGACTGTGTTCACCAAGTCTCCCTACCAGGAATTCAATGACCATCTTGTGAAAACCCACACCAGAGTCTCAGTGCAGAGGACCCAGGCTCCAGCTGTGGCTACCACATAAGGATTTTATACAGAAAAAGTAAATAAAAGTGGATTAAGCCTGTTTAAAAACAAACAAACAAACAAAAAACTAATCCTGAGTTGGACATGGTGGTGCATGCCTTTAATCTCAGCACTTGGGAGGCAGAGGTAAGAGGATCTTTGTGAGTTCAAGGCCACCCTGAGACTCCATAGTGAATTCCAGGTGAGCCTGGGCTAGAGTGAGATCCTACCTCAAAAAGACAAAAACAAAACAAACAAACAAAAACCCTAAAAACCAAAAGACCCAATCCTTCAGATTTTTTTTGTTTTGTTCTGTTTTTCGAGGTAGGGTCTCACTTTAGCCCAGGCTCACCTGGAATTCACTATGGAGTTTCAGCGTGGCCTCGAACTCATGGTAATCCTCCTACCTCTGCCTCCCAAGTGCTGGGATCAAAGGGGTGCACCACCACACCTGGCTTTCCTTCAGAGTTTTAAAAATAATATTTCAAGCTGGAAAAAAATATATGTGTATATATAATTTATTTGTTTGTTTGTTTTGGATGTAGAGTCTCATCCTAGCCTAGGCTGACCTGGAACTCATTCTGTAGTCCCAGGCTGTCCTCAAACTCACAGCAATTCTCCTATCTGCCTCCTAAGTGCTGGGACTTAAGGCATGTGATAAAATGCCTGGCATATATATATACATTTTTTTTTTTTTTTGAAATAGGGTCTTGCTTGAGCCCAGGCTGACATTGAATTAAATATGTAGTCTCAGAGTGGCCTTGAACTCATGACAATCCTTCTTCCTCTGCTTTCTAAATGCTGGGATTAAAGGCATGTGCCACCATGCTCATTTCAATTATTTATTTATTTGACAGAGAAAAAGGGAGAGAGGGACAGAATGGGTATGCCAGGGCCTCCAGCCACTGCAAACAAACTCTAGACACATGAGCCCCCTTGTACATCTGGCTTATGTGGCTTATGTGGGTCCTGCAGTGTTGAACCAGGATCCTTTGGCTTTGCAGGCAAATGCCTTAACTGCTAAGCCATCTCTCCAGCCTAAGAATATCAATATTTTTAAGTTTAAATTTTTTTAAAAAAAATGTCAAATTTGGGGCTGGAGAGATGGCTTAGAAGTTCAGGTGCTTGCCAGCAAAGCCAAAGGAGCCAGGTTTGATTCTCCAGGAGCCACATAAGCGAGATACACAAAGTGGCACATAGTTCTGGAGTTTGTTTGCAGCAGCTAGGGGTGCTGGTGCATCCATATTCTCTCTCTCTCCCTCTCTGCCTCTTTCTCTCTCTCTCAAATAAATTTAAAACAATGTTAAAGTTATTTCAAAAATATTAGCAACTTTTTTGCTTGTTTGTTTTTCAAGGTAGGGTCTCACTCTAGGTTAGGCTTACCTGGAATTCACTGTGTAGTCTCAGGGTGGCCTCAAACTCACGGCGATCCTTCTACCTCTGCCTCCTGAGTACCATGGTGGCGTGTGCCACCATGCCAGGCTATTAGCAACTTTTTATGCATGAATTATTTATGTAAAACACCTCGTTTTACATAAATAAAATTTGTAAGAAGGCTTAAAATGATAAATGATATTTTTCTTTTTCTCCTTCAAGGTAGGGTTTTATTCTATCCCATGCTAACCTGGAATTTACTACATAGTCTTAAGGTAGCCTCAAACTCATGCTGGGTGATCCTCCTACCTCTGCCTCCCAAGTGCTGAGATTAAAGGGGGTGCACTACCACACCTGGCATAAATGATATTTTTCAGTGAATTAAAACTACACAGAAGGGACAAGCTAAGCATCAGTTGATCAGGAAAAATACAGGAAATGATCTACCATTATTCCCGTCTAGCCTAGGACTTTCAGGTCTGCTTCGCAGCATCAGTACCAGGGTCAAGGCCACTCACAGGATGTAAGCCAGCGTTCCAAACATTTACTAAACAAACTCCCATAGATAGATCATTTCTGCAGTTCCTTCTTAATCAATAACCCCACCAAAGGTATAGTGAGATGGCCAAAGACACTGTGGTTATAGAATGAAGCATAAAACTGAGGTCCAGTTTCCAGCCCAAGGATGGCCCCCAGTGCTTTGTGTCTACTCTACCTACCCACACCACACACACACACAGAGTGACTCAGAAAGTATGTGAGAAGGCAGAAACATAGCACATGCAGCCTATTCTTTTATGTTCCCCCATTCAGAAGCAACAAGTCTTGACCCTACCACTTTTATATGGCTATGGCCAGTCTCAAACCAAATCAGGCAATATGTGGAGACAGATTTTCTATATACTGATCTTCCTAGGTAAAGTGGGAGGGACTCTTTGCTAAAGGGTCCATAACTCAGGGTCCAGTTCTTAGCTGCCAAGTCATCATGAGAATGACAAGGAGAGGTTTTCCCCCACATTCCTCAAGCTCATAGTTCAGAGGGCCACCCATCCATGCCCAGCCTGGCAGAACTCACTGGGCTCCACTTACCTTCTGTGGTGTCCCATCAAGGTCCCTCTGTAGCTCCTCCAGCAGGGCCACAGCCTCCTCACCACTCTCAGGGTGATGGAGCTGCACCCAGGTCCGCAGTTCCCCGGGCAGGATGCTCAGGAACTGCTCCAGCACCAGCAGCTCCAGGATCTGCTCCTTGGAGAGAACATCAGGCCTCATCCACCAGCGGCAGAGTTCCCGGAGGCGGTTCAGAGTTTCTAGGGGCCCAGAAGACTCATGGTAGCGAAGCTGTCTGAAGAGCTGGCGGAACAGCTCTTGGCCAGGGCGGTTGAGTGTCTGTGGCCTAGCAGTGCACAATGAAGTAGAGCTATCATCCTCCTCTTCTTTCTTCACAGTGCGAAGACGCCTTCGCTCCCTTGAAGCCTGGGCCTGAGCTGGTCTGACAGTATGCCACCTGCCTGGAGGCATCACTCCTGTTTAGTGTCCACCCTACCAAATGCAAAAGAAGCTGACTGCCTTCACTGAGTCACTTCTGAGTTCTTGCAAGCATCTTCTCAAGACCACAGTGTGCAAACTATTGCTGGGTCACTGCAAGTCACTGGAAAGGGAATGAGACAACATTTCTGTTCAGGAGGAGATAGATGAGAAAACAATGTCCATCCCATATGATACAGCTAGATCATTCAAATGTGAGATGAGGGCACAAGTGTAGATGAGCACTTCACATGTAAGACTTGCCAGTATGGAATAGATTATAGTCAGACCAAGACCTAATGAGCTACGCTGAGAAAATATCTCTGAGGCTGGAGAGATGGCTTAGCTGTTAAGGCACTTGCCTGCAAAGCCAAAGGAACTAGATTTGATTACCCATGATCCATGTCAGTCAGATGCACAAGGTGGCACACGTGTCTAGAGTTCGTTTGCAGTGGCTGGAGGCCCTGGTATACCCAGGCTGTCTTTTTCTATCTGCCTCCCCTCAAATAAATTAACACAATATTTTTTTTAAGAAAGTATCACCAAACACAGTAAAACATGTCAAGAAAAAAAAAAAGAAGCAAACAAAAAATAAGTGGTTGATGAAAAATTTCGAAAAAGAATAAAAGGGGGCAGGAGAGATGGCTTACCAGTTAAGGAGCTTGCCTGAGCAACCTAAGGACCCAGATTTGACTTCCCTAGGTCCCATTTAAGCCAGATGGATATGACGGTGCCTGTGTGAATTCATTTGCAGTGGCCACAGGCCCTGGTATGCCCATTCTCTCTCTCTCTCAAATATATAAATGAACAAAATATTAAAAAAAAAAAAGAAGAAATGGGGCTGAAGAGATGGCTTAGCACTTGCTTGAGAAGCTTGGTGCCGCATGTTCAATTCCCAGTATCCATATAAAGTCAGATGCACAAAGTATTGTATGTATCTGGAGTTCCTCTACAGCATTAAATGGCCCTGGTGTACTCATTCATTCATTCTTCCTCTCTCCTTGTAAATAGATAAAAATATTCAGTATAAGTGCAAAAAAAAAAAAAAAAAAAAAAAAAAAAAAGCCTGGACTGGTGGGACACACCTTTAATCCCAGCACTCAGGAGATAGGTACGAGGATCACTGTGAGTTGGAGACTACACTGAAACTACATAGTGAATTCCAGGTCAGCATGGGCTACAGCAAGAATCTACCTCTAAAAAACAAAAATAAATACATAAAAGAATAAATGGAGAGATACACCATATTCGTATATTTGGAGACTTATGATTAGCTGTCAGCTCTACCCTACCTAATATACAGATGATGTAGTGCAATTCCTATGAAAATCTCAAGAAGGAGGGAATTACCATAGGATTTTTTTTATAATCATGGAAAATGTTAATAAAAATAAAAAAATTTAAATAAAAAAGAAAATCTCAAAAAGATGGAGGGGAGAAGAGCCTGAGATGTGACTTAGTGGTAGAGCAATTACCTAGCAAGTCCAATGCCCTGGGTTCAATATCTAGTACCACAAAAGAAAAAAAGAGTAGGAGGGATATATACACAAACATGTATGTATGTATGTATGTATGTATGTATGTATGTATGTATGTTATGTATGTATAGTGTAAACCTAATTGTACAATTTATGTGGAAAGGCACAAGAATAAGAAGAGCCAGGGCTGGAGAGATGGCTTTGTGGTTAAGACGCTTGCTTGCAAACCTGACTGCCCAGGTTTGAATCCCCAATACCCACATAAAATCACATGCATAAAGTGGCACATGTGCCTGGAGTTTGTTTGCAGTGTCAAGAGGATCTGGTGTGTCCAGTCTCATTCTCTCTCTCTTCCTGCTTACAAATAGTAAACAAAGAAGCAAAAAGAAAAGAAAAGAAAAAAAGCCAGGCATGGTGGTTCCGGCCTTTAATCCCAGTACTTGGGAGGTAGAAGTAGGAGGATTGTGGTGAGTTTAAGGTCACCCTGAGAATACATAAAGAAAGTCAGCCTGGGATAGAGGGAGACCCTACCTTCAAAAACAAAAAAGAAAGGAAAGGGGTGGCTAAATCTTCCTCACAAAGTCTTCCAATGTGCAATGTAACAGGAAATAAGGGCTAGGAACCCAGAACCCAGTAGTCATTGCTGTAGGCAAGATCCACCAATGGATGCTAAGTAGGAGGAGAAAGTTGAGGAGAAACAGCATTTGAAAGCAAAGTTTCAAATGTCTTCCCCCAGGCTATACTGATTACAAAGGGAAAACAGGGTGTGAAAAGTTACAATGGTGAAACTTGACAAACATCAGTAATTAGATACTTCAACCTTGCCTTAAAAGAAACCTACCTGAGGGCCTCCCTTCAACTGGAATCAGGAACAGCTTTCCTTGCCTTACTTTCTGACAGTTGCTGCCTGCCACAGGGGTAGAACAATGTATGCACTTGTCAACAGTCCATGTTGACATGCCCATCCTGCTGTGCCCTCTTTCCTAACAAGTTGTCTCATAATCACTCTTATGGGAGTAGGACAGCAACTGGCTCCAGGGGCATGGAGGAACTATGCCCACAACAGCCAAAGCTCTGGTCAAAAGATAGTCCAACTGCTGGTTGTGCTAAGGAGAGAAGTCTCCCTCTACCAGTTTTATACTGTTTTAATGTGATAATAATGAATACACTGTCCAACAAGTGATAACTTGTGTTGGCTCTGCTTCACCTAATTCTTCTAAATCTTTACATCTTTGCTCTTTCATTAATCACAGACTTGAAACCAACCCTCAAAATATGCTCTGGAGCACCCTCCTATAAGAGGGCAACATGGTAAACACGTCCTAAGGTAAAAAAGTTACCTTATGTACAGAAAGAATCTCCTCTGCTATGTACCCCAAGCATCTCTTCTGTGGTTCTATAAAGCACAGAGGATGAGCTTGGGATGCAGTGTTTGGAGCTCCCGGGCCTGCTGGTCCCTGGATCACAGTCAGGTGCTAGCCTGGATACTACCTAAAGAAGGGCGTGTGTGCTGTCTTCAGGGACACTGTTGCGTGTATATCAACATATCTCAGAAAGTAGAGACCTGGGCTCAGGTACCACTCTAGAAGGTCAAATGGTTGCACGACCAGTCTGTCTTCCAGGGTTTGTCCATTCAAATTTTTAGTCCAATCAAAAATTGGGGCTGAAATGTTAATAAAAATTAAAATAAATAAATAAATAAATAAAAATTGGGGCTGGAGAGATTGCTTAGTGGTACAGCAACTGCCTGCAAAGCCAAAGGACCCAGGTTGATTCCCCAGGACCCATGTAAGCCAGATATACAAGGCGGTGCATCCATCTGGAGTTGGTTTGCAGCAGCTGAAGGCCCTAGCACAACCATTCTCTATCTGCCCCTCTCTCTCGTTCTCATAAATTAACTATGTATATGTATATAAAATTTTTTTTTCAAGGTAGGGTCTCGCTCTAGCCCAGGCTGTCCTGGAATTCACTATGTACTCTCAGGCTGGCCTTGAACTCACAGTGATCCTCCTACCTCTGCCTCCCCAGTGCTGGGATTAAAGGGGTGCACCACTACAGCCAGCTAATATATATATTTTTAGAAGCTGGGTGTGGTGGCACACGGTTTTAATAAAGAAAACTTAGCTTCCCACCATCTGCTGACTGCTCCCCATTCTGGACCCCCTTACTTTTATTTTTATTATTATTTTTTGGTCCTTTTAACCTAAGGTGTCTCAGATTTAATCACAAAATAGAGGCCTTCAAACTTCAGATGGTGGTCCAGATGGAACAGACTATGTGAATTCCCTCAAGTTTCTACAGCAGTACTTTGGACTTTCAGGCACCCCTTAGGTCCTGTAAGTACTCCCTGATCCACTAGACCCTCTCGAGAGAGAGAGAGCTCCTTCCCTGTCCTGTCAACCTGAAGAAGCTAGAGCTGTCTTCACCCTTTTCCTGAGGCAGAAGTCTGACATTTCCTGGGAGGGGTGAAATGAGAGGAGTCAGGGGACTTTTGACACAGTCTATTTATACAACAACCACAAAAACTATGACAGAAGAAATCTGACATAGAAAGCAGACCCAGTCGATCCTCTGAAACACAGTTTCTACTGTGTAAACCTTTACCATGGAGCCAGCATGAATGTCCTCCCAATCTTCGCAGTTGCTCCCTGCATGTATGTTATCTGGTTAGTGCAGCCACAGACAAACTCCCCCAACTTCCGCAATTTTCTGCATGTACTCTCCAGTCATAAAGCCCAGAAACTTAACCCATCAACAGCACAAAGAACTCACCGTGATGACAAACTGCCTGCCATACTGTCTACAAAACCTGTGAACTATCAGAGCTCAGGACTCAGGCTCTGAAAGCTATCCCCCTGAATCCATTTTGACATGAATAAATGTTCTGATTCTCCACTCAATCTTCAATTCTTTCTTCCTTTTTTTTTTTTTTTTCCAAGGTAAGGTCTCGCTCTAGCCCAGGCTGACCTGGAATTCACTATGTAGTCTCAGGCTAGCCTCGAACTCACGGCGATCCTCCTACCTCTGCCTCCCAAGTGCTGGGATTTAAAGTCTGCGCCACCACACTCAGCTTCTGAAAAAAAAAATTTTTTTCTTAAAAATATGGAAGAATTAGAGAAGGAGGAGGCCGACAGAAATTAAATACCCGTGCGCCAAAAGCCTACCGCCACTGCAAACTAACTCCACAGGCACACGCCACTTTGTGCACCCTGTGTCCCGAGGAATCGAACCCGGGCTGGCAGGCTTTGCACCAGCACTTGCAACCGCTGAGCCATCTGTCCAGACCCTGGGGCGTCCGATTCCTGGTTCGCTCGCGGAAACGAAACCATCGCCCACTCCAGACTTTGCCACTGGGCAGGTGGACTTGCCCAGCAGGAACCAGGGCGACTTCCACGCCTGGTGGACGAGGCCACACGCACAGCCTGCGCCCACATTCCCGCCCCAGGCCCGCGCTTCCCGGCGCCCCGGCCACGGCCTCGAGACCCCGCTCGCCCGCTGCCCCAGCGCGCTCCACAGTCCCGCGTTTCCAGGCCGCTCACCACCTACTCGCGTAGCCGTCCCTCACAGTTCCTCCCGCCGCGCCCACTGCGACGCCGACCTCGCCTCGCGCACGCGCGCCGCGCTCCGTGGCCTCTCTAGGAACCTGGAGGGCCGCCATCTCGACTCCTCCGCGGCTACGGCGCTCGCTGCTGCGCAAGCGCGTCCCGGGACTAGGCGCCTGTTCTCGCGCCGGAGGCTGCTGCCTCGCCAGCCCTGGCCCATGCCGCCTCCCTCTCACGGAGCGAGAAGCAACTATGGAGCTGTTGGGCCAGGGTTCGCACAAATAATGAGGCCGAGGATGCTTGGGCTCAAGAAAATCAGCAGATGTTTATTGTCACCGCGGGATTGGCAAGAGCTGATCGATCAGGGACTCAACCAGACTCGGGAGCCGGGTCTGCGACCCCAAGGGGTTGGCCCACAGGCCTTTTAAAGGAAAAAAAAAACAACAACAAAACAACACCATAAACAGGTGCAGGCAAACAGAGTAACAGTTTCAGGGAGGAGTTGGGGTGACCTTTTACAGGATTGGTGGGATCCAGGTGGGGAGATACTTTGCAACTGTAGCTAAGGAGCTAGTTGTTTTGGTTCCAGGATGTTGGCAAGTTTAGAGAGTATTCTGAGAGGGGATCTGACTTCTTATTGGTTGGCTCAGTTACTGTTGGGTCAGGGGGTCGTGCAAATAATGAGGCAGAGTGCGCTCCAGCTCAACAAAAACCAGAAAGAAGTTTATTACAGCCAAGGCAAGACAATGCTGATCGATCATGGACGCAGGCTGACTTGGGAGCTCGAACTGCGACCCTGAAGGGAAGGAGTGGCTCAGAGGCTTTTTAAAGAAAAAAACCACAACCAAGTTCTGGGCACAGTGTACAGCCAGGGGAGGAGCTGGCTAACCTTTAACAGGATTGGCGAGTTCCAGGTGGAGAGATACGTTGTAACTATGTAACTATAGTTAAGGAACTAGTTGTTTTGGTTTCAGGATGTTGGCAAATGTAGAGGTTATTCTGAGGAGGGATCTGATTTCTTATTGGTTGGCTCAGTTACAGGGAAACACCTTGTGGTGAAAGACCCCCAGAGGGAGACCCTCACTCAAGTCTCGGGATAGCTCGCACCCAAAGACACAAGGGAGACCAAACTTGCTGCAAAGCATGAGGCTTTATTCGGGAAGAACAGAGCTCTGGGGTATACACGTATCTCAAGCAGGAGACGGAGGAATCAACCTTGAGCCTTATTGGGTGTTTCTTTTTATAGGGTTTTTAACAAGGGCGGGAAGGGGGGTTTCACAAGGGTATTTGCAAAGCTTGCAACTTTACTGGTACAGTTATGTCAACATACCTTATTTTTGCATAACCAGAGTTTAAGTCCTTGGTAGGCTATCTTGGGAAACTATTGTAGGAAAAAAAAACCCGCAGGGAGCCCCCACGCTCTGCCCGGATAAGGCGACACCCCAAATCACTCACGAGAAGCGGTCTTGATGCAAACTGCAAGAGGATTTTATTCCAAGCGCGCTGGGGCCCACAGTCGTACACCGCACAGGGGTAGAGGACTGCAGAGCCCCGAATGCAGGACCCGGGCAGTTTTTATAGGGTTTCTAACAAAGCCTGTGCATTAGACCAATCATTATTTAATATCAGGAGCCCTGCAGGGTGTTAGCCAGTCAGTTTGTGCCACCCCATAGTTTCTAAGCCAATTAGTTTATGACCTTGGTGGTCAGCATTTGCGCAGGTCCTTGGGTGGGATAGCAGAGTGTGGTACCAGTCTCCTATGACCTTGGAGGTCAGCCTTTGTGCAATTCCTTAGGTGGGGGTAGCAGAGTATGGTATCAGCCTCCTATGACCTTGGTGGTCTGAGGCAGGCTGTTACAGTTTATGGTGCGAGCTACTAAGGCTAACAGTGTGGGCTATTAAGGCTTATGGTGCAGGCTATTTACAGAAACCAAATAAGTGGTTCACTTTATTACTCATTTCCCATCCTTGAGGGCTATCTCATGCCCTTTTTACCTAGTTTTATATTAGGAGCGGGCTCTGATATAATGAGAAGAGGGATTCTTTACTTGCTTCTAACAGAGAGTAAAGCCTGGAGTTTGAGGTATGCAGGGGGCCCGCTTAAGCTCCCTTCGGAGTGTGATAGTATTTCTGAGCTTCTGAATTCTTGGGCCTTTCACTATTCCCATATTTTGGTTTTTCTCGAAACTGTATTTTTGTTTCTCTTCTTCCCAGGACATAAAGTTCAGGTTGACCCAACCCATATCTTGGGCCACCCGCAGCCTATCTTTGTTTTACTTCTTCCTGGAATATACAGTTCAGGTTGACCCCCCCTAGCTGTTTTGTAGCAACCAACTGTTTCTTCACAGAGTTTACTTTAAAATTTTCCATCCTGCCTTTCAGTGGTTATTCCTGGAGCTGGAGGTCAACAAGAGTATATAAACAAAATGGAGTCCCTATAATCTGCACAGCCCTTCATTCCCCTCTTTGACTTGTGACTGAGTCAAACTTTTTTGTTTGTTTGTTTGTTTGAGGTAGGGTCTCACTGTGGACTAGACTGACCTGGAATTCACTATGGAGTCTCAGGGTGGCCTCGAACTCACGGTGATCCTCCTACCTCTGCCTCCCTAGTGCTGGGATTAAAGGTGTGTGCTGCCACGCCCAGCTTTGAATTAAACTTTTGATTCAAGATTATGTCCCTCAGTCCGTGACCAGGGGTTCATATTGGGGTTGGAGTACCATGAGTTTTACAGAAGAAATCCTATGTTTAATAAGTTGGATCAACCAATTAAGGATGTAGGGTCCTATGATTAATCCTAACAGTAGAAGTAATGGACCGGCGAGGGCAGTAAGCAGGGTAGTTAGCCAAGGGGAGCAGTTGAACATTTTATGAAACCAAGACCATAACCGTTCATTGTCTTGTCTACTTTCTATGTCTGTTTTTAGGAGTTCTAGGGTCTGCCTGATGATTCTTGAATGATTAGCATAAAAGCAGCGGTTTTCTCCCAATGCTGCAATAGTCCCCTTTCCTTAAGGAACAAGGGGTCTAAGCCTCTTCTGTTTTGAAGGACTACTTCAGCCAAGGAATTGACTTAGCTATCTAACAAGGCATTGTTTGGCGAAGTCTCGTTAAGTCCTGGTTTACCACTTCAGTGAGCTGTTGATGACTAGAGACTCTGAGAGCCAACGAAGTGACCCCAATGGCAGTAGACCCCGCTATGCCTATTCCCACTAAGGTGGGGATTAGAATGGAAGCGACCCTCTGAAAATGGTAGGGGCTGAGAGAAGGCATTACATGTTGATGGCCAGCTTCTTCTCTGTAATAGAATATCCTGGGTACAACAGTTATTAAAATACAGAATTTAGGGCTATTTTTCTTTGTGAAAAAGAATACTGAGAGGCAAGGTGTCAGTCCTAGGGTTCAAGCAAAGTATGCCCCATCAGGGACAGCTAGTAGAGTATATTCACCTAATCCTCACCAGGAGTTAGAGACTCGAACAACATGGGTGAAGGAGGAATGGCATAGTGATGCGTAGGGGGAATCCTCTAGCTGATAGTCATCAGAGTGAAAGCAGGTACCATTCCCCGAGAGGTTTATGATTGATGGACCTAACATTCATCCCAAGAAATGACAAAGAGTCAATAAAGAATTAAATCAAAAACTTACTACTAAAGAAATGGCAAAGAGTCGACACCTCTGTCTCCTGCGTGAGATATGTGTCGACCCCAGAGCTCTGGTTTCCTAAATAAAGCCTCATGCTTTTGCAGCAAGTTGGGTCTCCTGTGTGTCTTTGGGTGCGTGCTATCTCGAGACTTGAGTGAAGGTCTCCCTCTGGGGGTCTTTCAATTGAGAGCTCATCCAGGGATTTGCACGTCTACCCAGGACTCCGGAGACCCCCTTGGAGGTAAACAATGTAAATGTCTGCAGCGCTGCTTGTCTGAGTGTTTGTCTGAGTGTTTGTCTGAGTGCTTGTCTGAGTGTTTGTCTGAGTGTTTGTCTGAGTGATTTCTGTGATTTCTGTTGTTCTGATCTGTTTTAATTTCGGTTTGGGCAGCTGTTGTTCAGGACCGTGAGGACCTGACAATGGTGGTTGGCAGGACCACAGGCTGCAATCCTGGGGGACGCCCCAGGATCTGAGGAGAGTCAGGGTGGCTGACAGTCTCCTATCTGGTAAAGGAAGATTGTGTATTTCTCCTTCAGGAGAAACCACAGAGGCATCTTCCATCTGAAACTGCATTTGGTTTTCTGTTCTGGACGCATCGGAGGTGTCACGGTTTTTGGTTTCTTTTTGTCAGTATCTATTTTGTGTTTGTTTGTGGACTCTTGTTTCTAATTATGGGACAGACTATGACGACCCCCCTGACTCTGACGGTATCCCATTTCTCTGAAGTTAGAAGTAAGGCTCATGACTTATCTGTAAAAATTAAAAAAGGTAAATAACAGACTTTCTGCTCCTTTGAATGGCTGCCAGAGGGAGCATTTGATCTAACCATTATTTCTGCTGTTAAGAATATTGTTTTTCAGAAGGGACCCATTCTCACCCAGATCAACAGCCATACATCCTGGTCTGGGAGAGCCTAGTGATGGATCCCCAGCATGGGTCAAGCCCTGGATCCACCCCCCGCCACGGTCAGGCTCCCGAGTCCTGGCAGTGGCCCAACAAGCCACGAGAAAACCAAGCCGAGTGGCCACAGACCCCTCGGCTCAGCCCAAAATATATCCTGAAATAGAGGACCCTCCCGAGTGGCCCTCTGCCCCGATTCCATCTCCCCCACCTTAGCCCCCTGCTCTCCCTGCTCCAGCTTTGCTCGAGGGAAGAGGAGATGGGCCCACTGCAGGGACTAGAAACTGAAGGACCTGATTCCATCGTACAAGCCTTTGGTCCTCCCCCTGACCCTAGCATGTCTCAGGCCCAAATGAGCAGCCTACCTAGCTCCCAAATGAGATTGATGTGGGATTCCCTCTCACCCTACCTGAATGGAATTACAACTCAGCAGAAGGTAGGGAGCAACTGACAGTCTACCGCCAGGCTCTGATGGCAGGTCTCAGGGGGGCTGCTCGCCGCCCCACGAATCTGGCTAAAGTAACTTCCCTCTATTTTTTTAGAATGCTTGATGGAGGCTTCCCGGAGATATACTCCTTTTGGCCCTACTTCTCCGGGTCAACAGGCGGCGATAACAATGACATAGATAAGGCAGTCCGCTCCAGACATTAAAAAGAAATTACAACATCTGGAGGGTTTACAAGATCTAGCTTTGACAGACATAATTAAGGAAGCTGGAAAGGTTTAGCATAAGAGAGAGAGAGAAAAAGAAAAGAAAGACCAAAAAAAAAAAAAAAAAGGAAGCAGAAGAGAGAAAAAATAATGGGAAAAGGAGACAAGAAAGGAACTTAAATAGGATATTGGATACAGTGATTAAAAAAAAAAAAAAAAAAAAAGCATCAGGATCAGGAAGACTTAGACAGCCAGGGTACCTGGGCAACAGGCAAACAAAAAAAAAAAAAAAAAAAAAAAAAAAAAACCTGAGGGCTTTAGGAAGCCCCTTGAGAAGGATCAATGTATGTATTGCAAGGAAAGAGGATCTTGGGTTCACGAATGCCCCAAAAAGAAAAAAAACTGGGAAGGAATTTTTCAATGTTGGGACATAGAGTGCTTGTTAAAAATGTCTTTTGAGTGGTACTTAGATCAGAATGTTAATGTAGATGAAGATGTGTGGATGTGAAAAAAAAAAAAAAAAAAGAAAAAAAGAAAATTTTCAGGCTGAAGTATGTTGGGATAGTTTGCTTGAGCTTTATCAAATTTAAGTCATGGGTAAAACATAAAATTGTTTTATGTTAATAAAAATTTCTGTGGTGCATGAAATCAATAGCTATCAAGTTTAAGCCAAAATCGTTGGTTGTCAAATAATGTTTTTTTTCTTTCAAAAATATTTATCAAGGGTTATATTAATATTTAGCTAGCTGTTTGGGCTCAGAAAAGACCAGATTCTACTCTGTTATATGTAAAGTAACTGTCTCAATTTTGGCATCTTAAGTCCAGTGCTTATAACAAAATTAACCCTTAAGACATATTCCCTACTTTAGGGCACAGCCTCATGCTCAAACAATGGTTCTGTTTCCAATGTTCTCTGGGTAATTTGTACCCATACAGGTATCTGAACTAATCAAAGATGTTTTCACACAGGTGCTAAGACCTTATACTGTCTTACTTGTTTTCTAGGTTAAATAAGTTAAGTTTGTAAATCAGCTGGTACTGTTTTCAAGACTGATAACAGGTTCTGCCTATACTTATAAATGTTGGATATTTAAAATGGGAGATGTGCCTACTTTCTATACCTCAGATATATGGCTTATGCTACCACAGTACAACAAAAATTTTAAAAATAGGACAAAATGATTTTAGAAGCCCTGTGCCATTCTTTAGTTAAGTCTATTTCAGTAATTAAATGTGCTCCATATGTATGTACATCCAAGCTGATGTAACTTCCTTTCTAAGTGTGTTAATCACCTATGTAGAAGCCAAAGCCAATTGGAATCATCAGAGTAAAAAGTGTCAATATTTTGGCCTGTGCTCCCATGTCATGAGGCCACTGGAGATGATGGAACACTTCTACACTGGCCCCCTGGTAAGTCACCTGTCTTCCTGAGCAGGGAGGATATGGAGACCCAAACAAAAGTGGTGTACAATGTAAAACAGGAGAGTCACAATTGAGAAGCAATCAGTCCTCCTGACTTCCCAAAGAAGGGAAAACTACTTGGCCAGCATGGCCCTGGCTCATCCTAACAGGCCAAAGACACCAGTAAGCTATGGGGCTACTCCTGTGTCCCTAAAGTCTCTTTGGAGAGCCATTAATGACCTCCAAAATTAATCCTTAATTAACTTTTGGCTATCTGCAAGGTCTTAAACACTCAGAGAAAAATGTAGAACCAAAGATAAAAAATAGCTCTTTATTATTAAGATTAAATGTTATGTATATGTTTCTGATAACTCTGCTAGCATCTCATCTGTTTTACAAGCCATGTTAAATACTACTGTGCCATTTAATGAACAGTTCTGAAAGAAAATCTCAGCCAGCTCATCCTCAGATGGTCCTGAGATGATCCAAGCCTGTCTACCTGGATTCCCTCGACCTACAAAAAGACCAGTTTGCTGTGTGTTCACTTCTCAGTAACTCCTTACTTTTATTCTTTCTTTCCAAAGTTATCTTTCAAGATTATCTTCCTACACTCTGGGGTACATTAAAATAGTTCCCCTCTCTAGGAGAGATTCTCTAACTGCAACAAGTCTCCACTTCGTGTCCCCGTTCAGCAGGAAGTAGTAAATGATCTGATGTCTTCGACCCAGCCCCCTAAAGCAGTTAGAGTGTCTTCTCATGAGAGGGAGAAATAAAAGGGAAATAGACTGTCTATACCATACGTTCCTGTTGTCATAGATAAAGTTTACTTAAAATAAGTTTATTTAAAGTTCCTCAAAATTATAGAGCTTGATTGAAATGCCATACAGATTAAAAGTTCTAGGACCTCCCTTTTATGAGGGAATTGCCATCCTTACATCTCCTGTGTCTACTAACAGTGCAGAGGGATTATTCTGGCACTCTGCCCCAGAGGGGGCTATTACTCTTGCATCCATTTCCGGCCTCGGACTGTGTCTATTAGGCCCTGATATGCTCCCTCCTCTGACTCTTGAACCAGTATGCAACCAAACTGCTATTATCAATGACTCCTTTATATATACTAAAGCCCCTAGTAACTCCTATCTTGCTTGTTCCACGGGGCTGACTCCCTTTATTGTCAACAAGGACTTTTTACAGACTAAGGACTATTGTGTTGTAGTTATAGTTTTGCCACGATTTTTCATTCATGATTCTGAAAGTTTTACAACTACTATAGATCAAGGCATTGCCATTAGACCAAAAAGAGAGCCTTTAACTGCCCTCACCCTGACTGTGCTCCTGGGACTTAGTGCTGCAGGGGCCGGGACAGGTATTGCCTCTCTGGTAACCACCCAACAGCATTTTTCACAACTCAGTGCCTTAGTGGACAGAGATCTTAACCTCATACATGAGGGGATACAAAATCTCAAAGATTCTTTGGCCTTGCTCTCTGAGGTTGTACTTCAAAACCGGAGAGGGCTAAATTTGGTGTTCTTAAAGGAAGGGGGACTCTGTGTAGCCCTCAAAGAAGAATGTTGTTTTACTTAGATAGGACTGGGCTAATACAAAATAGCATTGATAAAGTTAAAAGAAATCTAGAGGATAGAAAAAGGACTTGAGAACAACAAGAATCTTGGTATAAAAATTGGTTTTCCACATCTCCCTGGCTAACTGCTTTGCTTCCCAGTCTTTTAGGCCCTTTTGTTGGATTCCTTTTGCTTATCTCCTTTGGCCCCTGGGCCTTCAGACGACTAACCAGTTTCATTAAGAGTCAGGTAGATTCTGCAATCAAGCCGGTGGAAGTCCACTACCTCGCCTTGCCACAGAAGAAACATCTGCAGCTGACCTGCCAAAAGAACAAGACAACCCCCCCATCTCGACCCTTAGACTTTACCTCCCTGCAAAAACCCACCCTGGGGTGGAAATTTTGGTCCCGCCCCTCCAAATAATAACTCAGGTCTCCGCGACCCCTCATACTAATTGGCTACCAAACATATTTCCTCCAGGATCCTTATGGGGCTTTGACGGTCTTGTTGAGAGCAAAATGCGTTACATTTCCACAAAGTGAGTGGTCTGGTAAGTCAGCGACGGAACGGGTGGCTAAGTCTCGACCCGCCTAAGACAGGACGACCTCGCCGAGAGGAGGCCGATCCAATGACGGGTAAGGGTCCAGCACTGCCCTTCTAACAGGCTCAGACCATTTGTGCCCCTTGTTCTAAGGTCAATCCAAATGACTTTATCAAAATCAATGACCTATGAGTAACAGCGCTCAACCTACTTTGGGGAACGCTCACTCGCCTCTCTGATGTCAGGTTGCTGTCAGGTTGCTCCTCTGGATCCATTTTTACTCTTAAACAAAAATAATCGGCCACCAAAACAAGCCCTTCTTTGGGACATCATTAAGGGGTCGCGGTAACCTCCCTATCCTGGTCCTTGTATACAGAAGAGGGGGAGATGTTGGAGACGAGGAGATGAGCCCTGAACAGATCTTTGCCCTGAAATAACCTCTGCCCTGAGATAACTTCTGCCCTGAGCAACTTCCGACCTTTCCTCATCCCCCCACCCTGCCATACCTAACTGATTCCATCCCCTCACCCCGCCACACCTAACTAATTAACATCCTGCCTGGTGACTGCAGAGACGTGAGAACTATACCGGGAATTCTTAGAATAACTGCAAACTGTCCTAGGCCAAAGGCCAAGAAGATTCTGTAACTTTCCACCACCTGCCTCCTCCAGCCCCCCCCTCACCCAAGACCCTAACCCTAACCCTTAAAAAGGCCGCTGTGGCTCAATAAAATTGGACTCTTGACAAGTGTACATTTGCTTGAGTCCCTTCCTCTCTCTCGCCCATCTTATTTCAGGTTTGGGTCCTCCTCGCCCCCACGAATAACGAGGTCCCGCGGGTCGGGACAGGGCACAGGTAATTGAAAGGACCAAACTGACACCCATGACAGGCCACCCTAAATAGGCCTAAGTTTCAGTTTCCTGGAGAGGCAGGCAGGACTTCTGGAAAGGGCCATTAATCAATAGTGACCCAGCCCTGACATGTGGCTGGAGAAGATAGCCGCCCAGGGGCTGAGTCAGTTCCTGGAGACATGTCCAAACAAGCCTAGACATGTCCCTTTTGTGCCTTTTGCCCCAACCAACTAGAAATGTACAACTTTATTTATTTATTTATTTTTATTTTTGGGGGGGTTTATCGAGGTAGGGTCTCACTCTAGCCTAGGCTGACCTGGAATTCACTATGGAGTCTCAGGGTGGCCTTGAACTTACGGCAATCCTCCTACCTCTGCCTCCCGAGTGCTTGGATTAAAGGTGTGCGCCACCATGCCCAGCTAGAAATGTACAACTTTAACTGCTGCTTGCCTAGCCAATCATTTAAGAAGATTATCCAACCCTCCTGGAATTCCCTAGTTGTGCTTAAAAGGGGCCTGCGTGCTCCTCTCGCATTGACATTTTGTATGAATGGTTGACCCCCACATGCTGGCTGATTCTGCACAATAAACACTCTTTGCTTTTACATACTACTTGAGTCCGGGGTCTTTCTTCAGCGATTTTTGGACTATTACATTTGAGGGCTCATCTGGGACCACTGGGACCCCCCCAACTCAATAGTGGAGTGTTTTCAGGGGAGCAACTGGTTCTCCACCGATCAGTGACTTGGGGCGCCCTCTGTACTGTGTGTCTTTGTTCTACTCTGTCCTTTGTTTTTCAGGTAATGCTGGTTCTGGTGTCTGGACACAATCTGGAGGCCCACAAAGGTTGGGCAGATGTGCCAATTAATGCCTCTGGGCCAGGGGGTTGCGAAGATGCTGTGGGCCACCCATCTGTGTGAGCCTGAGAGCTCTAGTCTGACTCTGGTTTTGATAAATACTAACAGGTTTTGTCTGTCTGGCAGGTCCCATTCACGGGATAGGCCACTATCAGCATTGTTTTGGTTTCTTTTTCACTTCTTGGGAAATTTGTTTCCGTGTCTGTGTTTGTGTCTTGTTCATCCTTTTTTTACTTTCTTGTGAGACACCATGGGACAGGTGACGAGTTCCACCCCACTGGACCTAGTCCAGTCACACTTCAAGGATTTCCAACACCTGGCGGACAATTTGGGTTTAACAGTACAGTCAGGAAAACTATCTTTTGCAGGAATGAATGGCCGACTTTCAATATGGGATGGCCAGAGGGAGGCACCTCCCACCTCCCCACCATTTACTAAGTTAAAGGTATTGTGTATGGGAATCCTGGGCATCCTGACCAGGTCCCATACATCGTGGTCTGGCAATATCTAGTGATTGCCTAGCCAATCCCTCCTTGGCTGAAGCCCTTTTTACCACCAGCGCCAACAATCTTGCCAGTCAAGGAGTCAGGACTGCCAAAGGACCTTAAGCCAGTGGTCCTGCCCACTTCTACCACTGAGGAGGACCTCTACCCACCTCCCTATGTACCTGTCCCTGCACCAGAACCTGTACCACAAGTGGCAGCTGTTGATCTGGGCCCAGGGGAAGAAGGAGACATGACCAGTCCTCCCCATACACGGGCCTGGACCACAAGACAGGCAGACTCCACAACGACTGCACTACTTCTACGGGCAACTGGCCCCATGGTTGGGACGACCAGCAGTTTGTGACTCACATCCCTTTTTCTATCAGTGACTTATATAATTGGAAGATGCAGAATCCAAACTTTTCTGAGAATCTCTAAACCCTCCTAGACATATTAGATTCCGTAATGACATAATGATAACCTAACCTATCAGCCCACTTGGGATGATTGCCAGCAGCTCTTACAGGTTCTTCTTTTTTTTTTTTTTTTTTTTTGGTTTTTCGAGGTAGGGTCTCACTTTAGCCCAGGCTGACCTGGAATTCACTATGGAGTTTCAGGGTGGCCTCGAACTCACAGCCATCCTCCTACCTCTGCCTCCCAAGTGCTGGGATTAAAGGCATGCACCACCACACCCGGCTAGAGAAAGGGACAGATGCAGGGAATGGGCACACCAGTTGCTCTAGCCCACATGAGTGTCCCCTTGTGCATCGGGCTTGCATGCTTCCTGGGGATTTGAACCCGGGTCCTTTGGCTTCAGAGTCAAAGGCTGTAACCGCTAAGCCATTTCCTGGTTCTCACAGGTTTTATTTATTTATTTATTTATTTATTTATTTGAGATCGACAGACAGACAGAAAGAGGCAGATAGAATGGGCACACCAGGGCTTCCAGCTGCTGCAAACAAACCCCAGACACGTGTGCCCCCTTGTGCGTCTGGCTAGTGTGGGTCCTGGGGACTTGAGCCTTGAACCAGGGTACTTAGGCTTCACAGGCAAGCACTTAACGGCTAAGCCATCTCTCCAGCCCCCCACAGGTTCTTTTTACTACAGAGGAAAGGGAGAAAATTCTAGCCACTGCCCACAATCTGGTTCCTGGACCTATCTGTCAGCCCACAACTGTGCAGGCTGACATGGATGCAGCCTTTCCCTTAACCTGCCTGGATTGCGATTCTAATGGCCCTGCAGGTAAGGAGAGACTGAGAGTCTACCTCACTTCTGTGCAGTCATGCAGTTTCTCCAAGTCAGGGTTGGGTAGCAAGGTAACTGGATTCAGGGCAGATGGAGGCTGAAAGGTTATCCTCAGGGGATTGAATAACAAGGTGTTGCAGTCCGGTTCGCATTGCTCGTAGAAATCACCTAACCAAGAGCAGCTTCTGGGGAAAAGAGGTTTATTTTGGCTTACAGGCTCAAGGGGAAGCTCCATGATGGCAGGGGAAAACGATGGCATGAGCAGAGGGTGGACATCACCCCCTGGCCAACATAAGGTGGACAATAGCAACAGGACAGTGTGGCAAGGAGACACTGGCTATAACACCCATAAGCCCACCCCCAACAATACACTCCCTCCAGGAGGCATTAATTCATAAATATCCATCAGCTGGAGACCTAGCATTCACAACACTTAAGTTTATGGGGGTCACCTGAATCAAACCACCACATTCCGCCCCTGGCCCCCATAAACTGATATCCATACATGATGTAAAATACAATGCATTCAGTCTGACTTTAGAAATCCCCATAGTTTTTATCAATCCCAATGATGTTCAAACATCCCCATAATTCAAGATCTTTTAACTAAGCCATAATACCGAAAAAAAAAAAAAAACCTTAAAAAACCCAGAATGGCACAGAATAAATATTCACACTGCAAAAGATGGCACTGGACATAGCAAAGAAACATTCAACCAATACAAGATTTAAAACAACCAGGGCAAACATCAAACTCTGTAGCTCCAAGTCCAGCAACTCTAGCCAGTGACAAATCTTCAAGTCTGATGATTCTAATGAGCAACAAGGCTCTGGCATTCCAATTCCACCACCCCAGCTAGGCTACTTACAGTCCTGGGAAACTTCATCGGAGCCGGCAGCTTTCCTTGGCAGTCATCTCATGGTCCCAGCATCTCCACTGGGTCTCCACTGCAAGCCACGGTTCATCCTCATGGCCCCATGGGGTCTCTATGCAGGCAACCAGTGATCCTGCTTCACACTGCCCATGGCCATTTCCAAAACACAAGACTGTGTTGCAAACCCAATGACCCTCTTTCCTGCATTTCCTATACTCCATGATACCAGGTTGGGTGCCAATTTGTTAATCCAGGGAGGAATAAAGCAGACTTTGAAGAACAGGACTCCTTGAGCACTCAGGCCCCTTAAAAAGAGTCTACATTCTTCTTGTTGGTCCAGCACAGGTCAGCTAGCCCAGTCTCAAAGGTTGTAATCTCTCAGTTGCAGCTGAACAGGCAACAGTTCACCCAAAGATTTTTCTTTCTGTGTCATATCTGTCTGCTCACACCAGTTCATTTCTATGCAAAGCAACCCTGAACAACTTCTCAGGACATGGGCATAAGACCAAGCTTCTCACACAAACTGCTAGCCCAGTCCAGGCAAAGCTCTTTCCCACCCTCATAAGCCAAACCTCTCAGTCCATAGTTCTTACTGCCTTCAGGTGTTTCAGCTCTGACCAGAATAGTCCATCAAGCTGTACTTACAGCACTGCAAGGCATCTCTTAGGCCAAGGTTTCAACTCCTTCCACATTCCTCTTGAAAATAAGCTCCAAAAGGCTGAAGCCACATAGTCAGGTGTCTAGCAGCAACCCCACTCCTGGTACCACTTTACTGTTGCAGTCCGGTTTGCGTTGCTGGTAGAAATCACCCAACCAAGAGAAGCTTCTGGGAAAAAGAGGTTTATTTTGGCTTGTAGGCTCAAGGGGAAGCTCCACGATGGCAGGGGAAAATGAAGGCATGAGCAGAGAGGGTGGACATCACCCCCTGGCCAACATAAGGTGGACAATAGCAACAGGAGAGTGTGCCAAACACTGGCATGGGGAAACTGGCTATAATACCCATAAGCCCTCCTCCAACAATACACTCCCTCCAGGAGGCATTAATTCATAAATATCCATCAGCTGGGGACCTAGCATTCAGAACACCTAAGTTTATGGGGGACACCTGAATCAAACCACCACACAAGGCTTGGTAGTGAATTAGTCTGGCATTTGTTATCCACCTGTCTGGGGGGGGTTTGAGAACCCCCTCGACAAAGTGGGGGGTGGTGATGGCCAATGGCTGCCCCAGAGTTAGTTTATCTGCATCCTTTACCAAAAGGGTAGTAGCAGCAATGATGCATAAGCAACCTGGCCAGCCAGTGACCACTGAGTGCAGTCTCTTAGACAGATAAACCACAGCTTGTTTCCAGAGGCCAAGTTGTTGAGTCAGTACCCCTTTAGCCACTCACGCCCACTCATCCACAAAGAGCTGGATGGATCTGTATCATCTGGAAGGGCAAGGGCATGTGCCTCATGGAGAGAGCCTTTTTAATAGCCTGGAAAGCCTAATCTTGAGCCTCATCCCAAGTAAAAGAGCTCTCATTACCCCAAGTGGCTTCAAAAAGAGGTTGGGCCATTTCTGCAAAACCAGGTATCCAGTCTACAGAAGCTGGCTGAACCTAGAAACTCATGTAAATGTCTTTGTGTCCTTGGGGTCGGGATCCTAAGGATGGTCTGTTTGTGAGCTGGGGATAGCCACCGTTTACCTTCCTTTAATAAATAACCCAGGTAGGTAACCTCTGAGGCTCAAATTTGGGCCTTTTTGGCAGACACCTTGCAGCCTAAGGTGGTCAAAGTTTGCAGTAAGCCTTTAGTGGCCCGAAAGCAAGTTTCTTGGTCTTTATTAGCAAGCAAGAGATCATCAACGTATTGGAGGAGACTCATCTTATTGTGGAGGCATGGTACTCACTCAGGTCTTGGTGTAGGGCCTCATCAAATATTATAGGTAAATTTTTGAATCCTTGAGGGAGAAGAGTCCATGTCAAATGGCCACTGAAACCCTGTTTAGGGTCTCGCCATTCAAATGCAGAGTGGTTGAATCTCTTTAGCCAGCGGCAGGCTAAAAAGGCATCTTTTAGGTCTGGGACAGTATGGACCTGTAATTCTGGAGGGAGTAAGCTCAGGAGTGTATATGGGTTAGGTGAATATCTTCAACCCTTTAATTAATTTCCCTCAAATCTTGTACTTGCCTGTAATCTGTTGTCCCCAGTTTCCTGACTGGGAGGAGAGATGTATTCCAAGGGGACTTGTGGGGGATCAGAATAACATATTGTCTCAGTCTACCTATATGCTTGCAAATCCTTTGACAGGCTTCTGGGATCATTGGGTATTGTTTTCTTTGGACGGGAGAGGCTGAAAGCTTAAGGGTCACAATCACAGGGGCTTGGTAAATTGCCAATCCCAGGGGGTTGGATTCAGCCCAGACTTCAGGAATTTGCCACTGTAATTCAGGCAAAAATGCCTGGGGCTTGACAGTCAATGTGTTGGAGAAGAGGTGATACTCTTCCTCCATATCAACATCCAAGACACAGAGTACTTTGGACCGTGGGGAGATCATCAACCCCTTCACAGTGAAGTGAATTTGGTCCTTCATTTTGCTTAATAAGTCTCTTCCCAGAAGTGGGTAGGGGAAATCAGGGATAACCATAAAGGAGTGAGAGACTGTACCTCTTCCTAGATCCACTGAGTGTTTGGTGGTCTATGGGTATATGTTGGTGTCATTGCTCCTTGGAACCAGGTCTACTTCCCCAACAGGGATCCCATGGATGATTTTAGAACAGAGTGATGATCCATCATATATACTGGAAAGTCAACTGGTTGCCCTTCCACTTTCAAAGTTACCCAAGGCTTGAGGAGGGGAGGTGAGCCCCTAGGCCTCAGTCATCCAGTCCAGCCAGTTGAAAGACCTTTGGTGGGTTCCCAGAGCGCACTTGTCTTCATTTTCTTTGGGGGCATTCTCCCTTCCAGTGGTGTATCTCCTTGCAATAGGCACATTGGTCCTTTTTAAGGGGTGGCTGAGAGGTGGCATCTCTGCAGTTGTTGTGGTTGGTCCTCCTAAATGATTGGCCTCCCTTGTAGTCCCTAAGGCCCCTCTTATCTCCTACCCCTGCTGCCAAGAGGACTTTAGTTGGTCCCTTGTTCTGTCGTTCCTCTGGGATTTCCCTGTTGTTGTAAATCTTAGTAGTGACTGCAACTAATTCAGAGAGGTTTTTACCTTCAAATCCATCTAGATGCTGGAGCTTTCTTTGAATATTCAGGCTGGCCTGGCTAACAAAGGCCATATTGATGGCCATCTGATTTTCTGGTGCCTCCAGATCCAGAAGAATGTAGGTTCTGTAAGCCTCTAATAATCTTTCTGGAAAGGCACCAGTAGACTCATCCTTCCCCTGAATTACCTGACTAACTTTTGACAAATATGTAGGTCACTTAGAAGTAGCCTGGAGACCATCCTGTAGAACCTGGCAGTAGACTTTTAGCCACTCCCTATCTTCAGGTGAGTTGGGATACCATTCCCTTGGGTCAGGGTGAGTGGTCTGGAAAGCAACATTAATGCAGGCTTCCACTGAGGAGTGGTCGGACATCCACCCTGCCCTGGGACCACTTTCCAGTACTCTCTCTGAATATGGTCCCTTTCCTCTGTGGTAAACCAGCTCTGGAGGAGCTGCTGGCAGTCCTTCCAGGTGGGTTGGTGAGTAAAGAGGACAGTGTCAAGGAGGTCTATGAGAGCCTGGGGTTTCTCCGTAAAAGAAGGGTTTTGAAGTTTCCAATATACAGGTCACTGGTGGAAAAGGGAAAATCAGTGAGGTACTGATTCCCATCATCTTAAGTAGCTTGCAGAGTAAGGGCCACTGCAGTCGGGGGACAGGGTTTTCCTGAACGGGTATGGAGGGGACTAGGAGAGGGATTCCCGGTGGGTGCTTGGGCCGTAGGAATGGAAGATGAAGGCTGGGGAGACGGGCTCGGTTCAGCCCTGGAGGGGCCTTGCTGTGGGTTATAAGGAGTGGGGAGGTCTTCCTTAGGAGAGCCTGAAGAAAGGAGTACTTCTGGAGGCTGATTCTTCTTCTCATTCCCCCTGGGTAGGAGCGAGAGGATGGCAGACTTGTTAGTAATAGGAAGATCCAGAGGTTTTTTTTTTGTTTTTTTTTTTTTTTAAGGTAGAGTCTCACTCTATCCCAGGCTGACCTGGAATTCACTATGTAGTCTCAGGGTGGCCTTGAACTCACAGCGATCCTCCTACCTCTTCCTCATGAGTGCTGGGATTAAAGGCGTGTGCCACCATGCCTGGCTAGAACCAGAGGTTTTTAACCAGGAAGGGGGATCAAAGAGGAGGTAGCGCCAAGCCACAATATAGGGTCCTTGGTCCAGGTGGCTGGGGTGGCCAAAAATGACTGTCTGGGTTTTAAGAATCAGGTTCACATCAAAAGTTTGCTCTGGTGGCCAACCAACCTGGAAGGCAGGCCACTCAAGGGAGCAGAAGGTCCCAAGTTTTCAAGGTTTCACTTTGGCTGCTGAGACTGCTGCAGCTTCCTGAAAATCCTTAAAGTGAGAGAGAGCGAGATCAAGGGGGGTTGAGAGCTGAGAGGAAAAATGTCCCATGGTCAAAATAAAGTTGAGGGAGACAGAAAAACAAAGGATAATGACAAAGATGACAAAGAGGAATGGTTTCAACCATGCTCACTTCTCTCACATCTTAGACTGGTCTAAAATCATTTGTCCCTGGTTTGTGAACTGGAAGAAGGTGGGCATTCCATGGTGAGTGACACAGGACCAGGCTCCCCACCGCTCTCAGCCATCTGATGTGGACTGTGATACCCCTTCTTGTCTCCATGCTGACAGGATACTGTTTGACTTGTATTGGTGAGGCTTGACTAGTCAATTGGACCACCACTGGTGCATGGTGATCTGCCAGCCCAGGTGGGTTGTTTTCCGCCCACACCTCGGGGATGTGGCCCTGGAGGTCTATTAAATAAGAATTCTTCTGGGCTTTGACGCTAGATGCAATTAGGAGAGATTCCTCACTGAGGAGGCAGGTGAGCATCAGCCTGACAGGGGGTTGCCCTCTAATTCTCAGCTGGGTTTTGTCTTCCTGAAAGGAGATGGTTGCCTGTAGTTTGTGTCTCTGCCCAGGAGTGGGTATGGGCAGTCTGGAATCACTAGGAAGGAGTGGTGATGGTTCTTCCTCCTAGGTCCATGACTTGGTCCTCTGACCAGTGGTAGGTTTGCTGGGACCCTTTGGCCCCCTGTATAAACATTCTATCTTTTGACAGGGGTCCTTCTGGCTTCTTTAAAAAAATTTTTATAAGCCAGGCCTGGTGGTGCACACCTTTAATCCCAGCACCTGGGAGGCAGTGGTAGGAGGATGGCTGTGAGTTCAAGGCCACCCTGAGACTACAGAGTGATTTCCATGTCAGCCGGACCTAGAGTGAGACCCTACCTCAAAAAACAACAGCAACAACAAAATTTTATTTTAGAGAGAGAGAGAGACAGAGAGAGAATTGGCATGCCAGGGCCTCAGCCAGGGCAATTGAACTCCAGACTCTTCCACCACCTCATGGGCATGTGTGAGCTTGCACTTGCCTCACCTTTTGTGTGTCTGTCTTAGGTGGGACCTGAAGAGTTGAACATGGGTCCTTAGGCTTTGCAAGCAAATGCCTTAACCCCTAAGCCATCTCTCCAGTCCCCATTCTGGCTTCTATTTGTGTGTGTGTGTGTGTGTGTGTGTGTGTGTGTGTGTGTGTGTGTGTGTGTGTTTGAAGTAGGGTCTTGCTCTAGCCTGGGGTGATCTGGAATTCACTGTTTAGTCTCAGGGTAGGCTCAAACTCACAGCAATCCTCCCACCTCTGCCTCTCAAGTGCTAGGATTTTAGACATGCACCACCACACCCGGTTCTGGCTTCTTTATAACTGAGTAGACAACACCAGTATCACACAGAAAATTTACTGGTTTGCTCCCCACGTTTATTTATTTTTTAATTTTATGTTTATTGACAACTTCCATAATTATAGACAAGAAACCATGGTAATTCTCTCCCCCCTACATCCCCCTTCATACCTCACTCTCCATCATATCCCCTCTCCTTCTCAATCAGTCTCTCTTTTATTTAATTTTAATTTAATTAATTAATTTATTTTTTGTTTTTCGAGGTGGGGTCTCACTCCCGCCATGGCTGACCTGGAAATCACTCTGTATTCTCAGGGTGGTCTCAGTCTCATGATGATCCTCCTACCTCTGCCTCCCGAGTTCTGGGATTAAAAGTGTGTGCCACCATGCCCAACTTCTCTCTCTCTCTCTCTCTCTCTTTTTGAGTTTAAATGCACTTTATTTTTAGACAACCTACATGACATGTTTTTTTTTTTCCCTTAAAAAAAAAAACCACAACAATGCCTCTACTCCAAATAAGTCAGTCAAAATAAAAGGTCAAGATGACATCAGTCCCGTTCTTCTAGTCTGGGTGTTGTATGGATGGCAAGCAGCAGCTGGCTGCAATGACAGGCGATAGATCCAAATGACTGCGGATGTGTTAACATTTTTCCATTTCTAAACCATACTTAAAGAAAATCATGAAAGGAGTTACACCATCTTCACAGTAGTACAGGAGAGCAACCATACCATCTGGATTCATATTTTCACCAATAAAAAACTGGTAAGTTATTGAAATTAGTAAGAATGTGCTTGATTTGCTCTGCAGCCCCTGTCATAAAAGGCTTTACTCTTTCTGGTTTCTGTTCTTCCAGTTTGCCTTTGAGTGATTTCATGTAATCTTTGATGTATTTGTTGTAGGCCTCTCTTGTGAAGCTGGTTTCCTGAAGGTGATGGTTCATGACAATATCAACACCCGTGACTACTGACTGTGCTTTCAGTGCCTTCGCCCTCCGGGCCTTCAGCGGAGGCATTTCCACCATGAGCGAGTCATCCATGTTATCCTCTGTCCTACTGACCATCTTGCCCTCCACCTCCAGGCACAGGCCGTCGCGATCTCCCAGATCTTGTAGGTGTCTGAGAACAGCTCATCGTGGCTGATGAGGTCCCGGTAGATGATCATGATGGCGGCTGGAGGGAGACGGTGGCGGCCCTAGCCTCGGAGCTCGGAGCGAGCGCGGTGCAGCAGGAGCAGCGCTGGGGGGAGGGGAAGGGGGCAGAAAAGGCCCCCCAACTTCTCTTTTATTGTTGATGTCATCATCTTTTCCTCCTGTTATGATGGCTTGTGTAAGTAGTGTCAGGCACTTCAAGGTCATGGACATCCAGGCCATTTTGTGCCTGGAAGAGTGCATTGTAAGGAGTCCTACTCTTCTTTTGGCTTTTGCATTCTTTTTGCCACCTCTTCTGCAATGGACCTTGAGTCTTAGAAGTTGTGATAGAGATGTTTCGGTTATGAACACTCTGTCACTTCTTCTCAGCACTATGGTGCCTTCTGAGTCGTCCCAAGGTCCCCCCCATCTAAAAAGAGAAGCTTCTCTAACCAAAAGTGGAAGTAGCATTAGTATATGGTTATGAACATTATGAAGAGTGCTTCCTGGGCAGTTTGCTGGGCATAATATGTACATTTAGGCAGACAGGAGCAGGTGTTGCACCCCTAGGACTTATGACTTATCCCATCATAGGTTTTCAGTATCAGGGGTGTATTCCCTCCCATGGAGCAGGCCTCCAGTCTGCTCACTCACTGTAGCTCAGGCTGATCTGGAATTCACTATGGAGACTCAGGGTGGCCTCAAACTCATGGCGATCCTCCTACCTCTGCCTTCCAAATGCTGGGATTAAAGGCGTGTGCCACCATGCCCGGCTCCAGGCCCATCTTTCTAGGGAGGTGTAACTGGTTCCTGGTAAGGGAGGTTGGATAGTTTGCGAAATTTTTTTTTCCCCAGTCCCTTGGTGGCTGAGAACAGTGAAGACAAGGGCTTATAGTACCAATTTCCCAGGTCATTTTGTCCTGGAAGAAGAGGATCCTTCATTGCATCATAAGGATATTTGAAATGCATCAGGGTAGGAACAGAACCACCTGGGATTCCAGCCTCCTTGATCTGCAAGGGTAACAGTCACTCTAGTTAATGTGCTGGCAGAATATTTGCTCCATTCCAACTATGCATTCATTCTCCATACTCCATTTCAACCTCTAGTTTGCCTTAAATCTTGAACTTCTAATGTATGTATTTAGTAGAGACTTTTGTTTTTGAGGTAGGGTCTCACTCTAAACCACGCACGCCTGGAATTCACTATGTTGTGTCAGGCTGGACTTGAACTCACAGTGATCCTCCTATCTCTGCCTCCTGAGCGCTGGGATTAAAGGTATGAGCTATCACATCTACCCAGTAGGGTCTTTTTTCAAAAATTTTTTTGGTTTTTTGAGGTAGGGTCTCACTCAAGCCCAGGCTGACCTGGAATTCACTATTTAGTCTCAGGGTGGCCTCAAACTCAAGGTGATCCTTTACCTCTGCCTGCAGAGTACTGGGATTAAAGGCATGTATCATCATCCCTGGGTTTTAGGGCTATTTTATTTTTAAAAATATTTTATTATTTATTTATTTATTTAAGATAGAGAATGGGCCCTCCAGGGCCTCTATCCACTGACCACTGCAAATGAAGCCCAGACACATGTGCTACCTTATGCATTTGGCTTATGTGGATACTGGGGAATTGAAATTGGGTCTTTTGGTTTTTGCAGGTAAGCATCTTAACTGCTAAGGTATCTCTCCAGCCCCCATTTTATTTATTTATTTAGAGAGATGGAGAAAGAGGCAGATAAGAGAGAATGAGAGAGGGAATAGGTTAGCACCATGTGATACAGGATAACCACTGGATCAGAGGTAGCATGCTAAGGATCTGTGGTGCACCTAAGCTGAGATCTATGAAGGGAGAACCTAGTTCTTCAAGAGACAAGGCCATGAAGAAGGGGTGAGGCCTGGGACAAGTGGAAAGTGGGTCTGAAATTCCTGTGGAGAACCTCTGGCTCTGTTCTTCAAGATAAGAGTGGAGAGTAAGTCTGAATTCCAGTGAAGAGCCTCTGGCTCTGTTCTTCAAGAGAGGAGTGGGGAGTGTGTCTGAAATCCCGTGAAGATCCTCTGGCTCTCTTCTTCAAGAGAGGAGTGGGGAGTGTGTCTGAAATCCCGTGAAGATCCTCTGGCTCTGTTCTTCAAGAGAGGAGTGGGGAGTGTGTCTGAAATCCCGTGAAGATCCTCTGGCTCTATTCTTCAAGAGAGGAGTAGAAAGTGTGTCTGAAATCCCTGTGAAGAACCTCTGGCTCTCTTCTTCATGAGAGGAGTGGACAGTGAGTCTGAAATCCCTGTGAAGATCCTCTGGCTCTGTTCTTCATGAGACGAGTGGAGAGTGGGTCTGAATTCCCTGTGAAGGACCTCTGGCTCTATTCTTCAAGAGTCAAGTGGAGAGTGTGTCTGAAATCCTGTGAAGATCCTCTGGCTCTGTTCTTCAAGAGTTGAGTGGGGAGTGTGTCTGAAATCCCTGTGGAGAACCTCTGGCTCTGTTCTTCAAGACATGAGTGGAGAGAGGGTCTGAAATCCTGTGAAGATCCTCTGGCTCTGTTCTTGCTGAATGCAACTGCTGTCTTTTTCCAGCTTTGTTATAAGTCTTGCTCTGGAAGAGAACCGTCAACACCATTTTTGGAGCCACCTGATGGACTGTCATGTATCAGAAGTGTCAGGCAGCAAAGCCTATGCTATTATCACTTCCAGGTTGGGACCTCAGGCTTGATGACTGAGAGGGTCAGAGCAGCAGTGAGCTGTGAGGTCCTGGGATGGATTTTTGCTGGGCCAGAATAGAATGCTTAGGACAAATAAAGACCAGGTTGCTAGGAGTCCCTAGTCTTCTAGTGCCCCTTACTCTTAGAAGCTCCCTTCACAGGCTCCTCCACCTCAGAACCTTCCAACAGGTGAGCCCTTTATTCTTGTATAGTCTCCAGTTCCTGGCTAGGCCTGGCTTGTCAGCTCATGATACCCCTGTTCCAAGCAACCTTCTGTTGGGAATTCCTACAGGATGGTCTTGCAGGCCTCTGGGATATGATGAGCACTCCTTTGCCTGTGTGAGTCAGAGCATGTAGGAGCCAGGGCCTTGTACTGCTGGCTGACCTGGGTGACATATTAAGCAGTGTACCTTGACATTTCTCAGGTGTCACAACAGTGTAATCACAAGAAAAAGTATGTATATTTTCAGAACAGTTACAATCTCTTTTCTTTCTTTTTTTTTTAATTTTTTATTATTTATTTATTTGAGAGCGACAGACACAGAGAGAAAGACAGATAGAGGGAGAGAGAGAATGGGCGCGCCAGGGCTTCCAGCCTCTGCAAACGCACTCCAGACGCGTGCACCCCCTTGTGCATCTGGCTAACGTGGGACCTGGGGAAACGAGCCTCGAACCGGGGTCCTTAGGCTTCACAGGCAAGCGCTTAACCGCTAAGCCATCTCTCCAGCCCCTCTTTTGAACATATTCAATCTGTGCTTGTTTTTAAGCCTTGGATGTAGAACCCACAGATACCAAAGGCTAGCTTTACTTCATTATGATTTAAAAACTAGGGGCTGGGATGTAGCTGAGTTGGTAAAGTGCCTGCCTAGTGTGGTAATGTGAATGTGTGTGCCCACAAACTTAGGTGTTTTAGTAAAATTGAGTTTGTATCTTCAGCCCATTGCAGGCCGACTCTTGCTATGGGGTGGGGGGTGAGGGGTGGGCGGGTGGGAGGCTTTTTGCGGGAGATGGATCTGATTCCAGCATAAAGGTGTGAAGAGAGCAGTCTGTGCTCTGGAGGGTTTTTCTGTGCCGGTGCTGGTGTTTTGCTTGAGGCCTCGATCTGTGGGAGTAAGTAGATTCTTCCACCATTGGTGGAGCTTCCCCTGGATTTATAAGCTGAAATAAACTCTTCCTCCCATAAACCCTGCCCGGTTTGTATGCTCATCCCAGCAGCGTGGATGTTACACCTAGTTTGTGCTGGGTTCCATCTCTAGCACTGCACGAACCTGGTATCATGGCCCACTTCTGCAATCTCAGCCCTTGAGAGGTGGATGCAGGAGGGTCAAAAGTCATCTTGGAGCTGGAGAGATAGTGTATTGGTTAAGGTGCTTAGCTGTGAAGCCCAAGAACCCAGGTTTGATTTCCAGTACCCATGTAAGCCAGATGCACAAGGTGGTGCATACATCTGGAATTTATTTGCAGTGGCTGGAGGCTCTGGTGTTGCCATTCTATCTGGCTGTTCTCTCTCTTCCTCTCTTTCTCAAATAAATAAAATAAAATATTTTTTAAAAATCACCCTTGGCTGAGTGTGGTGGTACATGCTTTTAATCTCAGCGCATGGGAGGCAGAGGTAGGAGGATCATTGTGAATTCAAGGCCACCCTGAAAATACATAGTGAATTCCAGGTCAGCCTAGACTAGAGCGAGGAGTGAGACCCTACCTTGAAAAACAAAAAAAACAAAAAACAAACAAACAAACAAACAAAAAAGGGCCAGAGAGATGGCTTAACAGTTAAGCTAAGGAGCCCGGTTTGAGGCTCGATGCCCCAGGATCCACATAAGCCAGATGCATAAGGTGGCACGTGTGTCTGGAGTTTGTTTGCAGTGGCTGGAAGCCCTGATGCGCCCATTTTTTCTCTTTCTCTCCCCTGCTTTCTCTCTCTGTCCTTCTCAAATAAATAAACAAAAATAAACCAAAATTAAAAAACAAAACAAAAAAAAAGCCGGGCATGGTGGTGCACACCTTTAACCCCAGCACTTGGGAGGCAGAGGTAGGATTGCCATGAGTTCAAAGCCACCCTGAGACTACATAGTGAATTCCAGGTCAGCCGGAGCTAGAGTAAGACCCTACCTTGGAGGGGGGAAGGGGGAAGCCATCTTGGCTACATACAGAGTTCCAGACTATAAGTAAGTAGATAAGATTCAAAGAATGAGCTAGGCCTGGTGGCATAAGCTTGTAATCCTACTGTTTACTGAAAGCACAGGTCCCACTCAAAGGGAATAGGAAACAGTTTATTCTGCAGTCAAAGAAGAGGGACCATGACCTGGCAATGTAGATTCAGGTTACTAAATTTTGATGTGGTAATAGTTTCGTGAAAATTTTATAGTTACAGAATAACAAGAAACTTCTCAAATATATTGGTAGAAACATCAGGTAGGCCAGGCATGGTGGTGTACACTTTTAACCCCAACACTTGGGAGATTGAGAGAGGAGGATTGCTGTGAATTCAAGGCCAACCTGAGCTACAGAGTGAGTTCCAGGTCTGTCTAAGCTATGGTGAGATCCTGCCTTAAGAAAGAAAACAGAACAGATTAAAAAAAACAAACAAACAAATAGTCAGATCACAGCAAATTGGGGAAGTCATTGCTATAGAGCTCTGACATTCTTAGCTTTTGGATAAATGGAAAGTAGGGGTCTGTTAGTTTATATATCCCTAAGGTTTATCTGACATGGGAAAGGATTCTATGTTTGACACAGAGGTAGGCAGTAAATGGCTATTAAGGGGATCAAGACTGACAAACTAGTCTGTGGATGTGCAAAAGTTTCAACCCTCCATAATCATGAACTCCAAATCAGTGCATCAGTCTTGTAGACTCTTTAACATAGATGTAGCTTTTTTGTCCCCTGGTGGGAACTACATTTTATACTAATTACTGACAGACTGAGGCTCAAGTTTGGCAACTTAGCAAGTTCATATCTCCCCAAAGATTTTTAGGGTGGGAGAGATTGCTTAGTAGTTAAAGGCATTTGCTTGCAAAGCCTGATGCTAAGGGTTTGATTCTCTAGAACTCGCATAGAACCAGGTGCACAAAATGGTGCATGTATCTGTGGTTCTGTGTGCAGAGGTAAGAGGCCCTGACCTGTCCACTCTGTCTCTCCCCACTATCTCTCTGTCTTTCAACTAAAAAATAATTTTTTAATTATAAAAAGGTGTGCTGGAGAAGGCTGGGATGTAGCTCACTGGTGGAGAGCTTGCCTAACATGTGAGGCCCTGGGTTTCAGCCTCACACCAAAAATAAAAAATCAAACAATTGGAAAAGATTGGCTGGCATTTGCCTGAGCCTCCTTATCCCAGAAGGTTCCAGACTGGAAACTCAGGTGTACTGGCTCCTTATGACCTTCCACCATCACAAGTGGTATTGTGAAAGTTGCACAGGTGTTGTTTCTCTCGTTTGTTATTTTTCTAATGATATATATTTTTTAATGTACTGGGGATTGAACTCAGGTCCTCATGCTTGCAAGACAAGCACTTACCAGCTGAGCCATTTCTCCTCTCATTCTTTTTTTTTTTTTTTTCCTGGTTTTTCAAGGTAGAGTCTCACACTAGCCCAGGCTGACCTGGAATTCACTATGTAGTCTCAGGGTGGCGTTGAACTCATGGTGATCCTCCTACCTCTGCCTCCCAAATACTAGGATTAAAGGTGTGTGCCACCACGCCCGGCTCTTTTAAAAAAATTTAAAAATTTTTTTATTGCAAGGAGAGAGAGATTGAGAATGGGCACACCATAAGCCTCTTGCCACTGAAAAGGAACTGCAGATGCATGTGCCTCTTTGTGCATCTGGCTTTATGTGGATACTGGAGAATTGAATCTAGGTTGTCAGGCTTTGCAGGCAAATGTCTTAAACTGCTGAGCCATCTCTCCAACCCGCATTCTCTCTTTTGTAGACATGTCTAGGAGTCAGCTTGGGCAGAGGAAGAAACCTCTGGATTCATTTGTCTGGGTAAATGAGATCACCGGAGAGGTCACCCAGCCCGCAGGGGAGGCAGCCGGGCCTGCAGTTCCAGGCGAGGAGCCACGGGAGAGGCCCGGGTCTCCGCGTGGGAGCGTCCCAGTCACAGTTGGGCAGAGACCGGTCTCTCCCGCTTGTCCCGATGCAGTGCTGAAAGACCCGAGCTCAAGAAACTTTCTTCCATCCACACCTGCCAGAAGCCTCTATCCGTCCACACCAGCCCACAGACCTGGAGCGAGGAGCCTGCCCGGGTTCCCTGCTGTGCACCGCACCCTCTCGCCACCAGGGTGCGCTCGGCCCGTACTGCGTCCCCTCGGAGCCTCGTCTCCGCCCACCTGCACGCCGCCCTCGAGCCCTTCTCCCCCCTGGGTCTTCCCCTGCAAGCTGAGGAACACCCTGACTGGGAATAACCGGTTTTCCTTCTGAACATTGGATGTGTTTGTCAGGACCTCACCCTTGAAACACCCTGCAGAGCAGTCATCTACAACTAGGAGCACCCCATCAGCTCCACCCCTGGATTTCCACAAGAACCCACCAAATGCTTTCAGACCCAATACAAAGGCTACCTGAGATTACAAAATAATTACTTATATGTTTATGAGAGAGAGAGAGAGTGAGAAAGAGAGCGAGCGAGCGAGCGAGAAAGAGAGAGAGAGAGAGAGAGAGAGAGAGAGAGAGAATGAGAATGGGCACACCAGGGCCTCTAGTCACTGCAAAGAAATTCCAGATGCATGCAGCACCTTGAGCAGCCGGCTTACATGGGTCCTGGGGAAACGACCCTGGGTCCCTTGGCTTTCCAGGCCAGTGTCTTAACCACTAAATCATCCCTCCAGCCCTATTTGAGATTTTTATTTTTTTGGACACATACTGGCTTCTACAGCTCCCTCCCAAGTTTAGGGGTCCTGTTGGTGTCAAAGCATTCATATTGATTTCCAAGCTTAGGGACGGAAGCAGACCTCCTTGGGTTAACATGGAAACAGGTCAGGATGAGTGGGACTCCCAAGTGTTGAGGTTCAATTCTGCCCACCCTGGATTTTGTGGGCAGCAGTCAGCACAAAGGCTATTGTGACTGCTGTTCCCAGGTCAGGCTGATCCCTGGGGAGCTTCCCTCATGGTGTGGCATCTCTCCTCTTCTTCAGGCCCATGTTCCTTGAAAGGTGATCTGAAGTTGGTGGCTAGGCTCAGTGAAGGTCCAGGTGGGACTTGGGGATGTCATTCGAGTCCTTTTGCAGTTAGTGTGGAGGATCAAAAGCATCCTTGAGGGGCAGGAACAGCCCAAGCAAGATGTGAACTCAGGGTGTGAAATGGGTTCTGGAGGTGGTCAGGGCCCAGGAAGCCTCCGAGGATCTGTGGCAGCTCAGCTCTGGTAGAGCAGCAGCAGCATTCACCTTCTCCTTGCTGAGGTAAAGTACCCCAGCAGAAGCAGCATTTGGAAGGAAAGGGTTTATTGTTAAGTCTACAGTCTGGAGAGGAGGGGGTGTCATTGTGGCAAGGAAAGCATGCCGAGCAGAGGTTAGGCATCACTTCTTGTCATACCAGCTGGGAGGATGCGACAAGAGTGAGCTGTCTAGCTTACCCCTGGTAGGGCTGGACTAATAACCTCAGGGCTCACCCCCAGTGACACACTTCCTCCAGCAAGGCTTCACCTCCCTAAGGCTCTACCAGCTGGGGACAGTATGGGGCTTAATCACAAACACATGGCTATGGGGGAACATGTCACACATGCTGAGAAGGAAGGAAGTGGAAGGATCCTTAGCAGTGGAGACAGTGGGAGCAGCAACAGCAGCAAAAAATGGATCTACACCCAAGCTGTAACACAGTGGTCAAGATGGTCCAGAGTGGTCAGGGCAAATTGGATGGGGGGCGGGGGGGGGGGCGGGGAAGAGGCTGCAGAAATGGAATGGTGGAAGCAAAGAGAAGGTGGAGCATTGAGGCTGGAGGAGGATGGAAGGCTACAAAAGACCAGAAAAATTAAATCCTGGTCGTTGGTGTTGGATCTGAATTGTGACCAGAATCAATCTGGCCGACGTAAAAGGAAACAGAAACCAAACCTCCAGGGCATAGACTACTCTTTATTTATTTATTTATTTTTGTTTTTCCGAGGTAGGGTCTTGCTGTACCCAGGCTGACCTGGAATTCACTATGGAGTGTCAGGGTGGCCTTGAACTCACAATGATCCTCCTACCTCTGCCTCCCAAGTGCTGGTATTAAAGGTGTGCGCCACCACACCCAGCTATGGTCTTGTTTTTGTGGTCTTGGGACAGTGGGCTCTTGTGTACCAGATGTTCTTTATTGGGCCCAAGGCCTGGGGAAGTGTTTACAGTAAAAAGGAATTTTCCCCTTGCTCCCAAGCCTTCATTAGGGCCAGTTTGCCCCAGTTGCTTAGTGCTGCATTAACCCTTCATTCCAGACCGGAGGACAAATAAAAGGACAAATGTCACAGATTCTAGTGTCTACGACTTCCTGCTGACCTGTGGGAAGACACCAGGGCTTAAGCCCATCCTCAGTGTCCTGAATGGGCAGGCTCCCCATTTTGCTGGAGGCTTCAGAGTTGTGGAACTGCCTGGCATGTTTCTGCTTCAGCATGGCCTTGTCCTTTAATTGTCCTGTAATAAGGGTAATAAAGGGATGTCCTGTAATAAGGGTAATAAAGGGATGGGAAATTAGAGATTCATTATTTTTTTAAAGCTTTGTTTTTATTTATTTGAGAGAGAGAGAGAGAGAGGGAGTGAGGGAGGGAATGGGCACACCAGGTCCTCTAGCCACTGCAAATGAACCACAGACACATGTTCTACCAAGTGCATCTGGTTTATGTGAGTACTGGGGAATCAAACCTGAGTCCTTAGGCTTCACAGGCAAATACCTTAACTGCTAAGCCGTCTCTCTAGTCCTAGAGATTCATTCATTCATTTCATTGTTTGTTTGTTTTTGGTTTTTGGTTTTCAAGGTAGGGTCTCACTGTAGCCCAGGCTGACCTGGAATTCACTAGGTAGTCTCAGGGTGGCTTCGAACTCACAGAGATCCTGCTATCTCTGCCTCCCGAATGCTGGGACTAAAGGTGTGCACCACTACTCCCAGCTGAGATTCATTCTTTTTTAAAAAAATTTTTAATTTTTTAAATTATTTATTTATTTATTTATGTGAGAGCAACAGACAAAGAGGGAGAGAGAGAGAGAAAGAGTGATGAATAGGTGTGCCAGGGCTTCCGGCCACTGCAAATAAACGCCAGATGTGTGTGTCCCCTTGTGCATTTGGCTAACGTGGGTCCTGGGGAACTGAGCCTCGAACTAGGGTCTTAGGCTTCACAGGCAAGCGCTTAACTGCTAAGCCATCTTTCTAGCCCTGAGATCCATTCTTAAAATATATTTTATTTTTATTTATTTGTCAGGGAAAAAGGGAGAGAGAGAGAGAGGGAGAGAATGGGCACGACAGGGCCTCCAGCCATTGAGAACGAACTCCAGATGCATGTGCCCCATTGTGCATCTGGCTATCTGGCTGACATGGGTCCTGGGAAATTGAACCCCGGTCCTCTGGTTTTGCAGGCAAGCGCCTTAACTGCTAAGCCATGTCTCCAGCCCATGAGATTCATTCTTAAAAGCTGGATTCTGGGTAGGTGATAGGCAAGGTGGTGTACTGAGTCCTTAAGTACATTAGTTTACTCCAATTTGTTGTTGGATAAACCTCAGTAACCAATTAGGTAGGGTCCAATTATAGCCCAAAGAGTAGAAGGGCTAAGGGGCCCACTGGATCAGTAAGTAAAGTTGTTAGCTAGAGGTTTCAGTCTAACAACTGCTGGAACCATGAATCGTTAGTTTCTTGTTCCCTCTGGCATTTTTCTAGGTCTTCTTTTATCTTTTGCAGGGTGTTTGTAATGAGGCCTCATTTATCAGCATTAAAACAAGCTTATCTAGGACCATGCAGAGCCCTTCATTTCTACTAGGGAGTTGACCTGGATGTAATGGAGTCCTGTAGGTATCCCAGATGCGTGTTAATTTGTTGCCACATTTGTAACAAGCCAATTCACCTTTTACCAATGCCATTGTTCCAAGGGCTGCTGAATCTGCCACACTAAATCCCACCAGGATGGGCACCAGTAATGGGGCAGCTCCTTCATAGCACCTTTCAAGGTCTGAGGGTAACATAATATGTTCACTCCCGAATATTCTTGATGAGTACACCTGGGAAGTGCCTGGACTGTGACACATAAGGTAGGGCACCATTTAGATCCCTGAGGAAGATACATTTAGTTAGACCAGAAGTACAAGCCAACCAAGTCCCATGGGATGCAAAGAAGGCTTTCTACTCAGTCGTGACAGTAGTCAAGGTGTTGTTACAATTTGTCAACAAGGGAGAGTGGGAGAAGTTATAATTAGAAGTTATTGGGCAAGAAGTACTCTCAGCTATGTCTCCCAAAGTCAGGGATGGGTTAAGAGGAGACCTGTCATTTGTTTTATTGTTTTTTATGATAGGTGTTTCTACGGCCAGACCTACGCAGGAAGAAGGTTTGGGTTTTAGGTGTATGCCACTTACCATGAAAAAAAGCCCAGGAAATGATGCCTTGTTAATAGGGGTGGGGCTGGGGAAGGAGAAGAGTAGGGTTTTCGTGGGTTGAGAGTGGGTGTTGGTGGTGGGTGAGGGACAAGGAGAGGGTCTCCAATGTTGTTAAGGGGCTGATTGGTTGAGGTTTGCGGAACCAACTATAAAGCATTTTTTTTTCTGGACAGTAAATAAGAAGCCTAAGTTTTCTCTTGGATACGTATAGTCGAATACCCCAGGTTTGTCCAAATGTCCATTTTCAGTTTATAGGGTAGGTAATAGTGATGGTCAGGAGGCTACAAAGGTGACTATGGTGAACTCCATGCACACCTGGGGTTGGGAAGGGCCTCCAAACTATGGGGTCTTGGGTCTGATTAGGACCACCCGCATATGTGGCAATAACAACACACTTCCTTCCATTCAGGGCAAAACTACTGATTTGGTTGGTCACAGAACTTGTCTTCAGGGTATCCTGGGCACATGTAGAATTCATCTCCCAGTGACTTGTACCCAATAAGATCTATTCCATGAGCTCAAACAAATCAACTTGGAAGATGACCTGTGCTTTTTGTGAAGATGTCCAGTTTTGAAGGGAAAGAGTTCTGCACATGGAGATGGAAGTGAGCTTAAAAAGACAGACTGGTGGTATAAAGTATGGATTGGGCATGTCTATCTGAGTGCAGGGCAAGAAGCAAGTCAGCAGGATAGGACGATGGGGTGGACAGAGGGTGAGGATCATCTGTAAGGATGTTTTATAAGTCATGCTATCAGAGAAAGTAGGGGTGGCATTATATAACTATTAAAACGAGGAAGTACAGCCAGAGTAGGAGGGTTAAGAAGGCTTTTTCTATGTGCATTCAGTCTGGAGGGGTTACAGCCATCAGCCCCAGTGTGAGGAGAATATCACTGAACATGGTTACTGTGAGAAGGGGGTACAGGACATCCCCTGGGAGTGAAGAGGAGGATGAAAAGGGCAATGATAATGACAGTGATAATGACTGTGTCTGCTCTGGGGTGAAGGAGATGATGGTCCCCTGTAGTCAGAGTTCTTCAATGGAGTCCACAAGTTCCTTAGACATGAAGATCAACCTGAGCACTAACCATAGGCTCTCCTGTATATGAGTCGGGAACAGATGAAATTGTTGGATGGTGAATGCCATCTGACAGATCCTTTTTGGGTGTGTCCTGTTTAGGTGTAGGGGGAAGTTTAGTTATCTGTATAGAGGTAGGGCCTATGGGTGTCAAGTTAAAAGAGGGAGGTGGAGGGGCCTTTTTCAGGTAGATAAGATGAACCCAGGAGGACAAAGCCCTGCATTTTGGCAGCAATATGAGTTAGTAAAATAAGCTTATGAGGTCTCTGCCATTTTGGGGACAGAGACAGGTGGTTAGGGTCAGAGATATAGACTATATCCCCTATTTCTAGGTCAGAGAGTGGAGCATTGGGGTGGGAGAGGGGAGGATATTGTTAGTGGACTTCCAAAGTTCTGTTCTGAAAAACAGGAGACGGCTAGAATCTTCTAGGAAGGAAGGAGGGAGTGCAGGAACTTTAAGAGTGAGGTGGGAGAACCATGGGCCTTCTGTACATAAGCTCAAAGGGCAGATCATGGGCAGAGTTCAGAGTTTGATGAGTATGAGGGTAAGATTTTGATCCAGTCCCATTTTAACTCTAAGGACAATTTTGTGAGGGCTTCCTTTACTATTTGGTTAGCTCTTTCTACCTGGCCAGAGGATTAGGGAATGGTAAGGAATATGAAATTTCTATGGAATCTGTAGATATTTGGCTGTGCTTTGGAAAATAAATGGAGGATATGAATTCTAGGCTATTATCTGATTGTATTGAGGATGGCAGGCCAAATCAGAAAATGACTTCCATTATTACTTCTGACAGTCAGGTATGCAGGGGCAGCAATGGAAACATTGGAAAAGACAGTATGAGCCTTTGGTCATTGGGACCACTGCTCAAAAAGCTGAACTGATAGCATTGACTCAGGCTTTGAGATATGGAAGACAAGGTCATAAGTGAGTAGACCAACAGCTGTTGTGCCTTTGCCACAGTGTGTGTACATGGAGCCCTCTACTGAGAACGGGGACTGCTTTTACATTTGAGGGAAAACAAACTAAAAATATTCAAGAGATATTGGTCCTGCTTCAGGCCATCTGGCTCCCTAAATGAGTGGCTATTATCCATTGATGGGGTCACCAAAGAGGGGGTCACCCAGAAGCACTGGGGAATCAGGCAGCAGACCAAGTGACCAGAGAAGCCACCCTCAAACCAGTGAGGCCCCTTGAGATTCTAGTGGTGCCCCCTTCTCTTGAGCTGCCCAACCAACCTGACTACATGGAAACAGACATGGAATTGGAGGATGCACTCCAGGTGCAGGCAATGCCCTCTGGGTGGAAGAAGTTTCTGGATGGAAGGACCCTCCACCCATGGGCATTAGGACATACATTGCTCAAGACTCTACATGAGGGTACCCATTTGGGACCCCCAAATTGACTGAATTAGTTAAACAATGCTTCTATGTCCCGGACCTCGGCCCAATAACCAAAGATCTAGTTGCCAGTTGTGACACCTGTCAACAAGTGAACCCCACTGACAGGACCAGGGATTAGATTCAGAGGAACTTTCCCAAGTGAGCATTGGGAAATTGATTGTACTGAAGTTAAGCCTGGATTTTATGGATATAAGCATCTACTGGTAATGGTGGACACTTTCTCAGGGTGGACAGAAGCATTTCCTACAAAGACTGAGAGTGCTCAGATCACCATGAAGAAGCTGTTACAGGAACCAGTCCCCAGCTTTGGTCTTCTTAAAGAAATATTAACCAAACTGATTTTAGAGGCCAGCGGGGATTGAGTGAATCTTCTTCCTGCTGCCCTCCTGAGGGTAAGATGCACTCCTTATAAGAAGGGATTTCCTCCCTTTGAAATTCTCTATGGTAGACCTCTTCTTATACTCCCTAAACTGGGGGATGAACATCTGTCAGAAATTACTAATTATGACCTTCTCCAGTTCCTGTAGGCTCTCCAGTAGACTCTCCAGTAGGTTCATCCCCTGGTCTGGAGGCCCACAGGGGACATGACTTAGAATTGCCACCATCTTCACTTGAGCCTGGAGACCTGGTCTGGGTAAAGGGGCACAGTGCTGGTAATGATGAGCCTCCTTGGCAAGGACCCTTTATCAAAGTCCTTTCACAACTCCCACTGTGGTAACCGTAGCTGAGGAGAGGCCATGGATATATCACACCCAACTAAAGAAAGCTGCCTCCCAGATGACTGCTGGACCCTCCGTACACTCGAGGCTTCATCACAAGTTAAAGTTCAACACAGATCCATATAAACAAGAATGAGGCTGCAGTCTCAGTTAAGGGATCTGTTACTTGCTCCATACCCTGTGCTAACTGCAAAATTCCACTTTTGTAATCATCACACTTGCATGCTATCACAAAATAGGATTGTGGGGGATTGTACTGCAGAATAGGATGTGGGTGGGTGTGCTACGGACTTTTCAGACCATTGTAAAAGAATGTGGTTTTTTGCCTTGATAAACTCAGATTCCTTTGGAGACCATTTCTCACCCAAAGCTTCACCTGTGTCAGGGTGCAATGCAGGGATGGACTTTTCCTTTTATACTGATTGGGAGAAGTTAAACAGGTGTATATAGATCACCAACTTCAGGAAATTTCCTATTACTCTGCAGTAGTTGTGAAATCACCAATAACCGGACATCAAGAGAAACAGTGGTGAGATTGAGATAGGTAGTGTTTATTATGTAACGGTTCTGAGACAAGACACAACTTGACATGTAACACTGAAGATTGCTTGTTGGTGTTAGAAACGGCATCACACAAATGCACTTCCCACCTCTCTGCATTGCATGGCTTTGGAGAGCACGTACAGCAGCAAGGCTGGCCACCTTAGGAAACAGAGCTCAAGGTAGTTGTCAGGCACAGGTCAAAAGAGATCATATGCACAAGCCATGGGAAGTTGAATACACAACTGCATCTAAACTGTTCAATAACTGATATTTTATAAAAACTCAAAACCAATGTTAGACTCCCCTTTACACTGTAGTGCACTACAGGGGTAAGACCTATTCTGATTCCCAAGGCAGGGGAAGCCATTCAATGATGTCTTAGACAGGGCTTCCCCTTTCTAACCGACACATGAACTGAGGTCTGGGTTGTGGTTAAGGACTTGAGGAGAATCTGCAGACTGAAATACTTGGGGTCTAGAGACAGGTCTCTCACTCTGCTGTGGACATAGACATCACCAGAGTTGAAACTATTTCTAATAATGAAAGGTGACTCAGAGTCTTACCTGGACAGAGCTAAAAAGTCTCAAACTCAGGAAAAAGAGGTGGAGGGATTGAAAGGGGTTCAGAACCCTTTAATAGCCTGAAACCATTTTATACTTTATTTTCTAGAGCTGTGGAAAGCAGGCAAGGTTTTTTTTTCCTCTAGATCATGTGTGAGAACCTCATCAAACTAACAGTTACAATGTTGTATCTTATTTTCTTGGTGCTGGGGATAGATCCTAGGGTCTTGTGCATGCTAAGCATATGCTCTACCAGTGAGGTATATTCCCAGCCCCAACAATTACACTATCTTAATGGGTAAAAGAAATGATGGGCTTATGGGTTTGAATTCTCTGACACTGGTTTTAAGATGGCATCAAACAACTTAGGGCAATGGTAATACCATATATTCAATTGCCCTTTTGCCTTCTATTTTCTTGTTCTTGGGTAAAATTTGGTGATCTAACTTTTGCTACCCATCAATTATCCATTTTGGGCATCAACTGTATATTACTGTCTACAAGATTTTGTATGTATATATATGTGTATATGTGTGATAAAGATGCACGTTGAACTGTGTGATATATAGCCATGAGTTCAAGTACTTCAGAGTTATACTGAAGCTTGCACTTCACACAAACTTTCTAGTTCCAAACCAACACTCATTCACTCATATAAAAATATATGACTCTTACAGAATCCTTAAATATCACTAAAATAAGTTCTTTCTTTGAGCATCTCTTTACCCAGTCTTGCCAATCAGCACTGTAAGACTAGGGAGATAAAACCTTTTAAAAACAAGTTTCTTAGCAGAAACTCATGTTAAAAAAAAAAAAAACCTTCTTTAAAGCAGCAGTTAGAAACTTTGTTGTCGTAGTAGGTAAATGATACTGCTATATGAAATTATTACTTTAAATAGGCCTAACAGTTTATCTTTTTAAATAGATTTCTGTTACTTCATGGCTTCTCCATTCTTCCAGTTCCACGGAATACAGAGGTCTCCATCTTGCATGACAGAGTAGAAACGTGACACACAGAGGTGCATCCCATGTAGGTAAGGCAGTGATTGCTCCAGAAGTCTCTTACAACAATCCACCATCTGCTTACTAGAAATGCTGGGCTCCTTGTACAACTTTGCCAGAGAAAATTTCTTTGTGGAAGCTTGTATCAGTTCATTTTCAATAACTTTTAACCTGTTGAATTGAAAAACAATATTGCTATAAGATATCAATAAACAAAAGAATATAAAAGGTAAATATATTTTTATATGCTGGGGCTGTAACTTCCCTTCACAATACTGAACACATGCCAAAGTACATCTAGAAGACACACCAAAAGTTACCATGTGGTCAATGCTTGTTACTCTCAGATTACCTCTAAAAGTATTTGTGTAATTTTTATTTATTTATTTAACAGAGAAAGAGGGGGAGAGAGAGAGAGAGGGAGAGAATGGGTGACCAGGGCCTCTAGCCACTACAGATGAACTCCAGATGCCTGTGGCCCTGTGTATCTGGCTAACGAAGGTCCTGGGAAATCGAACCTGGGTCCTTTGGCTTTGTAGGCAAATGCCTTAACCACTAAGCCATCCCTCTAGCCCCAATCTTTTTTTTTTTTTATTTTAAATACATCAGTTTAAGAGCTCACTTCGCCTAGCTGCTGCTGGCAACTGAAGAAAGTAGACAGCTTGCTTTAGGAGTTTCCAGAAACCCTGGGCAGGAATGACTTCTTTTTTTATTTTTAGAAGGTTTTCTTTTCTTTATTTTTATTTGAGAGAGAGAGAGAGAGAGAGAGAGAGAGAGAGAGAGAGAGAGAGAGAGAAAGGGACAGACAGCAAGAAAAAGAGAGAGAGAGCAAGAGAGAGAGAGAGAGCGAGAGAGAGTAACAGCAAGAGAAAGACACACACACACACACACACACACACACACACACAACACAACACAACACAACACACACACACAGGATATGGATGCCTTAGGGGCTTCAGCTGCTGCAAATGAACTCTACACATATGCCATCTTGTACACTGGCTTATGTGGATCCTTTGGCTTTGCAGGGATGTGCCTTAACTGTTACCACCAGCCCAGGAATGGCTTCTTATGAAGACCAGGTTCTTTTCTCTCACTTTCTCTTCTCAGTTGTCTGGCTGCTCCCTCCCTTTTGCCTGAGGCCACCAGGCTCTAGTGAAGGCCAGGGAAGCTTCTGGGTATGGTGTTTTAGCTAGACTCCATGCCCCACCTTGAGGGATGTGGTTAGGAGAATTCCACCTTGCCATAGCCTCCCAGCTGTGCTAGACCAACACCACAGTCTTCGGAGACTCCTGTGACAAGGTAAGTGATGTAGAACCAACATGGTCACAAGTTCTAGTCTCACTTAAATATTGCTTTTGCTAAAAATACTCAAATATCCTAAATTTAGTCACCCTTAGATGCTATAGAAATGAGAAAAGTAAGTGCTATAAACTCCATGAGCCAGGAGAGCATTTGTAAACAGATGTAAACAGTCAGTTTTCCTATCTACAACTAAGCAACATGCTTTGCTGAGATTCAAGAATGTAGACAGAGCCAGGTGTGGTGGCACATACCTTCAATCCTGCACTCAGGAGGCAGGGTGGGATTGCTGAGAGTCTGAGGCCACCCTGAGACTATATTGTGAATTCCAGATCAGCCTGGGCTAGAGTGAGACCCTACCTTGAAAAACAAAAACAAAACAAAACAAACAACAACAAAAAAGTGCAGACAGTAGTGGTTTCCAGAATATTCCAGTTGGGCCTCTTCTGATTTGTACAGAACACCATCCATGGCAGGGATCTAAAAATGTTTTCTGTATAGGCATTTTTTACTTATTCAAAATAATGTATTGACAGCTTGTCTTAGGTACAACTACCCTTCAGGCAAGCGCCTTAACCGCTAAGCCATCTCTCCAGCCCATAACTACCCTTCAGTATGGCCAGGCTGGGTATAGTTCTCCTGCAATACCTCTTACACAGGGCTGGTAGCACTGTGCATGGCACTCCTCAGAAGCCTGGCACCTCATGCTTGGGACCTCCTGACCTTGGGATGCAGGGTTTGAACCAGAAGAACCCTTGTTGAAGCTCATCAGCTTCTAAGAGTGCAGCCATCAGTAGGCTCCCTCCAGGGTGGTCTCTCACACCTCTCTAGAAATGTATCCAGGAGGGACAGACCACACATCTCTTTGCCTTTGGCACACAACAGTGGCCAGGAAATAATGGCTGGAAGAACCAGTGAACAAATGCATGCCAGCCAAATCTTCCTGGGCAGGATCTTTAAAAAAAATCAATTTTTTAAGCTGGTTGTTGTGGCACATGCCTTTATTCCCAGCACTCGGGAGGCAGAGGTAGGAGGATCGCCATGAGTTTGAGGCCACCCTGAGACTCTATAGTGAATTCCAGGTCAGCCTGGGCCAGAGCGAGACCCTACCTCAGAAAAATAAAAATCAATTTTGTTTTGAAACAGGGTCTTACTCTGGCCTGGAACTTACTATGTATTCCAGGCTCAAGACAATCCTCTTGCATTAGCCTCCCAAGTCTTGGGATTGTGGGTGTGAGCCACCACACCAGGCTAACACTGTCTTTGGAATGTAAGGCCATTTTCATCACAGCACATAAACCAGACATCATGTAGCAACAGCTGGATGGCTACTAAAGGAAACTACTGATTGCATGTCTCTTAGAGTTCAAACAGCTGGGCGTAGTGGCACACGCCTTTAATCCCAGCAGTAGGGAGGCAAAAGTAGGAGGATTTCTGTGAGTTTGAGGCCAGTTTGGGACTATAGAATGAATTCCATGTCAGCTGGGTTAGAGTGAGACGCTATGTTGAAAAATCAAACAAAAAAAAGTTGAAAACAACAATGACAACAACAAAAAAAACCCAACAATGTTTACTTAAAACTTCTTTTCAATGTAATTTAATGCATATAAAGGATTCTGTTAAAAGGTTTTAAAACAAAGATTTCTGTTAAATATAATAACTTCCCCTCTTCTTGCTACTCTTCCACATGGAGAGTTTCTATTTGATATTTCTATTTGCCATATTGTTCCTGAGCTGAATTCTGTATGAACAAGCCTGAACTTTCCCCACGATGTATGTGCTGGTAATATAATGTGGTTTATTATATTTCCAAACAGTGACCTCTAATATCATCTAAGATGGGGGAATAAATAAATGTAGAATAGCCATGTTTAATATAAGTATTATATTTTAATTAATTACATAATTTTAAAGGTTATACTCTTATATCCCTTCTCTGACCCACTAGGAAGGTATTCTACCATTAGCCTTTCAATACATTTGTTTTTCTCCTTTTTGGTGGTTGTTATTTTGTTTGTTGAGACAGGAACTTACCATACAACCATGTTGGTCTTAGGCTTTCAGTGATTCTCCTGTTTTGGCTTACTGAGTGCTGGTATTATAAGCATGAGCCCACACTGAGCCCCTTAGTAGTCTTTTTTTTTTTTTTTTTTTTTTGAGGCAAGCCCAACAGACTGACCTTCTTTTAATGAGAGAGAGAGACAGAGAGAGAGAGAACAAGTGAGAGTGAGAGAGAGAATTGGTACACCAGGGCTTCAAGCCACTATAACCAAACTCCAGATACATGTGCCACCTTGTGCACACGTGTGACCTTGTGCATGTGTCACCTTTGTGTCTGGCTTATGTGGGATCTGGGGAGTCAAATATGGGTCCTTAGGCTTTGCAGGCAAGTGCCTTGACCACTCTCCCATCTCTCCAGCCTGCCTCAGTACACTTTTAATGTTTCAATGTACAATTTCCAAGTTCTGACTACCTGGTTATTTCTAAGTCCAATGGAATCTCTGGGCTCCCAGAGGTGATCAGTACTTACTCTTCCTTTCTTTTCAGGTTCTCTCGGGCCTGATGGGCTTTGGTTCTCATAAACCACCGGAGGCTTGCTGGGTCACAGAGGACTGGGATATTGAAATGTCCAAGTTCATGCAAGCTTGGAGCATATCTGTCACTGAAATGAAGCATGCGTTAAGAAACATTACTAAATCCTCTACCCTGAAAATGGTTTATTGATCTTAAGTTATAACACTGACTCAAAGCCCCCAAAGACCCACTTCCCAGGGATGAGCAGTACTATGACCTGCATGGCTGTCTTTCTTGCAGTGAGTTTGTGAGAGGGTGAGAATGCATTTAAGCACCCAGAAAAGTCTGTACTATGTAATATATATTGCAAACAGTAGAAGCACAAAAATGATTGCTACTTATCTAATCCTATAAAGGTTTCTATAGGATTGACTTTGCCCAGTAGTAGCCATATATTCAAAGAATGTTCTTGAGATTCATTCCTTTAGTAGAACAAGGTTACTGACACAAGCAGTGATACCTTTTTTTTGGGGGGGGGAAGGGTCTCATGTAACCCAGGTTGGCTTTAGACTAGCTATGTAGCTGAGGATGACCTTGAACTTCTGTTCCTCTCTTGACTTTACCTCTTGAGTGCTGGGATTACAGGTGTGTGACACCATGCCCAGTTTAGGCAGTGCTGAGGTCAAACCCAGGGCTTTGTGCATGCTACTGAGCTACACTCCAAAACGCCATTTAAAAACATTCCTAAGAGCCACACAATGAAATACAAAGCACTTTGACATGTGGCACATGCAAAATCCAACCATGGACAAGAGGGAGCCTTCCAATTTCAGGTACTTACCTGTTGAGGATCATTTGTAAGCCACGGAGACTTTGTGGGTGAAAAGGGACCCTATTTTTTAATAGCTGATTATAGAACACATTGAGAAGAGAATAGTATTCCTCCAGTGTTAATACTGGCTGTAACTCTTCGATGTACACAACTTGTATGCCACCCAGGAGAGAGCTGATTTGGTCTTCCAAAGCTGTTTGTTTCCTCTGAAGGTCAAAGTAACTTGGCAATCTTTCAAAAAGCTATAGTACAAACAAGAGGATGCATTTAGCTTTATGCTATGGTAATAACTCTAGGAGTACAAAATGGTGTTGAGAAAGTTTAAAAAAAATGATTTTTTCTAGAAGGATCATTAAAGCAAAAGATCTTAAGAAACTTGATATATGAAGCTGAAGTCTTTTTTTTTTTAACTTTATTTGTTCATTTATTTATTTGAGAGTGACAGACACAGAGAGAAAGGCAGAGAGAGAGAGAGAATAGGCGTGCCAGGGCCTCCAGCCACTGCAAACGAACTCCAGACACGTGTGCCCCTGGTGCATCTGGCTAACGTGGGTCCTGGGGAATCGAGCCTTGAACCAGGGTCCTTAGGCTTCTCAGGCAAGTGCTCAACTGCTAAGCCATCTCTCCAGCCCCACACTCATAAGCTGAAGTCTTAATATTCAAAACAAACCACTCTAAGCCGGGTGTGGTGGCGCATACCTTTAATCCCAGCACTCGGGAGGCAGAAGTAGGAGGATTGCCATGAGTTCAAGGCCACCCTGAGATGACAGAGTTAATTCCAGGTCAGCCTGGACCAGAGTGAGATCCTACCTCAAAAAAACCAAGAAAAAACAAAAACAAAACAAAAAACCCCCCACAAAACCAAAAAACAAACCACTCTAAATCTACGGACTTTTAGATAGAAATTGAGTAGAGACTTTCAAAAGGGACAAATTCCAAATAAACAAATTCCAAATAAAAGTAAGTCCTAGGCATTAATAGTTAAAGATTCAGGTGAGTTTAGAATAAATAAATAAAATAAGACATTTTTAGAAATAAAGTACATGTCTTATTCCAATTTTAGTCTACTCCTTCAAAATTTATTTTTTAAAATATTGTGTTTGTTTATAAGGGGGGGGGGCAGACTAGGGCCTCTAGCCCCTGCAAATGAACTCTATATACATGTGCCACCTTGTGCATCTGGCTTAGGTGGATCCTGGGGAATCAAACCTGGGTTCTTTGGCTTTTCAGGCAAGTGCCTTAATTGCTAAGGCATCTCTCCAGCCCCCAAATTTACTTTCAATCAACTAAATTCAATTAAATCCAATAGGCATTACTAATCACCTACTGTGTACGTGAGCAATGAACTGGATCCACAGTGTATAGTGAGAGTTCATCTTCGTCTGAGGAGTCGGGGGAGGGACAACAAGACAAAGCAAAGCCCCAAGGTCAGTGCAGGTGCCACATGAGGTCAACAGACACTAGACTAGGTACAGGCAATGTTTGCTGGCCGGACATCTGATTTGACTAAAAGTTTAATGTGGTTCAGAAAGGGAGATGAATGTGGGATGTTCTGGGGAGAATTAAGAGCATGTCCAAAATCAATAAGGAGCTGAACATGACTGGAGTGTGATGTGTTTGTTGGGAGTGCAAGGATAAAAGGCTGAAGGGGAGGTGGGAACTAGGGTCAGGAGAACCTTAAGACTTAGATTTTCTATTAAAAGCTAGGATCTACACAATGTTAAGTGGAAGGCACCAAATATTCACCTATAATGACAACAAAATTAAGGTTCTATAAATTATCCATCACCTATTCATTATATTTTGTAAAAAATAATCCTAGGGCTAGAGATGTGGCTTAGTGGTTAAGGTGCTTGCCAGCAAAGCCAAAGGACCCAGGTTCAATTCCCGAGTACCCATGTAAAGCCAGATACACAAGGTGGCACATGCGCCTGGAATTTGTTTGCACTAACAAGAAGCCCTGGTGAGCCCATTATTGCTCTCTATCTGCCTATCTCGCTCTCTCCCTCTCTTAAATAAATAAACAAATAAAATGTTTTTTTTTTTTTTAATCTTCCTTACTTTTTGATTCTATTCTTGTTGAATTATCTCTCTTTTTTTCCCTTCAAGGTAGGGCCTCTCTATAGCCCAGGATGACCTGGAATTCATTATGTAGCTGGCCTTAAACTCACAGCAATGCTCCTGGAATCTGGAACTAAAGGTGTGCACCATCATGATTGGCTTGATTCTACTCTTTTTAAAAAAATTTTACACAGGAGCCATAGATTGTTACTAGAAAACTTTCAGTGCCAGGGATGGGATACCTTCCAGTGAGTGGTTGGCCAGGGAGGTCCTTGATGCCCCCCAAACATTACAGGCCATTGCTGAGGCCCTTGGTTTCCCATCAGGAATAGATGGTAAGAACCTATTGTGAAGAATCCACCCACTTGGGGTACAAGGTCACCGAGAACCTTGTTGGAGCGGAGCTGAAAACCTCCTCCATGTAGACCAGCTGACAGAAAGCTGAAAAAGCCATGCTGCATGCAGTTCAATGGGAGAGAGGGAAATCACCAGTGGAGATACCCAACAGTGAACACTGCAAGCCTTATATTTGTCCAGCCAGGCCAAATGAGCCAATGGGTGCAATAGTGACATGTCTGTCATGGTGGAAACCAACTGCCCTCTAATTGGACTGGAGGTCTGCTCCATGGGAGGGAATACATCCCTGATACTAAAAACCTACAACAGGGGTAATTATGAGCCCGAGGAGTATAATATCCACTGTTTCCTGGCTAAATGTATATGCTATGCTCACCAACTGCCCAGTAAGCACTTCTCTTAATGTTCATACCCATATATTAATACTACTCTCACTTTTGGCTAGAGAAGCTTCTCTTTTCAGATGGTAGTGACCTTGGGATGACTCAGAAGGCACCATGGTGCTGAGAAGAAGTGACAGAGGAGTGTTCAGCACTGAAATATCTCAATCACACTTTCCATGGCTCAGAGTCCATTGCAGAAGAGGTGGCGGGAAGAATGTAAGAGCCAAAGGAAGGGTAGGACTCCTTATAACATGCTCCTCCAGACACAAAAGGGCCTGGATATCCATGACCTCACAGTGTCTGACACTACCTACACAAGACCATCATAATAGGAAGAAAAGATCATGACATCAAAATAAAAGAGAGACTGATTGAGAGGGGGAGGGGATACGATAGAGATTGGAGTTTCAAAGGGGAAAGTGGGGGGAGGGAGGGAATTACCATGGGATATTGTTTACAATTTTGGAAGTTGTCAAAAATATTAAAAAATTAAAAAAATTATTTATTTGCTAAGCAGAGAGTAAAAATGGGTATGCCATGGTCTCTTGCCACTGTAAATGAACTCCAGACACATACAGCACTTTGTACATCTGGCTTTACATGGGTACTGGGGAATCAAACTTGGATCATCAGGCCTTGAGAAGAAGCACCTTTAATCACTGAGCCATCTCTCCAGCCCTGATTCTACTCTTTTTTTTTTGTTTTGTATTTTTGAGGTAGTGTCTCACTCTGGCCCAGGCTGACCTGGAATTCACTATGGAGTCTCAGCGTGGCCTCCAACTCATGGCAATCCTCCTACCTCTGCCTCCCAAGTGCTGGGATTAAAGGCGTGAGCCACCACGCCCGGCCTGATTCTACTCTTAATGATACTGATTTTTAGAGCATGTATACATATACATACATATATATATTTTTTATTTTTTCAAGGTAGAGTCTCACTCTAGTCCAGGCTGGCCTGGAACTCACTATGTAGTCTCAGGGTGGCCTTGAACTTATGGTGATTCACCTACCTCTGTCTCCCAAGTGCTGAGATTAAAGGCGTGCACCACCACGCCTGGCAAGAGTATATTTTTTATTTTTATTTATTTACTTAGAGACATTGAGAGAAAGTATGGATGCAACAGGGACTCCTGCCACTCAAATGAACTCCAGATGCATGCACCACTTTGTGTATCTGGTTTTATGTGGGTACTAGGGAATCAAACCTAGGCCATCAGGCTTTATAAGCAAGCACCTCTAACTGCTGAGCCATCTCTACAGTCATTCAGAATATTTTTTTTTATAAGAGAGTGAGAGTGAGACAGCAAGGGGGGTGGTGGGGGAGAGAAAGAAAGAAAGAAAGAATTGCATGCCAGGGTCTCCAGCCATTGTAGTTGAACTCCAGAAACGTGTACCACCTTGTGCGCATGTGTGACCTTGTGCATCACCTTGTATGTCTGGCTTATGTGGGATCTGGGGAGTTGAACATGGGTCCTTAGGCTTTGCAGGCAAGTGCCTTAACTGCTCAGCCATCTTTAGAGCCCAGAATATTTTTATTTTGGGATTGTTCCCTAACAATGGTTTTGAGGTACGGGTACTGAGCACACAGAGGACCACAGCATGCCTTGTAAATTATAGGCACAATTACTATCTTCATGTGATTGTTTCCCTGGCTTACAAAACATATTAAAATGTATACAACTAAACACACTAAACTATGTGTACTTTACTGTAGATAGACCTCACTCAGTAAATCCATTAAAAACAAATGAAACAAAACAAAACACAGGCTCTTGGGCTACATTTCAGAAAAGACAATATATTACCACGTTAAAAATTGCCCTAGGGGCTGGAGAGATGGCTTAGTGGTTAAGCGCTTGCTTGTGAAGCCTAAGGACCCCGGTTCGAGGCTGAATTCCCCAGGTCCCACGTTAGCCATATGCACAAGGGGGCGCACGTGTCTGGAGTTCGTTTACAGTGACTGGAAGCCCTGGCGTGCCCATTCTCTCTCTCTCCCTCTATCTGTCTTTCTCTCTGTGTCTGTCGCTCTCAAATAAATAAATAAAAAATGAACAAAAAATATTTTTAAAAAATTGCCCTAGGACTGAGCGTAGTGGTACACACCTTTAATCCCAGTACTTGGGAGACAGAGGTAGAAGGATGACAGTGAGTTCAAGGCCACCCCGAGACTTCGCAGTGAATTCCAGGTTAGCCTGGGCAAGAGCGAGACCCTACCTTGAAATACAAAAACAAAAACAACAAAAAAATTTGCCCTAGGGTTGGAGAGATGGCTTAGTGGTTAAGGTGCTCGTCTCCAATGCCAAAGGGCCCAGGTTCAATTCTCTAGGACCCACGTAAGCCAGATGTACAAGGTGGTACATGTGTCTAGAGTTCTTTTGCAGGAGCTGGAGACCCTGGCATGCCCATTCTCTCCCTTTCTGTAGCTTAAATAAATAAATAAGGGCTGGAGGGATGGCTTAGCAGTTAAGGCATTTGCTTGCAAAAAGGACCCTGGTTCGATTCCCCAGGACCCATGTTAGTCAGATGCACAAGGGTGCACATATCTGGAGTTCGTTTGCAGTGGCTGGAGGCCCTGGTGTGCCCTCTTTCTCTCCCCTTTTCTCTGTCAAATAAATAAATAAATGAAAATATTTTTTAAAAATTAAAAACATAAAATGTTAAAAAAATTGCATTATAGGAGCCAGGGTGATGGCTCAGTGGTTAAAGGTGCTTTCTTGCAAGGCCTGCTGGCTCAGGTTCAATTCTCCAGCCACCCATGTAAAGTTGGATGGGCATTTAGGTATTCATTTATAGGGGCCAAATACCCTGGCTTGTGTGCACATGCATACACATATGCAAATAAATAATATTAAAAAATTGCCACAGAAGTTCATTTTTCCTCTGAAATCTTAGCTCTGTAATGTTAAGAATCATATCTGGAGCCAGGCATGGTGGCGCATGCCTTTAATCCCAGCACTCAGAAGGCAGAGATAGGAAGATTGCCATGAGTTCAAGGCCACCCTGAGATGACATAATGAATTCCAGGTTAGCCTGAGCTAGAGTGAGACTTTACCTCTAAAAAACAAACTAAAACAAAAACAAAAAAATCATATCTGGCCAGCCATGGTGGTGCACGCCTTTAGTCCTAGCACTTGGGAGGCAGAGATAGGAGGATTGGCATGAGTTTCAGGCCAGCCTGAGGCTAAGGAGTGAATTCCAGGTCAGTCTGGGCTATAGTAAGACCCTACCTCAAAAAACCAAAATAAATAAATAAATAAGAAAGAAAGAAAGAAAGAAAGAAGGAGAGAAAGAAAGAAAGAAAGGAAGGGAGAAAGAAAGAATCAGATCTGTGAACAGCTGGAGTTATAGTTTACAGTTACTAGCTCACTGACATGATAGCAGCACTGGCGTGAAAGCATGTGGATGACAAGTGGGAGAGACCTGATTTTCAGCTCTTTCTTACTTTCATCCAGTGATGGTGGACATCTGTGGTTCCCAGCATTACATGGCCCACTGCACTCATACCAGAGCGGTCTGTGAATATGATGGTACATCCTGATGAGAAAACACAAACCTTTGGTCAAGGTCCTCAAAGGCTTCATCCTTTCAGCATGGTGAAGATAATTATTTAAATTTAATGTAAAACTCAGGATTATATTTAGTAGAAGCTTAAAGGCTATTTTTAAGTGTTTGCTTTATCTAAAAGAAGTGACAAGTCTTCTCTGGCACAGTATACAGATGTGCACTGCAGCTACATCTGAGCATGAAAGGTTACCTTTTGCATTCTGAAGTGGTTCCAGATTCTGCTGGGCTAGGCGGCCCAGGCTGTGTAGCTGGCTGCAACGGTGGGCGATGCCCCAGCCCCTCTGCCACCTAGGCCAACAGACATGGGCATGTTAACAGTTAAGCATGGAGGAATAGCAGGCTCTCACCTCAACTGCCTAACTTCAGAGAAAGTCAGTGAACTTTCTGAAGCATACCCTATTTACCATGTTTTAACTGATCTCATGTTTCTAAATTGGTGGATTCTTTTTATTTTAGACAGGGCCTTACTGTGTAGGTCCCCTTCACCCTGCCCTTCAGAGCTGGGATTATAGGCTCCTGCTACCACATCCAGAGCTAGTTGATTTTTAAAGAGGCAACCAAATGGCAAATAAATTATCAGGGGTAAAGACATGTTGAGGAATGCAAATATTTAACAAAGCAGATGATTACTATGTTGTTTCTATTAAAATAAGAGGATGATGCTCAGGGTGTAGTTGAGGCAGGACAGAAAAATAGGAAAAAAATCTGGGAGCTATGCAGGGTGGTATGCACTCAGGAGGCTGAGGTAGGAGGACCACTGTAAGTTGAAGGCCAGCGTGGGCTGCAGAGTGAGTTTCAGGTCAGCCTGGACTAGAGTGAGACTTTGCCTAAAAAATAAAATAAGGAACCCCCTCCAAAAATTGGCAGATATGAGAAGGGAAAGGAGCCCTGTCAGTCAGGAATCTGGTTAAAATATCTCATTAGCAGTGAAGCAAGAATTCAAGACCAGAGGATGTAGAGATGGCTTGGTTAAAGGTGCTTGCTGACAGCCTGGGTTTGATTCTCCAGTACCCACATAAAGCTAGATAGATGCACAAAGTGGTGCATGCATCTGGACTTCATTTGCAGTGGTAGGAGGCTGTGGTACATCCACACTCTTTCTCTTTTTTCTCTTGTATAAGTGTGTGTGTGTGTGTGTGTGTGTGTGTGCATGACACACACAAACTAGAGGTGGTGGAGAACCAGCATACTTGGGGGGATGGGGTAGGAGGGTTGCTGTGAGTTCAAGGCCAGCTTCAGACTACATAGTGAATTCCAGGCGTGCCTCGGCTACAGTGAAACCTTATCTCAAACAAACAATAAACAAACAAACAACCACACAAATAAAAAATTCCAGCCCAATTAGAAACTACTTAAGACATTTCTCTTCTCACAGTTGTAAACCTGCAATTTTTTAGGAATCTCATCAGAAACCCCATTTACCAGGAAAGGACATGCTCTAACCCTTGTGAACCCCCAGTTGTTTCTGATTTTATTTATCAGATTATCATTACTCTAAGGCGTCTCTGTAGCCACATGGTAATCTCATTTATGAAAAAAAAAGGTTTCTTTACCTTTTGAGATGTTAAGTTGAAAGCCACCAAAATGGTATATATGATTACTGTTCACACTTTTAACTGTGACTTTCTTGAGGAGCCTGAACCCACACTTGGACATGCCTTACTTTGTTACTCTAATTTGGAAGACATATCCAAGGTTGAGTGTATCTTTTTTTTTTTTTTTTTTTTAAATATTTTAGGGGCTGGAGAGATGGCTTAGCAATTAAGGTACTTGCCTGCAAAGCCAAAGGTCCCAGGTTTGATTCCCCAGGACTCATGTAAGCCAGATGCAGAGGGTGGCACATGTACCTGAGGTTCATTTGCAGTGACTAAAGGCCTTGGTGTGCCCATTCTCTTTCTGTATTTGCCTCTCTCTCTCAAATAAATAAAAATTTAAAAAAATATTTTATTTATTTGAGGGAAAGAGAGAAAGATGAAGAGGGAGATTGAGAAAATGGGGTGCCAGAGCCTATAGCCACTACAAATGAACTCTAGACATATGTGCCACTTTGTGCATCTGGCTTACATGGGTCCTGGGGAATTTAACCTGGGTCTTTAGGCTTTGCAGGCAAGTGCCTTAACCACTAAGTCATCTCTCCAGGCCTGTTTTTTAAAAATATTTTTAAAAATTTATTTGAGAGAGGGAGATAGAGAGAGAGAAAACGGGTGGGCCAGGGCCTATATTCACTGCAAACAAACACCAGATGCATGTACTATCTTGTGCATCTGGCTTATGTGGGTACAAGACGCTTTGCAGGCAAGTGTCTTGACCACTGAGCCATTTCCCCAGCCTGAATGTGTCTTTCTTGCTGACAGCCTTTTTTTTCTCCTATCTAGCCATTGGCTTAAAGCCTATGTTAAACTATGTGAAAATACCTTTAATAAAATCTCAACTCTGCTTCGTACTACTTAGTCACAGATCCTGGTTTTGCTCGAGTTGAGGTCTCTAAACTATAAGGGGCCTCCTCAGCTGCTGGGGCACAATGTAGAGCTATCTCTGTCCTCTCAGTGCTGACAATCAGTGGCAGAGCAGGAACAACATATTCTCTCTCTCTCTCCACTCTCTCTGAGATAGGTCTACTATGTAGCTCAGGTTGGCCTAAAACTCACTGTATAACCCAGATTAGCCTAGACTTCATTATGTAGCTCAGACTGGCCTAAGACTTGAGACCCTTCTGCTCTAGCCCTCAAGATCTGGGATTGCAAGCGTGTGTCATTATGTCTGGCTCCCCACCTCTTGTTAAATACAACTCTTACATCATGGAATATAATTATTGCTTTATATATGTAAATATAATATGTATATGGTGAAGGATATATATATTGAGGTAGGGTCTCACTCTAGCCCAGACTGACCTGGAATTCACCCTGTAGTCTCAGGGTGGCCTTGAACTCATGGTGATCCACCTACCTCTGCCTCCCAAGTGCTGGGATTAAAGGCATGAGCCACCACACCTGGCTATTTTTCTTACTTTTATGAGACAAAGTCTCAATTACCCTAGCTTGGCCTTAAATGTGCCATGTATCCAAGACTGGCCTTGAACTCCTGATCCTCCTTCCTCCACCCTGCTAATTATGCGTGTGCTACCATACCACCCACTTTAAAGGGATATTTTTCTTAGAAATTTATGTAAAAAAGCTAAACCATCAGACTAAAGCTAGAATTTAAACTTTACTTCCATATTTTACACAAAAAATTATTGATAATTTTCTAATAGACAATTGGATTATACTTTTTCAAAAACTCAGCTGAAGGATACTGTTATCAGAGCAACTGAAAATGCAAATATATAAGCCTAGAGGGTCTGGCAGTGATTCTTCCACATCTCAGCCTCTGCATCAGGCTTTCCTAATCATTACCTGATGTCTGAGAGCTGCAGTAGATCTGACAGCTCGTCCTTGAGACGATCCAGCTCCTTCCGAAGTGGCAAACTGTTATTCAGCTTGGTAACAGCACTTTTCCCATTGTTATCTAACCAGGACCTGGAGATAAAGGACAGAGACACAAACTCTGATTACAATGTTAACATTTTTAGTGTTAAAGCACACATGTGGCTGAGGGTGGACTTAGTGGCAGAGTGCTCGCCTAGTGCTTTGCTAGCCCTAGATTCAGCCCCGAGTATTTCTACTGCTAAAGCACACACGTGGCTGAGGGTGGACTCAGTGGCAGAGTGCTCGCCTAGTGCTTTGCTAGGCCTAGAGTCAACCCCTAGTATTGCAACCAAATAAAATAAAATGACAAAAAAGCAGACCACCACATTATCTTAAAGCGGTTCCAATGTCAACCAGAGCTTTTCATCATACTCTTATTTCTTTTTTTAAAATTTTATTTATGTATTTATTTGAGAGTGACAGAGAAAGAGGCAGAGAGAGAGAGAGAGAGAGAGAGAAAGAGAGAGGGGGGGAGAGAGAGAGAGGGAGGGAGGAAGAATGGGCATGCCAGGGCCTCCGGCCACTGCAAACGAACTCCAGACACATGCGCCCCCTTGTGCATCTGGCTAACGTGGGTCCTGGGGAATGGAGCCTCGAACCGGGTTCCTTAGGCTTCATAGGCAAGTGCTTAACTGCTAAGCCATCTCTCCAGCCCCATATTCTTATTTCTAATGAGACCATTTTTAGAAGGGAAATACCATCTTGTCTTGAGAATAACATGCAACTGTCAAGTCACATTATAGTTGCAACTTCCTTTATGTACTGCAAAAAATTAAATTTTCATTGCACCGAACTTGTCATTAGGTTTCTAGAGACGGGATAGTTCTGAAGAACATGAATATTCTTCAAAACCTTCACTTCCATTTTTTGCAACTCTTGTCTGCTGTGTTAGGTCAGTTACCCAGTGAAGGAAGAACTAAGTATACATATGCGTGAAGGATGATGTGGCAGAGCTGCAGTCTCTTTGGTACTGGGGCTTGAACTCACCATGCTGGGCAAGTGCTCTGCCACTTAAATATACCTCCAGCCTCCATATTTATGCCATAGTTCTTTTTTGTCTTTTTGGTTCTTTGAGGTAGGGTCTCTCTGTAGCCCAGGCTGGCCTGGAATTCACTATATAGTTTTAGACTGGCCTCAAACTCACAGCAGTCCTCTGTTTCTCAAGTGTTGGGATTAAAGGCATGCACCACCATGCCCAGCTATGCCAGGTTGATAAAGGTACTGGATGGGTTCTATGAATCTGTCATAGATTAATGTACACAGCAATGTTTGAAACATATTTCCTATTCTTCTTTTTTTAATGATTTTTATTTATTTATTTATTAGAGATAGAGAGAAAGGGAGAGAGAGAGAGAGTGAGAATGGGCACAGCAGGGCCTCTAGCCACTGCAAACAAACTCCAGACGCATGCACCACCATGTGCATCTGGTTTACATGGGACCTGGAGAATTGAACCTGTGTCCTTAGGCTTTGTAGGCATGTGCCTTATTTGCTAAGCCATCTCTCCAGCCCCATATTTCCTATTCTTGAAGAAAACATTTTTATTTACTTATATGCCAGGAGAGAGAAAGAGAGAGAAAGAGAGAGAGAGAGAGAGAGAGAGAGAGAGAGAGAGAGGAGAAAGAAAGTGAGGTTTTTCAGGTGAACCAGGGCCACTTGCCACTGTAAACAAACTCCAGATGCATGTACCAGTTTGTGCATCTGGCTTTACATAGGTACTGGGAAATCAAACCTAGGCCAGCAGACTTTGCAAGCAGGTGCTCTTAACTGCTAGCAATCACTTCAGCCCTCTCTATTCTTTTTTTTTTTTAATTTTTATTAACATTTTCCATGATTATAAAATATATCCCATGGTAGTTCCCTCCCTCCCCACCCCCACACTTTCCCATTTGAAATTCCATTCTCCATCATATTACCTCCCCATTACAATCATTGTAATTACATATATACAATATCAACCTATTAAGTATCCTTCTCCCTTCCTTTCTCTACCCTTTATGTCTCCTTTTTACCTTACTGGCCTCTGCTACTAAGTATTTTCATTCTCACGCAGAAGCCCAGTCATCTGTAGCTAGGATCCACATATGAGAGAGAACATGTGGCGCTTGGCTTTCTGGGCCTGGGTTACCTCACTTAGTATAATACTTTCCAGGTCCATCCATTTTTCTGCAAATTTCATAACTTCATTTTTCTTTACTGCTGAGTAGAACTCCATTGTATAAATGTGCCACATCTACATTATCTACTCATCTGTTGAGGGACATCTAGGCTGGTTCCATTTCCCAGCTATTATAAATTGAGCAGCAATAAACATGGTTGAGCATGTACTTCTAAGGAAATGAGATGAGTCCTTTGGATATATGCCTAGGAGTGCTATAGCTGGTTCATATGGTAGATCAATCTTTAGCTGTTTTAGGAACCTCCACACTGTTTTCCACAATGGCTGGACCAGATTGCATTCCCACCAGCAGTGTAGAAAGCCCTCTCTATTCTTAAGAACTCACTTTCTAGTATAGTGTAATAAAATATGAGCGTGTCATATTTATTAAAGATAGGAATTTTATTGAACATTTAAGTGAAGAAATTATGGAGACTCAGCTTAGACAATGGCCCCTGAAGAATAGCATTTATTTTGTTGAACTGGATTTTTTTTTTTTAGTTTGCACACCATTTACATTTTTATTTTATTTTATTTTTTAATTTTTTTGGTTTTTCAAGGTAGGGTCTCACTCTGGCTCAGGCTGACCTGGAATTCACTTTGTAATCTCAGGGTGGCCTCGAACTCACGGCGATCCTCCTACCTCTGCCTTCCGAGTGCTGGGATTAAAGGCGTGCGCCACCACGCCTGACTTACATTTTTATTTTATTTGGGACTTTAGCAGTATCTAAAATAAATCTTTAAAAATGGAAGTGATGATTGTGCTTTTTACATACTTTATTTGGGGTTCACAGTTTAAAAACTGACTGGGCTGGAAGGATGGCTTAGCAGTTAAGGCGTTTGCCTGCAAAGCCAAAGGACCCAGGTTTGATTCCTCAGGACCCACATTAGCCAGATGCACAAAGGAGTGCACATGTCTGGAGTTCATATGCAGTGGCTGGAGGCCCTGACATGCACATTCTCTCTCTCTTTCTCTTCCCCCTTTCTCTGTCAAATAAATAAAAATAAAATATTTTAAAAACCGACTTTGTTCTAAAAGCAGATGGAACACCACAACGCTACTACCTGCCACCCAGTAAGCTCAGGGTGCTTGCTGCTGCCTGGAGGCTGGCACACACAGTCCAAAAGTATTCCTCTTAATTGCCACAGCATGGGTGCCATGTAGGGATTAACTTTTTTTCTTCCCTTTTAATGTTTATTATTATTACTAACAGGATGTTTTGTGTGGATATATCTTGTGTTGGTACCCTCTTTTCCCCCATCCCTGCCCCCATTCATTGGGGATGCTTCTCAGTGGGGTTACAGGTATTCCCCATGGGGTTGTGGTTTATGCACTGTGGGAGCAGTAGTCAGTTATTTTGAGGGGGGAGGGCATGTCTCTGGGCATGATGTTTCAAACTGTAGTTCTTACTATCTTTCTGGCCCCTCTTCCACAAAATTCCCTGAGCCATGGTGGGTGAGTTTGAAGTCTACTTCAGTGAGGAGCTCTTGGGAGTCTCTGCTTTGGTAGGTATTGAGTATCCTTAGTGTCTGTCTCCTACACCCTGATGCTGATTATCAGGAACAATATGGAAGCAGCCCTCTTGCTCCTCATTTCCTCTGTGGATTCAGGTGTGGCTTGCTGAAGTGCAAGGAGAGTTTATCTCCTCTGGTCTACCTTCAGGACCAGAGAAGTGGGAGGAGCCGGGGAACCAGGATCCGGCCTACTCATTCTTCACTGTGCACACCCTCCCACTCTCTGGCTCAGGGTATCCGGTATTTGGGGACCCAAGGACACTTCAGTCAGGAAGGTGGAGCAAAGGGCCTGCCTGCTTCGGCAGCAAGCTCACAGGGTCCAAGCTGCCCCAAGCCAGCCCTGAACTGGATTTTTTTTAAACTTTATTTTATTTGAGAGAGAGAGAGAGAGAAATAAGCAGACAGCAGAGAGAGAGAGAGAGAAAGAGAGAGAGAGAGAGAGAGGGAAAGAGAGAGTGAGCATGAGCAAGCGTGCCAGGGCCTTCAGTCATTGCAAATGAACTCCAGATGCATGTGCCTCTGTCTTACATGGGTCCCGGGGAATCAAACCTGGGTTCTTTGGCTTTGCAGGCAAATGCCTTAACCACTAAGTCATCTCTCCAGACCCATTTTTGTTTTTTAAAACATATTTTTTGGCTGGGCATGGTGGCGCATGCCTTTAATCCCAGCACTTGGGAGGCAGAGATAGGAGAATCGCCATGAGTGTGAGGCCACCCTGAGACTACACAGTGAATTCCAGGTCAGCCTGAGCTAGAATGAAACTCAACCTTGAAAAAAAAAACCACATTTTTCTTGGGCAAAAATGGGTTATGTGGGTGGCTTGGGAATTGAATCCAGACCAGCAAGCTTTGCAAATGAGCTCCTTTAATTGCTGAGCCATATTCCAAGCCCCTATCATTACCTAAAACTTGCAAAGATCCTTCTACCATTGCCTTCCCAGTGCTTGGATTACGGGCCTGTGTCAACATGCCGACCTTGTGCATAGTATTTTGTCATATTTTTCACTTAACAATGTATTTTAACATCCTTTCCACATCAAAAGACAAACAAGCAAACATAAAAACATGCAAGTGTAAACACTAATGGTGGCTTTATAAATAAGGCACGTCAAATGATAAATATTTCATAATCTGGTTTTTATAATTAAAAATATTCTTTCTCAATAATCTCTTCAAGATATTTTGCAATGCTGCCCCTGACTCCCTCCATCTTTCCTTATCTTCCCTTCCCTTTTTCTTTTGTTTCAAAACATGGAATGCTTCACGAATTTGCATGTCATCCTTGTGTACAGGCTATGCTAATCTTCTGTGTATCATTCCAATTTTAGTATATGTGCTGCTGAAGCGTGCACCCCTTCCCATTTTCTTTGACCTCCCCCCCACCTCTTCCTTCCATCCTTCTTTCTCCTTTTTTTTTTTTTTTTTTTTTAAGGTAGGTTCTTGCTATAGTCCAGGCTGTCCTGGAATTCACTATGTAGTCTCAGGCTGGCCTCAAACTCACAGTGATCCTCCTACCTCTGGCTCCCAAGTGCTGGGATTAAAGGCATGTGTCAGCACACCAGGCTCCTTTTGTTTTTTGAGATTGGGATCACTATCCCAGACTGATATTGATTTCTCTCTCCTTCTATCTCTGCCTACCAAGTGCTGGGATGATAGCCATCTGTTACCATATCTGGTATATTTTTCTTTAAATATGGATTATTATATTAAATTTTATTAAGCATCACCTTTCCAAATAAATTGGACATGCCCAACATGTCAAAAAAAAAGTTAAGGGCTGGAGAGATGGCTTGCGGTTAAGCGCTTGCCTGTGAAGCCTAAGGACCCCGGTTCGAGGCTCGATTCCCCAGGACCCACATTAGCCAGATGCACAAGGGGGTGTACATGTCTGGAGTTCGATTGCAGTGGCTGGAGGCCCTGGCGCCCATTCTCTCTCTACCTCTCCCTCTGCCTCTTTCTCTCTCTCTCTTTGTCACTCTCAAATAAATAAATAAAAATGATTTAAAAAAATTAAAAAAAAAAGTTAAAATATATATATATAGTTTGAGTTTTGCCCCCTTCCACCTCTAGGGGTAAATTTAACAGAATTAAAAAAACTTAAAATATCTTGTATATATCTGGTATCAAAAGAGAAATAACAGCCAGAGAGATGGCTTAGAGTTAAGGTGCTTTCCTGAGAGGCCTAAGGACCCAGGTTCAAATTCCCACTTATCATGTAAACCAGATGCACAACATGGTGCATGTGTCTGGAGTTCATTTGCAGTGGCTGGAGGCCCTGCTGTGCTCATTCTCTCTCTACCTGTCCCCATCTCAAAAATCAGTAAATAAAAAAAGAGATAAATTAAATTGGAAGTATTCTTCTAACTTTAAGCAAGACAGTTACTGGGTTAACCATGTCACTATACTTTCATAGAGAACTAGGATGACATTTAAACATGAACCACAAATGGCTTTTAAATTAACTTTCTACATACGTTAGACTTGTTTCCATTCTGGAGGCTTGCTCAAGGTCTTCCTCAGGGTCTTTGAATCCAGTGAAGGAGTAGTAGGACTTGTCCCACTTGATGGGCCTATCAGGCATCCTTGTAGATTCTTTGAGAGGCTGGGAATGTGCATTAGTGTTCAAGCTTTGGATATGGTCAATAGACAAACTGCAGGAGTTGAGAATATATAACACTGTGCTTAGCAGATCTCTGGTGTGCAAAGTAAATTTGACTGCTCGAAATCCTAGAGAATATAATTCCCCCAAACATAATTAATATGGGTGATTACTTGTTTAACCTCACAGCAGTTTTTCATGCAACATTTATAAGTCAGAATCTTTAAAACATTCAATTTTTTAAATTAAAATGCATCCTATTGGTAAGTGGCTTGTACATGGAAAACTACTTCCCTTTTCCAAAACTCCACAGTGCTATTTCCCCTTCATAGATTTCTTTTTCTAGACTTGGGGCAGTTGCTAACCCATCCTGCCCAATGGGCCTGAGAATATTTTCAATGCTACCCATGAATTTGGTTTCTGAAGGGACAGGGAAGCATTCCTATGAGCAGGTGTCTAGAGCATGTGTGGGTGCCTCCATTGTGACACTGGGCATGTGGGGAGAGGACCCTGGCTACCTGGTCTCACTGTGGAGTTCAGGCTGACTGTGAACTCATGATCCTGCAGCCTCGGCTTCAGTGCTGGGATTGAATTCTATGATTACAAGAGAAATATATTTGTATAATTCCTAAAACTAATTAAACATTTCTTTGCAATACTACCTTGCACATGTTAGGCAAGTGCACTATTTACCACTGAACTATATACATCTCTAGCTCTTGTATAGCCTCACTATATATATCCGAGGCTGACCTCAGACTCACAATCCTTCTGCCTTAGTCCCCTAAGCAAGTATGTGCAAATACATATGTCCTGTGGGAGTGTGTATAGAGTCCAGAGGAGGATGGTGAGATTATTCCAAAGTTTATTCTAGGAAGTTTATGTAGGGTTGGGAATACAGCTCAGCAGTATAGTGCTTGCCTATTATATATGAGAGCCTAAGCTCAAATCCCTAGAATTGCAAAAGAAGAGTTTACATTTGTAAATTTACATATCCAAAAATAAAGCATAAAGATTCATTCTTACCTATGGGTATTATCAATAAAAGATTCAATGATAATGGGTAAAAATAATACTGATTATTTTACTTCATATTTGAACACCGAGGCTAAACATTTATTTATTTATTTTTGAATGTGTATGTGTGGTAATGTATATGTGTTTGCATGTTCATGTGAGTATGGGTACATGTGCTTGCATGAGTGCAAAGGCTAGAAATTGACACTGGTGTCTTTCTTGGTCACTCTTTACCTTACTTACTTTGATAGAGTCTATCACTTGAACCCAGAGCTCACTGATTCAGCTAGTCTGGCTTACCAACTTGCTCTAGGGATCCCATGTTTCTGCCTCTGAGTGGTGGGATTGCAGGTGGGCCACAAGACTGCCTGGCATACATGTGGGTTCTGGGATCTGAATTCAGGTCCACTCATTGTCATTGCTCAGTTTTGTGTTTCTTTTTTAAAAAATGTTATTTATTTATTTAATTGAGAATGACAGACAGAGAATGAGGCACAGAAGGCAAAGAGAGAGAGAGAATGGGCACATCAGGGCCTACAGCCACTGCAAATGAACTCCAGACGCATGTGCCACCTTGTGCATCTGGCTTATGTGGATACTGGGGAACTGAGCCTCAAACCAGGATTCTTAGGCTTCACAGGCAAGTGCTTAACTGCTAAGTCATCTGCCTGCATAGCCTAATGACGCAGAATCAATGGATCAATTCCCCAGTACTCATGTAAGGCCAGATGCACAAAGTGGTGCATGCATCTGGAGTTTGTCTGCAGTGGCTGGAAAGCCTGGTATGTATGCCCTTTCTCTCTTTTATCTCTCTCTCTGCTTGTGGATATATATACATATATGTCTCACTGTAGCCCAGGCTGACTTGGAACTTACTCTGTACTCTCAGACTGGCCTCACACTAAGGGCAATCTTCTTACCTCAGTCTCCTGAGTGCTGGGATCACAGGCTCAAAGCACCACACCTAAATTGTAGTTTCTTTTCTCTTTTTTAAAATATTTATTTACAAGAAGAGAGAGAATGAATATGGGCGGGCCTGCCATTGCAAGTGAATACCAGATGCATGTGCCATTTTGTGTCTTTGGCTTTATGTGGGTACTGGGGAATTGAACCTGGGTCATTAGGCTTTGCAAGTGAGTGTCTAACCGCTGAGCCATCTCTCCAACCCCGTTTTCTTTTTGATGTATAAAAATGGTTTACATATCAATCATATCTTTTTGTTGCTATATGTTTTCTTTCATTTCTAATTTTTCTCATAACCTGTTTTTGCAAATGAATAGTTCATGAGTAAACATTAGCTGAAAGTAAAGGATTTTTGATCTTTGCTCAGCCAGAGGTGGCTATAGCTACTTGCTTGAGTTTTCTTGTACAGAAAGTTCTTAGTGAATCCGTAATTTGTTCGAAATTTATTTTGATAACAAAGTTCACTTCCTCATGGACCACCAGAAGAATGTAGGTCTGGAAAAATGGCTTAGGCCTTTAAGAATGTCAATGTAGGGGCTGGAGAGATGGCTTAGCAGTTAAGCGCTTGCCTGTGAAGCCTAAGGACCCCGGTTCGAGGCTCGGTTCCCCAGGTCCCACGTTAGCCAGATGCACAAGGGGGCGCACGCGTCTGGAGTTCGTTTGCAGAGGCTGGAAGCCCTGGCACACCCATTCTCTCTCTCTCCCTCTGTCTTTCTCTCTGTGTCTATCGCTCTCAAATAAATAAAATTAAAAAAAAAAAAAGAATGTCAATGTATTGACAATGTCCAATGGCTCATGTAATTTCAGTGAGGCACATCACCAGGAAGCATTCACCTCCTGCATCTCCATTACCCAGGAAGACCTTTGATGACTGATATAATAGTGCTCTGGTAATAAGAACTGGAAAGGACACAAAGTCACACACAAGCAGTAAATCTTCGCCCGAGTGACTATCTTTGCCATAAAGACAAAGGCACAAATAAATAACAGCAATATTTTAAGGAAGAATGAGTAGATAATGTGGTGTCAAAACCAGACCACTGGACTAGAATGATTCAGAAGACACCACGGGCTGGAAAGATGGCTTAGCAGTTAAGGCACTTGCCTGCAAAGTCAAAGGATTCAGGATCAATTCCCCAGGTCCCACGTAAACCAGATGTACAAGGTGGCACAGGTGTCTAGAATTTGTTTGCAGGGGCTGGAGGCCCTGGAACACCCATTCTCTCTCTGTCTCAAGTAAAAAAATAAAATAAAATATTAAATACCAGTCCTAGTGCTACCAATTCTGCTACCTAATTTGCACTGGGAAGCCTCCTTGGCTTCACTCTAAGCTTTCACGTTTGGCTGACTAGCAGTGGTAGTGAAGGAGCTGTGAAAAGAAGCCTGGTTCTCCTCCACACATTAGAACAGACTAATGATGCTATTCTTAGCGCCTGCAGAAAGCATGGCCTATCTCTGTAACTTCTGTCTGTCTTGGAGAGAAGCCACAAAAGTCAACAGGTCATTCTGCATCATGAAGATGCTCCATCTGAAGCTGAGTGCTGAATAGGAGGAACATCGTCCGAGAAACATCTGTATGTATTTGGTCTGGCAAACATGCCTCCTGAAACTTTCACGGCTAAGACAGCACATTCATAATTTATCTTCCTCCCTCTCTCCCTCCTTTCTTTCTTTCTTTTTAATTTGAGAAATGGCCTTGTCTATAGCTCACGCTGGCTTGGAATTCTCAATCCTCCTGCTTCAACCTCCAAAGTTCTGGTATTATAGTTGCTACCACACATGCTGGAGAGATGGTTAGTGGTTAAGGCACTTGCCTGTGAAGCCTAAGGTCTCATGTTCGACTCTCCACATCCTACGTAAGCCAGATGCACAGTGGCGCAAGTGTGCAAGGTTGCATATACAGACAAGGGGGAACATACATCTGGAGTTCAATTACAGTGGTGGGAGGCCCTAGTGTGCCAATTTTCTCTCTCTCTCACATAAAACCCAAAAGCAGTCTTTTTGGCTTGCCTCAAAAAAAAAAAAAAAAAAAACAAACCAAAAAAACAACAACAAAAAAAAAACAGTTGTTACCATACAACTATTTTTGTTGTTGTTGTTGTTTTGAGGTAGGGTTTCACACTAGCCCAGGCTGACCTGAAACTCACTATGTAGTCTCAGGATGGCTTCGAACTCACAATAATCCTCCTACCTCTGCCTCCTGAATGTTGGGATTAAAGGCATGTGTTGCCATGCCTGGCACAACTATTATTATTATTATTCATTATTATTTTGTTTTTTGTTTTTCAAGGGAGGGTCTCACTCTAGCCCATGCTGACCTGGAATTCAGTTTTAGTCTCAGGGTGACATCAAACTCTCAGCAATCCTCTTACCTCTGCCTCCCAAGTGCTGGGATTAAAGGCGTGTGCCACCATGCCTGGCCACACAACTATTTTTAAAAAATAAATTTATTTGTTCATTTTTATTTATTTATTTTAGAGCGACAGACAGAGAGAAAGAGGCAGATAGATAGAGAGAGAATGGGCATGCCAGGGCTTCCAGGCACTGCAAATGAACTCTAGACACAGGTGCCCCCTTGTGCATCTGGCTAACATGGGTCCTGGGGAATCAAACCTGGGTCCTTCGGCTTTGCAGGCAGATGCCTTAACTGCAAAGCTATCCCTCCAGCCCTCATATTTTTAATTATGTGAGAATAAGAGCTAGGAGAAAAGACACTATCAAATGCTAGCTCTTGGAGGGGCTGGGTGAGAAGTAGTCACCACACAGACCATTTGAGTGCTTTTCAGATGGAGTCCTTCCCACCCCATCAGAGGACCAAGGGGTCTTCAGTACTTCAGTATGCAGTACTACAGCTCCTTCATTTTCGTAAGTAAAGACCCAGAGGTGAAGGTCACACAGCTCCTCAGGGGCAGAGCTAGAAATAGATTCTACATCTCAAAGACCTATTAGATTCAGTAAATCTTTAAATTATTTTAAGTTCATTCTAAATAATAAAGTTATTTAAAGGACATAAGGACAGAAATTTAGAGAAAGGATAGGCCTGTAAGACTCTTTACCTATTTCTTTGTTTGGTTTTTTTTTTTTTTTTTTTTTTTTTTTTTGAGGTAGGGTCTCATTCTAGCCCTGGCTGACCTGGAATTCACTATGTAGTATCAGGGTAGCCATGAACTCACAGTGATCCTCCTACCCCTGCCTCCCTAGTGCTGGGAATAAAGGTGTGTGCCACCATGCCTGGCTTCTTAACCTATTTTTATGCATATTTCTTTATTTATTTGAGTCAGAGAGAAAGAGGCAGAGAGAGGGAGGGAGGGAAGGAAAGAGAGGGAGAGAAATACAGATGGAGGGAGGGAGAGAAAGAAAATGAGAATGGGTGTGCCAGGGCCTCCAGCTACCGCAAACGAACTCGAAATGCAAGTGTTACCTTGTACACCTGGCTTCTGTGGGTATTGGGGAATCGAACTTGGGTCCTTTGGCTTGGCAGGCAAGCGCTTTAACTGCTAAGCCATCTCTCCATTTCTGTTGTGTGTGTGTATGTTTGACGCACATGGGCATATGGAGGTTAGAGACAATGGCATCTTCCTCAATTGCTTTCTACCATATTTACTCTGTGTGTGTGTGTGTGTGTGTGTGTGACGCACATGGGCAAATGGAGGTTAGAGGCTGCCACTAGCATCTTCCTCAATTGATTTCTACCATATTTACTCTGTGTGTGTGTGTGTGTGTGTGTGTGTGTGTGTGTGTGTTTGACGCACATGGGCATATGGAGGTTAGAGGCTGCCACTAGCATCTTCCTCAATTGATTTCTACCATATTTACTCTGTGTGTGTGTATGTGTGTGTGTGTGTGTGTGTGTGTGTGTGATGCACATGTGCATATGGAGGTTAGAGGCTGGCACTAGCATCTTCCTCAATCGCTTTCCTCCATATTTACTGTGTGTGTGTGTGACGCACATGGGCATATGGAGGTTAGAGGCTGCCACTAGCATCTTCCTCAATTGATTTCTACCATATTTACTCTGTGTGTGTGTGTGTGTTTGACGCCCATGTGCATACAGAGGTTAGAGGCTGACAATGGCATCTTCCTCAATTGCTTTCTACCACATTTACTGAGGCAGGGACTCTCACTTGAACCAAGAGTTTTCCATTCAGCTAGTTTAGCTAGCCAGGTTGCCCCAGGAATCCTGTCTTGGTCTCCAGAGCTCTAGGATTACAGATGGGCTGCCATACCAAACCAGCATTAGTATGGGTTTGGAAATCTAATTCAGAAGTCTTTACACTTATGCAGCAAGCAAGTACCTCCTTGGCCATCTCCACAGGCCTTGTCCTTTTTTTTGAGACAGGGTTTCATCTAAGCTGGCCTCCAACTAGTGATAATCCTCCTGCTTTTTAGCCTCCTGAGTGCTGGGATTACAGGTGTGTGCCACCGTGACTGGCTTTTACCTAAGTATATGTATTTTTTGAGATGTGGTCTTCTTATAAAGCCAAGGTTGGCTTCCAAGGTAATCTTCCTGCCTCAGCCTCCTGAGTGTTAGACACTATGCTCAGCTGTCCTACTTTGAAGTACTCACCCTCTTATTGTCCTTGATTCTGTTTTGCTTCTACCTGGCAAAGTACACAGGTGGGCACCAAACCCCTCACTGGTCTAACTACTAAGATGAAACACATGCCCAGTTCCCCAACTAGAAAGACACATAGACACCTTCTAGAGGTTGATGGCCAGGCTAGAACTACACTTTTTCACATCTCAGTCCAGTCATTAAAAAGATCAACTTATTTCTCTAAGGTGGGAAGACTTAAAACCCAAGACAAACTCATTGGCAACCCACTTTTCAGAACTGCTTTCTGTTGCAGACTATAGCAGTAACAAAAGCACTGGAAGAAAATTTCAGACTGGTCAGGCTCTGGAAAGTGCACATATTGAAGCTGGGAGCCCCAGGTTCAAGGCCATATTCTGTCTCTGGGGTTTGGAGAAGGTAACCAGGTCATAACTGGGCAAATATTACCCCATCACAGCTATGGTGAGGGCAAGGTAAGAGAGTGAAATGTAAACATAACAAACACAACATTGACACAAAGCACACTTCAGCTGTAAGGACGAAAGCACATGCAGCTAGAAACAGAGTTCAATTTTAGGATAACAACTATACAAAGTATTTCTCAATGATCAAGGCACTGATCCAAAGGTATTCCAGCAATGTCAGAACTAATGATCACATTTCACATGCTTGCAAGGGACATATCAGAGTAAAACAACATACCAGAAGTAGTGAGGGGTTCTTGGCCATCAGAGTTCTGGTCTGTTTCTCTTACATAAAATGTAAGCTGGGTTGGTTTCAGAGACTTGAAGCCTGGTTTCTGGAGGTTTTCTAAGTAGACACTTAGTCTCTTAAGTGAGTTTTCATTGACTTCCTAGGAAAAATATTAAGAGCATATTCATGAGAACAGGGAAACAAGAGATCACATATAGCCTTGGGATACAAGGAATAATCTAGCAAAAATGTTGGATTCACAGCAGTTTGGTAAAAGATTGGCTCTAAATCACATAGCATATAATAACAGTTTTACAAAGAAGATGTAGGAACACACAATCTTGAAAGTAGGGAGAAAATATGGCTGAAATCCTCCATGACCTAGGAAAAGGAAAAGCCCAACTATGGCTAACTACCCCAAAGAAATGGCCAACTATGTAACTGTACATATTTCATACAATATGATAATATCTCTGTTATAGACTACAGAGATATTTTTTTTTTTTGTAAAAAAAATTAACAACCCACAAATGGGGTGTTTAGATGACTCAGTGATAAGAGTGCTACTGTGTAAGCACCGGGGCCAGAGATTGCCTATGTTTCCCAGGCCCTACATAAAAGCCTGGGTTTGACCATGCATGTCTGAGTCCCAGTCCTATGGGGAACAGTGACTGAAGAATCAGTGGGGGCTGGAGAGATGGCTTAGTGGTTAAGCGCTTGCCTGTGAAGCCTAAGGACCCCGGTTCAAGGCTCGGTTCCCCAGGTCCCACGTTAGCCAGATGCACAAGGGGGCGCACGCGTCTGGAGTTCGTTTGCAGAGGCTGGAAGCCCTGGCGCGCCCATTCTCTCTCTCCCTCTATCTGTCTTTCTCTCTGTGTCTGTTGCTCTCAAATAAATAAATAAAAAATATTAAAAAAAAAAAAGAATCAGTGGGGCTCCTGAAAGCCATGGCCATGTGTTTAGAGAGAGACTCTGTCAGATGAGTAGAAGAGGGGGCACAGCCCAGGGGTAGAGCATTTGATTGCAGATAAGTGGATGAATAGTAGAGGAAGGACACCCTCATCATTCTCTGACTTTCACACCTGCTCATACAGGTGTGCATCTGTACATACATATGTATATACCCACATGTCATGGAAATATCATGCAACCTCCCCTATATATGTACTAGGCAAAGCCATAAGACAACCAAATGGGAGCAAATATCTGCAGCTTACTTTATAGTAAGGAGTTAGTCTTTATATGGTGTGCTTTTTTGGGGGGGGGTTGAGGTAGGGTTTCACTCTACCCCAGTATATGGTGTGCTTTTTAATGCTTATGGAGAGTGCTAAATGCATGATGGCAACTTCTTCATTCCAGGAGTACTACACAGCCCCAAAGAGAAGAAACAATATGAAGTATAAGACACTATGATGTGGCATGGGGTGATCTTAAGGAAAATTGCCACCGGCTGGAGAGATGGCTTAGTGGTTAAGGCACTTGTCTGCAAAGCCAAAGGACCCCATTTTGATTCTCCAGGACCCACGTAAGCCAGATGCACAAGGGGGGGCATGCATCTGGAGTTCATTTGCAATGGCTGGAGGCCCTGGCATGCCCATTCCTCTCTCTCTCTCTCTCAAATAAATACAGAAAAATAAAAAATTTTAAAAAAGAAATGCCCTTTGTTGAAGAAACAGGAGGATGACTTGAATAGCTTCCTTCTTTTTGTTAAAGGCAGCATCTCACTATATAGCCTAGATTGGCCTTGGGCCTGAAGCTAAGATCCTCTTGCTTCAGCCTCTCATGTGTGTATTACCAAAGTTTTGGCTTAATAATAATTGCTTTCACTGAGTGTGGTGGTGCATGCCTTTAATCCCAGCACTTGGGAGGCATAGGCAGGAGGATCACCGTGAGTTCGAGGCCACCCTGAGATAACATAATGAATTCCAGGTCAGCCTGAGCTAGAGTGAAACCCTATCTTGAAAACAACAACAACAACAACAATAATAATTTCAATTACTTCAAGTCTCTCCTTCTGCATATAGTATGATTTAAAGTGAGAAATAAACAACACTAATTTATTATACAATGCTCTTAGTCATGAGAATTCCTAAGCAAGCTATTTTCTGCCAATGTGGAAACAAGGTATAGTGATGTACTCTTATAATCTTAGCAGTTAGGAGGCTGAGGCAGGAGGTTCTGGGCCAGCCTACATTACACAGTGAGATACTATCTCAAAAAACAAAAACAGAGGCTGGAGAGATGACTCAGTGGGTAAAGGTATTTGCTTATAGAGCTTGATGGTCCCTGTTAAATTCCCTAGCACTCACGTAAAGCCAGATGCACAAAGTAGTGCATGTATCTGGATTCCACTTGTAGTGGCAGGAGACCTTGTACACCCATTCTCTCATCTCTCTGACACTTTCTCTCTCAAACACATAAATAAATAAATAAGTAAAATATTTTTTAAAAATGAAGATGAAACAAGGGCTGGAGAGATGGCTCAGTGAATAAAGTGCTTGCTGCATAGGCTAAGTAAATAAGTTCAGGTCCCCAAAACCCATGTGTAGCACTAGTGTCTAGAACCCCAGCATGCCTATAGTAAGAAGGGGGTAGAGACAAGAGAATGCTAGAAGCTCATGGGCTAGCCAGTCTGGGCTACAGTGATACCCTGTTTTGAAAAAAATCCCACAAACAAACCCTAAACTAAAAATGATGAATGATAAAAGTGGTGGTGCATGCATTAAGACCCAGTAGTAGGCAGGAAGATGTCTGTGAGTTCAAGGCTAGTCTGGGGCTACAGACCCTGCCTCAAAAATAGTAAATAATTAAATAAAATAAAAGCTTCACAATTATTTTTGATATTTTTGCCTTTGCCAAAAGAACAAAAACAAAGGAAGGATAACACAGAAATCATTACCTAACAGAAACAGGGCAAAGGAAACAGAGAAGAGACATACTTCTTAGTAACTTATATTTATGGGGCTAAAAAGATGGCTCAGTGGTTAAAGGAACTTGCTTGCAAAGACTACTGGTCTTGGTTCAATTTTCCAGTCAATTATGTAGAATCAGATAGGCATTCATTTGCAGAGGCAAGAAACACTGGCACTTCCCTCTCTACATGTACAAATAAATAGATACAGTTTTTACAAAAACTTGATATTTAGCTATGATTTCTTAAATCTGAGTCTCTACAGCTGAGCATCTCTGTGAGGTGCAGTACTCTGAGCCAGACTATAAGCAGCTGGCGGGGTGGGGGGGGATTGAGTCAGGTTCTTCAGAGGGCAAGTGATGGGCCTGAGTGGGTGGCCATCCTTCACAGGGCCTGTGCCTCACTGAGGGGAGACAATACAGCTAATAAGTAAGGAGACAGGGCACCTGGGAGGAAACAAGAGACTCTGAAGAGGAACTGCAGCCTGGGAGAGTCTCAGTAGCTCCAGAGGAAGGAGCCACTAGCACAAAGGATCAGCACAGGGCTGGCACTCAAAAAACACCAGCTGACAGACTCTGGGCACATGTGGCCAGTGTCTACAAGACCATACTTAAAAGTGCAGTGGCTTTGAAGGGGTCATAGAACTCAGAAAAGTTGGTATATTCAGCTAGGGTTTATTGCAAAGGGATGGATGGTGGGAGACAGGTGCACAGACCAGAATGCAGGGGAGGGGGAAGGCAGGCTCTTGGCTCTTACCTCCTATTGTGGACTCACAGCCAGGTCTTCAACCCAGCAGCTATGTGCTGAAATGTATGGTGCAGTGCCATCTAGAGATCTCACTCATTCAAGCCCCATACTGCATGTTGAATCAGGTCTCAGTGTTAACGAAGATAAAAACAACCAATGAGATAATTCCAGTGCATTTGGCTCTGTGGTATGATTATCTAGTGTTAAAATGTACTGACTGACCAAGTTTGCCCCAATGTTTTTCACCTCCTTTATGCTCTGTGAGCACACTGCTGATGCAGGCATGAGGTCCAGCAGGAGGAAACTGCATCTTAGAACTGTCAGACTCTGGACGTCTGCCTTGTGCAGCTTTGAACAAAGATTTGACCAAACCAAGAACGCTTTTCCCCTCTCAAATTCTGTTTTACTCCAAAGAACTAGTAGAAAACATGATCACTCTGCTCCAGAGTTTACATGGCAACTTTATTGCTCATGTAAAACTGATGGTAGCTTTCATATAAACAATAGTTATGGTTTCAGTTTTCAACATTCTAAATATTTACTAAATTTATTAATTTGAAAATTTACTCATTTTCAAGTTAGTATTTCCAATATTTCAAACTAATTCAAAGCACTGATCATAACACCATGGAAAAATAATCCACTTACAGAACTCTGTATTATATTAGATCACAGATAAATAAACTAAATAGAAATACAGATAACAGGTTAAAAAAGTGTTTACCCTTTCTCTGGGGTGCTGTCCAAAGAAATCAGGATGGACTGCAAAGTAGAAAGGGCGCAAGGCATTGACTGCTTCGGCTCCCGACAAAGCCCGTGAGTAGTGAAACCAGTGAGGGAGTGTCTTCTCTAGGCAGAACCTGTCACAAGAGATGAGTTGGTTATTTTGAGCAGACACATGTCACTTCTCCTTGTGTAACAGTCAGCCTAAAATACCACAGAAGACAGAAACTTTGGGCTAGAGAGATGGCTTAGTGGCTGAGGTGCTTGTCTGTGAAGCCTAAGGACCCAGGTTTGATTATCCAAAACCCACATAAGTCAAATGCAGAAGGTGGTGCATGCGTCTGACCTCAAATTGGAGAGCTTCCTGCTTTAGCCTCAGAGTTGGGATTATAGGAGGAGCCAGACACCATCAGACCAGACTTAACATTCCTATTTCTGATACTGTGGTACAGCCTTTCTCAATGTTTTCGAAGCACAAGACCCAAGTGAGCTCACCACTCCCACCTGTTCTCAAGTTAGCTTGAAAGCTTCTCTTTACATTGCCTCTTGAAATCATTCCTTCTGTCTGCTTTCACTGCAACCAATGATGATCAACACTAAGCTGGGCAGCATGGCTTTTCCTAAACCATACTATACATCACCAGTGGGCTAACAGTTCTGAAGTCCCACAGTCACTGTACTCCTCACAGATAGTTTTGACGGTGTTTGTAATTCTTGTAGGATATGATTTGCTCCTTAGTCCAATATTTGAAACCTTCAGTAATTACTTTTTAAAAAAATGTTTTTATTTTTATTTATTTATTTATTTGACAGAGGAAGAGTGGTGAGAGAGAATGGGCACGCCAGGGCCTCTAGCCACTGTAGATAAACCCCAGATGTGTGAGCCCCCTTGAGCATCTGGCTAATGTGGGTCCTGGGGTACCGAACCTGGGTCCTTTGACTTTGTAGGCAAATGCCTTAACTGCTCAGCCATCCATCTAGCCCCCTCAGTAATTATTTTTAAAACTTATTTTTTTTTTTTTGTGTGTGTGTGTGTGTATGTGTGTAGGCATGCATGTGCCATGGCATGTATGTGAGATCAGTGGACAACCTTAAGGTGTCTGTACTACAGTTAAAGGCACGTGCTACCACGCCCAGCACTCTAAGCATTTAAAAAATTATTTATTATTATGAGAGAGAGAGAGAGAGAGAGAGAGAGAGAGAGAGGGAGAGAGGAAAGGGAGAGAGAATGGACGTGCCAGGGCCTCTAGCCACTGAAAATGAACTGCAGACACAGGCGCCACCATATGCATCTGGTTTACATGGGTTCTGGGGAGTCAAATCTGGGTCCTTAGGCTTTGCAGGCAAGTACACTTAACCACTAGGCCATCTCTCCAGCCATACTCTACTTTCTTTGAGACGGGATCTCTTGTTGCTGCAGCCATGAGCTCTGGATTCTCCAGGTCCCACCTTCTATTGTCATAGGTTGCATTGGGATCACAGATTCATGTGCTACTTTGCATCTACCATTATGTGGATGATAGAAAATTGACCAGGGCTTACAGGCTTTGCAAACACATGCCTTTAAGAGCTAAGCTATCTCCGTAGCCCACTAATTATTCTTTATCTTTACAGTTTTATCTTAATTAGTCCTTATAGAAACCCTTATTCAAGAAAGTGGTTGTGGTTACTCATGTCTGTAATCCCAACACTAGAGAGGTGGATCAGGAACACAAAACCAACCTTGCCTACATAAAGAATTTGATGACAGCCTTGGTTACAACCTCTCCACCCCTACATAAAGAAGAAATATTTCATAATGCCCTCAATTTTCTTCCTCATTTTCCCATTTCTATGCCATTTTTGAGCTCTAGTATATTCTCTGTGTCACTCACACCCACCTATCCACGTTGTACTCATTGAATGATGGCTGCTTATCTATTAAAACAGCCATTTTCTCTTTCACTCTAAAAATGAGACTATGTATTCTGCATATTTGGAATGTGACTGAGATAGGAGGGTATTTCATCTGCCTTTTCCACTAAGCTTTTCACACAGAATTAAGAATTACTTTATTTCTGAATGAAGTCTTAGAAGACTTGTCTGCTCCTATAAAATTTCTTTTTCCTTTTTTTTAAAAGTTTTTCGAGGTAGGGTCTCACTCTAGCCCAGGCTTACCTAGAATTCAGTATGTAGCCTCAGGTTGGCTTTAAACTCACAGTAATCTCCTACCTCTGCCTCTTTTGTGCTGGGATTAAAGGCATGTGCCAACACACTGGGCTTTTTTTTTTTTTTTTAAATTTTTATCTTTTAAGGTAGGGTAGGGTCTCCTAACCCAAGATGACCTGGAATTCACTATTTAGTCTCAGGGTGGCCCTTCTACTTCTACCTCCTGAATGCTGGGATTGAAGGCTTGTGCTACCATGCCTAGATCTTTTTCCTTTTTTGTTCCTGTCTTACATCACAATGTAAAATAGTTTTAGAAACTGAAAAGTAACAAACTGAAATTAACTCAATATAAAAGACTTGCCCTGTCCATATAAATACAGATTGGACCATATAGCTTACCTCCTTAAAGGTCTCAAGTGGCAAAACATTTCCGAATATATATGCACACCAACTTCCAGGTATCCATTAATTGCCTAAGAGATTAAACAGACAGAACAAGTAAATAAGTAGAATTCAAAATTAAGCATAATTATTTATACTGTTGATCTGCAAATGATATATTTAGGTATTAATCTAGTAATATATGTACAAAATCTATGGGAAGAAAACTAAATAACTGATAAAAAAAAAGAACTAAGTGGGAAGATATACCATGTTCATGAACAAGATGTAATACTCAAGTTATCAGTTCTTTTCAATTAGTTCTATGATGAAATCCCATTCACAACCCCAGCAAGTTATTTTGTGGGTATTGACAAAAATAGATTTTAAATCCTAAAGGACCTAGAATAGCAATTCAATGTATGAGAATAAAGTTGGAAGACTGACATTTTTCTAAAGCTATGGCAGGGAGAAGCTTCAGTTACTGAGAGAGCATGAGGACCTGAGTTCAATCCCTAGCACCCACATAAAAAGCCAGACACAGCCAGGCATGGTGGTACATGCCTTTAATCCTGGGCTGGAGAGATGGCTTGGCGGTTAAGTACTTGCCTGTGAAGCCTAAGACCCGGTTCGAGGCTGGATTCCCCAGGACCCATATTAGCCAGGTGCACAAAGGGGCACACACGTCTGGAGTTTGTTTGCAGTGGCTGCAGGCCCTGGAGTGTCCATTCCCTCTGTCCCTCTATCTGCCTCTCTCTCTCTCTCTGTGTCCATCACTTCCAAATAAATAAATAAAACTAAACAAAATTTTAATCCCAGCACTTGGGAGGGAGAGCTAGGTAGGAGGATTATTGTGAGTTTGAGGCCACCCTGAGATTACATTGTGAATTCCAGGTCAGCCTGGGCTAGAGTGAGAGGTGACCTTGAACCCCCCCCCAAAAAAAAGGCCAGCCATGGCCATGTTACCCCAGTGATGAGGGAGACAGAGACAAAAGAATCATTTGAGGCTTGCTGTTCAGCCAGTCTAATTGTAAAACAGGTTCAGTGAGACTTTCTGTAGGAAATTAGGTGGAAGAGGGATGGAGGACACTGGACATCCTCCTCTGGCCTCCATAGTGTATGTAAATGAGCATCTGCACACCCATGTACATATACCACACTTGCAGACACAGCACATACTACATACTCATGCCAAAAAGAAAATGAAGCTGAGTGTGGCAACTTAATTCCAGCACTCTCAGGAGGCAGAGGTAGGAGGATCTCTATGTGTTCGAGGCTAGCCTATAACTATCTAGTGACTTCCAGGTCAGCCTGGGCTACAGTGAGACCCTGCCTCAAAAAAAAAGGAAGAAGAAAAGGCTAAGGTAGTCAGTATAGCATGAATACATAAATTCATGGGACAGGGTTTGGGGAGATGGCTCAGCAGTTAAAAGCAGACTTTGTAAGCAGATAAAGGTGGTTTCTTACAAAACCTAATAACCTGGGTTTAATTCCTCAGCCACCTGCAGAAAGCTAGAAGCTCATCCCTTTATTTTTATTTTTTATTTTTGGTTTTTTGAGATCGGGTTTCACTCTAGCCCAGGCTAAACTGGAATTCACTCTGTAGTCTCAGGGTGGCCTTGAACTCATGACGATCCTCCTACCTCTGCCTCCCGTGGAAGCTCATCCTTTTACAGCAGCAAAAGTCTTTGGTGTGTGTGCACACACACATACACTCACACACTCACTCACTCATGCAAATAAATTTTTAAAAAAAGCTTAAAAAATTCATGGAACGGAACTGAGAGAGCAGAAATAGGTCCACATATAGTCAATCTCTGAAACAAACAAAGGCAACACAATGAAGCAAAGGTAGTCAGTTAATAACGCTGGTATCTACCCAACTAAATTATTGATCTGAGGTTATTATCTGTAAAAAAGTCAAGGATATATTTCCTGGCTATGTTTAAGAACTGGAACGGATGCTGGTGCTTCCCCACAAAGTCCATCCTATCTTCATTTTGTCTACAGGTCTCCTTTAGGAGTGACTCTGCAGACTGACAGGGATGTGACCTGATGAGGATGGCTTTGGCAAAGAGCACTGGGAGGAAGGAAGCAGTGGCTCTTAAGCAGCACCTGCATGAGGGAACTTGCTGCAAACGCAGTTGCCCTGTAGAAGCAGAGACTGTTGACATGTTCTCAAGAAATTCTGAGGGGTGCTTGTCAGGAGACTTTGAAGCTTTAATTCTTTTTTACATATTTTCATTTGGGGAGGAAGGAGAGGAAGAAAGAGAGAATGGGTGTGCCAGGGCCTTTAGCCACTGTAAACAAACTCTAGATACATGCCCTGGCACTTGTGCATCAGGCTTATGTGGGTACTAGGGAATTGAATCTGGGTCCTTAGGTTTCACAGGCAAGTGCCTTAACTGCTAAGCCATCTCCTTTAGCTTTTTTTTTTTTTTTTTTTTTTTCTGTTTTGGTTTTTCAAGGTAGGGTCTCACGCTAGCCTAGGCTGACCTGGAACCCACTATGGAGTCTCAGGGTGGCCTTGAACTTGCTGTGATCCTCTAACCCTGCCTCCCGAGTGCTGGGATTAAAGGTGTGCGCCACCACACCTGATTCCCTCCTCCAGCTTTTAAAATTTCTACTTATTTACTTATGAGAGAGAGAGAGAGAGAGAGAGAGAGAGAGAGAGAGAGAGAGAGAGAGAGAACGCGCGCAAGGGCCTTTAGCCACTACAGATGAACTCCAGATGTGTTTGCTCCCTTGTGCACATGTGTAACATTGTGTGTTTGCATCACAGTGCATCTGGCTTACATGGGACCTGGAGATTTGAACATGCATTCTTAGGGTTTGCAGGCAAGTGCTTTAACCACTAATCCATCTCTCCAGCCCCAGCCCTTTTTAAAAAAAAGTTATTTGGGAGACAGACAGAGAGGGGGAGAGAGCACTTTAATTCTTTATGTAAGTACCTGTTTAATACAAACTTAGGCAGAGATAATTAGAAACATTATTGAATGCTAAATATTAAATGTTGATTTTACATTTATTGTTTAAACTACTAGTTCCATGTTTCCTGTATAGTTTACAACTTTAATTTTTATTTTATTATTTTAAAAAATATTTTATTTACTTATTTGAGAGGAGGAGAGAGGCCCAAGTAGAGAGAGAGTGGGTGCATTTGGGCCTCTAGCCACTGCAACGAACTAACTCTAGATGCACTAGCCACCTTGTGCATCTGGCTTTATGTGGGTACTGAGGAAGTGAACCAGGGTCCTTAGGCTTTGTAGGCAAGCATCTTAACCAGTGAGACATCTCTCTATCCCTTGAAATTTAAAAAAATGAGGTGTGGTCATACATGTCTGTAATTCTGAGGCAGGAGGAGGATTGAGTGTTCAAGCCCAGCCTGGGCTACATAGTGAGACTATCTCTCTCTCAAAAGAAATGATTCTTAGTATAGTCAATTGATGGCAGAGCCCAGTAGGATTGCCAGTATGGTTGCTTGCCTTTTTCTGGGATATAGTTCTTGAGTTAGTCCTCAACTTTGCAAGACTAAGAACCGAATTTCATCACTTCTGGAATAAAAAAAGGCAGGACTAGGGTAAACAAAATCAGAAAAGATCTGATTGTCAGCCATTTAATCAACTTGAGCATATCAATGCTTAGAATGAGGCAGTTAGGGAGACTGGGAGCCCCCCACCCCCGCCATCAAAAGTAATGGCAGAAATGCCCTTACATCTGCCTTTGCAGTCTCCAGTTTGCTAGAGATCAGAGAAGTTGGATTCTACTCATCTCTTCCCTAAAGGAGTTCCCTAGACCTAGTTTATTTGTAATTTTTAAAAATATTTTTTATTTTTACTTATTTATTTATTTGAAACAGACAGACAGAGAGAGAGAGAGAGAGAGAGAGTGAGGGAGAGAGGGAAATGGGCACACCAAGGCCTTTAGCAGCTGCAAATAAACTCCAGACGCATGCACCACTTTGTGCCTTTGGCTTAAGTGGGTCCTGGGGCATTGAACCTGGGTCCTTTGGCTTTTTAGGCAAATGCTTTAACTGCTAAGCCATTCTCCAGCCTTGTAGTTATTTTTTGAAAGAGACAGAGAAAGAGGGAGAGAGAAAAAGGGAGTGAGAGAATTGGCACGCCAGAGCCTCCAGCCACTGCAATCAAACTCCAGCCATGTGCGCCACCTTGTGCATATATGCAACCTTGTATGCTTGCATCACCTTGTGTGTCTGGCTTAAGTGGGACATGAAAAGTTAAACATGGATCATTAGGCTTCACAGGCAAGTGCCTTAACCACTAAGCTATCTTTCTATTCCTAGACCTCTTTTTCCATGAACAACCTGAGCTCCTCCTTGGGAGGGAGTATCCCTTTCCTAGAATTCAAATCTGATCCTGACATTGTGGTTAGTTAAGCTCAGCTCTAAAACTTGTTACCATAGCTGGTGTCTTTGTCTTCCTTTTTTTTCCCCCCATATATATTTATTTATTTATTTGTATGCAGAAAGAAACAGTGACAAGAGACAAACAGGAGAGAGAGAGAATGGGCACACCAAGGCCTCTAGCCACTGCAAACCAACTTCAGATGCATGCGCCACTTTGTGCATCTGGCTTTATGTGGGCACTGGGGAATTGAACCCAGGTCATTAGGTTTTTCAGGCAAGCACCTTAATCTCTGAGTCATCTCTCTAGCCTGGCTGGCCTCTTTTTGAGCCAGCTCCTAGCCCAGACCAAGCAGCCCTCACTCTGGCTCACCTGAGCCTGAAGGTGAAGCCCACAATAAGGTTATAAATAGATTCTTTCAGGGGACAAGCTCTCTTGGCTGGCTCCTGAACTTCCAGGTTTCTGGTAAGCCACCCTTTGTCTCCTTACCCCCACATGGACACTGTACTTCCTCCTGCCTTCCACATGGCAAGAGCTCTGTCGGAAGCCATTTTGGCTGGACTTGTATCCATAGCCCTGGGCTTCTGGCTGCAGGACAATAGCAAAACTATAGCAGCCTTCCTGCAAGTAAGATTGTGTATCTTCAGTGTCTGGAAGCCGTCTGGCAGCAAGACATTAGCATAACCATAATAGCCTACCTGTAAGCAGGATTAGGTATCTTCAGCCATTTGGCTGGTCCTTTGTACTGAGAAATGATTGAAATGCAAAAACTCTGTAATGGGAAGGTTTTTTGATAAGTAACTTGTAAAGCTCATAAAGTCTTTGTCCATGGAAAAACTGTTTGTAAAAAAGATATAAAAAGGAATGCTGTGAAATAAACCATGTCTTCAGTCCTGGCTTAAGGCCTTGCTTCAGCCCTGGACTGGAGTTCATGCTTTCACTCTTCTGTCTTTCCTTAATCCTCACTCCCCATCAGGCTCAAACCCTTTCAGCTGGCAGGCTCCAGCAGAGCTCACTGTTCTTTTTTCTTTCTTTCTCTTAATCTAATAAAGTCTTTCTAACTCTTACCCTCTGGTCTATGGATTTTAATTCATTAAATTCATAAGACAAGAACCCAAGGTACACTAAATTTATTAGTGCATTGGTATAATGGTGTATTGATAAGGAATCCCAATTTTCTCATCACAAGAAGACTAGAAGATTCAGATCTAATGATCTTTTTCTTATAGGACCAGCTAGGAAGCAGGATAGGCGGCTAGGGAAAATAAGAGGACAACAGTGTAAACTGAGAAAAATGTTGTATTTCTGTACATTTTTTTATACCTATCTTAAGAGAAAAATAGAAGTCACTTCCTTGGAAGAGCTCATAAAAGAATGGAATGAAACACTGGTTGAATCAGATGGGGGTGGTAGATAAACTAGAGGCTCTGCTAATGACAGGTAAACAGGAGGCTCTGCTGGTCTGAATAGCATTACCCAGGGCCTGCATTGTTGAGAAAACTCCTTAAAGGCAGATAAGTGGGTCCTGGTCATAGGCCTACCTCACACCCCCAGGTGCTTCCTATAACTGCACTTCCTGTAACTGACCAACAGACCTGTTTACAAGTTCCTTTCTTCCCCATCATCTAAGATGCACTGAATTCCCCACTATGTTTAAAATTACTTTTATGACTGAAACGTTCATATGTGAATTGTGATTTATGGTTTAACTCACATCCTTTTTTTCTTCTTCTATAAACATCATGTGGTTACTTCCAATAAAGGGTGACACTTGGAACAGTTCGTGGCTGCACCCTGAGATTGACCTCTGGGGTGCAGACCTGATATACCAGACTTTTTTCTTTCCCTTTTCTTTCTTTTCTTTTTTTTAACCCAACAAAACTTTGCCTCACATTCCATGAGTTGATGGTCTTGTGTAACACCGGACCCCAAAACAATAGGAGCCTCTTCTCCCAGATGGCTAGGCTTCAAATAAAAACATATGCCTTGACTTCCTTGTCACACATACACACACATACACATAGAGAGAGGAATCCTTTGACCTTTCTGATCTGTTTCTTTCTAATCTGTAAACCATGGCCCACCCTTTTTTAAAAAATATATTTTGTTCATTTATTTATTTGAGATTGAGAAAGAGACAAAGAGAGAAAGAGAGAGAGGGAGAAAGAGAGAGAGAGAATGGGCACACCAGGGCCTCTAGCCACTGCAAACGAACTCCAGAGGCATGTGCCCCTTGTGCAAATTGAACCTGGATCCTTTGGCTTTACAGGCAAAGGCCTTAACTGCTAAGCCATCCCTCCAGCCCCACCACTCTCTTATCTTATCTGAAAGTCTATACTATACACTTCAGCAAGCCACTTTATAATCTTATTAAACTCCAGAGGTAGGTGCCACAATGTGCATCTGGCTTATGTGGGACCTGGAGAATTGAACCTGGATCCTTAGGCTTCATAGGAATGCACCTTAACTGCTAAGCCGTCTCTTCAGCCCTTTTTAAAAATTTTGTTACATAAAAACAGGCATCCCAAAACATTCAATTAATGTTTTAAGTAAAAGCAATTTCAGCTGGGTGTGGTGGCACACACCTTTAATCCCAGCACTCAGCATTCAAGAGGCAGAGGTAGGAGGATCTCCCTGAGTTCAAGGCCACCTGAGACTACATAGTGAATTCCAGGTCAACCTGGGCTAGAATGAGACTCTACCTCAAAAAACCAAAAAAAAAAAAAAAAAAAAAGCAATTTCTAAAGCTACACAATCAAACATGTACACACACACACACCACACGCTCCCCATTAACTGTTTGGTTGCTGAGGCAAAATCCTGATCAAAATCAGTTTAAGGGAACCAGGATTTATTTCAGCTTACAGGTCTAGGCTACAGACTCATGGTGGGGAAGGTATGACAGCAGGAACCAGTCACATTCACTTTAACAATGAACAAACAAAACAGAATGATAGATGCTTGTGCTCAGTTAGTTCTCTTCTTTTTATACAGTCTAGGATCCTGCCTATGGAATGGTGACAGTTACGGTGGGTCTTTCCATTTCAATTACCCAATGTAGAAAATCCCTAACAGACATGCCAAGACATTTATTTTTATGGTGATTCTAAAGCCTGTCAAATTGACAACCAGATTTTCTCTCTCTTTCACACACAGAGAGAGCTATTGTTAAAACATTTACCTACAAATCTTAAAAAAATGTATTATTATTTTTATTTATTTATTTGAGAGAGAGGGAGAAAAAGAAAGAGGGAGAGAGGGAAGGAGGGGGTGAGAGAAAAAGAGTGACAGAAAGAGAGAGACCAGACATGCCAGGGTCTTTGAACACTGCAAACAAACTTCAGATGTATGTGCCACCTTATGCATCTGGCTTATATAGGTCCTTGGGAATCAAACCTTGGTTCTTTAGCTTTGCAGGCAAGCATCTTAACTGCTAAACCATCTTTCCAGCCCTACAACTCTCTCTAGAGAAGCCCTTGCCTCTACCTTTCAGTGTGTACAATTTCTTTTTCTCCCTTGTGAAATAAAGTTCCCAGAAAACAGACATACCTAATTTAAAGAGTGTACTAGGCTGGCTGATAGAACCTTTTGACTATAGAGAGTTGGAATGGTGCAGATCCAGATCCAAATTATCTTGGGTTATCTTTAGTCTCCTTAATAGCCATTCTTAATTGCCCACCTCTGTGTCTAACAAAAAACCTTTCAAATATCATATAAAATCTTTTAGATATATTAATTTACAGACCAGTAAATTGAGGCAGTTTAGGGGTAATAGGGCCCCAAAAGTAAAGGTGAGGGATGTCCTTGCAGTCTCCACTTTGCTAGGGATCAGAGAAAGATCAGGCTTCTCCTCATCTCTTCCTGACTAAAGGACTTCCTTCCTTAGATCTGCTGTTCCTTAAACTCAACCTGAGTCCTTCCCTAGAAAGGAGTTTCCTTTTCCTAGACTAGTTCCCTTTAATGGGGGATTAAGATTCCTGGATTAAACCTGACCACGTGGAATTCTGGCATTCCCTGGTCAGTTCTACCCCCAATAAAACCTAGAAAAGACTCCAATCTGGGTCTCTAAGTGGGCCTTTCCATTTCTGGAACTCCTCCCTGCTGTACAGGAGCTTTGCCTTCATTCCTTCTCTTAAATCCTATCCATAATCTAGCGAAATCTCTCTCTCTCTATTTTTTGTTTGTTTTTCCAAGGTAGGGTTTCACTGTAGCTCAGGCTGACCTGTAGTTCACTTTGTAGTCTCAGGGTGGCCTCAAACTCATGGTGATCCTCCTACCTCTGTTGCCCGAGTGCTGGTATTAAAGGCATGTGCTACCAGCTATAAAATCTCTTTTAACTTTACCCTCTGGTCTGTGGATTTCAATTCTTTGATTTATAAGACAAGAACCTGGAAGCCACTAGCTCAGTGGAAGTTTTGTGTGACCATGACAGTCCAGCATTCAATTCCTGGATTAAAGCCCAACCAAGAGTTGTGGTTTAGCAGTTGAGGTGTTTGCCTATAAAGCCAAAGGACCCAGGATTCCCCTGGACCCATGCAAATCATATGCACAAGATGGCACAAGTGTCTGGTGTTTGTGTGCAGCAGCTGAATTCCCTGGTGCACCCATTCTCTATCTGCCTCTTTCTCTCTCTCTCAAATAAATAAAATCAAAAATATTAAAAAAAAAAAAAGTTGAGCCGGGCTTGGTGGTGCACTTGAGAGGCAGTGTTAAGAGGGTTGCTATGAGTTTGAGGCCACCTTCAACTCAGACTACATAGTGAATTCCAGGTAAGCTTGGGCTAGAATGAAACCCCATCTCAAAAAACAAAACAAAACGAGTTGAGAAAGCACCCCAGATCCCCATATCAAGGTTCCACCAACCCAAAGGCTAAGTCATCAGGTAGTATCTCTGAAACCTATACCAGATATTTCCTTGCTTTGCTATAGCCAATTGTCTCGCCAGTGTATTTGGCAAATGCCTTTATTTGTGTCTTTATTTTGTTCTGTGACTATGAAAGTTCATATAATCATGTTTACATGTTATTCAGGGTCAAAATGAATTCATGCTTCCAGATCACAGTCATTTGTATCTGGCTCAGAATAAACTATTATTATTGTCTTTGATTTGAGAGCTGTGTTTTGCATGGATACCCTCGTGTCTACATTAAAATCTTTCTTAACAAACTTGTGCAATTCTTTTCTGTGATACACGAAGTGCAGCTTCACCTGTGCAGAGATCTCGGAAAAGAACTCAGGCTACATAGCAAGCAGCTGGCAGCCCTCTCTTCTGCAGAGAGCTACACAGAAAATCAAATGACTGTCAGGGGACTGAAGACATCCTGCTTCAGAACAGGAGTGCTCGCCTGTGCTTGGACACTAGCTCCAAAAGCTTTTGTCAGCCACATCAACTGTAGGCTTCCTATCTGCTGATGAATTCTTGCTGGTGGTTTCTGTCAATATTCCACAGAACTCACATTCTTCTATTTAGAAAGAGCCTCAGCATACTAGACAAACAACTAAAGATAGTGCATGTCTCACCGGACTTGGAAGACCTTCTGGGTCCGAAATCCACCAATTCAAAAGGCATTTACCCAGTTATTTGTGCCAGGTTTATGTAGTGTTAACACAATCCCCATCTTTACAAAACCCGAGTCTAGGAGAACCAAAGCAAGCAGATAACCATAAAACAATAGCAAGGAATGGGAAATCTAGGGGTTTCACATAAGAGTAGGGAGAGGGAGCCAGGTGTGGTGGAGCATGCCTTGAATCCCAGCCCTGGGAATGCAAAGGTAGGAGGATCTGTGTGAGTTTGAGACCAGCCCAAGACTAAGTAGTGAATTTCAGGTCAGCCTGGGCTAGTGAGACCCTGACTTAAAAAAACAAATAAGAGTAGGGAGAGGGCTCACTGGAAGGTGTTATGTAAGGAGAAGGTGGGTGTCTTCCCTGGATGGGATGTGGGAGATGCAGAAGAGATTTATATACAAACCAGTATACAAGTTTAATTGAATCTATCAAACAGAGATACTAGCTTCTGTCCCCGCCCCCCCATGTCTGCAGTTCTTTGTGGCTTGGGATGGCCTGAACCCCCGTTCTTCAGCCTCAGTCTCCACAGGGCTGTGATTACAGGCCTTCACTTCTGCTTAAATTACTTTTGACAGACACAGAAATTGTTTGCCGAGTAAAAGTGCTGGGATTGAGCTTTGGCCTTTTGGCTTAATTTTTATTGAAAGGTAACTTATTTTAACCAAGTTAAATTGTGCCAAAAGATATCCCTTTAGTAACTATCTTGTAAGGTTTTAGCAAACAATTTGTTCCCTCAAAGTGATATAAAAATCAGGTTGTTTTTTCCCCACTCCCACTGCTTAGAGGAAAAAATAAAATGAAAAGGGCAAAATCAGGAAATCTCATTAGATGGGTTATAACACCTAAGATTCTCTAGCTTCTTTCTGTAAATGTCTTGCTGGGAGATTGAAATCATGGCTCTACTGTAAGGCGAAGGCACCGGACACACTGAACGCTTCAAAGCCGGTGCGCCTTCTCGCTTCGCAGAGAGGCGATGCGGTCGCCGTCTTCCGAGCCCGGCCCGGCCCCTCAGCTCGGCGGCCCCACCTACTCCTGCCGGGTGCCCGGAGCGCGCTCCACGCCGGCCCCGCGCCCAGCCCGCCCGTCCGCTCTCATTGGCTACGGCCTGCCCGGCCTTCCTTCTACGGCGCCTGCGCACGTCCCGAGGCGGCCCGTGCTGTCGGCGCCAGTCCACCCGCGGGCCGCGAAGCCCCCGTCTCCCCGCTTCCTTACCGGGCACCCTGAGGGGCTCCGCCGAGAGAGAGCTCTGGAGGCGCCGGCGAGCGCCCCCGGGACACGGGATGAGGCCGGAGCGACGCGGAAGATGATTGGCCGGCAGGTGGGAGTGAAGGGTAACGGAGCGCGCGCGGGGGCGGGGCGACTGTCGCGGCGCATGCGCGCTCCCCGCCCCGTCAGGACGAGGCTGTCACCGAAATGACAACCAAGTGCGGCAGTGTTTGAGAATGCTGTCCGAGGGGCCTTGCCCTCTCGAAAGGTTCCTGCGGTATCTAATTCTATTATTTATAGGTACATAAGTTTTTAGATAGAATTAGCACTACTTTTAACCTTCATCTTACAAAAACTTTGAACATTTTAAATTGCTGGCCTCAAACTCACGGCGATCCTCTTCCTTGGCCTTCCGAGTGCTGGGATAAAGGGTGTACGCCACCACACCCAACCTGCATTATATTTGAAGTCATCAACACCTACTTTTTCTCGGTAGAAAACTTTTTCTTTTTTTTTTTTGGTTTTTCAAGGTAGGGTCTTACTCTAGCCCAAACTGACCTGGAATTCCTCTGGATTCTCACGCTGGCTTCGAACTCGTGGCGATCCACCTACCTCTGCCTCCCGAGTGCTGGTATTAAAGGTGTGCGCCACCACGCCCGGCTCAGAAAAGTTCTTTTGACAACTTTTATACATGTATACACAAGAAAAGGAAATGGAAGATTATGATAGAAATACAAACACGTTAAGCCACAGGCTCTCCCACTGTAGCCCAGGCCCTGTCCTCGTGGCAGTGCTCCTGTCTTAGCCTCGCTAGCGCTGGGCTCCATCTGGCTATGCTAAGCACTCACCGTCAGGCCGGTGCGGGCTTCTCTCCCTGTGTCTCAGCCTGCGGCCTCGGCCTCCAGAAACGGTCACAGACGGGTTGGCGGGCGGGCAGACGGACGGAAAGTGGCGGTGTAGCGGGTGCTCTGCCTCCTGGCTCTGCCAAGATCAGCCTGTGCTCAGGGCGGCGCCATCCGAGCCCATCTTTCCAGAGGACCTCCTCCCTCGTGTTTTGGCTCTCTGGAGCGCCCTGGCCGCCAGCACTTCACAGCCGCCTCCTCCCTAGGGCTTTGAAGGCTTTCTGCCAGTGACTGCAGCCCAGCGCCTGTGACCAGTGACCTACAGATGGCTCTGGGGACCTCTAGTCTGTCTGTCAGTCAGAGGTTCCCCCACACCGGGCCTCACCTGCTCCATGGAGACTGCAAATACAGGAGTTTAATTTTACTACTCTTGTGAGATTAGAGATTTATTTCAAGGATGCTGCTTTAGCCATGTTCTGTGAACTTCTTTAAATACTCTCCCTCTAGTCACAAACTTGTTCAGCATTTGTTCTGAGGGATGTGAATTATGGTTCATATTATCAGGTAAAGCTGAGGATTGTAACATTGGAGAATAGGCTACAGATTCTGAAGAAATGTTGGAGCTTCCTAACTAGATTTGGAAGGAACAGTCCTTGTTTAGATAATTAAATTCTGGCATATGTAAGTTCTTATTTTCTTTAGCCATACCTAACAACATACATTAATTACATGTATTCAAAAATTACATAGTATTTGGACTTGGGAGGGGGCTCAGTGGTTAAAGGCACATGCTTTCAAAGCCTGCAACCCTGGGTTCAATTCCCTAGTACCCATGTAAAGCCAGATGCACAAAAGTGGTCCAAGTGTTTGGAGTTGCTAGCAGCTTCAAGAGGCTGTCATGTGCCCATATTTTCTCTCTAGCAAATAAATATTAGAAATTATGTCGAATTCCAAAAGACTAAAGGAAAATTATTGTGAGATTAACCTAAAATGCTGAAATTTTAGTGATCAAGTAATCTTTAGCATTTGGCTATCCTGCTCACTGGATGGAGTGCAGGCTAACCTAGCCCAGGTACTGAGCTGAGAAACTCCAGGCTCCAGTGATGGCCCTCCCTTATTAGTACTGCAGAATTCAGAGGGTGCACTCCCACTGTTTGGAGTTAAGACTAAAAAGAGATTTGCCACACCTAGGTTCTCCAAAATTGAAATCAAAAGTAACATGGAATATTGTTTTTCATTGTGTATAAAAACCATTACAAATTACATTTAAATGAATTTTTGTTAAATTAAAAAATTGTTAAATTAAAAATTAAAATTAATTTCCAGCACCAATAAAGTACAAAAGTTGAATACATAGCCGGGCGTGGTGGTGCACGCCTTTAATCCCAGCACTCAGGAGGCAGAGGTAGGAGGATCACCATGAGTTCAAGGCCACCCTGAGACTCTGTAGTGAATTCCAGGAGAGCCTGAGCTAGAGTGAAACTGTACCTTGAAAAACCAAAAAAAAAAAAAAAAAAAAAAAGCTGAATACAGTGAAAAAGCTGAATACAGTGAAAGCTACTTTAATTGCCTTTTATTTTTAACAACGATTACTTGGACTTAAAAAGGAAAACCTTTATTTAACTAGCTATTTGTGAAAAGCCAAACCTTTCCAGCCCACTTCATATTCTCTTTCAACCACTTCAGGGCAGAACAATGTTCCAAACTATAAACCTGCTCCTTGTTAATGTTGACGGTCATGTGCTTAATGAAAAGCTTTGGATCCGATATGCGAGCAGCTGTAATTAATCTTTCCACTGCAGCCTGATAATCATCCTTGGTCCGAGATTTGTTTTCTTCACATCTGTAAAGTGATGAACAGAATATGGTTTCTTCCCAAGAATCATTTACATTTATTGGCTCTAAACTATTACAGTTTTTTTCATCATATTCTTTTGACAGTGGCTTTTAAACTTTTTGGATACATCTCACCTTAAAAAAGTCATTTGAGATTATGTTCTAATAACATATACATATAAGACTTTCCATTACAACATGCTTTCTATCATCTTTCTTTTTTCTCAATGCTATTTGCAACACCCTAAAAATGACTTTATCACTAACTAGGCTGTAATGATAGTCTGAGTAACACTGATCTAGAATATGGCTAGTCGTCTTTGTATTTGCAAAGTTAGTAAGTATAACTCATATGACATAAAATAGAATAAAGATTGGAATTATCAACAATCACATTAGTTATTTTATATTTTATTTACTTGCAAGGGGAGAGAGAATGGGTACACCAGGGCCTCTAGCCATTGCAAATGAACTCCAGATACATGCTCCACTTTGTGCATCTGGCTTTACATGGGTACTGGGGAATCGAACCCAGGTTGTTAGGCTTTGCAGGCAAGTGCATTAACTGCTGAGCCATCTCTCCAGCCCCAAACATTAATTTTATATTGATATTGGGCTATTTTTAGTTGCTACAAATAGCATACAGCTAATATGGAACTGTATAGCTGCATTTCTTTATTAAATTTCTGGTGCTAAGGCTGAGGAGATGGCTCAGAGGTTAAGGGCACTTTCTTGCAAAACCTGATGGCCCAGATTCAATTCCCTAGTACCCACATAAAGTCAGATGCACAAAGTGGTACATGTGTTTTGAGTTTGCTTGCAGTGGCAAGAGGCCCTAGTAATTTCAATCTCTCTCTCTTCTCATTAATTAAAAACATTTAAAAATTTTCTGGTGGTGGTTTTTTTCTGTCCTGACTTAAGGTGCTTCACTAAGTGTGGGAATTTACCAGCATTTTCTATCAGTTTCACCTGCCATTAGTCATGACTGTTGACTTGCATAAAATCCATACTTTATAGTGTTCTGGGGAAAGACTAATAAGCATTTAGAATAGAGATGTGGCTACTACACAAGACATCTGCTGTGTTCGCTGCTTCCTGCTCTGGGTACCTAGGGGTCAGTCAGCAAAAAGTCCTGAGGACTACTATCTGCATTAACACCCATGTAGGCCCTACAAAGTGATACTTGAAACAAGAACCAGTGGTCAAAGGGAGAAAAGAATGGCCAGGCGCCTTCCAGCTTTGAAAAAGGCAATCTGAAGTCAGGAAGACTGAAACAAGGTATGTAGTTGGTATATGTCCAAAGTCTAAACATGAATAAAATTCTCACAGAAGTTAATGTCACACAGCAGAGCTCAGTATGCCAACAAGACTAAACATTGGCCTGGATATAATCAAAGACCTGGGAATGCTATTAGTAGGGCCACCTGCCATGAGTTCAAGTTCATGAGTTCAAGGCCACCCTGAGACTTACATAGTGAAGTCTAGGTCAGCCTAACTAGAGTGAAATCCTACCCTGAAACCACCCCCCCCACCAAAAAAAAAAAAGCCAGATTCATGGATTAAAAAAAAATAAAGACCTTTTAAGGTACCAACTCTAAACACTAAACATGAGAAATGTTGGTGCCCACAGATTTGTGTTTGTGAACATCCAATCACATGTCACTACAATGTTTATTGGATGCTATTAACTTTTCTTTTTTGACTGGGAATTGAATTCGGGGCCTTGTAGACACTGAGCACAAACCACTGAGTTACATCCCTAACCCCTTAGCTTTTTTTGGTTTTAACCTTCAAGTAGGTCAAATTCTTTTTCAATTTAACTGAAAGACAGTTTGGAACATATCCACAGTGTACCCACACTCACACACCCACGAACATATCCTAGAGCAAATCTGGAGAGCCACAATCTGCATTGAGAATGCAAGGTTTATCAACTAACCTTTTCAAAACTATCTGTAGTATTTGTGTAGAGGTTCCAGGACTCTGTATACTACTAGCACTAGATACCAGGAAGATTTCAATAGATAGGAGCATTTCAATCTCAGATAAATAGGAAGGAATCAATAGAAGTTTTCGGTGTAAGTTTCCCTCTAATGGTGGGTAGCAGCCTAATGAAAGCGCACCTGAAAATTAAGTAACAAACTTTACCCCACATGTAAAAGTAAAAACTTCCAAAATACTCACATGGGACAGTAACTTACCTTTCAGAGTAGACTTCACAGTGGCAGATTTACTGCTCCTTTTATATGGCAGTGCAATTTTCATCCTAGTACATTTGATGTTTCCCTTTATAAAGTGCTTTTGAAACATCACATAAAGTAAGTATTATTTAAAAACTATGGAAATGACTTTTGGGGGCTGGAGAGATGGCTTAGCAGATAAGATGCTTGCCTAGGAAACCTAAGGACCCAAGTTCTAGTCCCAAGAACCCACATAAACCAGAGGCACATGGTAGCACATAGGTATGGAATTCGTATGCAGTTACTGGAGGGGCATGCCCACTTACTCTACATATCTGCCTCCTTTGTTTTCTTCTCTCTCCCTCCCCTCAAATAGATAAATAAAAAGATTTTTAAAAACTGAAAAAGAAGAAAAAAAAAGAAAATGACTTTTGGGATTTATTATATCAAATGACTAGCTTTCAAGTCATAGTAAACACAACATAACTTGGAGAATAATTAAAAACCTAACCAGGTGAGGTGCTATGTAATATAATCCCAGCACTGTGAAGGCTGAAGCAGGATTTTGAGTTTGAGGTCAGCCTGTGCTACATAGTAAGACTGTCTCAAAACAAAGAAGGGGCTAGAGTTGTTTTAGCAGTGTAAGGCACTTGCCTGTAAAGCCTAAAAACCCAGGTTCAACCCCCCAGAATCCATGTAAGCCAGATGCACTTGGTGGTATATGTGTTTGGAGTTCGTTTGCAGTGGCTGGAGGCCCTGGCATTCCCATTCTCTCCCTGTTTCTCATTCTAATAAAAAAATTAAAAAAAAAAAAAAACAAAACAAAAAAGAAAAGGTACTTTTTTTTAAAAAATAGGATTTGCCCTAAGAACAACTTCATGTATTCATAATTGTTGCTTAATTTGGATTATGAATCCAACACATAGGAAATAAAACTATAACATGAGAATATCAAAAACATTTTTCTTTACTTGAAAACAGAGAGAAAGAGAGCAGGGGAGAATGAGAGTATGAGTGAGTATGAATGTGTCAAGGCCTCTTGCTGCTGTGCCTAGCTCCAGATGCATATGCTGTTTGGTAAATCAGGTTTGACTTGGGTATTGAAGAAATGAACGGGCTTTGCAAGCAAGCAACTTTAACCCTTAGCCATCTCTCTGGCCCTCCAATAACATTTTAAATGTCAATAATGAGCTTTTCCTCAGCTCCAATGTCTCACTATGTAGCCAAGACTGGCCTTAAACTCATGGCAATTCTTCTGCCTCAGCTTCCCAAATGTTGAGACACTAAGGTGCTCTGAGGATTAATCAATAGCTATAAATTACTTGGAGTAAGACTTTCAGCACATTTTTAAAAAGCCCCAAAGACTATTTTCCCACCTCACTTGCACAAATCTCAGAAACCACAGTGTATATGAAATAAGGTATAGGGTGTGACGAGGTATGAGAGAAAGTGCTAATATGAAAGTTCTGAGTCACAACAGGCATTAGTTGCCTTAACAGATGACTTTAAAAAGGATTTGGAGCCGGGCATGGTGGCTCACGCCTTTAATCCCAGCACTTGAGAGGCAGAGGTAGGAGGATCATCTTGAGTTCAAGGCCACCCTGAGACTACATAGTGGATTCCAGGTCAGCCTGGGCCAGAGTGACCTTGAAAAACCAAAGGTTGGGGGCATGGGAAGTGTCTGTTAATAGATATATTGTTTTCGGAGTGATGAAAATATTCTGAAAGCAGAGGAGGATTCACACAGCACTGTAACAGTGACAGAACCACTATGCTGAGCCACTGAGATGACAAACTAATTGTGACTGAACCACTGATCTAAGCAACTTGCAGAAGAGCTATATATTCTGAAACCACAGTAGTGGTCATACAGCTCTGTAACTGTAACAGAACTACTGGGGTTGAATGGCACTTGCATAACATCTGGCTTATGTGGGTCCTGGGAAATAGAACCTGGGTCCTTTGGCTTTGCAGGCAAATGCCTTTACCCCCAAGCCATCTCTCCAGCCCCCATCCTTCTTTTTTTTTCACTGAGGTAGGATCTTGCTCTGGCCCAGGCTGACCTGGAATTCACTATGTGTCTCAGGCTGGTCTTGAACTCATGGCAATCCTCCTATCTCTGCCTCCCAAGTGCTGGGATTAAAGGCATGCACCACCACATGCAGCCCATCTGTCTTTTTTGAGACAGGGTCTCTTACTGGCCTAAAACTTGCCAGTTAGACTAGACTGGCTGACCAGTGAGTCCCAGAGATCCACCCATCTCCTCCTCTCAGTGTTGCAATTATAGGAATGCATCACCATGCCTGACTCTTAAAATAATGTGGATTCTGGGGACCAAATCCAAGTTCCCATGCTTGTATGTCAAGCATTTTACCAACTGAGCTCTCTCCTAAGTTCCTGAGGCTTAGAGCAACATCTGTAAACAAACTGGACACAGCTCAATGACTAGAAGCCATGTGAAATGATCACATGCTACGTGATGTTGATATGGGCACCTCTGGACTTCCCTTCCCATGTGGCTTTGTTCCAGAATAAATTATAAAGGTCAAGAATATGGCAAAGACAAAGAAAACATGTAGTATATATTCTTTAAATTTCAGTCTATTTAACTCTTGCTTTTATGTTTATGAGGTATGCCAAACCATTTCAAATTTTGTCCTTTGTTTCCTTTCCTTTCACTCTAGCAGATATGCTAATGTGGTGAGAAATAAAGGTACAGTAGCTGGAAATGAGAAATAATAGGTTTCAAAAGAGCACAGATCTGTTTGGAACATTACTTTCAAATATGGATCCACCGTTATTCTTGCATATTTAAATATAGCTGGATCCTGGATTAGAAAACAAAATTCAAAACCAATATATCAAATTAAAACTTTAAATGGAACTTACTTTTGTAGTGGTTTCTGGCTTTAAGCCATAAAGAACTCCTTCCTAAAGAAGTAATTAGTCTCCTAAGAAAGGAAAAATCAATAGGGATGCTCTTTGTAACCATGAACTCTGCTACAGAAGATGATATGCCAAGACTGTTACTTTCTATACAGGAGTCCAGAAGTTTATTAAAAAGAAGGCTGTACTGGGACACCTCCATGGCTTCTGAAAGGAAAGAAACAATGACACAATGATGGAAGGACCTATCCTAATCTCTTCACCACTCTCTTTTCTTCCCCTTGGCCCTTTCTTACTCTCCACAGAAGTCACAGGCACAATAACACCATCATCTTACATACTCTGTAGATAGGAAACAAACAAGTATTTTACAAAAGTGACTCTTGCTCCCTTTGTAATGGAGAGTGTGAGAAGAGGCTTGTCAAGGACTTCAGTACCTCTGCATTTGGTCCTGAATGGATCTGCAGTGTCCTGTCTTTATTAACTACAGCTCAGACCTCAGCCCTTGATGTTCTATGACTCAAAACATATAATCTCCTAGTAGACATTCACTTTATTTCTGTTCCTTTGGTAATTTGTAGAGAAAGAGAAGTTATCTTGGAGACTTGTTAGTGCCCTTTACTCAGTTTATCACACTCCAGGGCTTTGTCATTTTGCATTTCAGTAGTCCAGGCCATATCAGGAATTATTCTCTTTTCCTTTACTATCTTCCTGAACATTCCTAAAACACCAGTTTGTCCCTCTGCTCCCTCACCCTTATGTGTAGCCTTTTATTACACCAAGATTCCCATTTTGGGCTTTGTTAAAACCAGGCACAACTGTTATCCAATCTGGACACCTACTTTGTTTCTTTTTTTTTTTTCCCCCCCAAGGTAGGGTCTCACTTTAGCTCAGGCTGACCTGGAATTCACTATGTAGTATCAGGGTGGCCTTGAACTCAGGGCAAACCTCCTATCTGCCTCCCGAGTGCTGGGATTAAAGGCCACCATGCCTGGCATTACTTTGTTTCTTATGAACACAACTGCAATAAAGACCTGCACAATAGCAGCCATTGTGTTAGTGAGACCAAGATAAAAAATATGTAACAGTATTATGAAGGACACTTTACTCAGAGAAATGAGGATACTGGATACAATGAAGGTTAGAGGAGATGATAAGAGACCCAGGGAGGGGTTCAAATTAACATCCTCTAACCTGCCACACAGCTTTTTCCTGACCCAAAGCTTTGTTTGGGGATACTCTCTTTCTACCCATTTACAGTTTGAGCTTTAGCCTCCAGAGTATTCCAAGTTGACTGATGTTCCAAGGTAATATAAACCCAGGTCTGTATTTCTTTTTTTTAATTTATTTATGTATTTGAGAGAATGAGAGAGAGGGAGGGAGGGAAGGAAGGGGGAAGGGAAGCAGAGAGAGAGAAAGAGAGAGAGAGGGGAGATAGATGGAGAGAGAATATGAATGGGTGTGCCAAGGCCTCTACAATTGAACTCCAGACACATGTGCCATCTTGTGCATCTAGCTTACATGGGTCCTGGGGAATTGAACCTGGGTCCTTTAGCTTTGCAGGCAAAGCCTTAACAGCTAAGCCATCTCTTCAGCCCCAGGTCTCTATTTCTTTTCTTTTTTTTTGTTTTGTTTTGTTGTTTTGAGGTAGGATCTCACTCTAGTCCAGGCTGACCTGGAATTCACTATGTAGTCTCAGGGTGGCCTCGAACTCACGGTGATCCTTCTACCTCTGACTCCCGAGTGCTGGGCTTAAAGGCGTGCGCCACCACACCCGACTCCAGTCTGTATTTCTTGATAGGAGTAAAGGAATCTTTATCCCAATATACTGAATTAAGACATAAAGCTTGCTGGTAACTTACAAATGAGGGATGGTTGGTGAGAATTCGTGTTAGGGGCTGCTGGTCACTCACAGAGAAGCAGCTCATTGTTTTTTTTTTATTTTTTAAAAAAAATGTTTTTTATTTATTTATTTGAGAGTGACAGACAGAGAGAGAAAGAGGCAGATAGATAGATAGAGAATGGGCACACCAGGGCCTCTAGCCACTGCAAAGGAACTCCAGACATGTGCGCCCCTTGTGCATCTGGCTAATGTGGGTCCTGGGGAATCGAGCCTTGAAACAGGGTCCTTAGGCTTGACAGGCAAGCGCTTCACTGCTAAGCCATCTCTCCAGCCCAGCTCACTGTTTTTTAACCATCAAAAAAGCATATCCAACTTGCAGAGAAGTTCTTTTTCCAATATTGGGGATTGAACCTGGGGCCTCATGTATGTCAGTCAAGTGTCTTACAAACTGAGCTACATTCTCAGCCAGAGAACACATTAATAGGTTGCAACTTTAAAAAATATGCAGGGGGAGGGGCTGGAGAGATTGTTTTGCAGTTAAGGTACTTGCCTGCAAAGCTTAATAACCAGGGTTCCATTCCCTAGTTCCCATGTAAAAAGCCAGATGCATAAAGTGGCATGCTCATTTATAACGGCTGGAGCCCTGGTGTACCCATTCAGTCTGTCTCTTCTCTCTCTGCTTGCAAATAAAAAATATGCTGGAATTTGAAACTTAAGCAGATGGGTAACTGTTTCATAGTAACTGTCATTCACTAGATGGCAAAAGTTAATGAAGGCGGACTTTTTAAAACTTACTTGGCCGGGTGTGGTGGTGCACACCTTTAATCCTAGCACTTGGGAGGCTGAGGTAGGACTGCTGTGAGTTCAAGGCCAGCCTGAGACTACATAGTGAATTCCAGGCCATCCTAGGCTAGAGCAAGATCCTACCAAACCAAACCAAACCAAAACAAATATATAATAATAATCCAATACAATACTACAATAATAAAAATATAGCAATAATAAAAAAATACAACAACAACAAAAAAAACCCAACTTACCTTGAGAATTCTGAAAGCCTGGTAGATTTTGCAAAACTTCAAATGTCTGTCTATACAGGTTTTTGCCTAACACTTCATGTGCAATTGTACAGAGCAAGTTATGTCGGTTAAGCACATCCAGCTGGTTACAAGGCCAAAGAGGTGTATTGATTATCCATTCTGACTCTTCCAAAAGAGAAAGATGAACATCTCATGAAAATTATACTTCTCAAGCCAGGTGCGGTGGTGCATGCCTTTACTTCCAGCACACGGGAAGCAAAGGTAGGAGGGTCACTGTGAGTTTGAGGCCACCCTGAGACTACATAGTGAATTCCAGGTCAGCCTGGGCTAAAGTGAAACCCTACTTCAAAAAGAAAAAAAAAACAAACCAAAACTACACTTCTCAAAAAAATCACAACTGAAGTTTGTATTACCTACTTTTGCATGTGTATGTGTGCAAGCACATGTATATGCAAGTGTGCAGGTGTGCATGTGGATTAGAGTATGATATCAGGTGCCTTCCTTGATTGCTCTTCCCCTGATTAAAAAAATATATGTTTTATTTATTTGAGAAGAGAAAGATGCAGATGTGAAAAAGAAGACATGAAAAGAAATAGGAAGGGTAAAATGATTGGTAAAAATGGGTCATATGCCAGGGACTGAAGCCATTGCAAATGAACTCCAGATGCATGTGCCACCTTGTGCATCTGGCTTACATGGGTACTGGAGAATTGAACCTGGGTCCTCAGGATTAGCAGGCAAGTGCCTTAGCCACTAAGCCATCTCTCTAGCCCTGATTTTCTTTTTATGAGGTAGGGTCTCACTCTAGTACAGGCTGACCTGGAATTCACTGTGTTGTCTCAGGGTGGCCCTCGAACTCATGGTGATCCTCCTATATCTGCCTCCACACGGCTGGGATTAAAGATGTGTGCCACCATGCCCCACTCCCCCTGATTTTTTTGAAACAGAGTCTTACTCTGTAGCTCAGATTGGCCTTCAACTCATGTTCTTCCTGCCTCAATATCTCAAATGCTGGGATTATAGGAACAAGGCAACAAATATAGTTGCATGCATTTGCTTATAAATAGATATAAATGTGTTTGCAGGAAGTTTCCCTAAACAGAGGTAACAAGTGAGAGAAAATACATTTTAATTCTGTTAGATGGTTATTTAGGAATTCCTTTCTGACAGAATCTATGTGATTGTCCATTCTTTACACTGTCACAAAAAGTGCATCACCAAACTCAGATCTTTGGTAGACTGACAAGCTGGAAGTGGTATTTGTGATTCTAAGGTTTACTTCTTATTGTAAAGGAGTATTTATTCACTTAGCATGAATGAGAACGAACCACTTGTATTTCCTTCCTAGGGAATGGTATGTTAACTGGAGAACCTTTCAAGAATTTTAGGAACAAATGAATATATGAACATACATAATCCGAAAGTTGAGAGTTGAAAGTCGCAAACCACCAAAGACTGCTCCATAATCCTCCCAACAACCTTTTCTCACTGTCAGTTTGAGAAAGAATAGTTTTGCTAGGAACATTTAGGCACAAGTTTCCTATTATAAGATGATACAAGCTATGCTGGGCATGGAGGCACATGCCTATAATCCCAGCATGTGGGAGGTTGATGCAGGAGGATCTGGATGTCTAGGCTATCCTGGGCTACATAGTGAGATACTGTCTAAAAAAATAAAGACTATATGACCCACTTTTACCAATCATTTTACCCTTCCTATTTCTTTTCATGTCTTCTTTTTCACAAGACTATCAACTATAGCTTGCATTTCAGTAATTTCCAGTTTTACATCTTTGGAAAGCTCATTAACTAAGTTTGCTAAGTTGAATAAAGCCTTTTCCAACAAGTTTCTGAACATGTACTCTACTCACAGCCTCTGTATTTCGTAAGCCTGTACATCTAACATATACAAGGCATTACATCTATCTTCATATATACAAACATGGGCATTAGTTTATGTGTGTTAGGGTAAAGTTTTACATATGTATGTATGTGTGTGTGTGTGTGTGTATATATACACACACACACATATATATATATATGTATATATATATATCCCCCCCCCCCCCGTAGAGTCTTACTGTAGCCCAGACTTACCTAGCACCCATTATTTATTCCTGGCCTTGAACTTACAGCAGAACTTACCTGTCTTCTAAGTACTTGTTTTTAGGCATGAGTTTATTTGTTTTACTGGTACATATTCTATCTTCCCATCAAAACTCTGAGATTCTTGAAGTGTCTTCATTCTTACCCCACTTTATTAAATAAAATCTACCTGGTTCAAGTATCTAGAACTAGTATTACCTACCATGTAGGGGCACTATTATATTGTCAGAATTTTTATGTATTGTATGTAATAAATTAGTCCCCTTTACTGGCTTAATTTCATTGTCATTTCTGCTATGTAGATTGCTTTAATAGTGAAAATAAGCTTCATGGTTTGAAGTTGCTTTTTTTGAAAGTTTATTTTTCTAAAAAATATTTTATTTATTTATTTGAGAGTGACAGACACAGAGAGAAAGACAGATAGAGGGAGAGAGAGAGAATGGGCGCGCCAGGACTTCCAGCCTCTGCAAACAAACTCCAGACACGTGCGCCCCCCTTGTGCATCTGGCTAACGTGGGACCTGGGGAACCGAGCCTTGAACCGGGGTCCTTAGGCTTCACAGGCAAGCGCTTAACCGCTAAGCCATCTCCCAGCCCTGAAAATTTATTTATTTGAGAGAAAGAGGCAGATAGAGAGATAGAGAGAGAGAAAGAGAGAGAGCGAGATTGAGCATACCATAGGGTTTCTAGCCTGTACACTCCAAATGCATGTGCCACCTTGTGCATCTGGTTTACATGGGTACTGGGGAATTAAACCTGGGTCCTTAGGCTTTGCAGGCAAGTACCTTAACTGTTAAGTCATCTCTCCAGCCCTGACATTGCTTTTGCTTAGATACATGCAGACAGCTCATGAAGAACAGATTTCTTACAGAATGGGAGGCCCTCTGAAACTGTAGTCTCAGGTTTTCAATTGGCCTCTATTCCTTAGTTGTTCTATCATTTATATGTCAAGCTGCTTAATATCTCTAATGATACTTTCTAATCTACAACATGGGAATTGCAATACTTCCAAACTCAGGTTTTATATGACAATTAAGATAATCAAAGTAAAACACTTAATATGGTGCTTAGTCCAGAGCAAGAACAAGTTTTTAATCTACCAAGGCACTCATAAGTTTCCTCTTTATTTTATTTTATTTTTTTGAGGTAGGTTTCACTCTAGCTGAGGCTGACCTGGAATTCACTCTATAGTCTCAGGGTAGTCTTGAACTCACAGCGATCCTCCTACCTCTGCCTCCCGAGTGCTAGGATTAAAGGTGTGCACCACCGCGCCTGGCAAATTTCCTCTTTAAAGCTATGCTCACTTTCCCTTTTCAGTTACCCCACAACCTTTCCAACCCATAGTCACTAGAGTTTAGGATGCACTATCTCCCATAGCTCAGTGTCAACTTGAGGTAATTACATGGAAAAGGATTTATGAGACATATTGCACACTGTTGTAGGGTTGTACATATCAGAACGTACCTCTCAGTACCCAAATGGCACCATCTAGACTTCCACTTTTTATAAAAATTTCTGCAGCAACATTCACAATTTGACATCTTGGTGCTAAATTCTCAGGCTCTATAAGTCCTTTTAAACTTGTAAAATGTATTTTTAATTCATATAGTATATCTAAGACCTTCCTTCCCTGGAATAAAGGTAAAGACCACTGAGTATCAAGCACTTATATGTTACGAGACACAGAAAGTCAATGATAATCTGCAGAAGACATTTACATAGACTGAATCATCATCCTAGGCTGACAGGCTGTCAAAACCCTCTGAGACTTTTCTTAAAGCCCTGCCATCCTGCCAGTCATTAACTGTCCCCTCTCATGCCAATACTGCACTGTCTTTATCTATAATTTTACTTTTATGGATTTGAGGCACTATGCTTCTGAGATTGCATTTGTAGCAAGGCATGGTAGTTCAGGCCTATAATGTCAGCACTGGCGAAGCTGAGGCAGGATTGTTGCCAGTTTAAGCCAGCCTCAGCCACAGGGTAGGACCCTATCAACAACAAGAAGAAGAACAACAACAAGGAAAAAAAATAAAACAAGATAAAACAACAACAAAAAACACTTCATTTGGAAAAGGACTTCCAGCCTTGCTGTGAGAAACTACTGGTTATGTACTTTTACTTTTCTTTCTGTGCTCAGTCTGGGACACAACAAGGGAGACAGTGACAATAAAGATAATCTGCTACCAAATTTAGACAGAGTGCTAGTGGGAAAAAAAAAGGATAAAACTGTTGGCTAGAAATAGCAATATTTTGATTCAATAAATGAATTATTTCTGGGTGTGGAGGCATGCACCTTTAATTCCAGCACTTAGGAGGCAGAGGTAGGAGGATTGTTGTGAGTTTGAGGCCAGCCTGAGACTACATATCGAGTTCCAGGTCAGCTTGGGATAGAGTGAGACCCTACCTTAAAAAGTCAAAAAAGAATTATTTACATTCTCCATGAAGATTGTCTTTGGTCTAGACACAAGAAACTAGACATTTGTTATTACTTTAAGTCAGGGGTTGGCACATCTTTCCTGTCAATAGCCAGACAGTACATACTTTAGGCTTTGCAAGCTGCATTTGATCTGATGCAATTTTTCTGGTTATTGTTTTTGAATTTATAGCTTTTTTATTTTACATACCGTGAGAGAGGGAGAGAGAGAGCAGGAGGGAGGGAGAGAATGAGAGAATGAGAATGGATTGGGCTTCAGGGCCTTGGCCACTGCAACAGAACTGACACTTGCAACACCTAGTGGGCACGTGTGACCTTGTGCTAGTCTCACCTTTGTGCATCTGGCACACATGGGATCTGGAGAGTCAAACATGGGTCCTTAGGCTTCGCAGGCAAGTGCCGTAACTGCTAAGCCATCTCACCAGCCTGAATTTGCAGCTTTTAACAAAAAATGTAAAACACAAATGTAGCTCAGTGATAATCACTTGTCTAGCATGTGTGAGGCCCTGGGTTCTACTCCCAGCACTATAAAAACAAAAATCAGGAAATGTTATAAACATTCTGAGCTTTTGGGCTATAAAAATAGCCATGGGAGCCGGGCGTGGTGGCGCACGCCTTTAATCCCAGCACTTGGGAGGCAGAGGTAGGAGGATTGCCATGAGTTCAAGGCCACCCTGAGATGACAGAGTTAATTCCAGGTCAGCCTGGACCAGAGAGAGACCCTACCTCGAAAAACCAAAAAAAAAAAAAATAGCCATGGGTACAATGTTCGCAGACCCTTGCTCTAATATTACATACTAAAATTCTGAGTCAAACATTTGTTTCAATGTATATAAATAAGTACATCTTTCAAGGGCTTTCTTTTAGCTTCATTTCAACAATTCTGTCTTTTTTATGTTAAAAAGGAAATCAGCTTGAACTGGGCAGGGGAGAACAAACTTGCTATCAGAGCACTCAGGATGCTGAACTGAAGTAGGAGGATTTTGAGTTTGAGGAAAGCCTGGGCTGTTAAAAAAAAAAAAAAAAAAGAACCGGTTTCATTAAAAAAAAAAAAAAAACGAAAAAACACCTCATAGCAAGTAAGGTGATGAACATAATCATCTCTCAAAATATAATTGTTAAAATTCCAGTTGTTCCTGTTACCTTCATATTGATGGAGAAATACCAGACCACAAGCACCTTATGGGAGGATGGGAGGAAAGGATTTTATTTCAGGCTTATAGAATCCAGGGGAAGCACCATTAAGATGGAAGAAACTGGCTTACTTCCATAGATCCATAGCAGGGAGAAACAACTGCAGCAAGCAGCCAGAGATCAAACTGATCTGAACACACCTATACCAGAACTGGACTTAAGATCCATCCCCAGTCACACACCTTCTAGCAGGATACTGGAGACTTAAGTTGCAAGCTTAATCAAAAATATCTCAGGCTATGGACATACATTTACATTCAAACCACAACACCAATTAAACTATCAGAAAACCCACCTTCTTAATGGCTAAATAAATCAGACCGTTTCAGCAAAATAAGTGTGAGTGTTTAAAAGGGGCCTTATGTTCTATAAGTCTCCAGGGGCAGGTGCAAGTATCCAATGGCCTATGACTGACTTTATGCAAGACTGTGAGAACTTGCCACCTACCACCACACAGTGGATGTTAAATCTCCTGGAAATCTTTTATTTATTTATTTATTTTTTCCCCCAAGGTAGGGTCTCTAGTGCAGGCTGACCTGGAATTCATTATGTAATCTCAGGGTGGTCTCGAACTCACAATGATCCACCTACCTCTGCCTCCCAAGTGCTGGGATTAAAGGCGTGCGCCACCATGCCTGGCTCTCCTGGAAATCTTTAAGTCTATAGATACTCTGTAAATAAGTCTGGGTATAAATTTTCTTTCTTTCTTTTTTAAAATTTTTTGTTGTTGTTGTTTATTTATTTGAGAATGACAGACTGAGAGAGAAAGGGGGGGGAGAGGGAGGGAGAGAAAGACAGAGAATAGGCCTCTAGCCACTGCAAATGAACTCCAGACGTGTGTGCCCCCTTGTGCATCTGGCTAACGTGGGTCCTGGGGAATCAAGCCTTGAACTGGGGTCCTTAGGCTTTATAGGCAAGTGCTTAACCGCTAAGCCATCTCTCCAGCCCCCCCCCCCTTTTTTAATTCTTTTGGTCTTTTTTGAGATAGGATCTTACTCTAGCCCAGGCTGACCTGGAACTCACTCTGTAGTCCCAGGCTAGCCTCGAACTCACAGTAATCCTCTGCCTCCCCAGTGCTGGGATTAAAGGTGTATGCCACCACAACCAGCTTAAATTTTCCTTTAATTCATGAATTTTGTATATATACAAGTGACCCTATACTTAAATGCTATTGCACACAATCCAATTTTGAAATGATTTTCTTGTTAGAAAACACAAAGTAGCAAAAGATATGCTTTAATAGCTCATTTAGTAGTAATGAAACTGTCACCCTACTCTCTGTGTAGCCCTATTGATTAGCACTTCTTTCCCTGTTTGATCTTCTTGCCTTCCATCTGGACTTTGAGTCCACAACTCCTCTCATCCTCAGGGAAATCTGAAAAACAGCTTTGAGGCACTAGTCCACTACCATGTGAGCTAAGGCTCAAAATGTCAGACATCTTATACAGCATATAGTCTCCCAGAGCATTCCACTAGCTGACTTTATTCAATTCTACTCTGTGTGTGTGTGTGTGTGTGGTGTATGTAGAGGCCAAAGGACAACCTTAGGTGTCATTCCTCAGGAATGTCATCCACTTTTTTTGAGATGGAGTTTCTTACCTGCTTGGAACTCGCCAAGTAGGCTGGCCTGGCTGATCAGTGAGCTGTAGGGCTTGCCAATATTGGCCTTCTCAGTGCTGGGATTGCAGGTGCACACCATCATGCCTGGCTTTTCTAGGATGTGGCTTGACAGAGTTCTGTTGACTGTGAGCACTTGAGTTCATCTTAAGAAATGTGTTTTGAACTCTTTCAAAATTACAAAGCTGCTTATACTCAGGGGTTGTCACAATAATATATGAGGGCTAGAGAGATTGCCTAGTGGTTAAGGCACTTTCTTGCAAAGCCTAAGAACCCAGGTTCAATTCTCCAGTGCCCATATAAAGCCAGATGTACAAGGTGCTGCATGTATCTGGAGTTTGTTTGCAGTGGCTAGAGACCCTGGCACTGCCTCTTTCTTTCTCTATCTCAAATAAATAAATAATAGATGATAAAAAATAAATTATGGAGAATGAGACCCTACCTCGAAAACCCCCCCCCAAAAAAATTATGGATTAAAACTGCTTCAATTAAGTATGACATTTAGCATAACCTCCTAAGCATCACTTATAATAAGGTTTTTAATTTATTTTTATTATTTATTTATTTATTTATTGTTTTTTGAGGTAGGGTTTCACTCTAGCCCAGGCCGACCTGGAATTCACTATGCAGTCGCAGGGTGACCTTGAACTCACAGGGATCCTCCTACCTGTGTCTCCCAAGAGCTGGGATTAAAGGCGTGTGCCACCACGCCTGGCTTATAATAAGGTTTTTAAGAGCTGTTGACCTCATGACACCATCTCACATCTGTTTTGTTCCCACTTGGGGATTCAATTTTGTGTCTATGTTCCATTCTGTTCTCTGCAATGATTATTAGAAAATTTCCCACCTGCGGGATTAATCTATATTCTTTCAATTGCATCCAAAGTAAGTTTTGTATTCCAAAAAGCAAACCTTTAATGTAGTACCTTGGACCACTGCAACAGCTTGTGATAGAAGTACATAGCGTTGATCCCGATTCTTCCCAGCAAAGTTTTATCAACTTCACTATACTGTGGATCTTTGCTAACTAAAACACAAGGTAGGCATATGGAAATGAGATAGTTAACTGAAAGTGACAGAGAAAGGAAACTAACATAGGATTATCGCTACTTTCAAAACCACTTTCAAAACCATAAGTCAGCAAACTCCAGCCTGCAGGATGAATCTAGGGAGAGGCTGTATGCAGTGTGTCCAAAGCCAAGATAGTTACTAGTTGGCTTTTTACAGAAAAAGTCTATCATCTCTCAGTAAACACTGTAACAATGAAGAGCACACACACATAAACATGTGTACACACACATATACATACACTGTCACAGTGATGAGTACATACACATACTCCAGCTGCATATGGTAGCTTACACCTGTAATTCCAGCACTCTGGAAGCTGAGGCAGGAAGATATTAAGTTGCAGGCCAGACATCATGAGACTGTCTCAACAAAATATTTCAAAGCTTTTATTCAATTTATTTGACTTGCAATAGTGAAGAGAGTAAAAATTCAGTGATTTCAAATATCCAGGTATCCTAGTATAATTGACTAGCAATAACAGTATCCATCTAAGTTAAAAGTATATATTCATGTTCTTTGGAACATTTGATACTAACATCTAGCTCTTTTCATGTAATATAACCTAACAGTAAACAAGTTGAAACACCCTGAGAGAAAGGGCTGTGTGGAGCTTGCTCACTGCTTTAGACTCCACATAGCAGTATCATCAAGTGCTTCAGATGCCTGTTAAGAACAGTATTTCCTCCCACAAGCCCCCGAATAAATGCTGATGTTTTACCTGCTTCAGCAAATTCACAAAAAGGAACCCCTGGTCTTTCTTCTTTATCATCTTTTGAAAGCGTTTCAGCAACACAAGCACAAAATGTCTGGAACTCTGTTAGTTTCTCACAGCCAATTTTTATGCTAATATATAGGCTTCCCAATTTGGTCCAGTCATCTTTTTCTTTACAAGTCTATTAAAATTGTTATAAGTGAAAGGAAGAAAGAGAAAAAATAAAAACTCTTAGGCGTGCAAACATATGTTACAAGATAGGCACATGGAGGCATTAGGTATATAGAAATGAAGAAGGCCCCACTGTGAATCTTACAAACTTCTACATGAGGAGTGAATTGGCAACTTCACTTCTTTTCTGAACCAAGCGAAGTCTCCATGCGTACTAGGTAGTGATGAACACATTTAATTACTTAGTTCCTCAAGTACTCAGTGATATCACTCCCCAACCTAGATTTGACAGGTGAGACAACTGAGAGTGGATTGTGAGTGGCAGGGTTGAGCTGTCTCCATAGCATCACATTTCTTTGTTTCTTTTTTTATTATTTTATTATTAGTTTTAAATTATTATTAGCATTTTCCATGATTATAAAAAAATCCCATGGTAATTCCCTCCCTCCCCCCTCTTTGTTTCTTTTTAAAGATCAATTTTACTGTTATTTTGCCATTTATGGTTTGGGCCCACATATCAATTTTAGGTGTTACATTTTTACAATGAAGCTTACAAAGTGCATTTTAGTAAACTTACTGCCTCTTATTATTTTCTATTATAAACTAAGAAAACTTTCTTGCAACAAAAAATTATTTCATGCCAGGTATGGTGGCACATGCCTTGGGATGCAGAGGTAGGAGGATTGCCATGAATTTGAGGCCACTTTGAGAATACATATTGATTGCAGATCAGCCTGGACTAGAGTTAAATCCTACCTCAAAAACAACAAAAAAAATTATTTCAAGGGCATGAACATACTAATTAAGACTAAACCAACAATTAGCAGTGTACCACAAAAATTAAGAAGCCGGGAGTTGTGGCGCACGCCTTTAATCCCAGCACTTGAGAGGCAGAGGTAAGAGGATTGCCATGAGCTCGAGACCAGCCTGAGACTACAGAGTGAATTCCAGGTCAACATGGGCTTGAGTGAGACACTACCTCAAACTAACCAACCAACCAACCAACCAACCAACCAACCAACCAACCAACCAACAAACCCGAACAAACAAAAAACCTGAGAACTGAAAATCCATCCTTTAGGCCTCTCTGGCTCTATGTTCTGGGAGAGCACACTGCAGTCCTGGGAGAGCACACTGCAGTCCTGGCTCTCTTACTCTGTGCTGGGAGAGCACACTGCAGTCCTGGTTCTCTTACTGTGTGCTGGGAGAGCACACTGCAGTCCTGGTTCTCTTACTCTGTGCTGGGAGAGCACACTGCAGTCCTGGCTGTCTTACTGTGTGCTGGGAGAGCACACTGCTGTCCTGGCTGTCTTACTCTGTGCTGGGAGAGCACACTGCAGTCCTGGCTGTCTTACTGTGTGCTGGGAGAGCACACTGCTGTCCTGGCTGTCTTACTCTGTGCTGGGAGAGCACACTGCAGTCCTGGCTGTCTTACTGTGTGCTGGGAGAGCACACTGCTGTCCTGGCTGTCTTACTGTGTGCTGGGAGAGCACACTGCTGTCCTGGCTGTCTTACTCTGTGCTGGGAGAGCACACTGCAGTCCTGGCTGTCTTACTGTGTGCTGGGAGAGCACACTGCTGTCCTGGCTCTTACTCTGTGCTAGGAGAGCTCACTGTGGTATTGACTTTCTTACTCTGTGTGCTGAGAGAGCACACTGCAGTCCTGGCTCTTACTCTTTGTGCTGGGGGAGCACAATGCGGTCTTGGCTTTCTTACTCTATGTGTAGTTCCTGGCTCTCCAGCACTTCACATAGCAAACCACTGACCAATGAGTCTGCCAAGCTACATCTTTCATTATTATTAGCATTTTACTTTCTTAGATGTTAACTTTGAAATGGAATAATTCCTTTTAGATTAATTTTAAAATAGTTTACAACCATAGATTTAGTTTAGGTTCCCCCCCACCCCCCCAAGGTGGGTCTCTCTATCTCTAGCCAGACTGACATGGGATTCACTCTGTAGTCTCATACTAGCCTCAAACTATTGGCGATCCTCCTACCTCTGCTTCCTGAATACTGGGATTAAAGGTGTATGCCATCATGCCCAGTGAGATTTACTTTTTTTGTGTTGCTGGGAGTGGAAACCTGGACTGTGAGTACTTTAGGCACATGATCTCCCAGTAAGGTCCACCCATACCCCACAGCCCATGAAATTCAAAGGTCTACACTGCAATGTTAACTTGTAAGAATGAGAAAATATCTTCCTTGAACACTTTCTCTAGCAGTCACATTTAAAAAACTTTCAAAAAGTTGTATCATTACTCAAATATTTTGTTATTGATTTTCGGAAATCCCAGCAATTTATTTAAAAGATAAATGTCATACCTCTACTTCATTCAAGGCTGAGTCTAAATCACACTTCCAGTTCTTTTGAAATTGCCTCATTCGTAGCCTTTAATGATAGAAAAGGGTTAATTATGCTCACTTGCCATTATAATCCTAATGTTTTATAGTTTATACCTAAAAGGCCAGAGGAAAAATGTAATGTCTAATATGTCTTAAAATTCTTTGGAGACCCCTCCTCAACATCACTGCTGATATCAGCAGGGATTCTGGAGCTGATTTCACTTTTGCATTAGGCAGTGAGTACTGCTGAGTGACCAGGGCCCAGGTGACCTTTCCATGTGACCCCATGGGGACCTGGCCTCTAATTGCCCAGACTAAGTATAAGCCACATGACACAGTAGCCCCTCCTCCAGCCTTGCAGTGTTCATCAGCAGGGATTCTGGAGCTGATCTCATTTTTGCCTTTGGCAGTGTTGTGGTGGCACTGAAGGACCAGAACCCAGGTAAACTTCCCCCTTACCCTATACAGGCATCCAGCCTCTACTTGCTGGGATCAGGTATTAGCCACACTATATGTGGTAACCTCTCCCCCAAACTCCTTTTTCACTACCAGTAGAGACCCTGAAGCTGATCTTACTTCAAAGCCCAGGCCAGGGCCCAGGAGAACTTCCCTCTACCACTCTGCAAGTACCAATCCCTTATGACCTGGCCTGCATCTTTCTGAGCAGGAACTTCCCAGCTGATCATACTCCAGAGCTTGGGCACTGAGTACAGCAGGCCTTCCAGGGTCCAGCCCAGACCTGCCTGGATGATGCACACACAAGGAGGAGCCTACTCAGCTTCAAGTATACCCATCTCTAACCCGTGGATAAACTGCCACCCCACACCCACCTTGATCAAACCTTACAAAGCAACTTAACACAAGCTCCACAAGAGGTGCTATTGATGCATTCCTAGCAAGACAAGAGGACTATCTTGAGATGGACAAATCCCAATGCAAACAAGTAATACAACATAGCAAGGCAAGATATCCCCACTAAGAATACCAAGTCACAAAGTGGCATGCTCCAGTGAAAACTCTGAGGAAACTCCAGACACAGAATACCAAAGTGAAATTACAATAAGCACATTAAACAAATTGAACAAGGCCATAAAGAAATGGCTGGGAGAAATGGAAGAGAACTGGGAAGAGTGCTGGGATTAAAGGCATGTGCCACCATGCCCAGCTTGAATATTTTTATGAGGAAAATTATTAAACACTCTTGAAAGACACAAAGATAAACTCAAACAAACAAAAACATTCCTCGTCCCCGAACCAGATGGAAGTATCAGGGCTTTCAGCCACTGTGAATGAACTTCAGATGTATGAGCCCCCTTGTGCACATGTGCGACATTGTGTGCTTGTGCCATTGTGAGTCTGTCTACGTGGGACTTGAAGATTCAAACATGAGTTCTTAGGCTTTGCAGGCAAGTGCCTTAACCACTAAGTCATCTCTCCAGCCTAAGATGTACTTTTTAAACAAATGTTGAGGAAGATGGACAATCTCTTAGAAAAGGATTGCCATAAGTTTGAGGCCATCCTGAGCCTACATGGTGAATTCAGGTCAGCCTGAGCTAGAGTGAGACCCTACCTTGGAAAAACAAAACAAAAATTCAATATGAAGAGCTAAGACTGACATTAATGCAGGTGCTTACAGGACAGGACTGTGATGAGAGTTGCTGCATCTGACTACACAAGACATTCAGGGTGCTATAGCAGACTCACAGGGCATGTGGTACAGTTCCTTATATATTTTCAAGTTACATCATCATGTGGCACATCGTCTACCAATAATGATCACCAGAGATGAAATTATGAAAAGGCTGATGGAGTCTCACATGCTGAACAGACAATGTGAATGGGGGCAACGTGTGAACATTATTCTAACATGTCAAGAAGTGAGCAAGGGAGAAAAAAAACACTTAAGGTATTTTACACACATATTAAGTGCTTTAAGTGGAATCAAGGAAGTAGTAAAGATAAGGTAAGAGAGTCTATTTGCTCTTAATGGAGCAGGCTTTGAGCATAAATCATGTTCACAGAAAGATGTGGTATGTCCTAGAAGAGGCAGGCAGCCTGAGTAAGGTTCAGTGGGAAAGAGATAGGAAAAAGGCTCATGATGACCAGAGGGGTACATCTGTCACATGAGTCAGTATAAGTGCTTCCCCGGCACCCCTCTCAGATCCCATGAAAATATACAGCTGTGAGCTTTAGCTGCAATGATTTTTCTTACCTGGATCTGATTTCCAGAACTGTAGTTATTTCTTGTTGGGAAGCCTTTGCTTGACATAAAAGCTTAATAATATAATTAAAGTGTTCTGGGTCAAGCATCATCCCAGCTTCAATAAACTGTACAGAGAAAAAAATAGTTATTCTTATAAAAACATGAAAGAATGGAGAAGCCAACATATGAGAAATGACTAAGAGACTGATGGAAGAGGTAAAACATGGTGAAAAGTGGAATTAGAGCTCATTGAAAACATCTGAAAGCACAATTTCTTCAAAGGTTGGAGAACCACAAAAAGATGCCTTTGTTTAAGAATTTAAAGTAAAAATCAAAACAATAATTTTGAATATAAAATTGAATTTTCTTACCATTCTCCTAGTTATCTCAATCACTTTATCGCCCGTAATTCTTATTTGGTATCAGTTTGTCCTAGTATAGCGCTCTGATTGTAAACTTCCTGAGAAGTTTGTTCTGTGCCTCACCCACGGCCTTGGCCAGGGAAGAACTGGTGATTACTTATTAAATAAATAACCTTGGTGACAGGCTGCAACATATAATAAAGTATTTGATTTAAAAAATCAATTCAAAGATTTTCTCCTTAATTCACATATGCCTCATTCCCATCTTTGCCATGTACCTCAGCTCTAATGGAGAGAGCTAATGGAAGTATCTGGATGCTTCTGGTATAAGGATGGATGAGTGAGAGGCAGGTGTCTCCCAGCTACTATTCTGGGAGAATGGGAAGGCTCAAGATTGTGGATTGGCAATCTCAGGGTGTACTATATGTCACAGAGATGTATGTTAGGGAAAACACTACACTTTCTTAGGAAGGCACAAACACTTTCTGTTTAGAAATTACTTAAATATAAAATACATTTGAATGTTTGAGAGAATGTATGTTTTACCTTCTTCATCTAGATTTGAAAGTAGTACTAGGAATGGAGAATTTGGGTTGGGATAACACAGTTCCAGCAGGGGAGAGTGAAGACATTACCTAGTCTATGTGAGATGCTGCTTTTTGGTTGCTGGAACTTAAAACTGACATTTTGTGAGACTTTCTTTCACTGAAGAATAAAAATACAAAGTTACTGAGAGATCTTTCTCTGTCTTTTGATTCTTAGAACAACTACTGCAAGTTAGATGGCACCTTTTGAGTGGGTCCTAGAAACTCCAAGCTAAGCCATATGATTAAAACAACTTAAACTGAAACAGTTTTAGTGAAAAACTGTAAAAATAACTGTTTCACATCTGTTATAAATACTAATCCTTAAACTCCTTATGTTAGCTTCTCTGGATGCACAGCATGCTTACCATTCTATTTTTATTTATTGATTTATTTTTGGATTTTTGAGGTAGGGTCTCACTCTAACCCAGGCTGACCTGGAATTCACTATGTAGTCTCAGGCTGGTGATCCTCCTCCCTTGACCTCCCAAGTATTGGGATTAAAGACATGTACCACCATGCCTCCATTCTAATTTTAAAAAGGAGGAGTTGGGGAAATGCCTTGTTACTAATGTGCATGCCATGCAAGCATGAATAAGGATTTGAGTTCAGATCCCCAGCACCCACATAAATGTTGGGTGGGCATGGCGGCTTCTTGTAGTCCCAGCACTTTGGAGGCAAAAAACAAAACAAAACAGAACAAAACACTTTACCTATTAAGCCTACAGCAAACAGTTCTCTCAATTTGTGAGGTAATATAATAAATACTATCCCCATCGACTGCTCTGCTCTGTGATGTCTGAAAGAATACCTGTTGGTCTCTGCATTCCATGGCCGTACCAGGAGTTTTGATCAAATAGGCCAACCATAAAACTAACCAGTGAGGGCTGGAGAGATGGCTGGGCAGTTAAGGCACTTGCCTCTGAAGTCTAAGGATCCAGGTTCAATTCCCCAGTACCTATATAGGCCAGATGCACAAGGTGGCACATGTGTCTGGAGTTTGTTTGCACTGGCCAGAGGCCCTGGCATACCCATTCTCTCTCACTCTCTGTCTGCCTCTTTTTCTCTCTCTGAAATAAATAAATAAGAAAAACTAACCTGTGAAAGAGCAAATGAGCTACCTGGCTACTGAAAACTTTATACGTACCCTTTGATGCTGCTCAAAAGCCAATGTAAATATAAGCTCTTCTCTGACAAACTAGGCAATCCCGTATGGGAGTATAAAAATCAGCTCTAAACTTCTTTCTCAGGGGTTTGGCAGACTGCTAATGTCAGCAGGAAAGACACCTTATTCTGTGATAATAATATGGTCTTATCATCCCCAAACCCTATCGTCCCAGCAGGGATGCTGAAACTGGCCTTAAACAACTTTTAGAAATGTCAGCTCCATACGAACTGTGCAGAACAACAAAGAAAACTCCAGAACACTCGATTAAGAGAAATTTTATTTAGATGGTAACTAGCATAAATTTTGCAGAGACAAGTTATTCAGTATCAGACAATTCATGAGATCCTTACTGAGATTTTCTACAACTACTATAGATGCAAGTAGCTTCTAATTCAGAAAATTTCCTGATAATAATCTAGTCAAAATGAGGCTTTCACTAATGCTAGAGTGGTTACAGTGCTGCTTCTGGAGGAAAAAAAAAAGAAAGACTGGGGGCTTTTCTTTCATCAGTCTGTTTTCAAGTGAATGGCTATGGAGGGACAAATATTAAGAACTAGTCAACAAATGTTAAAATTTTAATGTATTTTTGACAGCATTAAAAATTCTTATTTTGTTTAGTACCAAATTTAAAATTAATTCCTAGAGACTGTGTTTCTGTTTATTTTAGTCAGTTTTCTATTTACATATTGATTTATTTTTACTGTGGCCTCAAATCTTTTGGAGAAAGAGTTTCCTTTAGTTCTTTAAGGAGCAGAGATGAAGACAATTTACATATTAGATGCAGTTGCTTTAGTGCTAGGAACAGTTCACGGAGGGGAGGCTGCTCAGTTACAGAGTGTGCTATGGATTGTATTAGGAGAAAAAGAACATCTCTGAAAATAGGATTATTTTGCATCTGGAAGATGAATAAAGGGCAGATCAAGGGATATACGAAAATAGTTCTTTTTGTAATTCAATATTAGAGAATAAAGGCGAGAGAACATACCTTGCATAAAATCTCAATCAAAGCAGGCACAGCATTCCTCAACTTCATAGCAGCCACATGCTCAAATATTTTTAGTAATATTTTCAGAGCAGGCTGGATAAAATAAAAAAAAACTACACTTATTTCATGTCTTCTTTCAATATACCTTATGTTTCTCAAGTGCATATATGCTGAAAAATGTATCCTTTAAGAAGTGTTCAACAAAAATGGAAGTTTGACCACCAAATTCAAATGAAGCATGTGTACATTTTCAGGTTACTCACCAGCATTTTAGCCATTATGCTGAGGTTCACTATCTGAAATACTTCCTTCAATAAACAGTGCTTGAGTAAAGCAAGTATAAAGTCATTTAGTACTTGTAAATCAAAGTGTATCCCTGGGGGGAATTTCCTGTAGTATTCCATAAATATGTTTACTGAAAAGGAAAAAAAATATAATCATTTGCTGATTTTAAGATATCCATATTGCCTAAGTTAAAAGACTTTCTGTATTTTTTTTTTGAAAACAAAACAAAACAAAACAAAACAAAACAAAACAAAACAAAACAAAACACAGGGTCTCACTGTAGCCCAGGCTGAACTTAAACTCATGGCCATTCTCCTACTGCAGCTTCCCAAGTGTTGGGATTATAAGTGTGTGCCACCATACCCAGCTTGAGTTTTCTGTATTCAGATATTATATAAATTCATTTTCTTCAAATGAAATATTTGATGAATGAAACAAAAAAGTGAGAATGGCAGTAACAGGCTAGTGAAGATGGCTCAGTGGATATAATGCTTGCTATGCAATCTGAGTAACATAAATGCTGGAAACTTCTGTAATCCTACTGTGCCTATGCCAATAAGAAAGGTGGTGACAGAATTTCCCAGAAGCTTCTGAATGGAGGAGCAGTGACACTGAGAGAGTCCTTGCCTTGGATGAGGTGGAAAGCAAGGACCTCTACATGTTTTACATTCACAAGCACACTTGACCGATAAAAATTAAAAAAAAAAAGCAAAAAAAAAGCTGGCGATGGCTTAGTGGTTAAAGTGCTTGCCTGCGAAGCCTAAGGACTGTTCCACTCTTCAGATCCCATGTAAGCCAGATGCACAAGGTGATGCAAGTGCAAGGTCACACATGCACACAAGGTGGCACAATTATAATTATACAAGGTGGTTCAATTATAGTGGCTGAAGGCCCTGGTGCACCAATTCTCTCTCTCTCTGCTGGATTTGTATCAAAAACAATTTAAAAAAAAGCTGCCAATAACATTTGAAGTCAAGCGAGCAGGATCAGCACTAGACTGGGAGCTTACTCATGTACTACCCTTTTTTTTTTTTTGGTTTTTCGAGGTAGGGTTTCACTCTGGTCCAGGCTGACCTGGAAGTAACTCTGTAGTCTCAGGGTGGCCTTGAACTCACGGTGATCCTCCTACCTCTGCCTCCCGAGTGCTGGGATTAAAGGCGTGCGCCACCACGCCCGGCTTCATGTACTACCCTTGAAGCACCATGGCCTCCACATGTACTCTTGAGAGCCAAGCTCCCAGGGAGCCCTTCAGGTTTGTACATATGCATGTGGAACTGTAACTTGGTGGAGATGTTTTGAGACATGCTACTCATTCTTATTGCTTTAACCCCATATTAACCTTGAGAATTTTTTTAATGTTATTAGTACATATTGATATATAATAACAATATTCATTATGATATTTTGATACGTGTATATAATAAGTTTAAAAAATATTTTATTTATTTATTTGACAGAGAAAGGGGGGAGAGAGGAGAGAGACAGAGAGAGAGAGAGAGGGAGAGAAAGGGCACGCCAGGGCTTCCAGTCACTGCAAACGAACTCCAGAGCATGTGCCACCTTGTACATCTGGCTTACATGGGTCCTGGGTCCTTTGGCTTTGCAGGCAAGTATCTTAACTACTAAGCCATCTCTCCAGCCCTATATAATAAATTTTAATTATACTCATCCACATTTCCCTTTCTTGTTCATTTTTATTTATTTATTTGAGAGCAACAGACAGAGAAAGAGGCAGAGAGAGGGGGAAGGGGAGAGAGAAAGCGAGCGCACACTAGGGCCTCCAGCCATTGCAAATGAATTCCAGATGCGTGCGCCCCCTTGTGCATCTGGCTAACGTAGGTCCTGGGGAATCAAGTCTTGAACTGGGGTTCTTAGGCTTCACAGGCAAGCGCTTAACCGTTAAGCCATCTCTCCAGCCCCACATTTCCCTTTCTTAGCCCTCTCTTACTTTCATGGACCCATTTCTCTTCCCAACTTGTCAACCTTCTACTTTCATATCTACCTTTTGGTTTTGTTGTGTTTTGCTTTTGGTGACTCAATCAATTTATTAGTTACTTATAGAACATGAGTAAAAGGTTATTTACAGAAGCATGGGCAACTTCCTAGTGGCCCCACCACTGAAGAAAATGTCTGTCTTTTCCCCAGCAACCACTGACTGCTTCTAAATTCTCAAGGAGTGTAGTGTCTCATGAGCCTCTCCCCTTTTCCAAAATGGTTTTGATTTCAATTTTACAGGGTGGTAAATTATTAACTTACTTTGAGAAAGTAGTTTATGTCCAGTCAATTCCTTATTTTCCATGTAACACAAATATTTTCCAAATTTCCCTCATCATTTTACTAAAATTGGGATTATTTCACTGATCATTTTTTCTCATTCCAAAATTTCCTCAGTTATAATGTGTACATCTTAAATAAGTTGCCTTAAAAATGACTTTTGGTTTTGTGTTGTGTCTACCATGAACCTTCAGACTCCCAAGTACAGGGACTACAGCTGTGGGCTACCACATCCACCTTTGAAAATATTTTATTATTTGTCCATGTGTATGCATGTGTGCACACATGGAGGGGAGTCCTCACATGTTCACCTCATTTTAATCAGTTTTTTAATCCACTATTCTTTACTGTGCTCTCCACAAACTTCTAGGAAATCTTCCTGTCTCCAACTCTCACCTCACCATCAGTATGCTGAGATTACAGAAGCCCAGCAAAATTTCCAGTTTTATTTTTAAACATGGGGCCTGGGGATCTAACTTGGGCATTCCATGATGAACATTAAGTGCATTCTCCACTGAGCCATTCCCCAGCCCCCAAATAGATTCTTGTTTTCTTTTTTGTATTTACACAGTTGCCTATGTAACTGAGGATGACCTTGTACTTGTATTTTTGCATGTGTATGTGGTATGTATGAGTGGTTTTATGTGGGCGCATGTGTGTGTGCAGGTGCATGTGGAGGCCAGAGGTTTAGGTCAGGTTCAGGTTTCTTCTTCCATTGCTTTCTGACATTTTTTTTTTTCTTGTACTGTGTTTTATATTGTGAGCCTCAGTGATCCTCCCACCTCTGCCTCCTCAGCAGTAAGATCACAGGCATGTATCATCATGCTGTTTTTTTTTTTTGAAGTAGGGACTCATTCTACCCAGGCTGGTCTTGAACTCACATAATCCTCCAACCTCTGTCTCCTAAGTGCTGGGATAAAAGGTATTCCTGACCATGCTGGAGTTTTTACGAGGGTGCTGGGAATCTGAACTCAGGTCCTCATGTTTGTGCGGTACTGACTGAACCAACTCCCAGCCTGAATAAATTTTTTTTTTAGTTGTGAAGACTGAACCCAGGGCCTGTGCTTTTAGACAAATGCATTTCTTCTGAGCTAAATCTCTAACACCAGGATTATAATTTTTGTTTTTGGTTTTTTGAGGTAGGGTCTTGCTATATAGATCAGGCGGACCTGGAATTCATTATGTAGTCTCAGGCTGGCCTTGAACTCACAGTGATCTCCTGTCTCTGCCTCCTGAATGCTGGGATTAAAGGCATGTACCACCATGCCCAAATTAACCAAACTACCACATTTATTTTTAATATTTTCTGAAGCTAACAGAGCCACACTTAGGTAGGTATTCATTTTTCATACCTAGTTTGAAAATAAACTTTAACATTTTATGACATAATAGCACATTGTGGGAAAATCCTAACAGAGCCACACTTAGGTCATACCTAGTTTGAAAATAAATTTTAACATTTTATGACATAATAGCACATTGTGGGAAAATCAGCACATTTATAAATCAACATCATTTTAATTATTTCGTACCTGCACGCTGCAATAAGCACAGCTCATTGACACTCATATATTTCTTAAACACATCCATGCAAACCTACAAAAGTCATATAAATACTAAATTATATATTTTATAAGCATTAGAAAAATTTCTACCCTATCTTTTTGCTTATTTCAAAATTTTACAATGATTTAGAGCACTGGAATAAACAAGCTGATGTTCAGTTAACCTACAGGTTTGAAATACATACTAGATTCATTATACATTTTTAAGTTATTTAAAAAATAACTGCTAATGAGATGCTAAAGATGCTGACTGAGCACACAGAGACCCACATATACATATCATTTTAATCATGACCTGGTGACACCACAGTGCAGCAGGGAAAGAATGCATCTTCTGACTATCTGAGAAGGGGTCACATATAGCCCAGGCTGGTCTGGAACTCATTATGTAGCTAAGGATAACCTTGAACTCCTGATCCACCTGCCTCTACCTCCCAAGTACTACTAGGAGCATAGGTACGTACTACCATTCCTAGCCAAGAGTTTTTTTTTTTAAGTAAATGGTCCTGGGTCACCTAGAAGTCTACATGGAAAACAAACAAACAAACAACATATTCCAACTCTCATAAATAGAAATCAATGTTAGCTAGATTAGAGATTTATAGGAAAGGGTTAAAAAAAACTTTTAAACACCCCACTACCACACACAAAAACTCAATTTCATGATTTTGGCAACATATCTTCAGTAGGATGCTAAAAGGAAACACTACAAAAGGACAGAAAGATAAATATGGATGTATGAAATTAAAGAATTCTGTTTCTCAAAAGATATCTGTAGTGCTTATAAAATACACTAAAGAGGATGAAAAAGAAACTTACAAAGAAATAAAAAATAAGGACAACATGTATGTATAATGAAGAATCTGTACTGAGTTCTCATAGACTGTATGAGATAATCCCAGGGAATGTAGGCATACCTGGATGCTTCTAAAAAACACGCATCCAAATGTGAGCATTTTGAAAGATGCTCAACTTCACACCATCAGGAAGGCATCATTCTCCTCCACCACAATGGCTAGAGTGTTTTTTAAAAAATTTATTTATATTATTTATTTATTTGAGAGTGACAAAGAGAGAAAGAGGCACATAGAAAGACAGAATGGGTGTGCCAGGGCCTCCAGCCATTGCAAATGAACTCTAAACGTGTGTACCCCCTTGTACATCTGGGTAACGTGAGTCCTGGGGAATTGAGCCTTGAACTGAGGTCCTTAGGCTTCACAGACAAGCGCTTAATCGCTAAGCCATCTCTCCAGCCCCCCCTCCCCCTTTTTAACAGAGAGAGCAAGAGTGAGAATGCCAATGTGATTGCACTCCAGACACTTGCGCCACCTAGTAGGCACCTGTGACCTTGCACTTACCTTACCTTTGTGTGTCTGGTTTATGTGGGATCTGGAGTCAAACATGGGTCCTCAGGATTCGCAGGCAAGCGCCTTAACTGCTAAACCATCTCTACAGCCTGAGTTTTCTTTTCCTTTTTCTTTTTTTGAAACAGGGTCTCATATTGCTCATGTTGGCCTTATACTTGCTGTATAGTCAAGGTTGGACTTGATTTTCTTTTTTTAAACTTTTTTTTTTGTTCATTATTTATTTATTTATTTGAGAGTGGCAGGCATAGAGAGAAAGACAGATAGAGGGAGAGAGAGAGAATGGGCGCGCCAGGGCTTCCAGCCACTGCAAACGAACTCCAGACGTGTACGCCCCCTTGTGCATCTGGCTAACATGGGACCTGGGGAACCGAGCCTCGAACCGGGGTCTTAGGCTTCACAGGCAAGCACTTAACCGCTAAGCCATCTCTCCAGCCCTGGACTTGATTTTCTACCTCTGTCTCCCAAGTGCTGTATAGGTGTGTGCCACCATTCTGGTTGAATGGCTAAAATGAAGTTGTGGTCATTACCTTCTAAGGCTCAGGGTCCATTGCAGAAGAAGTGGCAGAATGAATGTAAGAGCCGGAGGAAAGGTAGGATTCCTTACAAATGCACTTCTCCAGACACAAAATGGCCTGGATATCCATGACCTTGCAGTGCCTGACACTACCTATACAAGACCATCATAGTAGGAGGTAAAAATGATGTCACTGAAATAAGAGAGACTGATTGAGAGGGGTATAATGTGGACAGCGGAATTCCCAAGGGGAAATTTGAGGAGGGGATTACCATGGTTTATTATATGTATGGAAGTTGTCAATAAAAAAAGAAAAAAATGAAACTGTAATCATATCTAGGATAGTTAAGGTATAATGCAACCAGAACCCTCAGCCCCTGCTTAAGTGGGTTCTGGTAAGTATGTAATGCAACCAGAACCCTCAGACCCTGCTTGAGTGGGTTCTGGAACCATCAAGTTGGAGTCTGTTTAGCTCTATCTGCTAAGCCTTGACATATGCAGATTCTGTGACCCAGAGATACCAGCTTTAAGTACGACCTACCATAATGTGTGCAGACATTCACCAAGAGACACAAGAAGAATAATGATAGTTATTAGAAGACGATAGTATCACTATTATACTATCTAAATATGGAAACTACCCAACTGCCCATCAATAGTAATGTTTATCCATAAAATTAATTTTGGTACTCATACAGTAGAATATTAACTACTTACAGAGGAGAAAGATGACACATTACCAATTATGTAAAAAATATATAAGCAGAGTGAGGTGGTATAAGCCTTTAATCCAAGAACTTGGGAGGCTGAGGTAGGAGGATCACCATGAGTTCAAGTTCAGCCTGGGTAACAGAGTAAGTTTATTGCCTCAAAAACAAAAATAATAATAAAAATATAGACATATTAAAAAAATATGGAGTGAAAGTAGGCAAGCTTGGCAATAATTCACTTGTAATCCAAGCTACTCAGGAGGTTGAAGCAGAAGGACTGCTTGAGCCCAGGAGTCCCAAGACCAGCCTGGAAAACATAGCAACACTTTATTAAAAAAAGTTAGAGGGCTGGAGAGATGGTTCAGTGGGTAAAGCACTTTCTGTACAAGCATGACAACCTGAGTCTGGATCACCAGAACCATGCAGAGCCAGACAGTAGTGTGTGCCTGGAATCCCAGCACTCCTACTATGAGTTGGGAGGTAGAGACAAGAGAATCCTAGAAGCTCATGGGCCAGTTAGTCTGGCATTCACATTGGTGAATAAGAGGTGCTGCTTCAAATAATGTAGAGTTGGGATTTTCCTCTGACTTCCACATATATACTGTGTGGTACCTGTGTACCTGCACTCACATACACACATAGTCATATACATATACAAACATAATTTTTAAAAATTGGTAAAAATAAGCCAGGCGTAATGGCACAAGCCTTTAATCCCAGCACTTGGGAGGCAGAGGTAGGAGGATTGCCATGAGTTTGAGGCTGCCCTGAGACTACATAGTAAATTCCAGATCAGCCGGAACTAGTGAGACGCTACCTCGGAAAACCAAAAAATAAAAAGTAAAAAAAAGAAAAGGTAAAAATGAAGCCAAATACAAAGAAATACAGTGTATGATTCCATTTGTAAAAAGCACAGATGAGGTGAAGATTACCCCAAGTTATGAGGACACAGTAGTAAAATGCATGACTGAGACAGGAGCGCCGTCCCCCTTGACAAATGTGTTTTACCTTTTCATCGCCTTGCTCAGGCACATGGACAAACTTGCACTGTGATCGCTCACAGCCACGCAACGTGTTAAAATGAAATTTGCAGTATCTATGGGGTATCACCAACCCTAGGGGTTTCTGGAACACCTGGAAAATCAGACAAGTTCCCTTGGTCAAGTGAGAAAACATTTGATGCTTCCTGGGTTTTAAAATAAAGACAAACCAATTTAGAGGGATTTATCAGTAAATTTCTCAATTCCTTGTCCATAAAATATTCCATCAGAATTGCTGCTACTTTGCTTCATATTTTTAAAGACTTGTTTCTAGAACACTTTTAGGATCATAGCAAATGGGAAATCACGGAACTACCCCATAGATTCCATGCCCCACACACTTTGTCTGTTTTTGTAAGTTTATATAGGTTCTTCTTCCTTAGCTGTTCTTGCCTTTCCTTTCATAAAACACTAATTCTATGACAGCATGCATTATATTTCAGATGTACTCATTAAAACAAAATTTTGGGGCTCGAGAGATGGGTTAGTGGTTAAGGCACTTGCCTGCGAAGCCTAAGGACCCATGTTCGACTCTCCAGATCCCATGTAGGCCAGACACACAGGTGACACAAGCGTGCAAGGTCTCACATGCCCACTATGTGGTACATGTGTCTGGAGTTCAGCTGCAGTGGCTGGAGGCTCTAGCGTGCCAATTTCCTCTCATAAATTGTTTTCAAAAAAATGTTTAAAAAAAAGAACAAAAATTTCCTCAGCTTTTCTGATCAGCAGGAAAAGAGAAGTGATAAAAGGCAAAGCTTTGAACATTCTCCATGAGCTGAGCACAGTGCAGCTTCCTCTTCCATCACGGGGAACTAATAATCCTGTACTTTCTGTTGCAGAGGTTTTCGCTCTTCTCGTTCAACCTTTTATGTTGCTAGCAAACATCTTCTAAGTTGCTACTTATTTTTTGCCTTTATTCCAGTCTAATCCCCATCCAAAATCTGTATGTCTGGATCTGCTTGAAGCTTCTAGTTACAATTCCCTAAGTGTAGGTTATAATTTTAAGATAGCTTATTATTATTATTATTATGCCTTTTTCATAATGGGCTTGCCAGAGTCTCTTGACGCTGTAAACAAATGTCTATTTAGCCTTATGTGGATGGCTAGAGAGTTGACTCTGGGGCCAATAGACTCTGCAAGCAATTTCCTTTAATCACAGAGCCATCTTCCTAGCCCCACAAGATAACTGTTGGAAGAGAAGAGACTTACCCCTATATTTTTTTCTCTTTTAAATATTTCACAGGTTTCCGGACTCTGCAGTGGCAGGACAGAATGTCTTCCAGGAAACCTGAAATCTGAAATGATTCAGAACAGTATAAAAATGACATGACCATGAAGCAGCCACTGTGGTACATTCCTACTCAGTTTAGACTGTGTTGCCAAGTGGGCTCCTGTGAGATATGAAGGTTTCATAACTACAGATGACTTTCTTCAAAGCCTACACAGTAGCACCAAGAACTTCATTTAAGCAACATGACGAACAGTGCAGGTATGTAATCCTTTCTAAAGGAAGGACACTGACAAGCCCAGGGCTATGGACTCAGTTGGACTGTCTGACAACTCATATTCTAAAGCCCCAATGGAACTAGGCCTAAGCCTAAGTTCTGAGACTGGGTGGCTTTATAAGAAGAGACACCAGAGAGTGCACTATTTCCTCATGGACACAAGAGAAAGGCATGTGAACTTAGCAAGAAGGTAGCCTTCTGAGAATTACAGAGAACCCTGATCAGAAACCCAACTTGCCAGAACCTTGGACTTCTAGCCTCCAGAATGGTGAGAAGTAAATCTCAATTGCTGAAGCTCCCTAGTCTGTGATGCATTGTAGCAGCCCAAGCTAAGTGAAATCGCCAACACTATGTTCTTTAGTGGTCTTTTAAAACTAAGATCTAGGGCATTTGAAAACAATCTTTCCCAAAGGCAAAATAAGTAAAAATAAAAATATCTTCTCTAAATCTTTTTGTAACCTCTGTAGTATCCAGACATAACCTGGAACAAGCTGAAGCTCTGCTGCATAGCTCTTGTAACTCAGTAACTTGCAATATGAAAGCTCAAGGCTTTTTGACACAGAACACATGGCCACTTGCTGCCACAGTACATAATTCCAGGTGGCATGAAATGAGTCCTGGAAGGTACAAAAGATTCAGGTGCCTACTATAAAGTGACTTTAGCTTTCAAATTCACTCATCAGAGCTTATTTTGTTCAGAACCTTATGAGTTATGAAAAAACCCGACACAAGTCCTACAAAAATTCAATTAAGTTATGAATAATTTAGATATTTTCTGCAGTACCACTGTCATATAAATACAGATATCTCAGAAATCATGCCATCAAGAATGCTAAGTAAAGGTGAATAAGACTTCTACACATTCTGTACTAGTTTCTATTTTCTCTTTATACTTTTGTTTTCAGTGGCCATGTCTTATGTGGTAGGGTTTTATTAAGGAATCAGGTATTACCATTTTTCCACAGCTTTGGTATTGTGTCTTCCTGATGGCCACTTAGGTTCAAAGGAGGCAGTGACGAGCACAGAGGTCTGGGGCCCAGTGCTGCTAACTGGCATTCACCAACCACAACCTCTGCATTTCTAAGATCCATACTATATGAGCAGAAAAACTAAAATCAGAATTTAAGCTTATTTTAAAAATAGCAAAACGAGACTCATGTAAATAGAAACACACCCTACTGTTATGCACAGGTCATATATTTTATTATAGATTGTGATTCTTCAATATTTCTTTTGTTTTTGTTCATTTTTTATTTATTTATTTGAGAGCAACAGACACAGAGAGAAAGACAGATAGAGGGAGAGAGAGAGAATGGGCGAGCCAGGGCTTCCAGCCATTGCAAACGAACTCCAGACGCGTGCGCCCCCTTGTGCATCTGGCTAATGTGGGACCTGTGGAACCGAGCCTGAAACCGGGGTCCTTCGGCTTCACAGGCAAGGGCTTAATCGCTAAGCCATCTCTCCAGCCCTTCTTCAATATTTCTAATAGGGTGTTCCTTTCTCTAAATAGAAGACTAATACAAATTAAGTGGTTAGGGTAGAGATATGAGTAAGGTGTGTTATGGTTTGAATGTGAAATGTGCCCACAGGCTCATGAGATTGAATTCTTGGTTCCCAGCCAGTGGCACTGTTCTGGAAGGCTGTGGAACCTGGCTGGAGGGAGTGGGTGGCTGCAGGGGCAGACCTTGAGGGATATAGCCTGGCCCTGCTTCTGCCTGAGTTCTTGCTTCCTGTCCACTGATATGTGAGGAGCCCTAGCCACACTCTACTGTCAGGAATTTCCCCACCACAATGGACTGTCCCCTTTCAAACCATGAGACAAAATAAATCTTTTCTCCCATAAGTTGCTTCTGTCAGTTTGTTTGTCACAGTGACAAGAAAAGTGAACTAACATAGGGTAGTAAGGAAAATGCTAGAGCAATCCCAGCACTAGGCAATGTGAAGCAGAAGAATCATGAGTTCGAGGCCACAGTGGATTACGTAAGACAAAATAACCTCTTCTCCAAATTACACAAAAACCCTGTAGAAAAGAGTCTCATTATGTTCCTCCTGACCTGTACTATCCGTGAACCCCTGTCCTCAAGCCACCATCCTATTTCAGCTTCTCGAGTAACAGGGACCACAGGCATGCTCTACTGTGCTTGGCTCAAAGTGATAATTTTTTGGTGGGAGGGGGGAGTTGAGGTAGGGTCTTGGTCTTGCCCAACTGACCTGGAATTCATTAAGCAGTCAGTCTCAGATAGGTCTCAAACTCACAGTGATCCTCCTACCTCTGCTTCCCAAGTATTGGGATTAAAGGCATTTGCCACCATGTTTGGCTCAGTGTTTTTGATTATGCCTGCTAAAAGGGTCAGGGAGGCACTAGCTAACATTCTAATCTAGGAAAAGCACCCACTCATTCAACTGACAGTGAGATGAAGTCAATGAAGTACAACAGACTGCCTTGTCCATGTCAATTGCCCACGGTCAACCGTGGTACAAAAATACTAAATGGAGAACTCTAGGAAAACTTGTAAGTTTTAAGCTGTTCGCTATCCTGCAGAGTGTGATGAAACCTTACCATCTTGCTTTACTCTGCAGGGGACATGAATTACCCTGTCCAGTGTGTCTACCCACTGGCTAGTCATTTAGCTACCTCTCAGCATTACATCACTTTTATTCAAGTAACCCTTACATTACTAAGACTGCATCATTATGCCTACCTTGTTATTTGCTTTACTTCTTTACATAGCCATTGCATCATCTCACATCATCACAAGAATTGTGACAGCAGTCCAGCAACTGTATTCATTCACATAATCCTTACTGTAGCATACTATTGTAATTGTTCTTTCAATATGTTGTTAAACACTTGCTGTGCCTTGGTTATAAATTAAAACTTATTATGGGGGTTGCAGAGATGGTTCAGAGGTTAAAGGAGCTTGCATGCAAAGGCTGGTGACCCAGGTTCAATTCCCCAGTATCCATGTAAAGCCAGATTCACAAAGTGGTGAATGCACCTGGAGCTTGTTTGCAGCAGCAGAAGGCCCTGGTGTGTCCATACTCACTCTCTCTGTCTCTCTCTCTCAAATAAATACAAATATTTAAAAAAAGTTACTATGAAATTTTCATAGGAAAAAGTACAGTATACCAGAGGGTTTGGTACTATCTGCATTCTTAGGTATCATAGGGGTTTTTGAAATGCAGCCCCTACTACTACATGGTATTACTACTTGGGGTTTCGGTTGTAGAGGAGTAAAATCAGAAAGAAGCAGGGCTTATAACAGCTGAAATTTAATCACATTAATGAAATTTTTTTGAGGCAAGTCCAATGACTATCCTTTTTTTGGTGGAGGGGAGGAATTGGCAAGCCAGGGCCTCCAGCCACTGCAATTGAACTCCAGACATGTGTGCCCCTTGTGCATATGAGTGACCTTGTGCTTGTGTCACCTTTGATGTCTGACTTATGTGGGACCTAGAGAGTCAAACATGGGTACTTAGGCTTCACAGGCAAATGCCTTAGCTGCTAAGCCATCTCTCCAATCCACAATAATGAAAATTTAACAAAATATTCACTTGTCTTCTCAACTTGAGATGTCATTGATCTGTGTAACCAATATTTTTCCCCAATAAAATAAAAGCAGCAACATAAGGAAACAAATCTCCCTGATGAAGAGATTATCTAGGTCAGCTCTGACTGAATGGTGACTTGAGCAGTGCTACAGTGATTGTCACTGGAGCAGAGCCAGGCTGATCACGAACCTCTGCAGATTGCAATGGTACCATTTTAGTTTATAAACAAAATGTTTTCTTAAGTTATAAAAAGTTAGCCATAGGCTGGAGAGGTGGCTTAGTGGTTAAGGCGTTTGCCTGCAAAGCCAAAGGATCCTGGTTCAATTCTCCAGGTCCCACGTAAGCCAGATGCACACAGGGGCACATGCATCTGGAGTTCCTTTGCAGTAGCTGGAGGCCCTGGCATGCCAATTCTCTCTCTCTCAAACTAACTAACTAAATATATTTTTAAAAAGTCAGCCATGTTATTTCTCCTTTTTTAAAAAAAGTCTTTATACAGTCAAGAACAATCTAATTCTTTAAAAAAATACTAATTTATTTGCACGAGCATGCCCCAGAGCCTCTTGCCAATACAAAGGAATGTCAGATATATGTACTACTTTTTGATTTTGGCTTTATGTGGGTGCTGGAGAATTGAACCCAGGTTACAAGACTTTCAAGCAAGCATGTTTAACCATGGAACAATCTTCTCAGTCCAACAACAATTTCATTCTTACCTGCCCTATCTTCATACTGTAGTTCTCAAACCTGAACATGTACCATGATGCCTTTTTGTTGAATAAAGACTGATTATCTCTCCCCTCAGTTTCTGGCTCAGTGTGTCTGAGGTAGGATCCTAGAGTTCTACTTTTGACAAGTTCCCATGTGCTGATGCTGTCCACAGCCTGAACATAAATGGACCTGAACACTTACATTCCCTGCCTGGGGGTGCCATGGCACAGCAGCTATGTGAAAATGGAGGATGGCTCCGACAGATGCATTCTAAGGGGTCCTTCACCTCTAAATTGGGTGGTATTGTATGTTCCAGTGGGTGTTCAATACTAGTCACTGAATACATGGAAAACACTTGCAAAATGTAGCTCATTTGATTCCAGACACTCTGACCTTTGTAAAAGTCACACATGTCCTGTTTTACTTACCACTACTTTTTCTTTCTTTTTGTTTGTTTTGTTTTTTGGAGGTAGGGTCTCAATCTAGCTCAGGCTGACCTGGAATTCACTAGGTAGTCTCAGGCTGGCCTTGAACTCCTGGTGATCCTCCTACCTCTGCCTCCCGAGTGCTGGGATTAAAGGCGTGCGCCACCACACCCGGCTTTATCAGTACTTTTAAATAAATAAATATTTACTCATTTACTTGCAAATAGAGAGAATGAATGGATATGCCAGAGCCTCTAGCCACTGCAAACAAACTCCAGATACATGTGCTACTTTGTGCATATGACATTACACACGTCCTGGGGAATCAAACCTGGGTCATTAGGCTTTGCAGGCAAATGCCTTACCCCTGAGCTATCTCTCTAGCCCTTATCACTATTTTTTAATGGCTCAAAAAATTTATTTTGCAGCTGGGTACATCTCACATAATTATACCACCAAATATAAATTAGGTAATTGACTATTTTAAAGTTATTAGAAACTATATTACAGACCTTTTGCAAACTTCATTAGTATCTTCTTTCTCTTCTTTAATACTTGCCTTGTCTGAAACTCTGCACTGTGAAGAGGGTGTGGTTAAATAATAAGTATTTCTGTAATACTTATTAAACTATGAGGCTTGCTAGGTCTATTGAAAATGTATTAGATATAAGGAAACAATTACATTATGACAACCCTGAAAACAATTCTCTATATAATTTAAAATCCTGAACAATGGCTTTAAACTTTCCACTGTTGCTAGTGGTGGCATGTGCCTGTAACTTCAGCAGTCAGGAGGTAGAGGCAGAGGGTCAAGAGTTCAAGGCCATCTTCAGCTATATAGCAAATTACAGATAAGGCTGGGTTATATGAGACAGGCAGGCACATTGCATGCACACACACAAGCCATTTTGGTCTGGGGATGTGGCCCAGTTGGTAGAGGGCCTGTCTAACATTCACAAGTCTTGGGTTCACTCCTCAGCACTGCATAAAGTAGGTATGGTGGTACATGCCTGTAATCTCACACTTGGTAAATACAAGTAGGAGGATCAGGAGTTCAAAGTCATCCCTGGCTATGGAGTTGAGACTAGCCTGTCCTGCATGAGACCCTGTCTCAAAAGATACACCCACACAACAAAACAAGAACAAAAATAAAATTCTACTGTTGATGAAACAATTAATATATGTTCCAGCTTTTTAATGTTTTAATTATATAGGACTTTATGTTATTGTAGGTAACTGAAGTTTTATTTCTTTTAATTCAGAAAAAGTTTTGTGTGATTTTTAGGTTAGTATGTATGGACATAAAATTTATTCTTCACTAGAAATACTTTAAACAAAGATATGCTACATAAGACATATCACAGAGTTTTAGGGGTTGTAATCATCCTGTGAAAGAAAGTTACACATGCTAGGACCTGAGAGTGTAGCTAGGTGGTAGAGCACATGTTTAGCATGGGCAAGGCTTGTGTTCAACCCATCACCAAAAGAAAAAAAAAAAAACAAACAAGCTTATTTTTACTCAATTATTAAACTTTAAAAAAATACACCCTCAAGTCACCTCAGCAGTGAAGAATTTTTAAAATATATTTATTTATTTATTAGAGAGACAAGGGGGGAGCTAGAGAGAGAGAAAGAGAGAGAGAGAGAGAGAGAGGGGAAGAATGGGCATGCCAGGGCCTCCAGCCTCTGCAAACTAACTCCAAATGTACCACCACCTTGTGCATCTGGCTTAAGTGGGTACTAGGGAAGTGAACCTGGGTCCTTAGGCTTCACATAGAACTTGGGAGGTATAGGCAGGAGGATTGGGAGTTCAAGGCCAGTCTTAGTTACACTGCAAGTTTGAGGCCAGCCTATGCTACATAAGTCTCAAAAAGCAAACAGTAGCAAATAAAAAACATTATAAAACACGAACAAATTGAATGCACTGGTGCAGCTCAGTGGTAGGGCATATGCTAAGCATGAGGTCCTGGGTTTGGTCCCCAGAACTAAAAAACAAACCACAATACCACACAGAAAAATATATCATATTCCAGACTTAAATGGCAAAATTGTAATTCCTCTTAAGTGATTTATGTATTTAAAAACTATTTTATGATATGAGCTTAAAGCACTCTTAGAATAATATATGAGCAAGCCTTCCTTACTATTTTTATATTATTATTATTTTTTGAGGTAGGGTCTCACTCTAGCCCAGGCTGGCCTTAAACTCAAAATGATCCTCCTACCTCTGGGATTAAAGGCATGAGCCACTATGCCTGACTATTTTTACTTTTAAAATAATTGAAAGGAAAGAGAAGTAAAGCAATAGTTTCATACATAAAAGTTTGAAGATGTTAGACAGCATTTGAAAACTTTGACAAATGACCTAATCAATGGTAGAGCTGGCTGGTTAATTAAAAGAAATGTGGGGCTTTAGAGATTGCTTAGTGGTTAAGGCACTTGCCTGTGAAGCCTAAGGACCACTGTTAGACTCTCCAGATCCCACATAGGCCAGATACACAAGGTGATGCAAGCGTACAAGGTTGCACATATATACAAAGTGAAGCATGGGTCTGGAGTTTGACTGCAGTGGCTTAGAGGCCCTGGTGTGCCAATTCTCTCTCATAAACAATTATTAAAAAAGATGATTAAATTTGAGGTCAATTCACCATAAGCCAAGGTTTTAGGTCTTTTAAAATTTAGGGCTACCAAATTTTTTTTTTTTTTTTTTTGGGTGGCCTCGAACTCTCGGTGATCCTCCTACCTCTGCCTCCCGAGTGCTGGGATTAAAGGCGTGCGCCACCATGCCCGGCCAAAAATATATTTTGATAGCAGCAAAAGAACATTTAAAAAGCAGAAAATGGATACACATAATTTCAAGGGCACAGAGTAGCCTAAATAGGATGCCAGAGGCAGAAACCATGAAGTATATCAATAGGCAGAAGTTCAAATATTTTCACACATCAAGAGTAAGATGTACAAAAAAGTTATTACTTTGTGTTTACCTTCTTTCTCCAGAGATAAATTTAAAAAATTTACAAATTTATTTGAGGGGGATGGAGGAAGTTTTTATGTATGTATGTAGGGGTGGGGTGGTGTGGTGTGGGGTGGAGTGTGTGTGTGTGTGTGTATATGGAGAGAGAGAGAGAAGAATATAAATGAATGAGAATATGGGCATGTCAGGGCCTCCAGCCACTGCATGCCCCACCTTGTGCATCTGGCTTACATAGGTACTGGGGATTTGAGATTGGGTCCTTATGCTTTGCAGGCAAGCATCTTAACCACTAAGCCATCTCTCTGCCCCTAAAATAGATTTTAATTTGATAATAATATTTAAAATATAATTAACCTACATGAAAAAATCATAGCAAAAGAAAATATATACAAGAAAAGTCTTAATCTTGAAACGATGACTTCTGTATAAATAATTCATAACTCAAATATTATATAGAAATAGATGTATTTAGGAGCTGGGCATGGTAGCCCACACCTTTAATCCCAGCACTCGAGAGGCAGATGTAGCAGGATCGCTGTGAGTATGAGACCACCCCGGAACTACATAGTGAATTATGGTAGCCTGGGCTACAGCGAAATCCTACCTCGAAAAACCAAACCAAACCAAACCAACCAAACAAAAAAGGGATATATTTGACAAAATAAAACTACATGGAATTCTGCAAGGTAGCACTAAGAATTCTAACCAAGTCACAGTCAATGAAAACCAGCAGAGGACATGACAACACATTACAAAGAGCATGTTCCTTTATGATGAGTTACCACAATGAAAACAACTGACAATTCAAAATGCACCAAAGACCTTAATGCAAGGCTGGAAACTCTGAAGCGACTACAAAAAGGGGGAAGCACTTCAAGGTGAGGTGGAGGACTCCAGTGGCCCAGAAAGACATCAAGAACTGGCAAATGGGACTGTGAGAAACTGCAAAGCTTCTGTGCAGCCTTTTAAGACACAACAGTGAAGAGACACCTGTCCCGTGGAGGGAGAACATCCTCCCCAGCTAGTCACTGGATGCAGGCTGAGAGGACTCAAAAAAATTACAACACCATGCACACACATGTTCCCATACACACTAGAAGTTGCAGAGGAATAGGCAAAGAATATTAATATAAATTTATAGACAAAGAGACGAAGGGGACTAGTTGTGAAAAACGGGATTCAGCAGCAGTGGGAGGGGATGAGAAGGCAATGGGGATTAATATGACCAAAATACATTACATACGTGTATGAAATTGCCAATGCAAGAGAATATAAACAAGCTCATACAATGGGAATAGCTTTGAAACATGCTAGAAGATGCTTAACTAGATTCACGACAGAAATGCAATTTTTTTAAGATTAAAAGTGATTTGTGAAAATAAGCAGACAGACGAACATTTTAAAGACTTAATGAGGTAATGCACATGGGGATCAAACAACTCTCTCATCAGAGTGCTTGGAGTGTAAGTCCTAACCACCTCCACATGCAGCAGTGTGACAATTCTACTTCTCGGACTTAATCCACAAATGTTTACTCACATGCAAAGTGCCTTATGTTTGCGAATGGATACTGCAGAATATTTAAATAGAAATAAAATATCTATTAATAGTGGTACTTATTCAAGTATATTCACACAGTTGTTACATAACTGTAAAAACAGCATCACTACATATTCAAAAAGAAAAGTCTTTGTTATATATTAAACAAAAAGTAAAGTAAGATATGAATGGTAAGCTACATTAGCATAAAGTTAAAAAGAATACGACATAGGTCTACTGTGAGAAATGGCACAGTCTCACCTATTAGGCTTATCTTTCTGTAGAAAACTGTAAGCTCTGGATAAAATATTTTAAAATCCTCCAGAGAAACAAAATGCAGAGCCTGGAAGAAAGCCTACATACATAGAATAGCACTGGGTAACTGTTGTTTTTACGGCTTTAATCCCAAAGGCAAACTCCCTTTGGAACAACTTTGAGAGGCCAAAAATTTGTACTACTGAAACAACACTTAGGGGCAAAGTCAGAAACTGGAGAGTGAGGCTGAAAATCCTGGGGGTGGGGGTGGGAGTGGAGGTGTGGGAAGCCTAAGAGATGAAGCCATGTAACCTAATCATAAGCTTGGCTCTAATCAGGCTGGTGTCTGAACCACACCTAAGGGAGAGAGACTCCAAAGAGTCCAGCTAAGACTATAAAAACTAAACATGGATATTCAAGGATATGCCAACTAATAAATAAAATAAAAAATCTTAAACATAGATTTCAACTGTCTCCTACTGCCAGGGAATAATGCAGAGGCTCAGCAAGTTCAATCTAGGTATGCAACACAGTGAGTAATCCCACAGAAATGAAAACTTATATCTGGGCATTTACAGCCAGCAGCTTTATTTGTAATCTCCCCATAATGGAAACAATCCAGATGCTCATCAATAAATGCACAGCCCACAATATGGAGTATTGCTGAAGAGTCAAAGGAGCTGATTACTGACACATGCAACAGAAAGAATGAATAGTTCCCTGGGTGAAAAAAAATCTGAGATTAAAAACTATATGACTATTTATAAGACATTTTTGAGGGCTAGAGAGATGGCTTAGTGGTTAAGGCATTTGCCTGTGAAGCCTAAGGACCCAGGTTTGATTTCTCAGTACGCACATAAGCCAGATGCACAAGGTAGATCATGTGTTTGGAGTTTGTTTGTAGTGGCAGGAAGCCCTGGCATGCCCATTCTCTCTCTCTCAAATAAATAAATATTTTTTAAAAAACTTAAAAAATTTCTTGAGATAACAGAAACATAGAAATGGAAAATGGTCAGTGGTGTTTACTGGTTAGGGAGGGCACAGGGACAGCAGCAGGGAAGTAGGTATGACTAAGAGGGTAATATAAGGAACACTTTTGATAAGCAAAATGTTTTATGCCTTGACAGTATTACAGGCAAGGTCTCCTCTTGGGTTTTACAATATGATCTCAAAGAAGCTAGAGGAAAAGTATGTTCTATGTGTTTTTTTAGCACTGTATGTGAATATATAATTCTTCAAAAAAAGCAGGATGCTGTAAAAGCAGTACTTACAGATGAATTTATAACACTAATGCCTCAGTCAGAAAATAGTGCTTCAGTCATTAAATGGCTTTTAGGTGAAAAAGCAAATGAGATCGAAAGTAGCAGAAGGAGAAAATCAAAATCAAAGTGAAATAGAAAAGAAAAAAGCAAACACACAGTGAAATCAAAAGCTTTAATGGGCTGGAGAGATGGTTCAGTGACTAAGGCTCGTGCCTATAAAATTTAACCACCTGGGTTCAATTCCCCAGTATACATGTAAAGCCAGATGCACAAAGTGGCGCATACATCTGAAGTTTGTAGTGGCTGGAGGCCCTGGAATGCCCATTCTCTCGGTCTCTCTGCTTGCTAATAAATAAGTACAAATACACACACATACACACATTTGTTGTTTTTTTGAGGCAGGGTCTCACTCTAGCCCAGGCTGACCTCAAACTCATGGTGATCCTCCTAACTCTAACCTCCCGAGTGCTGGATTAAAGGTGGGTGCCACCACACAAATATATTTTGTTGAAAAAAATTTTATTTATTTATTTATTTGATAGAGAGAATGGGTACATTAGGGCTTCCAGCTACTGCAAATGAACTCTAGATGCATGTGCCCCGTGTGCATCTGGCTTACATGCTTCCTGGAGAATTGAATCAGGATCCTTTTGCTTTTCAGGCAAACACCTTAACTGCTAAGCCATCTCTCCAGCCCCAAGTATAAATATATTTTTTAAAAATTATAATTCTAATTAATAATCATACTTGTCAATACTTTAGAGTAAGGGTTGACAAGGGATGGCCTGCACGTTGCCTATTTTGGTAAATGAAATTTTATTTGAGAGAGTGTGTACATGTGCCAGAGAGTGAGAGAGAGAGAGAGGGAGAGGGGCGGGGGGAGAGAGAGAGAGAGAGAGGAAGAGGGAGAGAGGAGGAGAGAGAGAATTGGTGCATCAAGGCTTCTAGCCATTGCAAACTAACTCCAGGCACATGGACCACCTTGTGCGCATGTGTCACCTTGTGCATCTGGCTTACGTGGGTTCTGGGGAGTTAAACCTAGGTCCTTAGGTTTTGCAGGCAAGTGCCTTAACTGCTAAGCCATCTCTTCAGCCCCATATTAAAAGCTTTTGAAGAACGCAAGGCAGAAGAATGAGCAGCAGCATTAGACTTATGTTGTGATAAGTTTTAAGACAGCAAGATTAGAAGCAGATCTGTTAGGGATCTACTGTAACAATCTGGGCAACAGGTGACATTTGTCTGGAATTGTGCAGTGTTGATGGGTGATAAAACATGGCAGTTTCTAAACCTCATGTGAAGGTGACATCAGCAGCATCTCCCTAGAGTCTGGAAATGGAGAAGTAAGGAAATTCAAGGTTTTGAGCCTGGGTAATGAAAAAGGATGGGGTTATTATTTTATTTTATTTTTTAAAAATTATTAACAACTTCTATATTTATAGACAATAAACCATGATATTTCCCTCCTTTCCTCCATTTTCCCCTTCACAACTCCACTCTCCATGATATCCCCTCCCTCTCTCCATTAGTCTATCGTTTATTTTGATATCATTCTCCTATCATGAGGGTCTTGTGAAGGTACTGCTAGGCACTGCAAGGTCATGGATATCAAGGCCAATTTCTGTCTGGGCAGCTGCACTGTAAGAGTGGTGCCCTTTCTTTGGCTCTTACATTCTTTCCACCACCTCTGCCACAATGGACCCTAAGCTTTGGAGGGTATGGTAGAGATGTTTCAGTGCTAAGTAGTCCTCCATCACTTCTTTTCAGAACTGTTGCCTTTTGAGTCATCAGGATGGGGTCATTATTAAGACAGGAGATTGCAGTAAGAATTGATCGATGGTAGGGAGGGGATGCATAGCAGAGAACTTTCATGTTTTAAATATCCAACTATACATCCCAGCAGGGGAAGCAAGCAGATGCCTCGACATGAAAGTCTACAACTTAAGGAGCTGGGCTGGAGACACACATTTGTGTGTTTTAGTGCATACATGACATTTATGTAGCAAATTGGGATGAGACCACCTAGGGGCAAATCTAGATAGAAAACAGATCTGTGGCTTGGGCTCTGGGTTTCCCCCTTATGCAATGTCAGGGAGAGCAGGAGAAAACAGCAGCCTGAAATATGGCAGACAAGTTTCAGCAAGCAAACCAAGCAAGTATATTTGTTCTGAAGCCAAGTCAGAAAAAGTTTCCAAGAAAGAACAGAAAACCATGTCAAGTATTGGTGGTAGGTTAAGATTAAGACAGAGAGTAACCATTAAATTCAGCAATGAGGGTGTCTCCTGAGAGGTTAAAATGGGTTCTTGTAGATGTGGAAAGGTTTTCTTTCAAGAGAACTTGAGGAGAGAAACAAGAGATAGTGGGTACAGACAAGCATTCTAACAGGCTGGATAACAACTGAAAAGGGCAATGGACCACAAAAGGATTTCATGTTTATATGTTAATGACAATGATTCAGCAGTGAAGGGATAAGCCTAGAATAAAATTTAAAGACAGAGGGCTAGAGAGATGGCTTAGCAGTTAAGTGCTTGCCTGTGAAGCCTAAGGACCCCAGTTCGAGGCTCAATTCCCTAGGACCCATGTAAGCCAGATGCACAAGGTGGCGCATGCATCTGGAGTTTGTTTGCAGTGGCTTGAAGCCCTGGTATGCCCATTCTCTCTCTCTCTCTCTCTCTCTCTGCCTCTTTCTCTCTGTCACTGTCAAAAAATAAATAAATAAAAATAAAATATAATAAAAAAGAGAGAAGAGATGGACTCTAGCAGAGGTGGGGAAACTATACCTGGCTAGTTCATCGAAGCATGCTAGGGTTCTGGGAAGGATACAATAGAGGATCAGGGATCAATTACATTTTTTCAGAAGGTTCAGATAATCATACACATTACCTGACAATATTTTCTTTTTTACTGTGTTGGGGATGGAAACCAGGACCTTGCAAATACTAGGCCAGCAATCTATCACTGAGTTACATTCTTAGCTCTAGGCAGAAAGTTTAAACAAATAACTCAACATCAAAGTTTCCCCATATCATGTATTAGTGGTCTTTTCCAGCATCAAGTTGGGCTTAGCTGTGATCCCTGAGCCCTCTGTATCTGTGGCTGCATAAGTGATGTGTCAGCCTATAGGTTCTATGATGCTCATAACTCCATGTCAAATGAACAGGAAATAAATAATATTTTATTTGAAAAGACAACACAGGTTTGTGAATCTGAAAAGCACAATATGTAATTATATAGTACTTCCTTTTCCCCCAGAGAATCACTGTTTATATTGTGCTTATCTATCTGAAGCAACAAGAGATGCATCACCTGACCAGTGATGTGACTCTTTTATTCATTAACAAGGTGCTACACTAGTCTCTTCACAGCACTGTTCAGAAGAATTTCTGTATTACTCTTTAAGACAAAGAGATAAGAAAATGCAAAAAAAAAAAAAAAATTCCTTAGTACCTTTTCATCCCAGCCTGAATCTTTTATTTGTTCTCTGAGGTCTCCTGGGTTTTCAATCACAATAGTCTCATTCACTCCAGAGGAAATGTTTGCACCTTTGGAGTCATGTTTTATCTCCTTTACTGAAAAGAAATAATGTATTCAACTATAAAAACTTTAAACAGAACAAGTAGGCTATTCAGACTGTTCTAAAAAAAATTGAGAGCTCAGAAGCTCTTAAGATCTAATATAATAGGTATACCAAGTAGAGGTTCAGCAAATAATGTAGTCCCTACCAAAATAACTGTGCTACATGCTAGAAAGAGAGCTGACGGTAAGATTTTATAAGTTCCAGCTATCTTAAAATATTTTTTAAGGCAAGCACAGTGGCACGGATCTTTCATCCCAGCACTCAGGAGGTAAAAGTAGGACTGCCATGAGTTCCAGGCCACCCTGAGACTACATGGTAAATTCCTGGTCAGCCTGGCCTAGAGTGAGACCCTACCTTGAAAAACAAAACAAGGACTGGAGAGATGCTTAGCCATTAAGGCACTTGCCTGAGAAGCCCAAGGATCCATGTAAGCCAGATGCACAAGGTGGCACATGTATCTGGAGTTCATCTGCAGTGCCTGGAGGCCCTGGTGTGCCCATCCTCTCTCTCTCCAATAAATAAATAAAATATTAAAAAAACCCAAAAAATCATTTTTTAAAGTTTTTTATTGACAACTCCCATAATTATAGACATGGTCATCTCCTCCCCAGCACAAAAAATTATTTTTAAAAGTCAAAATAAAAATTAATATCCATATTAGTTATAATTCTGAATGATTCTGGTTAACTAAAATTATTATTTGATATTGAGTGTAATTTTTGAAATGACAAGATTTAAGATATGATAAAGTTGAAATATATTTCAAGTTCAAAGAATAAAAATTGCAAGGGTCAATTTATTTTTTTGTAGGTAAGTCATAACAAATTTTTACACTAAATAAGTAAAATGAGATTATCTCAAAAACCGATATGCCAACTAGTCGGTTAGAACTGAGGACATTAAGGAACTCTAAGACATATGGTTAGTGGAATGCTTCTGCTCCAGTGAATTCCCTCCGACCCAGTCTGAATAGAGAGATGTACAGACACTTCAGTGCTACATACCAGCTGACAAGGAGGCACAGATCTCCAGCTTCGGTAGTCCAGGGTCCAGCACAGCAAGTCCTCTACTATAAAGCAAACAGAACTCAACATTGATCAGATCTTAGCAGGATCATCTATGTTTCAGGACACTAACTATATAATCCCAGCTTCTGCAGCTGGTCAACATCATCAGGTCCTCCAGGACAGAGGAAATCACTGGGACCCAGAACCCAGCACATCTGCTCTAGTTTTTCATCTGGCTCTTTGATCTTAGCAAGCCTCCACTGCTAGGAAGTGCTGCCACTCCAACTTGGTTACTCAGAAAGAACCTGAGTATATATACACCAGGCATTTAAAAAATCTTATGGAGCCGGGAAGTAAGAGCACTTGCACCAAGCATGAGGGCCTGAGACCACCTGAGCTTGATTCCCCAGGGCCCACATAAATAGGTGAGCAAGGCCACGAAATTCTGTAACTCCAGTCATATGGGGAACAGAGACAAGAAAATCACTAAGATCTCAAAAAACCACAGCTTTGTGTTCAGAGACAGACTCATTCTAAGGAAATATGTAGATGAACAAATCTGAAGGTCTCCTCTGGCTTCCACACATGTATCTGCACATACACATTGCATACATTCTTCTTATACATGCCACACATACTACGCATGCAGAAACAGAAACGTCTTTTAAAAATCTTAAAGTATTACACCCATTTGAGTGTTAGATGTCCCACTTACAAGCATGTGGATGTGTTCTTGTTCCCAATGTAAAAAGACAGCTCGAGTATAGTGTTTCTCTTAGCCTGTTGTTTCTAAACTTGTCCTATAATCTCAAAGTTAAGGCTGTAGAAATTAGAATCGGACCAATCTGGGTCCAAATATTATTCCCACATTTACTGTAACTGTGGCAACAGCACTAAAAGTTCTCTGGGTCTAATCCTATCTATAAAATGATTATAACATGTATCTATAAGGTTACTTTAAGGATTGAGATATTCTTAAATCCAAAGGGCTCAACAAATGAAAACTACAAATGGAAGATACTAAAATATAAGTGGACAAACATTTCCATTTTCAAAATCTGACAAAAGCTGGGTGTGGTGAAGCATGCCTTTAATTCCAGCATGTTGGAGGCAGAAGTAGGAGGGTTGCTGTCAGTTTGAGGGCAGGCTGAGACTATATAGTGAATTCCTGGTTAGCCTGGGTTAGAGTGAGACCCTCCCTTGAAAAACCACACACATACATGCGCACCAAAAAAAAAAAAAAAAAAAAAAGAATAAGAAAAACTATATATAGGAAGGCACACAGAAAAAAAAAAAAAAAAACGATTCCCAGCATTCTGCATTTAGTAAATGTTTTCTTTTTTTAAAAAGAACTTTTCTTTTCATTCTTTAAAAAATAATTTGAGAGACAGAGACAGAGAGAGAATGGGCACACCTCTAGCCACTGCAAATGAACTCCTGATACATGTACCACCCTGTGCATCAGGCTTATGTAGATACTAGGAAATTAAACCTGGGTCCTTAGGCTTCACAGGAAAGTGCCTTAACTACTAAGCAATCTCTGTAGCCCAGTAAATACTTTCTTTAAAAAATTATTTTCATGCTGGGTGTAGTGGTGTATGCCTTTAATCCTAGCATTTCACAGCCTGAGGCAGAAGGATCACTGTAAGTTCCATACCAGCCTGGGCTATAGAGAGACCTGCTTCAAAACAACATTATTTTTTATGTGTATTTACATGTGTGCATGGCAAGCATGTGTCATGCTGTGTGTGGAGGTCAGAAGACAACCTTGGAGTGTTTCTCTTCTCCTTTCACCTTCTAAGGCAGGGTCTTTTTCTGCTGTTGCTTCTGGGATTCTAGATTCTCTTGGCTCTGCCTGCCATTGACACAGGCATGTTGGGGTTAGAGTTGTGTGTGCTATTTTTGTATCCAGCTTCATGTGAGCACTGAGGAAGATCGAACTCAGATCAGTAGGCTTGCAAGCAAGAGACTGACTGCTGAGCCATCTTCCTAGCCCAGTAAATGAGTTTTATCCTCCATATCTACACCTGCTCACTGGTTTAGAATTATGTTCTAGCCAAGACACAGAAAAACTAAACAGAATATTCTAGATTCACCATTTTTGGAAGTCTTTGGAAAACATGAAGTATGTTTTTCTAATAGAAACCCTAAAATCAACAAGTATATGGTTTAAAGGATGGGAAATAATAAACAGAAAGCACATATCTATGTAATTTTTTCCTACTGAAGAACTCTCTAGACTGTTATCTGTCAATTATCTTCTTCACTTCAGTATCTCAAAGAGCACTTCAAGCCCAAATGTCTCAATATCACCTCCCTAATCCTGCCTTGTTGCAAGGGAGGGAATGGTAATGCTCTTTTCTGAATAAGGAAGAAATTAGGCACCATCCTTAATTTCTTCCTGCTTATCCCCATCTGTATAATCAATTTTTACTTCTCACTTCTGTTTGAAGTCACCATGTCCTTTTGGTCTAATCATTACAAAAAGCTCCCTGCCAATTTATTCTACACTCAGAGCTGCAATTTTTTAAAATTTATTTTACTTACTTGAGAGTTAAGAGAGAGAGAGAGAGGTAGAAACAGAGAGGGAGAGAATGGGCACACCAGAGTTTTCTGCTGCAGCAAACAAACTCTAGATGCATGTGCCACCTTGTGAATCTAGCCTATGTGGGTCCTGGGGAGTCAAACCTGGGTCCTTTGGCTTTGTAGGCAAGTGCCTTAACCGTTAAGCCATCCCTCCTGCCCAGAGCTGCAATTTTTAAAATGAAAATTTGAGAAATTTCTTTCTCTACTTAAAAGTCCCTTAAAAATTGTCTTCTGACCTCCACACACAGCATGACACATGCTTGCCATGCACACATGTAAATACACATAAAAAATAATGTTGTTTTGAAGCAGGTCTCTCTATAGCCCAGGCTGGTATGGAACTTATAGTGATCCTTCTGCCTCAGGCTGTGAAATGCTAGGATTAAAGGCATACACCACTACACCCAGCATGAAAATAATTTTTTTTTATAAAGATTTAATTTAATTTTTTTTTTTTTTTTTGAGAGCGACAGACACAGAGAGAAAGACAGATAGAGGGAGAGAGAGAGAATGGGCGCGCCAGGGCTTCCAGCCTCTGCAAACGAACTCCAGATGCGTGCGCCCCCTTGTGCATCTGGCTAACGTGGAACCTGGGGAACCGAGCCTCGAACCGGGGTCCTTAGGCTTCACAGGCAAGCGCTTAACTGCTAAGCCATCTCTCCAGCCCGAAAATAATTTTTTTAAAGAAAGTATTTACTGGGCTACAGAGATGGCTTAGTGGTTAAGGCACTTTCCTGTGCATTTAAAAGGCACTTAACCTGTACAGTTAGATAAAGTTCCAACTTACTATGAGCTCTTGTTTGCCTAGGATTGCCCATTACTAATAATTCCCCATTTCCCTGTTAAAAGGTTTTCAATATGGAATTTGTCAATTTTGTGGTCATTTTGCTTAAATCGTTCCTAACCGTGCTGGCCAACTTTGTAGCTTCTTCATCTTAGCACCTGGACACTTGGTCTATGACAGCACTTGCTTCTCTTTTACCCCTGGCTAAAGCCTACTCACAAGTGCTCATCTTAAAAGCTACCTTCAGTAGGTCTTCACAATTTTGTCCTTCTTCCATCATATCTTGTAGTTGCCTAATCATTTGTCTCCCTGGATATAGTAAAACTCTGTGAAGATGAGGCCTGTATGTCTTGATCTTGTGTTACTTTTTTCCCCTTTGGTCTTTTTTTTTGCAATTAAAAAGCACTTTTTATGGTGCTAGGGAAAAATCCAGGGTGTTACTATGCTTGGAAGGTGAGAGATCCACCACTGAACTAAATCACCATTCATCTCTGTGTGTTTAGTGGCCCGGTGTAGACAAAGCATTTAACAGACTTCTGGCACATAGTGCCAGACACAGTGGTGACACAAATGAAGATGCCCCTCTCTTTTTCTCTGTGGAGCTCCAGTGGTGCAATCAGTTAGTGGGTGGTACCTGTATGAAATGTCACATCAGAAAGCTGTGTTCAAAGCACCCCAAAAGGTACTGCGGGTTTGGTTCTCACCTGGTAGAGCCAGTCACTGAGAGGTGAATGGATGATGATGGCTGATGTGATCTGAACAATGACTTACTCACTGATGGATTAATAATCTTGTGGCATTGGGAGGTGGTAGGAAATTAGGAAGTTCATCTTGGTTGAAGGAAATAGGACACTGGGGAGGTGGTGTCCTTTGCCTGAAGCCCCCTCCTGTTACTCTCTCCACTTTCTAGTCACTACAAGACAAGCTGTCATCTGCCATATTCTCCCACCAGTATACCTCCCTCACTTCAGGCCTGAAGCAACAGACCAAAACCCCTCAAACCATGAGCCAAAAAAAACCCTTTTTTTTTAAGCTGTTTCTCTCAGGTTTGTGTCAAAACTATGAAAAGGCTAACACAAGCCCTTACTGCTTACTCAATGTTAGGCTAAAATATTTTCCATCCATTTAGTCCTTATAATTCTGACAGAAATGCTTTCTCCTTTAACACATACCACTAAACTTATCATAAGCTACAAAGCTATTCACTGGTAATGCAAAGATTCAAAATCCTAGTCAGGTTCTAATGGTTAAGTTCTTAAACACTAGTTTTAGAATTAAGATAGGCCTAGACTCAATGTTAAAAGCTGCATGACCTTGGGCAAATGACAACTTTTCATTATTTTTTTCATATTCAAAATGGGAAGATTCTGACTAATTATACAAATAAAGCTCTTGGTCCCCCACTAGACAGAGAAAACCTACTTACTCAGTTACAAGTTCTCAAAGTACTAATAATACTGAGAAGAGTATGATATCTCAATGATAATTGGATCAGAAACGTAAGTCCTATATTATTGAGTTTTAGTGGGACATGTTTCCAGGTTTCCTTTTGAATTTACTTACAAAAAATTCCAATATTCAATTATAGCACTCAGATATAAATAATTGTTGAAGTAAAATATGATAGTATATAATTTTGTACTACTCCTGAGCATAAAGGTTACTACTTGACCCTAACCAATTTGCTTTAGATAAACTAGTCCTATTTGGGGGCAAAATGATTATTTAAAATAATGACCTTAATACATGAGAAATATTTGTACTTTTTCTTTAAAAATTCTAACTTTTGGGGGGCGTGTGTGTGTGTGTATACTTTGTGGTATGTGTATGGAGATGTACAATCGCCATGTGAAAAATATGTGGAGGCTAGAGAAGCATGTTGGGTGTCCTCTTCTATCTCTCTTCAGTCCCATTTCCCTAAGACAGAGTCTCTCACTGAACCTGGAACTCTCTTGTTTTTAGGTTACATTGGCAGAACAGGGAGCTCCAGTGACCTTCATGTCTCTCCTCTCCCCTCAACACTGGGGTTATAAGCATGCGTGCCATGCCTGACTTTTTACATGGGTGCTGGGGATAAAACTTGGGTCCTTATGCTTGCAAAGCAAGCTCTTACCTGTTGAGCCATTTTCCTCAGCCCATAAATGAATTTTTTTTTTTTTTTGAGGTAGGGTGTCACTCTAGCCCAGGCTGACTTGGAATTCACTATGGAGTCTCAGGGTGGCTGCAAATTCATGGAAATCTTCCTACCTCTGTCTCCTGAGTGCTGGGATTAAAGGCGTGTGCCACCACACCTGGCTCCATAAATTACCTTTTGATTTTACTTTCATGTCATACTCATCTCAATTTTCAAGGCATTTCTGCTCCCTGAAAGGCAATTTTCTTTTTAATCTAACAAGGAAGTTGTAGAAAATGGGCCAACATATACAGCATCAATCTGTATAGATAAACTAAGTTTATCTGCATATTCATAATAAAGACAATATGAAAATAACTGTTAGATGCAATCCAATTTACTTTCTAAATCATTTTAGAATTTAAATGCTAATATGCTCTATTTTATCTTCCAAGAAACATATGTACATGTTCCTTTATTTTGACTCAGGTTTCAGTGTGACCTATCTAGGTATCAGCAGAAACATGCTATATTTAACAGATTAAAACATACTGTAGCTACAATGATTACTACATAGATTAGTGACACCTAAGAACAGACAGTGCTTTGAACTCCCAACAGTAATGTGCAACAAAGGTATATGTGAACATGCATACCTCAAATCACTTGGTTCTCTTTTTGCTGGAAGCTGCATGGGAATCAAGTCTGCTGACTGGTGCTCTCCAACAGCACTGGGTTCCTGGCTTATCTTGGAGTCTTCCGAAGCTAATGAGAGATCCAATTCACTGGAGACTCCAAAGAGCTCTGGGTCATCTTGAATTACATCAATTAAGAGGACATCATCTTCATATGCTTTAAGAATATCTGGAAACTCCACTTTGAGATCTGAAATGCTCTTAGTCATTTTTCTGCCACTAACTTTAGAGGAAATTGGTTCAAATGTTTCTTGCTCCTTAGAATAGAAAGAACTTTGCTCTGTATACCCAAGATCACAAGAAAATGTATTATTTTCAACTGTGAGAGGAACAGGTTCCTTAATAGAAATAATATTGCCTGGTTCAGAGATGTGATTAGATGGCTTGCTGCCATAGCCTTGCTTTGTAAATCTTGGAGGAATAGAGGGATTCTTATTGTAGAATGAATGTGAACTAGGTGGCCCTGGAGTTACACTATTATGTATGCTCAACAACTGACGTCCTGAAGATGTTGTGGAGATATTTTCTTTACTCCTATTCTGTCTTGCCTCTGCTCCAGATAAATTATCAAGTAGTTCTAAGGGACTGTAGGCTTCTCTAACAGATGACTTGGCATTTACTTCTTTTCCTTTTCCTGTCTTATTCTTCAATAAAGGTATTTTAAAATTAGTCAGTCGTCCCGTGTTTAATATTTTAGCCACATCTGGAACTGCAAGTGTTTGCTTAGCAATGCACGCTTTTCGATGAATAGATTTGTTTGTAGAGTTATTTATTTCCTCAACCTCCTGACTAGCTACTGTTAAACTAAATTTTGTTACATTCCCTCTCTTTTTTTTATTTGCTGTTAGGCTTTGCGTCACATTAGTTAAGTGAGTGTCTTCGGTACTAGTAGAAGCTACCTCTGACTCACTTCTGCTGGGTTCCTCTGATTTTATCTTTTCATTACTGATAGCTTCCTTTATAATCATCAAAGCAGGTTCTACTGAAGAAACTGAAGACAAACATTTTAAATCAGAATCACATATTTCTTTACTTGAGGACTCAATAGTTTTTTCTGTTAAAGAGTCATGCAATACTTTAGAGTCAGTTAAGTGAGTCTGGTTTGTTTGGTGCTTAAGAGACTCATGTGGCCTAACATGTTCCAGAGACCCCTGAAACAAGTAATCAGAGCGTGGTAAGGAAGTCTTCTTCCAACAATAAGCAGATATTCTAGCACAAGAATAACATGGCCAAGTTCTTTTACCAGTCATTGGTATTACTCTGCGACAGCTTACCTTTGATTCTTCAGCTTCACTTCTCAAATCTTCCCGTGAAGATTTCTTTTCAACATGATGGTTATCACTGAATGACTTCACTGTAGAGCTTATCATTGATTTAAAATACTCTTCTGGCTCCATACTTCTATATTCTAAGGACTCTAAAGCATTCTTTGTTTCTTCTTTCAAATGTGATTCAAAGGCTTTCTGAAACATAGTGTTTTCATGATGTCCAGGACTTGTTTTTTTTTCTGCTGTCACTGGGAGACTTAAATGAGCCACTGGAGAGTTTGTATTATGGTTTGTTTTCCCCAAAGCTTTTAAAAGACTTTTTTCAGTCTCTATAGTCTCTGTTTCTTTCTCTTCCATATCAATTTGGTTTCCTTGCAATGCTAACTCAGACTTGTTATACACATTAGAGAAATTGAGATCATTAACTGTTCCTTCTCCGTGTTCAGACTTCATTTTTTTCCTGTGCTTTCTCCCAATAGTGTTCACTATTGAGTACTTCTTTTTTTCACTTTGAAGGCAGGAAAGTAAGCTATTATTTTTATTTTGGCACAAATCATTTTCTTCAAGCAGTAACTTATTTATTCCTACTAAATTTTCTTCAGTTTCTAAGAGCTTAGGAACAGTATCTGTGTCATTCGTCTCTGCAAGACTCCTAAGGTTTTCTTTCGTCAATGTTGAAGAATTTTTTACTATGTGTGTACATCCATCAACAGGATTATGACCAAAGGTGTTTTCATTATTACAAACCTTGGAGTGGAGCAAACTGTAGGCATGTAACTCAAAAATTGAATTATTTTCTACTTCAGGTGACAAGCTATTACAAGAATTGTATTTTGTAGTATTCTTGTACAGTTCATTTTGTAATTCATCCTTAACATTTTGTGTTGTCTCATTTTCAATTATTTTGAGAGGTGCGTTTTCTAAATTTTTAGATTTTTTAATACGAACTTTTCTTTTCATGCCTTCTACCAAATCTTCCTTAGCTAATGACTGCAAGCAATCCACATTTTGCAATTCACTGCACTCCACTGTTGGTAAAGATGCCCCAGTGGTTAATGATTCCTTTCTTACCAAGTCAATCTCTGGCTGTGGATCATCAATTGAGGCATCCGTACCTTTTCCTCTTTCTTTGGCTGATCAGAACAACAAAATATACCAGAAAACATTTTTATGTCAGGCAGGAAAAAAAAAAAGAAAGAAAGAAATTATCACTTAAATGGTTCAATTGTCCTGTAGAAATACAGATTAAAAAATTTTTTTTTGTTATTTATTTATTTATTTAAGAGCGACAGACAGAGAGAGAAACAGGCCGATAGATAGATAGATAGAGAATGGGCACGCCAGGGCCTCTAGCCACTGAAAGGACCTTCAGACGCGTGCGCCCCTTGTGCATCTGGCTAACGCGGGTCCTGGGGAATCGAACCTCGAACCGGGGTCCTTAGGCTTGACAGGCAAGCGCTTAAGCGCTAAGCCATCTCTCCAGCCCAAACACACAGATTTTAAATTAATTGTTTCATTTTAAAAATAGAGTTGATTGCATAGGCTGGGCTGGCCTCGAATTTGCGATCTTCCTGCTTCAGCCTTCAGAGTGCTAGGATTATGGGCATATGCCACTAAGTCCCAGCTAAAAGGTCTACTTACTGTTAAAGAGCTGCATATAAACCGGTATAAATTGTAAGACAGATGAAAACCCCTTACAATCATCCTCATTTTACGCTAGTCAAACTGAAACACTAGCAGGATTTCTTTCTGTCTCATACATAACAAAGGAATCCTACCTGGGCAAGCATCCTTGAAAGAAAATTCTTTCCACCCTGTTCTCACCTCATCTCTACCACGCGCACCCATTAAGGACTACGTAAAACCAAGATGGAGCCCGCTGAGGTGCAAAGCCCAGAGGAGGGACTGGCAAAGAACTTTCTTACTGTGTCTTCGGGGATGCAAAGGAAATTCCTCCACCTTCGTCGTCTCTCTGCTCGGAGGGTCGGCTGGGCCCACCTGGTTTCCCCCTGGCTCCCCCGCCGACCGCCTCGCCGCCTTCCCGGCCCAGGACGCCGCAGCGACCGGGTCCCTTCCCGCGTCTTCTCTCCCCGCCGCCGGGGCAGGGGCCAGCAGTCTCCTCTTCAGTCTGCTGTCCTCGCGCAACCGCGCTTCGGGGCTGCAGCCGCCCATGGCGTCCTGCTCCAGCGTAAGGCCTCGCTTCCGCAGGCCTCGTGTGCCACCCTCGTGCCCCGCGGCCGTTGCGGGGCCCGACGACGGTGGTGTCGGCAGTCGCATCCGCCCGGACGCCCACCTGGCCGGCTCGCAGAAGCCCACGGGCCTCACCAACGCGGACGCCCTCTGAGTGGCCGCCGCTCACCGCCCGCCCAGCCCGCGCAGCAGGAAGCGGAAGTGGGTCGGTCAGATGGGCTCAGCCGGGAGCAACCTGGGGAGGCCCGTGAGGTTCCAGTTCCGAGGCCTGGGGCTGTGGGGCAAGTGCTCCGGGGGCATCCACCGCCTTCCCCTTCCGCTAAGCCCCAGCTTCCAGGAGCTGTTGAGGGTGCCTTCTCACAGTTGGTCCTCACTTTGGGGGCCCTTTAGTAACCACTGTCAACCTATGACTTCTGACTGCTTTCTTAATCTCCTAGGGACCCTTTGTAATTTCCCAATATGTTCATCAAGGTAGGCACCTCAAACTCACACATGCAAAACGCACCATTGGCTTTCTCACAGGGTTACCGCCTGGTGCGAACTGAAGTCCCCCCACCCCACCAGAATGCTATATCTACCTCTGGTAAAGCTGAATGGACCGATAAAACTGTGATCAGAGAGAGATGGAATGTTGCAAGTCAGAGCCAAATTACCTTGGGCTACGTGTATTTGTATTGCTTTGGTGTGTTCCCCAAGGTTCATGTGTTGAAATTCCACCACAATTGTGAAGTATTAAAAAGGTTAAAACTGGATTTGACTATGCTATTTGGATGTAAGCCTTTTTTTTTTTTTTTTTTTTTTTTTGTTAGAGTCTTGCTCGAGCCCAGGCTAACCTGGAATTCACTATGTAGTCCCACGCTGGCCTCGAACTCACAGTGATCCTCCTACCTCTGACTCCTTTCTGAGTGCTGGGATTGTAGGCATGAACCACCACGTCCAGCAGACTTGTGAGAGGCCATTTCTATTCCATAGAGCCAATAGGGTGAGGCTGCCATAATGAAATTCTAGATTTTTTTTTTAAATTGTTTTTGTTTATTTTTCTTTATTTATTTGAGAGCAACAGAGAAAGAGGCAAATAGAGAGAGAGAGAGAGAGAATGGGTGCGCCAGGGCCTCCAGCCTCTGCAAACAAACTCCAGACGCGTGCGCCCCCTTGTGCATCTGGCTAACGTGGGACCTGGGGAACCGAGCCTCGAACCAAGGTCCTTAGGCTTCACAGGCAAGTGCTTAACCGCTAAGCCATCTCTTCAGCCCAAATTCTAGATTTTTAAAGGAAGAAAAAGATTTTCTGTAAATAAGAGAAGGTGGAGTACTATATCACATTATTTGTATAATAAATTGATGGTAATATTTTTACCTCTGAGAAAAAACCCCAAAAGGTTTTGAAAAGCCAGGTGTGGTGGCACACGCTTTTTTTTTAAAATATATTTTTAAATTTATTTATTTATTTATTTATTTGAGAGCGACAGGCACAGAGAGAAAGACAGATAGAGGGAGAGAGAGGGAATGGGCGCGCCAGGGCTTCCAGCCTCTGCAAACGAACTCCAGATGCGTGTGCCCCCTTGTGCATCTGGCTAACGTGGGACCTGGGGAATCAAGCCTCGAACCGGGGTCCTTAGGCTTCACAGGCAAGCACTTAACCGCTAAGCCATCTCTCCAGCCCGGCACACACTTTTAATCCTAGCACTTGGGAAGCAGAGGTAGGAAGATCATAATGTGTTTGAGGCCACCCTGAGACTACATAGCGAATTCTAGGTCAGCCTGTGCTAGAGTGAGACCCTATCTGCAAAAACCAAACCAAACCAACCAACCAACCAACCAACCAAACAGGTTTCAAAACCCAAATTGTCCCAAAATATTTTGCTTCACTTTAATTCTAGACTTGGGAATCTCAGTTAACTTTCTGGTCACGAAAGAGTGTCAGACTCAGAGCAGCCTGCTGACTCCCAGGGCTACTCTGCTGTAAGCACCTGGTGCTCTTTTACCTTGAGCCTCGCTGATTGGGCCATTGGGTTGGAAGAACTCAATTACTCAGTGTAATCAGGTGTAACTTCTTTTCTCTACTAATTCCAGGCAAGAGGAGTTACATAATTGCACGTGCAGCCAATCCATCATTTCCTAAGTATTTCCTCTTGGTAGATGCTTAACGACTAGCGTTTTCAAGTGATCATGCTCCAGGACACAAGACCTCCTGGCTGGCCTGCAGGAGATGACGTTGCTTCCACATTGCCTTGCACATCTAAGAATGTCCTAAGCTGCCATCTCTGGAAGGCGTCTTGTATTAACCCCCTTCAATTTTCAAGTTGGACTCAGGCCATCATTTCGGTCTATTTTGTTTTGGAGAACTGCCACTTCACTGATAAATGAAAAATTCTGAGATATCCTAAATTACAAAAGACCAGAAGAGAGGAGAGGAAGGAAGGAAAGATGGGGCTTAACCAGCTGCAGGCTGGTGTGTTCTTGAGTATATGATAAAACCTTAATTTATATCTATAAATATATGTATTTTTTTTTAAAGTAGGGTTTTGCTCAGGCTGACCTGGAATTCACTATGTAGTCTCAGACTGGACTTGAACTCATGGCAATCCTCCTACCTCTGACTCCTGAGTGAATGTCCAGTAGAGTGCTTGCTTAGCATATATGAGGGGACCTGGTTAAAGCCCCAGCATGGCATACAAAACTGGACATGGTGGTGCACACCTGTAATCCCAGCACTGGAGAGGTGGAAACAGGAGGATCAGCAGTTCAAGGTCATCTTCAGTTATACAGTGAGTCCAGCCTGATCTACATGAGACCCTATATAAAAAAACAAATAAGTAAAAAGACAGAAAAAGAAAAAAAAAAGAGTGCATGCTCTTAGAATCACTACTCAGGTGAGGAAATAGTCTAGTACTTCTGTGCCCCAGGTCTGACTTCCTCCCTAGAACAAGTCATCCCTCCTTCACTTTTGTTTGTACATCCTAACCCACAAATGTGCATCCTTATATGCAATGGCTTAGTTTTGATTTAAAATTAAACACCTGGGCTGGAGAGATGGCTTAGCAGTTAAGGCATTTGCCTGTAAAGCCTAAGGACCCAGGTTAGACTCCCCAGTACCCATGTAAGCCAGATGCACAAGGTGGTGCATGCAACTGGAGTTTGTTTGCAGTGGCTAGAGGCCCTGGTGTACCCATTATCTCTCTGTCTGTCTGTTGCTCTCAAATAAATGAAAATTTAAAATTAAATAAATAAAATTAAACATCTTTAGGTCTCTCAACCTATAGCTTTCCCCTCTTTTTTTTGTTAAATATTTTTGTTTTTATTTATTTGAGAGAGAGAGAGAGAGATAGAGAAAGAGAGAGAGAGAATGGGCATGCCAGGGCCTCCAGCCACTGCAAATGAACTCCAGATGCATGTGCCACCTAGTGCATATGGCTTACGTGGGTTCTGGGGAATCGAGCCTCGAATCGGGGTCCTTAGGCTTCACAGGCAAGCGCTTAACTGCTAAGCCATTTCTCCAGCCCCCTCTCTTCTTCTTTTTCATGAAGAAATGGACTCATTTACAAAGTGTCCTAGAGACTGGATTTTGGGATTTGAATCCTTGATGTAATTTGCCATTTTATTCTGTGGATTTAACTGGAGACTCATATAGTTGAGTTCCTCTAATACTATCATCTTTTTATTGCTGGGTAAATCCTCCTAGCTCCTGCCGGAGGAAGCCTAGTCAAAAAACACTGCTCTGCTAATCTTTTCTTTTTTCTTCGAGGTAGGGTCTCACTCTAGCCCAGGCTGACCCCTGGAATTCACTATGGAGTCTCAGTGTGGCCTCAAACTCATGGTGGTCCTCTACCTTTGCCTTCCAAATGCTTGGATTAAAGGCGTGTCCCACCACGCCCGGCTGCTCTGCTAATCTTTGATAGTGTCCCTGTTTGCTGATGTGAGAAGATGTTTTAGGCTACTCCTGGACATTGCTTTTCATGTTCCTGAAATCATCCCATTTCTCCAAGAACCCTTGGGGCCTTTTGCACAAGAAGTGGTATTTCAGGGGCTGAAGAGATGGCTAAATGGTTAAGACACTTGCCTGCAAAGCCTAATGACCCAGGTTTGATTCCCCAGTACCTATGTAAAGGCAGATGCACAAAGTGTTACATGTATTTGGAGTTCATTGCAGTGGTTAGAGGCCCTGATGCACCCATCTTCTGCCTCCCTCCCTCTTTTTCTCTCTCTGCTTGCAAATAAGTAAATAAACAAAATTTTAAAAAAGAAGTTGTATTCTAAGACCACAGTTTGGGTGCTTATTGCTAACAGCCTATTCAATGTTTCTAAGTCTCTTTAGCTGACAGTATTAAAAAGTTAAGTGAAAATATTTTAAATTTGCGTGACAACTCCTAATTCAAATTCATGACCACAGGATTTTTACTTAAAATTTCTGTTATATCTGTCCTTCCCCAAAGAGAATCCTGGCTCTCAAGGATACAAAAACTAATCAATTAGAATAGTCCACAATTATACATTTGCTCTCCTACATCTCATAAGTTACATTCAGAGTTTCAAAACCAAGCCATATCATCACTGTTGTGGTTTGAATGTGAAATGTCCCCCATAGGCTCATGTAATGATAGCTGCTGTGAGGTCATGAATGCAATGGCCACTTCATGTTCAAAAGACAGCATTTCACACACTCTTCCCCATCCTCTGGCTCTTACATTCTTTCTTCTGCCTCTTCAACAATGTTCCCTAAGCCTTGGAAGGCATGGTATAGATGTCTCATTTAGTGCTGGGTACTTAATAGTCACTAATTCTCAGCATTATGATGAATTTTCAGTCTCTACAATGGTCCCTGCCAACTGCAAAAAGAAGCTTCTGTAACCAAAGGTAAAAGCAGCATGAATCTATGAGTATAAACATAAATATTTAGAGAGCAATTCAATGGGTACAACATATCCATTTAGCCAAACAACAGTAGTAGCCCTCCTCCCCCACCCCAGAGTCCATGACCTTCTTAGTCATAGGCTTTTGAGTAGATTTTCCATACTAGGCATTAATTCTCTCCTGTGGAACAGGACTCAAACACAATCAGTCAGCAGTTGGTAACCTCCCACTCTTGTTATTCTCCTTCCTTTCTCCAAATAGACCCTATGTCACCTTTTTCTTTAGAAAATGTAATTTGAGTACACTGCAAGAGATCAGTGGTCATATCATATTAGAAGAACTGCCTGCCTAAGCTATTTCTTATAACTTCTACCAAAACTTCCCAAATTCTCAAAGTCATCTCAGATAAAGGGAGGAGGCAAACTTAGAATCACAAACATGCAACTCAGATGTTTTGAAGAATATAGTAATAGCCTATAAGTTGAATCCATCAGAATATTACTGATGTGTGTTATAAGTGGTACAATGTGCCCATAAAATACCCGAAGAAAGGCAGAGCAGCAATTTATCCCACAGCATGCTTTACCACACAGGTGTGAATTCCAGGAGTACAGGTAATGAGCTAGAGGAGATGAGATTAATTATGCAAGCTTCTTTTATCTAGGACACATTCAGCTATATTGTACTGACAGGTACTTCAAATCACTAACACATCAGTTAGATAAAGCAAGCATCAGAACAATGGTCATTTCTTTCATTTTATTTATTTATTTATTTGAGAAAAAGAAAGAGAGAGAGAGAGAGAGAGAGAGAGAGAGAGAGAGAGAGAGAGAGACAGCGAGCACACTGTGGCCTCTAGCCACTGCAAATGAACTCCAGATGCATGTGCCACCTTGTGCATCTGGCTTATGTGTGTACTGAGTACTTGAACCTGGGTCCTTTGGCTTTGCTAGCAAGCCCCTTAACTGCTAAGCCACCTCTTCAGCCCAGTCCTTACTTCTAAGTACCAGTTGCAGGGTCTTACCCTGCTCCAACTGTCTCAACTCACTGTTTCTCTAAAATCTCAGCAGTTCTAGTTGGAGGTAAAAACTTCAGGCAGAAACAGCCACAGCTTTGAACTGATGTCTTCACAATGGGGCGATAACACAAATTCACCTTGGAGAACTAGGTCTCTGTCAAGCTGGAGTCACCCATCTATTGTGAAGTCAGTGCATCAAGGCAATGCAATGGCTTTTGTAGCCACTAAAATCTCTAAGAACTCTCTTTTGCTTGTAGGCCTACCTATGTCACTACTGAAGTGACTGATCTTTCCTATGTACACTATTTCTGTTCATGAGAAACATCTAGAAACATTCCCAGCCAACACCAGCTTCACAAGAGAACTTGCTAGGAATACAAACTTTCTGGCCCAACTCTAGACTTCTTGAATAAGAAACTGGTGTGGGTCCTATTAGTCTGTTATTTTATTTTTTGATTTATTTTTAAAAATATTTTTATTATTTATTTGAGAGAGAGAGAGAGAGAAGGAGAAAGAGGGAGAGAGAGAGGGAAAGAGAGAGGAAGAGTCAGATAGAGAGAGAGAGAGAATGGGTGCATCAGAACCTCCGTGTGCCACCTTGTGCATCTGGGTTACGTGGGTACTGGAGAATCTAACCTGGGTCCTTAGGTTTCAAAGGCAAGCACCTTGGTTGCTAAGCCATTTCTCCAGCCCCCTTTATTTTTATTTTTAACTTTTTATTGACAGCTCTCGTAACTGTAGACCATAATCATACTCCCTGCCTGCTTATAGAGGCAGGGACTCCCTCTAACCCAGACTGACCTAGAGCTTACACTGTAACCTAGGAAGGTCTTAACTCACAAAGATCCTTTTACCTTAATGCCCCAAATGCTGGGAATATTGGCGTGAGCCATTGAGCCAAGTCTGGCTTTAATCTCTCTCTCTCATTACTTTTTCCATATGGCTTTATGTGGGTGTTGAAGAATTGAACCCAGGTTGGCAGGTTTTGCAGGCAAGCACCTTTAACTGCTGAGATATCTCTCCACCCCTACCTGCATTGTAATAATCCCTCTAGGGATTCTGATGCAAGCTCAAGTTTGAGAACCAAAGTCTAAGATTTGAGTGACAGAACATTTCCTGCGTGTTCTGTGAGATTAAGTAAAATAGAGTTCTTGTGATGCTTGGCATAAAGTATGTTCTAGAAGCATTTTTTTTTAACTCTGAGCATAATCCACATTAAAAAAATTAAGAAAATTGATTTGCAAGCGGAGAGATAGAGAGATAGAAGAGAGACAGACAGACAGAATGGATGAGCCAAGTCCTCCAGCTACTGCAAACAAACTCCAGAGGCACGTGCCACCTTGTGAATCTGGCTTTATGTATGTACTGGGGAATTGAACCCAGACCAGCAGGCTTTTCAAGCAAGCACCTTTAACCACTGAGCCATCTCTCCAGCTCAGCATCCACAATTTTTAATCTATTACACTGGACTAAGATACATCTACCTTTTGCGGGTTTGTTTTTTTCATTCCCCCTGACATTGCCTTGTACTTCAGTAACTGTCACCTACCACCCCATGCCTCATTTAAAATCAGCTGAGGCCATGGCTAGGAAAAGATGAGCAAACTCTAACTCCTTTATCAGGTACTCCCCTTCTGTAGCTTTTCCCTGCAGTAGGAGAGTCCTCCTTACTTTCTCCATGGTCACTGCAAACACAGCCAAAACCATACAATGATTGTCTGTTCTGGACGTGGCTGTCCTCAACCGGCCCAGTCCAGCACAGCATTTTCAAGGTCTTTGGTGTCAAACAGAGCCTTTCAGCCCGGAACGCCAATTGGCCTCTTCTCTGTCAGAGAGGACAATTTAACGTGAGACCGGCAGGGGGCGCCCGCTCCTTTCGCGTCTCAAGTCTCAAAGAACTGGATTTTGTCTCTAACTGTGTTTTCCTCCCTGAGCTTTATTTCTGGTTCCTCAGATGGGTGGCAAACCCAGCAGGGAAGCGACTCTAATATTTCTCGTAACATGTGTATTTTTCAAGACTGAGGAAATGGCTCAGAGGTTAAAGGCGCTTGCTTGCAAACACGATGGCAAGAATGCTTTATGACCCCAAAGCGCCCAGGGCAATGGGAGGGAGGTTGAATCAGGAGAATCAGGAAGCTCATGGACCAGCTAGACGGGCTTCTCAGTGCAAACAAGACAGACCCTGTCTCAAAAGAAGGTTGAAGGGCTGGAGAGATAGATGACTTAACAGTTAAGCTGCTTGCCTGCAAAGCCAAAGGACCCACATCTGATTCCCCAGTACTCATGTAAGCCAGAGGCAAAAGATGGCACATGTGTCTGTGTTCATAATTCATTTGCAGTGGCTAGAGGCCTTGGCGCACCCATTCTCTCTCTCACCACCCCCCTCAAATAAATAAATAAATAAAATATTTTCCAAAAATAAGGCTGAGGGGCTGGAGGGGGTTCAATTCTCTAGTACACACACATAGCCAAGTGCACAATATGACCCATGTGTGGAATTCTTTCTGGTGCATGCTTACGTATGTCTCTCTCCCTCTCCCCTCCTCACAGATAAATAAATAAATAAAAAATTACAAAATATATGAATCAAAAAGGTTGAAAGGACAGACACCTGGAGGTTGTCCTCTGACCTCCACATGCATATCTGGCACACATGCACACATATATGTCATATACATATGCATATAAGACACAAATAAAAAGGAGATGTGACCTATTCTTCCTATCTCCAATAGCTCCTAGACCTTGATGTTACCTTAATTTTGTCAATGGTGAGGACAGCGAACGCATCACCTCTAAGTTCTAAAAAAGAACTTCCGCATCCAGCTGTGCAGTCCAGACCCACTCTCTCCTGCTAGGATTTCTTCACTCGCATCTCCAGATGAGCTGGAGTTCACATGGGAAGATATCTTAGTTTCTGCTAGATCCCCACAACCAGGGGAGCCACTGACTGTTCGGAGGAGGACTTATGCTGATTTACTGCCTCCTCATCCCCCTCCAGAACCCTAACAGAGAGACCCTTTCTTTGTTTTGATTTTTAATATATTTTACATAATTATTTTATATTTGAGAGAGAGAGAGAGAGAGAGAGAGAGAGAGAGAGAGGGAGGGAGGGAGGGAGGGAGGGGGAAAGAATGGGCATACCAGGGCCTCTATCAGGCACATGCATCAACCTTGTTCAGCTGGCTTACATGGGTACTGGGGAATTGAACCTGGGTCCTTAGGCTTTTCAAGCAAGCACCTTAACCACTAAGCCATCTCTCCAGTCCTTGTTTTGATTTTTAAGACAGGAGACAGGCTGGTCTCAAGCTTCTGATCCTCCTGACTGACATTTATTTTCATTTCTATATTTTTTATTCATTATAGCATATTCGTTCATAAATACCTTTGTCATTAATTCATATTTGCCCACTACTGTCTATTTTCTCCCTCCCCATTATCTCCATGTTCCCTCCAAATACTTTCTACTTTCTTGTCTTAAATACACAGAGGAACTGTATGTAGATATATAGTCTCTATCTGTATGAAGAGAGTCAGTCCACATACACACACACACACACACACACACACACACACACATATGTGGTGGTTTGATTCAGGTGTCCCCCAGAAACTGAATGCTAGTTTCCCAGCTGATGGAGATTTGGAAAATTAATGCCTCCTGAAGGGAGTATATTGTTGGGGGCGGGCTTATGGGTGTTATAGCCAGTTTCCCCTTGCCAGTTTTTGGCACACTCTCCTGTTACTATTGCCCACCTTACGTGGGCCAGGGGGTGATATCCACCCTCTGCTTATGCCATTGCTTTCTCCTTCCATCGTGGAACTTCTCCTCAAGTCTGTAAGCCAAAATATACTTCTTTGTCCCACAAGCTGCTCTTGGTTGGGAGATTTCTGCCAGCAATGTGAACCTGACCACTAGACCACCAGGGAGCATCCATCCACATATGTGAGAAAACATGATATTTGTCTTTCTGAGCCTGGCTTATTTCAATTAACATGGTGATCTTCAGATCTACCCATTTTCCTACAAATGGCACATTTTTTCTGGGCTTTCTCTCTCTTGCCGTCTTTAAGACACATCCATGTTGTAGCATATACTTGTACATTATTCCTTCTTATTGCTGAGTGGTATTCCATTACTTGGCTATGTCATAGCTTGTTTATCTACTCGTCGGTCGACAGACATGAGGGCTGCATTCACTTTATGGCCTCTCTGAAGGATTCTACAGTGAACATGTACATTCACATTTCTGTGTGGACATGTTTCCAGTCCTTTGGGGTGGGCACATAGGGGTAGGACCACAGGTCGTGGAAACTCCATGCTATCTTTGACCTTTGCTTTGTGAAGCTGATGTGCTATTGAGTATCCGCACAAGCAGTATGTAAGGAGCCTGCATGTCTACATCCTTATCAACACTTCCATGTCTTTTTGATTCTAGCCCCTATTTGTGAGTATGAAGGCTGGAGACCACCTCTTTCACCCACATTTGTACATGCTCTTACTGTTTGGGTAGTAGCTTCTCTGGCTGACTGTTTAACCTTGAAGAATAACCTCATATTTCTGGAGGAAGGACTCACCTCATATGTTCTTTGACATCATAAGAAGTATGGATTGAAGATTTGGAAACACACCCTGCTGTTCATTTGACATCTTTGTGTAAGACAACGGAGGAAATAGGGGCTTCATCATTCATTTTTATTAATATTTATTTATTTATTTTCAGTAGGAATGGAACCTGGGGCCTTGCACATGCTAGACAAGTGCTCTACCACTAACCTCCACCTGCAGCTCCAGAGTGACTCTCACTGGCATGAAACGTCACCTCCTTGGCCACCTATCCTCTGTATCACTGCAGCCTGCCAAGGTCCTGAGCCAAAAGATAAGTGCTGGTCCAAGTCTCTGTAGCAACTTTATCTATGTTGCAAATGTCCATGGCTTTTTTTCTCACCCCCTTCTGTGGAAGGTTGTTATTCCTTGAAATGTTCAACAAGGGAGTGCCGTCAGTAGTGACCTGGAGGCATCATTGCATCTCCTCCCATTGTTCAGTGGCTTATGATGCTGTGCAGTCCAGAGGCAGGTGGATGAGGATGAAGTGGCCAAGAACATGTGTCTTCCTATGTCCTTGAGATGTGACAAAAAGTCTCTAAAGCCAAGTTTGATTTTTATAAAGGGGATTACTTTTTATTGTTTTTGTGCCACTGTTAGTTCCGTCTATGTCCTTTTATAAAGGACAAGTAACTTTTATTTTCTTTTTGCATGTTATATATGTTGCATATATGTACATGTGTGCACATAAGTGTGCAGGCCACAGAACAATCTCCAGTGTCTACTTTTTTGAGACACGTTCTTTTATTGGCTTGAAACCAGATAGCCCTAGATATGTGCCTGCAGCACTGGGATGACAAGAGCATGTCATTATGACTGGCTTTTGACCTGGGTCCTGTACATCCAATTCAACTCTTCTGGCTTTTACTAGGCCAGCACTTCACAAGACCGAGTTTTGTCTCCCCAGCTCAACACCTTCTATTCTTATTATTCTTCTTATTAATTTTAGCTTGTATGTATGTGGTGTGGTAGTGTGTGGTATGTGTGTGGCATATTCATATGTATGTGCTTGCTGTAGCAGGGACCATTCACCTGCAGTGGCCCGAGTAGAACTTTAGGTGTCCTGATCCATTGCTTATTCACCTGGTCTTCTTTTTGAGCCGGAATCTCCTTTTACTGATTCTGGAGCTTTCAGGGCTCTGAAGACTCTCTGGTCTCAGCTTCCCTGTGTGACTGGGGTTACAGGTGTGCATGGCCATGTCAAGTTGTTTTACATGGGCTATGGAGATTGGAACTCAAGCAGTCTTAGGCCCTCTCAGGCCCTCAAACAGGAAGTGCATGTGACTGCTGAGCCAGTTCTCCAGCCCAACACTTTGTGTTTTAACAATTATCTTTTCAGTGCTGGGGTCAAACCCAGGGCCTTAAGCATGCTAGGAAAATGCTCTCCCCCTGGAGAATACTACACAGCCCAGACTGGCCTTGGACTTGAAATTCTCCTATCTGTATGCCACAAATGCTTGGACTACAGGTGTGAGCCACCACACCTGGACACTTCTGCTTACACATTTTCCAGTTGAAATGCAGGTTCAATAGAATTTTCCATATGTAGTTAATGGTAGGGTGGCATTGGCTACTGTTTCAAGAGCTATCACACTGCTCATCCAACGTCATTCACTTTCTTGAGGCAGAGACAACTGCGAAGAGTGCCTGGAAGCAGCTGGGGTCCAAGCATTCAGAACACATGAGTGTATGAGGAACATCTGAGCCAAACCACCACAACTCCCAACTGGCAAAAACTGACATTCTGTGTGACAGTCATAAGGATTCTAGCCATAGGTTACTGAAGTTTCACTTGGATGGCTTCTGTACTTGCTCAATGGAGTGTGCTGCATGTGTCACAGAGGAGTCACCTTTACTTGTGGGTCCTGTGGAAGATACATTGGAAAACCTAGAGGAGGCTGCTTAACTTTAGAGAGTGGCGAGTAGTTTTTAAAAATTTATTTGTTTTTGAGATAGGTTTGGCTATGTAACCCGACGGGCCTTCAACTCTCAATCCTCCCAATTCAGCGTCACAAGTGTTGGAATTACAGGTATGTTCTACCAAGCCAGGTCATTAATGTAGATAATGTCATGGGCTGTGAGACAGGTTGTTGGTATGGATGTCCCAGCTCAGCCCTGAACTAGACAGCAGGTTTAACCTTGCACATGAGTCGTCTTTATCTTTACAACAAGATGATGCCTCGTCTGAGACGATGAAAGAAGGATTTATGTAACGAGCCATTATGAGCAGCCCTTACTAAACTCTGGTGGCATCTGATTTTAGGAGAGGGCAACCCACAAGATTCTCTATGCATTGGATTTAAAGAAAAAAGGAATCTAGAGTGAATTCTTCTTAGTGGCCACTAGATGGCAGTGTGCCAAAGGCTATTTCCTCCCTGATACTCATTGCCCAGCAATGCACTTCAGTTTTGCTCCAGTATGGGAGCCAACACCCTCCCTCCAAACAAACAAACAAACGAACAAACAAACTGAGCAAGCAAACAAGCTCAGGAGTTCAGTTGGAGGCGTAACCTATACACACCTGTCCACTCACCAGCCCATCCTCCCTCGGCCCTAAACAACTCAAACCAAATGCCTCCTTCATGGTTATGGGCTGTAGTTCTCAAGGAGACGCCCCATCTGCTTCAGTTCCGTGCAACCCGTTTCCTTTCCTGAGCCTCTGCAGCAGTGGGATGGATGCATACTTCCTTCTAATGATATCTTCACCACATTTCCAGTGTCCACAGATTAACGTGTCCACACGTTAATCATACCCTGAAACGCTGCATAATGAAGTCAGCAAGAAGGCAAGAGTTCCGGAACTTCTTGCCCCTACCATCATCTCCTTTGTCATCTCCAACGAAGTCCTGCGTGGGTCTTATTTGCTGTTATCTGCAGCTTTCAGATTACCCCCCCCATGTAGAAAAATAATAAAAACAGGAAGCAAGGAAGTGGCTTTAAAAAATATTGTCAAGGACAACCCAAGTCTGAGTCCCCAGGATCCACAAAAAAGCCGGATGCACAGAAGTGGTGTACGCATCTGGACTCTGTTTGCAGCGGCTGGAGGTCCTGGCACCCATTTTCTCTGTCTGTCTCTCTTCTATCACTCTCTGCTTACAAATAAATAACTAAAAATATTCTTTTTTTTTTTTTTAAAGAAAAGAAGGTAAGGTTGGAGAGATGACTTTAGCAGTTAAGGTGCTTGCCTGTGAAGCCTAAGAACTCATGTTCAAATCTCTGGGACCCACGTAGCGAGATGCAGTGACCCAAGCATGCAATGTCACACATGCACCACAAGGGGGCTCACGTGTCTGGAGTTTGTTCGCAGCCGGTTGAAGGTTCTAGCGTGCCTATTCTCTCTCTCTCTCAAAAACAGAATAAAAAATACAAAAAAAGGGCTGGAGAGATGGCTTAATGGTTAAGGCGCTTGCCTGCAAAGCCAAAGGAGTGAGGTTCAATTCCCCAGGACCAACGTAAGCCAGATACACAAAGGAGAGGGTGCAGGCATCTGGAGTTTGTTTGCAGTAGCTAGAGGCCCTGGCACACCCATTCTCTTGTCTGTCTTCTCTCTCTCTTTCTCTCTCTCACTCTCTCCTTGCAAATAAATAAATTAAATTAAATATATATTTTTTAAATAAGGAAGGTAGTCCTCATGTGCATGAACAGGGAAAGATGGCCATCCTTATACTTTCTACCATCTACCCTGAGACATAGAGCCACGGCCACAGCAGGAGCCCCTCACCAGACACCATGTGCAGACACCCAGCTCATCATGAACTCTGTCATCTGATGGGCTCCATAGACTCTTAGCAGTGAGACTGGACAATGCTCAGGTCCGTCACACAGAGAAAGCACCCTGCCTGGGCTTTTCCTACATTCATCCGAGGCACATTGGTGTGGAATCAGGTGACAAGTAACTCTGGAAGGAGACGCAGCTTCAGGAGAGAGAGCACCTGGGATTGACACACGTCAGCGCTGTTTCTGAACCCAACACCAGGGTGTCTTCTCAGAAACCCAAGTGCAGTTGTGGCCAAAAGTTTGCGTGGCCAAAGTGAGCTCACACTTCCCTTCTAGGCCCTCCTCTTGGTACCGAAGACCTTCCATTTCCTATTTCTCAAGCCTGCTTGCAGTTCCCATGTAGGCTTGCTTCCAGATCTTTCCCCCTAAAAAACATTTACTCTGTGGCTAGTGTGGGCCATTTAAACCCAATGTGCATGAAAGGCCCATCTTGATCCTGGTTAGTCAATGCCTGGAAAGTGAGTGGCTCCTATTCTCTCTAAAACAAAGTGTGGCTATTTCTAAAAAAACTGAGGGCGGGAGAGACGGCTTAGTGTTTAAGCGCTTGCCCGTGAAGCCTGAGGACCCCAGGTCAAGGCTCCATCCCCAGGACCCATGTTAGCTAGAAGCACAAGGGGGCGCACGCATCTGGAATTCGTTTGCAGTGGCTGGAGGCCCTGGCACGCCTATTCCCCTCCTCTCTCTGTCTGCCTCTTTCTCTCTGTGTCTGTTGCTCTCAAATAAGAAATAAAAATAAATAAAAAATTGAAAAAAATATTGTCAAGGGCTGGAGAGATGGCTTAGCCGTTAAGGCACTGCCTGCGAAGCCTAAGGACCCATGTTCAACTCTCCAGATCTCAAGTTAGCCAGATCCACAGTGAAGCAAGTGCATGGTCGCGCATGACCACTAGGTGGCGCAAGCGTCTGGCGTTCGATTGCAATAGCTGAGGCCCTGGCACGCCAATTCTCTCTGACTAAAATTAAAAAAAAAAGAAAGAAAAAAGTTGTCAATGTTTTTTTTTTTTAAATAATTTATTTATTTGAGAGAGAGAGAGAGAGAGAGAGAGAGAGAGAGAGAGAGAGAGCGCGAGCGAGTGAGCCCTAAGGGGGCTCCAAGGCCTCTAGCCACTGCAAACAAACTCCAGACACACATGCCACTGGCTTTATGTGGGTTCTGGGGAATGGAACCTGGGTCCATAGGCTTTGCAGATAAGTGCCTTAACCCAGAGGTGGCGTTAAAAATATTTTATTTTTATTTATTTATTTGAGACAGAGAGGTAGATACAGAAATAGGCAGAGAGCGAGAGCGAGAGAATGGGCATTCCAGGGTCTCAAGCCCTGTAAAAGAACTCCAGAAGCATATGCCCCCTTGTGCATCGGGCTTACATGGGTTCTGGGGAATTGAACCGAGTTCCTTTGGCTTTGCAGGCAAACACCTTAACTGCTAAGCCATCTCTCCAGCCCCCAGAGGTGGCTTTTTGAAGGCATACATGAGTATACTAGTTAACCCTTAGCCTTAATTTTGCTTTTCATAGTTTCTGGCGCCTGTGATTAACCACTAAATGGAAAAAATCCCAGAAATAAAGTCATAAAAGTGTTTTTTTTTCCATGTATATATGTGTGTGGTATGGATGCATGTGTGTATGTCTATTAGTGTGTGTGTGTGTATGTTCACATTCATTGAGAGGCCAGAGGTGGACACTGAGTGTCTTCTTCAATCACTGTTCCATCTTTTTAATTTGTTTTTGAGATGGAGTATCATTGAACTCAAGATTTACCAGTTCCTCTAGATTAGCTGGTCAGCAAATCTTGAGGATTCTCTTATTTCCATCTCCCCAGTGCTGGGATTCCAGGCATGAAAACAAGACCAGGTGGCTTTTACGTGGCCCTGCGGTCCAACCTCAGATCCTCATACTTGTGCAGCAAGCATTTTATCTGACAGAGCCGTCCCCACAGCCCCAATAATTCACATTTTACATAATGCTGTATTACAGCATATAATTATCCTTTTTATTATTAGTTACAGTTAATCTCTTACTGTGCCTAATTTATAAATTAAACTATCATAGCATGCACAGGAAAAACCCAGCATTTCCAGGGTTTGGTACTATCAGGGGGTTTCAGATATCCACTAGGTATCTTGGAAGGTGTGCCCCATGAATAACAGGAAGTTACTGTTGTTCAATGAGACCCAAAGTAATCTCATTCAATTATGAGTTTTTCTTTAATCAGTGGTACCACTTTACTGGTGGTTGCTATTTCAGTAGAGATGTGAAAATGTTTTATTGCCCCCCTTCCAGCACTTGGATACCAAGATGAGTCTTTTGGCTAAAGAACTTCATCTAAAACTCATATATAATTAACATTCAAATGGCTAAACTGGAACGGTGCCTCTTGTCTCCTACACAGGGATTAAAAATGTAATAGGGTTATGAAGTGTTTGCATCCTCTTCCTTCCATATGCACCTAATGAAAATGTGCTCCTGTCCTGAGCTGCTGGTTTCCAGAGGAAAATTGAAGGTCTGGTATGAATTACTGCATTGAATGTATGTTTGTGGCTTGTTGCATGTGCTTCATAGGCCCATAGCAAGGAAGGAGCTTTTAGCTGAATGGAAAAGTCTGAGTTCTAACTGATCTGTACACTCCTATTTCATTAGAAGCATTAATAGCACCTGCACAATCAGGTTGCTCTGCTCCCAGCAAACTTTCTTTTGAAAAACACAAATAGGCACAATTATAATATATCTTGCATCTTCCAAAAACTACACACCATCCCATTCTGCAAACAGTGTAACAAATAGCAGTGCTTTCCTTAACTAGATATGCTCTGCCCTCCATCTCCCCTCTTCCTCTTTCCTTCCCCCTCTCCCTTCCCTTTCCCTCTCTCCCCCAGCCTTCCCTCTCTCTCTTTCCCCTTCTCTTTTTCCTTCCTGCCCCCTCCTTGTCTCCCTCTCCCCCTTTCCTTTCCCTTCCCTGTCTCCACCCGCTGATTGAATCCAGGGTCATGTGTGTTAGGCTTTGCACTATGGATCTATATGCAGACAACATATTCAACTATATGCCCTGTGTTATCTCTGAGAAGCAAACTGTGTCAATGTACTTTCTATTAAGCAACGCCTCCTACCTTTTGGTTTTGTTTTTGTGCACGCCAGGTGAATGCCGTGCCTCCGTGCCGCCTGCCCGGCCGCCTCTTGAACACGGTTCTGTTGTGCTCACCCGCCTCACTGCAGCCTCTTCCAGTCTCGGCGTACTCCGGTTGACCATATCCTTGTAGTCACTGAATTGGGAGTTAGTTTGTGGCCACAAATTTTCCTCCTTTGTCCCTAAAACCTACTTTCATTCAACTCCAGATATTCTAAAGCACTTAATAACATGTCCTTGTTGTGTTTCGCTTCTTCAGTTTAATAGATGGCTTCACATTAGGAATTTTGTTCTTTCTCTCATTCAGTGCTGGCTTACGGGGCACCTTCAGCCGTGGGCACATCTTCTTCTTGGCACTGAGCCCATGTGGTGTTCTCAGGAACCCACCTGCTGCACTTCCCTTATCTGGTCACCAGTGAAGGCCACTGTGTCAGCTGAGGTGACACCATTGTTTCAGTCTAGTGTGTACTAATGACACTGTGGCCTTATGAAACAAGTTATCTCTAGGTTGATTTCCTCTTCTATAAGCTTTAATAAGTTGTGGTTTTCACATTGTCTATTTCACCTGGATTCTTTTTCTATGGTCATATATTATTAATATGTTCTCTTATCACTTTAAGGTCTTTGAATCCTAATATTTGTGATTTGTATTTTTTTAACTAGTGTAACTGCTTTTTCAAATCATTTAAAAATATTGTATTTTAGAGAATGGGCACACCACGGCCTTCAGCCATTGCAAATGGACTCCAGATGCATGCGCTCCCTTGTGCATCTGGCTTACGTGGGTTCTGGGGAATAGAACCTTGGTACTTTGGCTTTGCAGGCAAGCACCTTAACTACCAAGCCATCTGTCTAGCCCTAAGACCAATTTTGTTAGCCTCTATCAACTATTATCTCTACCTCATTAGCTTCCTCTTATATTCTACTTGCTTTAAGTTTAGTTTGCTTTTGCTTATAGTTATTACATGAAATCATAAGTAGTTGATGACCTTTCTTTTCTTTTTCTCTTTTACTTTCTTTCCTTTTTCTCCCATCCTCCTTTCTCTCTTTCTCTTTGCTTCATTAGGGTTTTGTTGTGTATTCTGGGCTGGCCTTGAACTCATAGCAATCTTTCCATTTCAGCCCCTGAGTGCTGAGATGGCAGATGTTAGCCATCATGCCCAGCTGACCTTTTTCTTTTCTTTTCTTTTCTTTTTTCTTTTTTTTTTTGAGGTAGGTTCTCATTATAGCTCAGGCTGAACTGGAATTTACTATGTAGTCACAATGATCCTTCTATGTCAGCCTCTTGAGTGCTAGGATTAAAGGCATGCATCACTATGCCTGGTTGATCTTTCTTTTCTAAAGTGAATGCTTGTGGCTATAATTTTTCTCTGAGCCTTTAAACATTGTTAGCTGTAATTCACATATTTTAATTATTCATCATGTCAAAACATTTTCTAATTTCCTTGACTTGTTTAAAGGTATGTTAATTTCTAGATATTTTATTTTTTCCTAAGTATCTTATTAATTTCTAATTTCATTGTGGACAGACAACATGTGCAGTATGATTTCAAACATTTGGATTTTTTATTGATTTATTTGAAAAAGAGAGAGAGAGAGAGACAAAGAGAAAGAGAGAGAGAGCATGGGCATACCAGGGCCTCCTGTCACTATAGTTGAACTCCAGACACATGCACCACTTTGTGTATCTGGCTTTACTTGGGCACTGGGGAGTTGAAGCCAGGCTTTCAGGCATTGTAATAAAGTACCTTTGACCATTGAGGCATCTCTTCAGCCCATTATTTTTTAGACACAGGGTCTCACGTAGCCCAGGCTGGCCTCAAAATCCATATGTAGTTGACCTTGAGCTCCTAATTCTCCTGCTTCTACCTCCTGAATGCTGGGATTACAGGCATGTATCACCATGGCCATTTTATATGGTATTGAAGATAAAAGCCAGGGCTTCCCGCATGCCACACAAGCACTCTACCGACTGAGCTACATCTCACGCTTTTGGATTTATTGACGCCGAACAAGTGCCTTAACTGCTAAGCCATTTCTTCAGCCCCCATTTATATATTCATATTTTAAATATCTCTTGTATTAATCCCAGAGTGGTGGTACATGACTGAAATTCTAGTACTAAGGAGGCTGTGACAGGAATGTCTCAAGTTTGGGGCCAGCCTTGTCTCCAACAACAGTAGGTAGAATTTAGATTTTGGTTTTCTTTTTAACAATTTATTCATTTTTAAGTGCACATATGCATGTGTGTGGGTGCATGTGCATTTGTGTGCCGGTGCCTGTGAAGGCCAGAGGACAACCTTGGGCGCTGTTCCTCAGGAATGTCATCCACCTTTTTGGAGACAGGGTCTCTTACTGGCCTGGATGCACCAAATATGCTAGATTGGTTGGCCAGTGAGCTCCAGGGATCTACTCATGTTTGCCTTTCCATTACTGGGATTACAAATGCTTGCCAACATGCCAGACATTGATGTGTGTACATGCGCATGTGTGTGCATGCAGCTGTATGTGCATTGAAAGTCAGAGGTCAACATCAGATGTCTTCTTCAACTGCTCTCTACCAGGAAAGACAAGGTCTCCTTTTCTTTTCTTTCTTTCTTTCTTTTGAGGTAGGGTCCCCCTATAACTCAGGCTGACCTGGAATTTACTATGTAGTCTCAGGCTGGCCTTGAACTCATGGAGATCCACCTACCTCTGCCTCTTAGTGATGGGATTAAAAGTGTACATCAACATGTCTGGCTTCAAGGTCTCTTTTTGAACCCAGGTCTCACCAATTTGACTAGACTATCTGGCCAATGAGCCCCCAGGAGTGCCTGTCTCTGCCTCCCCAGCACTGGGATTATAGGCACGTGACACCACATCCAACATTTTACCTGGGTACTGGAGATCTGAATTCAGGTCCTCATGTTTCAGAGTAAGCCCTTTACCCACTGGGCCATCTCTCTAGCCCACAATGGGGTTCCTATAGTTGTTTTGAGTCAGTTTAGAGACCACTACCCTGTGGAGATGAACGTCCACAGGCAATGAAAGATCAGGGAATTAATATGTACAAGAGCCTTCTGAAAACATCTTCCCAGATATGTGGCCAGAAGAGGTCCTAAACATGTAATCACCACATATGGGACTTGAGACAGCACATGACTTTCATGGATAGCTTGGCTAAGTGGCTAAGCTTTGACACGAGCTGTATTAGTTGCATTTCTCATTCACTGTGGTCAAATACTTGGCAGAAACAACAAGGCAGGAAAGTTTTTTGTTTTTTTTTTTTTTTTTCTTCTCACAGCTCAGGGGATATAGTCTATCATGACAGACAAACCATGGGATCTGCTTGGCTCTACATGGTAGGAGTGTGAAGTGGCTGGTCACATCACAGTGGCAGACAGAAAGGCATAAGTTTGGCCTGGAACCAGAAGTGGGTATGATCTTCAATGGCTGTTCCCTAGTGATCTACTTCTGCCAGCTAGGTTCCATGTCCCCAGAGGTTCCACAGCTTCCCAAGACAGACAACCCGCTAGAGGTCACATCAAACTTACGAACCTTCTTATTCACATCATCACACTAACCCAGTGCCAACTCTTTCATACCCATAGTAATGCCAGAGAAGCAGGTTAGTAGTACCAGGCAACTTTGAAAAACAAAAAACCAAAAAACAAAACAAAAGAAGTTCCATGCAAGAAGACTGTTTTACAGACTCCAGCCTCTTAAACCTCACGACTGGTAGCTGACTCTAGTGACATGAAACTTGTTCTTGAGGACAAGAGAGGAGGTAATATCTTTTGGGTCTTTGAGGATGCTTCTAGGTCTGAGTGAGGTGAGGTGTTTACACAGCAAATGTACTGACATCTAGGTATGGAATCCAGGGGTGAGCAAATGAAGGTGGGGATGCAAATGGTCTCAGGACTTCCGCTGTCTGAGGGCCAGGAGCTGCGTCCGTTCTGTTGAGGATAGAATGGCTTTCTTCACCACTGAGTCCAATTCCATCTGCTGGGTCCTTGTTCTCTGTGTCCGCAGGGTCATCCAATGGCTCATGAACTGCTCTCGTTCTAGTGTCCCCACTCACAGTTGCTCAGCGCTGTCCATGGAGCTGGGCTAAAAGCTGTCTCCCAGCCTGCTTTCTCCTCACCATTCTTGCCTTTCTTTTCTTTCACTTATGAAGCAAAAGACCCGACCTGCCCAGAAGTGCAGAGTGAGGGGCTTTGCTCTGCCTGTTAGGGAAGCTCAGGCCAATGTCGGATGCCACAAACTTATGCAATGCAACCCAAGCTTCCAACCCCCAAGTTAAGAGTGTTCAAATTCCAACTTAGTCCACTGCAAATGCCTTACCACATGCCTGAAGTGAGGAATCATCAGAATGAAGGAACCCCTGTGTTAATTTAGAAAAGTCCCTTGAAAGCTCAGGATCCAAAGTGAATTTATTTAGGACTGCAAACTTTTAAAAGAGGTAACAGCAATGGGGCCACCTGCCACTCATGGTTTAGGCCACTGAGGAAGTACCTTCCTACAGGATGTCTCCCATAACTGAGGGGTATGCCTGAGCAAAGTTTGATGTCACAGATGAAAGGCCGAGGGAAATCTCTACAGAGTGGTAGAGGCAGGCTTTCTCCTCTGGCTTCTCTCCTGAGCTCACAGCCTCTGGGTTGCACACACTAGCTTCACTGGCCACAGGAGACAACACCAGATCCATAGGGATGAAGTGTGAGGCCCTTTAGCAATGATGTTTTCCATCCTGCTATGACAGGGGATGTAAGTAAGTGATTAATGGTGATGGGAAATCAGCAAGCCCCATCAGAGTCAGTTGCCACATGGCAAGGGGGCAGATGCAACGAAGGCTCTAGGCACTAAAGAAACAGCAAATGTTCCCCTTCTGTCTTCTTTTTTTTGAAGAGTGGGAGGACGAAGAAGTGACTTGCAAAGATTTGCTGTTCTTGAAAATTGGTCTTACCTTAAATCACCCGCTCTGTTTTGTGGTGCCCAGCTTGCGCTGTACTCCCTGTCTCCACCTCCTCATACCAGGGTTGCGGGCGTGCACCACCGCACCTGGCATTTCACATCTGTTCTGGTTCTCATGCTTGTGTAGCAAGCACTTTACCCACTGAGCCATCTCCCCAGCCCTGATACTTACAGACTTACTCCCCCCCACCCACCAGAATACTTTGTGTGGGAATCTCTTCCGGTCTTCAGAGACAAGCCCTGTAGAATCCCAGGTTACTTGTGCCTGTGTTTCAAGGCAACAAACACAGGTAAGTGCATATTCTTGAAAGGTGGAGACCCAGACAACCAAAAGGTCAGCAAGACACCCTGATGTACCAGCATGCTTCCTGCATTTCAGCCACTGGATACCATATCGCCCGCAGTTCTCCTCCATGCCTCAGCTGTGCCATCTCCAAGTTGGACATACACCTGCTTGAAGCTTTAAGTCACGTCACTCAGGCACCATCTTGTGACCCATCTTCTGCTCAGGAGGTCTTCATTCTGTATTCTGCATCTTATGGAACCACCCTGGCCACCCTCTTTAGTCACTGTAACTGGCTCAGTGTAAATTCAGAAGTCACAAGATGAAGGCTGCAACTTCTTTTCTTTTCTTTCTTTCTTTCTTTCTTTCTTTTTTTTTTTAACCTTTTAAATTATCTGGGGGCTGGAGAGATGAGCTTAGTGGTTATGGTGCTTGCCTGCAAAGCCTAAGGACCCAAGTTTGATTCTCCAGAACCCATGTAAGCCAGATACATAAGATGATGCATGTGCACAGGTGGTACATGCAACAAGGCGGCACACATGTCTCTCTCTCATAAATAAAAGGAAATAAAAAACAAAAACATTTATTTGAGAGAGTGAGACAGAAATAGAGAGTGAGTATGGTGGTACCAGGGCTTTCTGCCACTGCAAAGGAAGTTCACACACATGTGCCTCTTTGTGCATATGGATTTACATGGGTATTAGGGAAGAAAGCTGGGGCTGCCAGGCTCTGCAAGTAAGCACCTTTAACCACTGAGCAATCTTTACAGCTCAAGGCTGCAGATTCAGTCTGCCCAAACTTTCATTTTGACTTTTTTACCTTTTGCAAAAAAAAAAAAAAAATTGTATGTGAAGAGAGAGAGAGACAGAGAACTAGAAGATAGATAGATAGATAGATAGATAGATAGATAGATAGACAGAGAGAGAGACACTAGAGCCTCTTGCCATTGCAAATGAACTACAGATGCACATGCCACTTTGAGCATCTGGCTTTAGGAGGGTACTGGGAAATTGAACCTGGACTTGAAGATTTTATGACAAGTGCCTTTAACCACTGACCCATCTCCCCAGACCATATTTTAAATTTAGATTATTTGCTAATCTTTAAAATAATGGGAAGTTTACATAAATTGAGACTTCTGGCTTATATGGAAGAATGCTATATGATACACTAAGGTCCACATTCCCATAGAATAGTAATTGATTTTTCCGGTGTGTGTGTGTGTGTGTGTGTGTGTGTGTGTGTGTAGGCACATACGTGTATGCACGTGCATGTAGAAGCCAGAGAACAACCTCAGTGTTACTCCCAGGTGTGTCATCCATCTCCTTTGAGACAGGGTTTCTCATTACCTGGTGCTCACCAATTAGGTTAGATTGGCTGGGCAGTGACCTACAGGGATCCACCTACCTGAGCCTTCCGAGTGTTGGGATTACAGTATACATGGCCATGCCTGGTATATTATGTCAGTAGTGGGGATTGAACTCAGGTCCCAACACTTGTATGGCAAGCACTTTACCCACAGAGCAAACCCTCTAGCTCCTGTAGTACCTGGCTGCAGCTTGTCACTGTCTGCTCCGCTGCTTTGCTCCTCCTCATTATCTTGGGTGGACAGGGGTGATTCCCACTCTGCTCTCCTATGACCTCACCTTTTACAGGCTCATTGTCCTGGGTACTTTTCAATGTATAGATAGTCTGGTGCATTGTATTAAGCTGGGCACAAAGACAAGAGGGCGAGAGCTCTGCCACCTACATACAAAAAGAAAAGACCTTAGCATACTACTTATATATTACAGCTAAATTTACCTAGAATCCAAGGGTTGAGTGAAAAGGTTTCTGTATGGTAGACAATTCTCATTGTATAATGTGTAGCTCATAATACCAAGGAGCAATGTTCCTCATTTGCCTTGTAACTTGTTTGCACAGGGACCAAAAAGAACCTTGTTAGATGGAAATGATTATTTCTGCCGATTACAAAAGCAAAGGCAATGGTCTTTTGAGTGTGAGGATGGGGAAAGTAGCAAATGAATCCAGGGGGCTCATGGGAGGCTTATAGGAGGGGTGTGACTATGCAGGGGAGAAAAAGTGTCTGATTCTAGGTTTGGCAAGGGGTTGGCATTATCTGGGCTCATATATGGAAGAACATTTCATCCATTCTGCCTTATGGGTCTGAACCAGACTCCTGGAGCCAAGATGTGAGAATCCTCCCAGGATAAGATGTGAACCATTTTTGGTTTCTGGTGTGTTTTGGTCATCCTCTTGCAGAGTGTTAGTGAGACCCAGGTTAGGGTCTTGGTACCCACAGTGTGGAATTGTGACAACCTTTACCCCAGAAGCTGTCCAACATCGCTAGGGAGATGCAAGATCTTTGTGAGTTACCCATCCCCATCCCTCAGTGGCTACTCCAAGCAATAGTACAGGAACCTATGTTGTTAGTTGATAGCCTTAAAAACCCTCCTTCCCAGTTCTTTCTGTGTCTTCTAGTTTCTGCTTACAACATCCCCGTGTCTCAAATGGCTCCAGTATGAGCCACTTTGATGGTGGAGGCTGCTTTACAAACCAAATTGAAGAGCCTGCTTTGACAGGGCCGAAAGGAGTGCTGTGAGCAAGCTTCCACAGTAGCACTTACTCCATTCAGTCCTGGAATACACAGGCCACATGAACCAAATAGGGACACACATGCCTAGCATTTCAGGCCTTGCCTCTCAGCCACCCAGCACGCAACCATTTAATCTCAATTGCTCGCCACAGCATGGGCCAATTAGAGAGGAAGCCAGCAGGGCAAAGATCACTGGCAAATCTTTTGAGGATAGGGGACCTCGGGGCTGCCTAGCCAAAGGCTCCCCCACTCCATTCACACACTGTACGGGAATGCAAGCCGTGGGCTGTCAGTAGGATGGAGGGCTGGCCCAGAAACCGAACAAGGATGTGGTCCAGATGGCGAGGGTAGTGCCAGCACCACAGAAAAGTGTCCCCAGGGCTGGAAACTTCCAAAATGAGATTTACAGTTCAGGCCTGCCCCCTTTCATGAGGGAACACCTGCTCCAACAGTGACCAGAATGGCCTCTTATTGTCAACTTTGGATCAGATTTTTTTTTGCCTCCAACTAGTGTTTATTTCAAGGGGAGACATTCTCAAGCTTCCTTGCTGAATTGTGTGCCTGTTTTTTAAGACAGAAAATTTTAATCATGCATACATTGTATTTTGATTATAATCCCCTCCCACTAACTTCTTTTGCCCCATCCTGTCCTGCACCTCCCACTAGACCCCTTCTTCTTGCCGACTAGTCTTACCTTGATGTCAGTGGTTTGGCCGTCCTCTGCCATCACTGAGGGAAAGCTAATGGGTGCAGTGTTGCGCAGTCCTGCTGTGAGGTCATGAATGCAACAGTCACTTCATGCCCAGAAGACAGCGTTCCAAACCACTCCTCCCCATCCTCTTGCCCTTACATTCCTTTCACTCTCTTTCTTGCAATGTTCCATAAACCTTAGAGGGTGTGATAGAGATGTCTAGTTTAGGGCTGAACACTCAATGGTCACTAATTCTCAGTATTTTGGTAAGTTTTGAGTCTCCCCAGTACTTGCTGACATCTGCACAAAGAAGCTTCTCTGACCAAAGGTTAGAGCAGCACTAATGTAAGGGCATGCATTTAATTATTTAGAGAGCAATTTATGTATTTGTTTTTGAAAGATTGTGTATATTTGAGTGCCTAGGTGTGGAGGCCAGAGGGCAAACTTGGGCGCCATTCTTAGGAATGCTGTCTGCCATTTTTGAGACAGGATCTCACATTGGACTAGAGCTTATCAGTTAGGCTATTGTCTGATCAGTCAGCCCTAGGAATCTGCTTGTTTCTGCCTTCTGTGTGCTAGGATTACAAGCATGTACCAAACATGTCTGGGATTTTTTTGAAATTTGAATTTAATTTAATTTTATATATAACAGGTTATACTCTTTTGTCCCTTTGTCCCAGCTCCTGTTATCCTGGGGGCCCTCCTCCTCCTCAGTGGGGTTATAGTATTCACTGTGGGGTCATGAAGGCCTCAGTGGGGGGCCGTGCCTCAGGGTATTTCTACCCATTCTGTGTCTCTTACAATATTTCTGCTCTCGCTTCTGCAATGTTCTCTGAGCCATGGCAGGCCTGTTGTCAGTCTGCCTGATTTAGTGTTGAGTTCTCTGTAGCCTCTGGATTTCTGCTTTGATGGTTTTTGATTGATCACTGTGTCTGTAACTGTTGCTCTGGAGCTGGTTGTCAGGTAAGCAGTAAGAGCAGTATTCATGTCACCACTTCTGCTGCACCTCTTCTGGACTCTGGCAGATGCGGTAGAGGTGGCACATTTTGTGGTGGGACTTGGCTATCTTCTTATTGATGGATCTTTGTTCTCTTCCCTTTTCTCTGCCATCTGTGAAATAATATGATTCTCCAAACAAGAGTGGGAGCAGATTGGCTTAAAGAGAATATGCAAAGTTATTTGAGAGAATTTTTTGATGTACAAGCTCACTATTCTTCTCCAAAGAGCAGTGGGGGATTTTCTCTGAAGTCTGTTTCCTGACCATGGGATTTTGACTTGATTTCCAGTACATGATATGAGTTCTTTCCCACTTAGTGGGCCTTATGTACAATCAGAGAATAGTTGGTTACCCTCAGGGGCTGTGTGCCACTATTGCACAAGTGTGCACTTCTTGACCTGCTAGTTGATTTTGTAGTCTACAGGATCCCCTGCTTATTCATGTTGGTGGCCATTATCTTAAGCAGCTCCCACAGGGCTTTCCAGCACTTTGAGGGCTAGCCAGGTGGGAGCTAGTTTCCCTTTTGATTCCAGCACCATATTCCAATGGCCTGTGATCCCAGCCTGTGGTGTCTTAATAGGGTCTTACATTTTATTTCTGTGCCTAGGATTATATATATAATTTATTTATTTATGAGAGAGAGAGTGAGAGAAGTTGTGTGTGGGGGGAACAGGCATACCAGGGCCTCCAGCTACTGCAAAAGAAGTCCAGGTGCATGTGCCACCTTGTGCATTTGGCTTATGTGGGTACTGGGAAATTGAACCTGGGTCCTTAGGCTTCAGAGGCAAGTATCTTAATGACTAATCCATCTCGGAAGCCCCATACCTGGGATTTTTAAGTGATCCCTGGGAAATGAATTCAGGTCCTTATGCTTGTAAGACAAGCACTTTGTCCACTGAGCTATCTCCTCAGTCACATTGTGTATATTGTGCATATTGATGGATTTTTCTTTAATTCTTTTTTAAAATTTTAATTAAAAAAATTTTTTTGTTTATTTTTGTTTATTTGAGAGAGACAGACAGAGAAAGAAGCAGAGAGAGGAAGAGAGAGCATTGGCGTGCCAGGGCCTCCAGCCACTGCAAACGAATTCCAGACATGTGCACCCCCTTGTGCATCTGGCTAACGTGGGTCCTGGGGAATCGAGCCTTGAACCAGGGTCCTCAGGCTTCACAGGCAAGCGCTTAATGGCTAAGCCATCTCTCCAGCCCTGGATTTTTCTTTAATTCTTTACTTCCAAGTTTCTTTCTTCCACAATTTCTTCTCCTTTAGTTTCCTCTCCTCTCCTAAGTTTGCAGAATGTGCTGTGGAGACAAAGCTAGATGTTACTAGTGGTTCAAAGACACTCCTGGCCAGCTGAATTGCTCAGGTGAGTTTGAGGTAGCCTGAGACTACATAGTGAATTTCAGGTTAGCCTGAGCTAGAGTGAGACCCTACTTCAAAAAACTTAAAAAAAAAGTGGGATCAGGGGCTGGGGAGATGGCTCAGTGGTTCAAGGTGCTTGCTTGCTACCAGCCAGGCACAAAGGGTGCATGCCTCTGTGATCCAGGAATGATAAAACGTCTCAGATATGTATCAGGCAGGTTTTGCTGGAGATGAAGACATGACTGGAAGGACAGGGTTAGCAGCTGGCTCATGATCTCTCCTTGTGCCTCCGGATAGCTGAGGGTCTTTTACAACACAACTCAGGGAATTGTTGGGCTGATAAATTCTGATTGAGCAGAATCCAGCTGAGGGTTATTTGTGAGGGCTTGGCTGTGCATGAATGTTGTCAACATTGGTTATTAGGTAATGAGTAACTGACAGTGGCATGCAGCTGTCCTGAAGAATGGAGTTGGTCACACGCCCAAGGGGTACATGGCTAGCTGGCACAAAGCTGAAGAAGGCTCGGAGCAGATGGTTGCTTCCCTGAGCAGAGGCCATCTGGTTACACTCATTCTGCTCTCTTGTGACCCATACATGGGATGGCTAGGACATCAGACGCTGGGATCAGGAGCCATAGGACCCAGGAAGCTCCTCGGATATTAACAGGCTTATAGGTCATGGAGGATGGGCCCCCACTGCTCTACTAATCAGCAGCATGTAAAACCAGGAATTAAAGCCTCAGGACTGATTACCAGTCAGAAGAAGGGGATCTGGGTCTGTGTGTGACTCTGGGTGGAAGCATTCCATCCTAAGATGCTCCACAGGTGGTAAGATACTCCAGCTGGAGGCTTTCTTGTGAACAAAGACACTGTTGTCACCTCTCTTAAGGGTTACTGAATGAGTCTATCTATCAGCTGGGCATGAAAATAACCCTCAGGAAGCCATCTGTTCCAGAGAGTTGAGAAAACAGCGTAGGTTGACTCAACATGTAGGTTGGTACAGTGGCCAAAGTGACCTTTGCAATGATCCCTTTGGTCACTGTCCACTTTCACCCTAGAGAGGGCTTCATATTATTTATTCTGTAATAAACTCTTCCCACTGTCACAGGAGGACAGGGTATGAGAGACAGGCATAAGATTAATATATGAAAGCTGCCAGTTGGCTGAGTACTGAAAATTCTTCCTCACCTAAGGATAGGTAATAAAACAGAGCCTGTGCAAGAAAAGCCCCCTGGAGAAACATTCAAAGACTGCGAATGAGGAAGCAGACATGAGCTATGCAGATGTCCTCCAAGGGTCAGGACTCTTTAGGCATGAGGCCTTTAACCTTGGACCTGGCCCAGCTCTCTAGCCCATTTCCTTTCTCTGGGGTGCCTTTCCCTTTTCTTTATTTAATTATTATTATTATTTTTTTTATTTTTCAAGGTATTGTCTCACTTGTAGCCCAGGCCGACATAGAATGCACTCTGCAGCCTTAGGCTGGCCTCACAATGATCTTACAGTTATCATTTTACCTATGCTTCCTGAGAACTGGGATTAAAGGCAGATGCCACCACACCCAGTGCCTTTCCTTTTTCTTAATACAACTTTAAGTTTTTAAAAATATTTTATTTTTTTGGGCTGTAGAGGTGGCTTAGGGGTTAAGGCACTTGCCTGCAAAGCCAAAGGACTTTGGTTCGATTCCTCAGGAACCACATAAGCCAGATGCACAAGGTGGTGCATGCATCTGGAGTTCGTTTCCAGTGGCTGGAAGCCCTGGTGCACACATTCTCTCTCTCTCTGTCTTGCTCTGCCTCTTTCCCTAATAATAAATAAATAAATAAATAAATAAATAAATATTAAAAATATTTTATTTAGTTGAGAGAAATATACAGAAATAAGCAGGTAGAGAGAGAGAGAACAGGCATGCCAGGGCCTCCAGCCACTGAAAACAAACTCCAGATGCATGCGTGTGCTGCTTTGTGCTCTAGTTTACATGGGTCCTGGGAAGTTGAACCTGGGTCCTTTGGCTTTGCAGGCAAGCGCCTTAACCATTAAATTAAAAAGCCATCTCTCCAGCCCCTTTCCCTTTCCTTAACAAATGTTCTCTGCTTCTATCACTATCCATGTGTCCCTGATCTGATTCTTTGTTCCCGTATATAACAACCTGGATACTGTGCTGCCCTCTGGAATCTGATTCACACCTGTAACACTCTCTTCTACAGTATGTTCTGTGTATGTTGTCTGAACTTCTTTGGTAGAGATTATATAGTGGTATGCTGTGGGGAGGCCAGAGTGAGATTCTGTAACAAGAATATTTCATTCCATGTCATATATCATTTAGTTAAACTAAATATGCTAGATACTGGCAAAGGTCTATTATGTCTCATAAATTTGAACCCAAGTGGTTTATATAGCAGAGTAAGTGCTACCATTCTCTTAATATTCTAAATGATTTTGCTCTTAGTCACAGTGTTTAATTCAGAGCCATGATGAACATCTGAGGGAAGTAGTATGCATGAGAAAAATTGCTGTTGAATATATAAGAAAATAAATGGTGATTCCCCAAATTATCTTCAAGATGCTTTTCCTAGATCTGAGCATTACATTTATCTCATCAAGATCTTTATATAGTGTGTCAATATTTCTCTCTTAAGCAAACAATGCTAAAGAGAAAATATGGTGAAAATTACCCTTGTTGATGCAAAAAACAAAACAACACCACCAAAAGAAAAGAAAAAAGAGAAAGAAAGAAAGAAAGAAACCGTATAGCTCTCACCTCAAAGAATAAGAGATATAGTTTATTCTGCAACCAAATATTGTGATCATGGCCCAGGAATACAGATTCATATCCCAAATTCCATGTTCCAGTATGATTCTTAAAAATTTTATAGTAATAGAACAAAGGCACTTATACATGAAAATATATTTTGTATTTATTTATTTTTTGGTTTTTCAGTGTAGGGTCTCACTCTAGCCCAGGCTGGCCTAGAATTCACTATATAGTCTAAGGGTGGCCTCAAACTCATGGTGACCCTCCTACCTTTGCTTCCCAAGCGCTGGGATTAAGGACACACACCATCACGCCTGGCTATTATTTTTTATTATTATTTAATATTTTTATTTGTGTGTGTGTGTGTGTGTGAGAGAGAGAGAGAGAGAGAGAGAGAGAGAGAGAGAGAGAGAATGGGTATACCAGGGCCTCCAAACACTGCAAACAAACTCCAGACGCATGTGCCACCTTGTGCATCTGGCTAATGTGGGTCCTGGGGAATTGACAGAGATCCTTTGGCTTCATAGGCAAATGCCTTAACCACTGAGCAATCTCTCCAGCCCTATTATTATTATTGTTGTTGTTTTATTATTATTATTTTATCAGAGAGAGAGAGAGAGAGAGAGAGAGAGAGAGAGAGAGAGAGAGAGGAGGGGGAGAGAATTGGTATGCCAAGAGCCTCTAGCCACTGTAATTGAACTCCACATGCATGCTCCATCTTGGGCACATGTGTGACTCTGTGCTTGTGTCACATTGTGTGCTTGTCTTATGTGGGACCTGGTGAGTCGAACATGAGTCCTTAGGCTTCACAGGCAAGCACCTTAACTGTTAAGCCATCTTTCCATCTCCTAGCTATTTTTTTATTTATTTTCAAGGATGGGGGGCTGCGGGGGAAACAGCAAGTGCAGCCAGGCTATAACACTTCAAGGTCCAGTCCATTGACACACTTACCCCAGCTAGACCCCACCTCCTAAATATTCTACAACCTTCCCCAGTGGTGACCTTTTATGGGGACCACAGGCTTCTTGATAGTTTCCAGAGGAGGCTAGTTGCTAGTAGGAAGACTAGCCCAGTTGCTAGAGGGCTAAAACTTTCAGCCCCTCCTCAGGTCTTGCAGGGCCAATGATTAATCATGTTTCTATAATGAAGCCTTCATAAAACCTCTGAATGTCAGTGCTGGGGGAGGGACTTTTAGGTTGGCTAATGCATCCAGCTGGTGCACAGACTCCACACAGACGGAAGCTCCTGTGCTTAAGACCTTCTGGGTCTTGCCATGGGTACCTCTTCATTTGGCTACTTATTTGAATCCAGAACACCCTTTCAAACACATGATAAAGCTGGTGTGGTAGTGCATGCCCCTCATCCCAGCACTAGGGAAGCTGACAGAACAGAATTGCTGAGGTCAAGACCAGCCTGGTCTACGGACCAAGATCCAGGTCAGCCTGGGCTAGAGTGAGACCCTGCCTCAAAGCCAAACAAAACAAAACAAAACAAAACAAAACAAAACAAAACAAAACAAAACAGAACAAAACAAAACAGGGACTGAAGAGATGGTTCAATAGTTAAGGCGCTTGCTCGCAAAGCCTAAGGACCCAGGTTTGATGCCCCAGTACCCATGCAAGCCAGATGCATAAGGTGATGCATGCCTATGGAGTTTGTTTGTAGTGGTAGAAGCCCTGGTCAGCCCATTCTTTCTCATTCTATCTGCCTCTCTGTCTCTCAAATAAGTGAATAAACAAAAACAAACAAACAAAAACCCAAATTAAAAAACAACCAAAAGAGGGCTGGAGAGATGGCTTAGCGGTTAGGCGCTTGCCTGTGAAGCCTAAGGACCCCGGTTCGAGGCTCGGTTCCCCAGGTCCCACGTTAGCCAGATGCACAAGGGGGCGCATGCATCTGGAGTTCGTTTGCAGTGGCTGGAAGCCCTGGCGCGCCCATTCTCTCTCTCTCCGTCTATCTGTCTTTCTCTCTATGTCTGTCACTCTCAAATAAATAAATAAAAAATGAACAAAAAAAATTAAAAACAAAACAAAACAAAACAAAAAAACAACTGAAAGAAACCCTGTCAAAATGATATGCATGTGTAGTTTTGACATACCTATAATCCTAACTCTTGGGAAGCTATGGCAAGAACATTGCTGTACTTTGAGGAAGCCTGGGCAAGAGTGAGACTCTGTCTCAAAAGTAAAACCAAACTACAAACAAAACAAACCAACACAAACAACAAAAAGCCACAATAAACAGTGAACTAAATCCTGTAAGCTGATGTACAAATTGTTGAAACCAGTGGCGGTGAGGTTCACAAAGGTCCTCACTTTGTCAAGTTAGACAGAGTGTGGATCCATTGGAGCCTAACAGTACGAGCAAGGTCTCAGAGGTGAAGGCTGACTTTTTGGACCGAGGCCTAAGAGCCAGAGTCTGACGAGGCGCAAGCACACCCTGTTCATGTTAGGAGAATGGGAAAGTTGGTGACCATAAGGAAACCTGTCTGCACGTTTAGTATCAGAGCTGCTGTGGGCCAGAATGTTATGCAAAGAAGCCCATCTGGCTTATCTCAACATACAAGAACTCTAAGTATCTAAGGTGAGGATGAGATTGACTATTGTTGACTTATGTTTGTCAGAATAACAACCAACCAACAAACACCTGATGCATTAAACATAAGTCATGAGATGTTTTGAGAGAATAGAAAACTATTTCATTCAGTTCTGATTGAATGTTCATCTTTCAAGGGTTTGCTGAGATAATCCAGCTAGTATCTTCCCTTGGCCTCTTCCCCACAAGTACCTTCCTACAATCCAGGACTTCCAATCTGGGGTGGTTTAAATGTAAAATGTCCCCTATAGGCTCATGGTGTTTTTGTTTGTTTATTTTTATTTATTTGAGAGTGACAGACAGAGAGAGAAAGAGGCAGATATGGAGAGAGAGGGAGAATGGGCACGCTAGGGCCTCCAGCCACAAGTGAACTCCAGATGCGTGCGTCCCCTTGTGCATCTGACTAACTCGGGTTCTAGAGAATCGAGCCTTGAACTGGGGTCCCTTAAGCTTCATAGGCAAGTGCTTAACTACTAAGCCATCTCTCTAGCCCTCTTAAGGCATTTTTGGACACAAAGTTTTAATTTTTATTTTACATATTTATACATAAAACTCTCAAGGAACTCTTGGATCCAGCAGAATGTTAATAGCACATCTAAAAATGAATGTCAGGTAGTCAACATTCACAAAATGTTGAAAACTGATTAAAATATACGTATTACGAAGAGCTACTTCACTACTAGGTGGGCATGTAGTTTTTGACTTGAATAGCACTGTCATTTACAGTTCTTTAAAACTACAGTGAAGAATGAAAGTAGACAATGGTAAATACTGCTCCAACTTAAAAAATCTCTAAACAGTGGGGCTGTAGAGATGGCATAGTGGTTAAGGTGCATGCCTGCGAAGCCTAAGGACCCAGGTTCGATTCTTCAGGTCCCACGTGAGCCAGATGCATATGGTGATGCATGTGCCTGGAGTTTGTTTGCAGTGGCTAGAGGCCCTGGCATGCCCATTCTCTCTCTCTTTCTGTCTCCAATAAATAAATAAATAAAATAGATCTTGAAAAAAGTCTCTAAACAAATAAAAATAAAGTTAAAACTACTCTCTGGTTATCCTCAGTTGTTGATGGTGTAATACTGTACATTTTCTTGTAACGATATTTTATTAAAATGCCTGATAGTAAATGGCATGAGTAAAAAGTTACAATAAATTAAGAAGCAAAAGCCAATCACTGGACAGGAAGCTTCAGACATCATCGATAATGAGCACTGATACTTGTCTAGCCGGCACCTTTGGCAATAGCATGTTTCACAACCCAAGAAGCAAAATAAGGTCTAGTGTGTCCACTGGGTGGATGGCTCCTTTCACTTGTCAGACATCTTCTCTGCCATGTGCTTCTGCTGGCTCTCTGTGTGTCTGGTTGTGTCTTCAGTGTGCACCAGCTGTCCATCCTGCTCCATATGCAGCTCATCCCAGATGAGGAGCAGCTGGACCAACTCTTCATTCAAGCTTTTGATCTGGGAAGGGAGGTCATTGACTATTACTTGTAGCTGCCCCATAGTCATGTCTCTCAGGTTGGTGGGTTTTAAACTTCTTTTCATCAAGCATTCACTTTATGAGACATGTGTGGCAGGAGATCAGTGACAGGCTACTTTTTCCTCTTCTGTTTTTCCACTTCTGCTTGCATTTTGGCCATGGCCAGGGCCATTTTGGCTTCAGCTTGCAATTTCTTTTGTCTTGTGAGGAAGTCCAGATCACCCAAAGACTCAGATTCCTCCTCAGTAGTGTCTCTATCAGAATAGGAAGAACTCTATCTGCTCACGGGAGACAAGGGTTATCCAAGCTGGTTTCCATCTTACTGTCATCTGCATTGCTGTCCTTGTCACTGCCACTGTCCTTGACAAAGCATATCTGCAGGTTCATCCCACTCTGCAACTGTGAGGAAAGGCTTGGCTTCCTGCTTTTGCTGCAGCTGGTATAAATTCCTGGACCATCATCAAAGAAGCTTCCAAGTGCCAATTTCTCTCTCTCATCTTTATTTTTTTTTAATTTATTTATTTTATTTACTTGAGAGAGAGAAAGATGGAGGAAGAAAGAGAGCGAGAGAGAGAGTTAAATAGAGAGAGAGAGTAAAAGAGAGAGAATGGATACACCAGGGTCGTTAGCCCTTGCAAATGAACTCTAGATACATGCACCACCTTGTGCATCTGGTTTATATGGGTCCCGGGGACTCGAACCTGGGTCCTTCGGCTTTGCAGGCAAGTGCCTTAACCACTAAGCCATCTCTCCAGCCCTCTCTCTCATTTTTCTGGGTAGAGGTGGAGTTGGTCTTCACCCGGCCTTGTTTTTGCATTTCCTGCTCTCAGAACTGCAGCCCAGCTAGCTGCTTCTCCAGAGCCTCGCAGTCCATAGGGGCTCATGTGTTTTAGCACTTGGTCCCCAGTTGGTGGCAATTTGGGAAAGCTGGGGAGCCTTTGGGCAGGGGAACCTTGATAGGGTAGATGTCACTGGGGATGGGTCTTGAGGGCTTATAATTCAGCTTCACCTGCCAGTGCAAGTTAGCTCAGCCTTGCTGCTTCCTCCCAGCTGATGGGACAAGATGTGATGGCCCTCTGCCTGCTTTTCCCATGTTGATTCACCATCATAAATCGTTCCCTTGGAGCTGTAAGTGGAAATAAACCCCTTCCTTTTATCAGCTGCTTCTGGTTTGGTGTGTTTTGACCTTGACAAAAGCAGGTAACTGACACCATCTTAATATCTTCTTTTTTTTAAAAAAGTTTATTTTGTGAGATCAATTAAAACAATTCACATAACTTAATTCACAAAATTAAGAAATAGTTTTATTTATTTATTTGCAAGCAGAAAGAGACAGAGAGAAGAGAGGCAGACAGAAAGAATGGGTATGCCAGGGCCTCCACTCTCTGCAAACAAACTCCAGATGCATGTGCCACTTTGTGCAACTGGATTTATGTGGGCACTGGGAAACTTAACCCAAGTTGTTAGGCTTAGCAGGCAAGCACCTTAATCACTGAGCCATCTCTCTGGTTCCTCACTACCTTGTTTTGTTTTGCGGCTTACTGTATCTTTCCCCTAGAATGCAAGCTGCCTGTGTGCAGATACTGTCTTATACCACCAAGTCTGCACAGTGCCTGGAACCTGGTAGATATTCAGGGACAATTTGGCCATAATAAATGTATTTTGCCCCCCCCCCCCCAGTATAAATGGTCATATATGGAGTATATTGGGCACTTGTCCTGTTACATAATGTTTATGACAAATGCATGATCCAAACCAAGTATTTAAGTGGTTAGAAAGTGCCTACCATACCTCATAGTTAGAGACTACTGGTGCTTCTGTCTCATTGGATTAAATGTATGCTGAACTGCAAAGCTGAAGCTGGATACCATGGAAATAGACTTCTCTGACCTCCTGTTGAGAGAGGATAGTTGATTGTCAGTTCCAGTTGCTGCTGGTCTGTATTCTCCAGTATTTGCCCTGAAATCACACTTGCCCTAGTCTGCCTCCCAGCCAATGACCCAACACAGTGGTCCTTTGTCATCACAGTGCTGGGGGGCTCTCTAACTGGCAGCTTTTGGTTGAAGACTCCTTATCAGCTGTGTCAAAAGTTTCCTAGAACTGAACTATAGCCTTAGGGTCTTCCTACCCAGTTCCTTCTTCCTTCCTACTTTTCTTCTAGGAAGTTCAATCAATGGGAGTAATTAGCAGAAGATGGAGTTAAGGGTCTGGAGAGATATCTTAGTGGTTAAGGCATTTGAGAGACAGCGTAGTGGTCAAGGCATTTGCCTGCAAAGCTGAAGGATCCAGGTTCCTAGGACCCACATAAGCTAGATACACTGGGTGGTGCATGTGTCTGGAGTTCATTTGGAGGCCTTCGCACACCCATTCTCTCACTCTATCTGCCTTTTTCTCTCTCTCTCAACAATAAATAAAAATAAAAACTGCAGTATGTTACTATACATATACAGTTTTCTGATCTCATGGAAACATGATGGTTTAGTGACAAAAATAAAGTTTAAAAAATATTTTCCTATGTCATTCTTCTGCATATGTGAAATTAGTGTATGCTTGAATTGTCTTGTGTTAGACCAAAAACCACATCCATCTTATTAGTATGTATATTTGCACTCCTCCTCCTTCTAAAAGTGTGTGCCATCTGAGAGTTTCATTTTCTTGGTCCTTAGGGTCGTCAGGTAGGGACCTGGGGTGCCTAGAGCCTCCCAGGCTGGTCACCTGCCAGGATAAATGGAAGCATTTGGAAGGTATCTTATAAGAAGCACACACTAAGATGTGGAAACAGGGTAGGAAGCAATGCTATGAGTCATTCACACACATCCCTGGAACTAGAGGGAAGACTCAGAAACACTGGCCAACAGAAACCTGAATCATACTCTGACTCTATGAGCAAAAGAAGGAGATAATGGAATGTATTCTATGCCCATAAGACAGCTAGAATTAGAGCTGGGGAGATGGTTCAGCAGTTAAGAGCACTTACTGCATAAGCATGAAGGCCTGTCATCTCATCTTTGACCACCAAGTTTACTGAACGCACATAACAAGCTAAGAGCAACCTCCACTCTACGGGACAAAGAGACCGGAGAGTTGCTGGGGTTGCGCCTGACAGCAGCCCTGGTTGGGAGAGAGGCTAGGAAAGAAGTATGTGGATGAGCGAGAAGAGAAGGTTTTTTGAGATAGGGTCTCACTCTAGCTCAGGCTGACCTGGAATTCACTCTGTAGCCTTGAACTCACAGCGATCCTCCTACCTCTGCCTCCTGAGTGCTGAGATTAAAGGTGTGCGCCACAACACCCGGCTCTTAGCATCTTTCCCCCCACCTTTCACTCTCCTGGTAATGCCTCCCCTTGGTTGAACCTTGTAAAAGTCAGAGGGAACAGGAAGCCTGGAAATTGTAGGTGTCTGTGGTACTGAGCAGGGCGGGACTTGAGGGTACACCATCATTAAACAATACGGGACACGAGAAAGTGATGAACACCATAAAAAGAATGGAAAGTAAAGGGAACAAGAGGTGACAGGAGGCAGGAGACAGTAAGGACAAGAGTCCTCACAGAGGAGGTGACATGATGGCAAGGTCAGGACCTTCACAGAGGAAGTGGTGTGACCGTGTGGTCAGGGAGATTCATAGAGGTCATGTGGCAATGAGGTCAAAGAGGCCAAAGAAGGTAACCTGACAGTGAAGTCCTAGGTCCTCATGGAGAAGGTGACATCTGAGCAAAATTAGGGGAAATTGGGAGGGAACAAGCAATTGAGTGGAGCTGCCCCCTGCCCATAGTAGAGTGACAGAGAAGGAAGTGGCTGACGTGTGGCATCGAGGGACAAGTATCTGTTGCCGTGGTCAGAGTGGAATGGGAGCCAGATGGGGCCCTCATGGGAAGAAGTTTGACTTTTACTTTGAGTAAAATTGGGAGACATCACACAGTTTTCATCAAAGCAGGACATTCAAATAAGTGGTTTAAATGCAGGCTTTTTCAAATGTGTGGATTTAAGGGATACCACCCACAGACTCAGAAAAAAACTTCTAAAGGCTGTAATTCAGCAAGAAGAAAAATTAGTTCAGGAGGAAGTGGAGAGATCCAGTGGTGAGCAATGTCTACAGCTGCCTAAAGCAGGATTAATTGAAGAAATGTTTTCAAAGAACATGCAAAAAACCACTGGGATTCCAGCATGGAGGTGGGGTAGCAGGTATGGGGGGAGTAGGGACATAAACACACATAATCTTACTTGCCTTGTTTTGGAGGGAGGATAGATACAGAGATATTATTAGAGAAGTGCATGTGGTTTAAATACATAAAGATTAAAATTAAAGGTTAAAAGTTTAAGGGCTAATCACTAAAAGAATAAATATAGAATAGAGAGCTTTGTAACCAAGAGAAAGAAAAACTGGAGCTAAGTAGGGTTAATTCAGCACAAGGCAGAAAAGAGGTGTGTGTGGGTGGTCGTACTGGTGTAAGAAGCAAAGAGCCTGGAAAAAAAACAAACAACCTCCCCAGACCCTACCCCAAATTATACAGCAGGAATATATTAAATACAGTTACCATTTAACCTAGCCCTTCTGCTCCAAGGTATCTATAAAAAGAGAAATGAAAGGATATATTCACATAAACTATTTGATAAAATATTTACTGAAGTATTACTTATAATAGCTAAATGGTGGAGGCATCCCCAGTGTCTACACCAGCTGGAACATGCCCTGACACATTCCTGCTCTGTAATGCTGTTCTGCAGAGAAGGAGTGAAGTACCCATCCTATGGCATGGATGGCCTTGCAAGCAAGCTTTCCTTACAGGACTGTAGGTACAGAAGGTAGTCTAGAGGTTGCTGGGAGGAGTGGGCAGAGGAAGGTGACGAGGGTCATAACTGAAGGATGGCAGTCCAGAGAGAAAGAGACGGATCCACAATAGTGACAGGTGATTTTGTTTTTCTGTGGGCCACTCTTACTAGTGAGTGATATGATTTCTCCCGAGTCCTTCATAGAAAGTGGAACAGTGTCAGGCATGTTACCTTTGAAAATATGGCAGTAGGGCCAGAAAGATGGCTTAGTGGTTAAGGTGCTTGCCTGAGAAGTCTAAGGACTCATGCTCAACTTTCCACATCCCATGTAAACCAGATGCACAAAGGTGAGGCAAACTCAAGGTTGCACATTTGCCCAAGGTGGCACAAGCGTCTGGAGTTTGATTGCAGTGTCTGAGGCCCTGGCATGCCAATTCTCTCTCTCCCTCTGCCTCTGTCTTTCTCTCTCTTTTGTTCTCTCTAAAATAAAAAAAAAATAAAAGAAAACTTTAAGAATATATGGCAGTGGAACTTCTTAACTTTTGCTTCTTATCCCTTGAGATATTTCATAGTTTCTTTAAAGATGTTATTAACAAGGGACAAGATCTTCCTAGTCCTTGGCTAGACTAGGATTGGATGCATTTTGGCTTTTATTTGGAATTACAGATTTAGGCTTAGTCATGGCTCTGACTCTGATGTAATCATAGGTTTGTAAAAATGACTTAATCCCTTTTGGGTGCTGAGGGCTACTTTAACACTGAATACCTTTCCTATCCAGTTGGCATCCTTTCCAAATGAGAAAATGTGTAAAAATCCTGTTAAGATGGAAATGAGTTGCTATTTTACTGCAGCTAGCCCAGGGACCAGAAGCTGGACATAGCTGATTTGTTCTTTCTCTTGCCTTCAAGTATCTGCAGTGAGGTTTGTGCCCAGGCTATGTCTTAGGGCTTTCTGTCCCTCCTTCCTGTAGAGGGCCAGGCTGTCACTGACCTCCTGCAGAGAGGCACTTGGGTATCTGCCTCCTTCAGGTCCAGTTGACCTCACATCACTGCTCTCTGCTGTCTGGATCTTGTGAAGTCTGGCTCTGACTGACCAGAGACCTAAGCAGCCTGATTTGAAAGGACCCGCAGAGCCAGCCAGCTTCCCTGCTAACAGAAATAGATGCAGACAACAAAAGTAGGAACAAGGAAAGAGAACATTAGCAAGGAGATCAGGGGCCATAGTAAGTAGTTACTGGAAAGGCTGAGTTGTGGGTGGGTGGAGAAGGGAAGAGGGGAAAGAGGCATTAAACAGGAGTAAGCAAAGGGTCATTCATCAGCCTGTAGTTGTGTGTGTGTGTGTGTGTGTGTGTGTGTGTGTGTGTGTGTATGAATGTGTGAGATACTGTCAAAAATGATAGCCTTTCTGAAGTCTCAACTGATTTGACCAAATATCCTATGTTAGCACATTTACCAGCTTGTTTTGAGAATAGAGAGAGAGGGAGAGGGAGAGGGAGGGAGGGAAAGAGAGAGAGATAGATAGAGAGAATATGGATATGGGTGCCCTAGGGCCTCCAGTCACTGTGAACACATGTTAGGTGCATGCACCACTTTGTGCATCTGGCTTTATGTGGACATTGGGGAATGGAATCTGGGTCACTAGGCTTTGCAGACAAGTGCATTAACCACTGAGATATCACTTTATCCCCTCTTTTAAAAATATTTTATTTATTTATTTGTGTGTGTGTGTGTGAGAGAGAGAGAGAGAGACAGAGACAGAGACAGAGACGGAGAGAGAGATACACAGAGAGAAAATGAGAGAGATGCTATGGCCTCTTGCCATTGCAAACAAACTCCAAATGCATGTGCATCTGCCTTGGCATGGATATTGGATAATTGAACCCTGCTAGCAAGCTTTGCAAGAAAGTACCATATCCTCAGTCCAGGGAGAGACTTTCTTTGGTGGTGTAGACATTTGGAAGTTGCCCATGCTCCTGTAAATAACCTTAACTAAACTCACTGGTTCCCCAAAGTAGACTTGAGTGGATTCAACAGTCTGGTGCTGGTGGCTTTTCTGGGATAAGCATATGTTTGTTCATCATCCCAGGAACACTTCACAGGACACATGCAAAGACCCAGAACTACAGCACTTGGATGTGAGGAATCAAGGAGAAGGGGCATCTCTAGGTTGGCAGTACCCTACTGACAGCAGGGGAATCTCAGAGACCAGGTAACATGCTATACTGAGCACCATGTAGGGAGAACAGAACACTGTGATTTCTGTTTTTTTTCTTTTTTAGTTGTGGCATACGTGTGGCACATGCATGTATAATGTGTTCATGTGTGTGTGCACAGCTGAGTATGCCCTGAGCACATGCATGTGGAGGCTGGAGTAGAATACCAGGTGTTGTCCTCTATTACTCTTCTGCATCATTTCCTTGAGATAGAGTCTCTCACTGGACCTGCTGATTTTGGTCTGACTGACCAGTAAGCCCCAGTGATTTTCCTTTCTCTGCCTCCTTGACCAATGGGATTCCAGACAAAGAATGAGAGCATGGGCGTGGGCTTTTCTGAGAGTCACTCAGGGAAAGAATTAGACATTCATGAGAGCCACATTCAAATGTCCTGGTACCTGTGGACAGGAGATTCAGAGCCCTTTGGAATGCCATTGTTCAGTCAGTTTCCAGGGGTTCTCCCCTCCTCTACCTCTGTTTTCTACTTTCTTAGTTGAGATTATGGGGAGTCTCTGGAGATGTCCAAACCTGAAGCAATAAAGCCAGGAGCCGTGAGGTATATACAAGGGGTACAGGGCATGGCTATTACTGCAAATGATATTCCAGGTAAGATTCCTGAAAAATTGTAGGTTGATAACTCAGAAAGAGAGAAAAGTCCTTAAGCAATCATTAATTGTGCTCAAATACTTGTTTCTCCTCTGGTGAGATTCCTGAGTAGGGAACTACTTTCCCTTCTCATGTCTACAAATTTTCTCTATCTTTCTATCCTGTCTCAATCTCAATAGGTGAATGGTGGAACTCATTGCTACTTTTTAAAAATGTATTTTATTTATTTATTTGAGAGAGAGAGAGAAAGAAGTTGAGAGAGAGAGAGAGAAAGAGAGAGGGGAGAGACAGAGAGAGAGAGAGAGAAAAAAAATGGGTGTGCCAGGGCCTCCAGCCAGTGCAAACGAATTCCACAAGCATGCGCTATCTTGTGCATCTGGCTTATGTGGGACCTGGGGAAATGAACCAGGGTCCTTTGGCTTTGCAGGCAAATGACTTAGCCACTAAGCCATCTTCTCCAGCCCTAATTGATTTTTTAAAAAAATTTTATTATTTATTAGAGAGAAAGAGAGAATAGATGCACCAGGTCATTGCCACTGGAAACAAACTTGAGACACATGTGCCACTTTATGCGTCTGGTGTTATATGGGTACTTGGGAATCACAACAGGACTGGCAGGCTTTGTCAGCAAGTGCCTTCAACCACTGAGCCATCTCTCCAGCTCCCCACTGATAGTTTGAAACTGTCTTTTGAAAAACAGAAATCAGTGTTCGTTATTCTAAGAAGTCTGGAGCCATGCTTTTGTTCACTCACGAGCCCTCAGGTGCAGCTGACTACAGAGTTTGTCATGCAGCCCTTTTCCTGGGCCATCGACCTGGCCGCTACATTGCAGGCGCACTGAGGCCCATGCTGAGGCTGGTGAAGAGCGCATGCCGGGCACTCTTGGATGTGTGCTGCCAGGTGAGGAGCGGGATGCAAACGGGTGAACTCTGCAGTTTTCACGAGACAACTCAGGGTTTGTATGAATGGAGGGCAGATAACCTGCCCTCCCCACCTTGTCCCTCAGTACTGCTCATGATGTAAATCAATATGGCCACAGCAGGTTGCTGTAGTTGATATCAAATGAGAATGGTGGTGGTGGTGGGTGGGGGGCAAGCACATAAACCTATCTGAAAAGCTGTGTGTTTTGTTTGCTTTTTTTATTTTTAATGTTTGAAGGAGAGGCATTTCAAAATGTTATGGCTTTGAAGAAATTCCTATTTGAGACCTCAGAGTGGATAAAGACAAGCTGATTGGAAATTGGTGCTCTTGGAATACTGTCAGAAGCATTTATTCTCATCCTGCCTGCTTCAGATCAGTTTGCTTGCGGGACACCCTCTGATCAGTATGCAGTGACCTATGTATGAATTGCATCCAACATCCCCTTCCCTGATGGCGCTCAGTGTTGACACACACCATTTTGCATTTTGTTAACACCTTCAAGTATATTGAAAAACTCGTGACCTATAGACGCAGGCAGATCAAAATGCCAAGCAAGCATTCTATTTCTTCTCTGAATTACAGATTATCTTCTGACCCGGGGCCATGTGTAGGATGAAGTCCCAAACAGCCACTATATGAGCACTAAAATTTAACCCATTGGCTTTGTAAGAACCAGGGTGGGTCCAAAGAGAATTGCAGGTGATCTTGAGACTTGCAAAGAGAAGGATTGGTCTGTGTTGATAGACAGTTTCCTGGTGTGACTATTCCCCAGGCAGACTTCCCCAGGACATTTCTTTTTTTGCAAGGAAAGATGGGTAGTCATTCACTGGGAGGGCAACAACCTTCTGGGAAGGCAGTGGTATTTCTGTTTTATTATGAGAAAACAGATTCTGAGAGATTAAATATCTTGCTGAGTCTTCCAAACTTTATCTCCATCTTTGAATTCTCCTCTAAGGATTTGGCCTCAAGCTTCTAATCACCCACTTGACATTTGTGCTCAGATGTCCTTCAGGGAGAATTGTTGATTTCTCTTCCTTCAACTTTCTCTTGTGAATGGCTCCATTCTTTATTTCCCATACCCAGAAATTGGTTGAAATTCTATACTAGTTTATTTGTTTAGAAGTAGAGAAAATCTTTAAAATGTTAAAAGGGCATGCAGACTGGATATGAAGAAATAAAATTTTTTCTCATTTCTAGGTGACATATTTTTCTACATTAAAAAAAATCCCTATAAAAACTTCTAGAATGAGTAAGTGATTTCAGCAAGACTTCAAGGTACAAGAGAAACACAAAGTCAATTGCGTTTCTCTATGCCAAACACAAACATATGGAAACTAAAATTAAAAGCAATGCCATTTACAGTCAGGCCCCCAAAATGAAAAACTTAGGTATAAATCTGACAAAACATGTAGAGAAACTATATTCTGGAAATTATAAAATTCTGGTGCAAGAAATCAAATATCTAAATAATGCCAAGTCATATTGTCTTCAGAGACTCAACATAGTAAAGATGTCAGTTCTGCCCACACTGATCTATAGGTCCAATGTGGTTACTATAAAAATCCCTGCAAGTTTTTGTGTGTTTTTGCAGTAACATACAAACTTATTCTAGGAATTTATTGGAAAAGATTAAAGAGCTGGAATAGGCCATATAATTATGACAAATAGAAATAAAGTGGGGGAGAATCAGTCTATGTGACTCAGTGTCATTAAACCCCACTGTGATCAGGCAGTGTCAGATTATGGGATAGACACAGATCAATGGAAAGAACAGGGTACCCAGAAGCATGATATGGCTCAGCAGTTGTAGTCTTGGGGAAAATTTTTACCCCAGAGAAATGAGTGTTTGTGTTCACACAAAAAGTTGTATGTAACAATGTTCTTAGCATATTCTACAGGTGAAGAAGTGAGTGATCTAAAGGGACTATACACATTTGTACTGTGGAATGCTGCTCACTCATTAAAAAAAGCATATTATTGATGTCTGGAACAATGTGGATGGCTTCCAAGGGCATTATCAGTGAAAGAACCAAGGATCAAAATGTTGCATAGGATGCAGTTCCTTTATACCTCTTGAAATAATAACATTGTGATGATGCACAAAAGATTATAGGTTGCAAAGATAGGTGGGGAATGGGGAAATGGTTGTGCCTATAAAAGGGTTGTCCAAGGCAGACCTGGGTTATGGAGCAGTCATATCACAGTTGTTGTGGTTTGACATGAGCGGGTGCATGTGGTGTGACTGAGGAGAACTATACATGTCCTCCATACAAACCATGTCGAACTGGTAAAATATGAATGATTCTTAAGACTGTACCAATGTCAGCTTCCTGGGTTTGATATTATGGTATAGGTATGGCAGATGTTTCCATTAGGGGAAACTGAGTCAAGGTGCTCAAGGCTTCCCATATGTTCTCCAATTTCCTGGGAATCTATAATTATATATTTTTATAGTTTTTTCTGTGTATATGTATGTGTATGTGAGTATGTGTGTATACATGTACATGTGTGCATGTGCACTGTGGGCTGCAGGTCAACATCAAGTATATTCTTCCTTTGTTATTTCTCTCTACATACATTATTTGCTGAGATGTGTGTGTATGGGATGCATATGCATGTTTACCTGTGCATAGGGAGGTCAGAGATTGGCACTTGATTGCTGTCTACCTTACTTTTTGAGACAGAGTCACCCACTGAATCTAGAGCTCACTGACTGGGCTAGACAAATTAGCTGGTAAGCCCCAGGGACACTCCTTTCTCTACCTCCCTAGTTCTGGGGTAAAGGCACATGCTGCCAAACCTGGCATTTTATGTGGGTGTTGGGGATCAAGTCCTCAGGCTTGTGTGGCAAGCATTTACCCACTGAGCCATCTCCCCAGCCTTAGAGATTTCAATTTAAATGCCAAGTGTCTTCTCCTCAAGGGACTTTCTCATGCATTGTGATTTTTCAGTTCATGCACAGAGCTGATTACCACTTGACTTTCCTTTTATTGTTCTTGTGCTGGGTCTTGAACCTGGAGCCTCACACATGCTAAGCACATACTCTACCACTGAGCTACACCCTGGCCCTGGGTGTCATTTTATTTACATCTCATCAGCTCTCCAACTAGATTGTAAGCATCTCAAGAAGTAGAAACTTTCATGCCTTGTTTTCTATTGTTGTTGTTCATTTTATTTATTTATTTATTTGAGTGGGACAGAGAGAGAAAGACACACACACACACACACACACACACACACACACACACACACAGAAAGAGAGAGAGAGAGGGAATGGGTGTGCCAGGGCTTCCAGCCACTGCTAACAAACTCCAGACATGTGCGCCCCCTTGCGCATCTGGCTAATGTGGGTCCTGGGGAATCAAGCCTCGAACCGGGGTCCTTAGGCTTCACAGACAAGCGCTTAACCACTAAGCCATCTCTCCAGCCCCCCCCTTGTTTTCTATTGTGCCCATATCTGGCTCCTTGATCTGGCTGAGTGAATGTATAAATTATGAATTAATGGCAGAGTTAGAAGACCAGAGAACCCTGGACTCCCATCTTTTGCTGTCACATGCCTTCCACCATCCTCTTGGCTTCACCCTTTTACCAGATGCAAAACACTGACAGTAACTTTCAAACACAGTGTCTTACACAACAGATTTAGTATCTTACAAACATGGAGATCAGAACCTTGAAGTGAGTGTCACTGGGCCAAAACAGAAGGATCAGCAGAGTGCAGTCATTTTTCAAGACTCTAGTGGTGGGGATCCATCCATTGCCTTGCCTTTTCTAGTGTCTATTGGCTTCCTACAGCCCTGGCTCTACATTTAGGATCCTTATCATGTCATAGTCCAGCATAACCTCCCTACTATAAAGTCAGCTGACAACCTAATTCCCTCTTGCCAGGTAACCAATGTTCACAGCTTCCATGTGTTCGAGCACGGACAATGCACTGTTAGGAAAAGAACTGTCTGTTATTGGATCGCTAGAACCTGACATCTAGTATCACTCAATACATTGCTGAAACACACTTAACCAAAGTAACCCATGGGCAACAGTGGTGTCTGGCCCCGGAGAGACATTATCGTCTTTACCCATGAAAACATTCCTTCTGAGACCATTTCAGCTCAGCAGTTGGTACATCCTCCCATACTGTGCTCAGAGGTTCTTCTTATACAAGGCTTCCACAAATGGTGAACCATTGGACATGTTTGATTAGGGTTACTTGGTGTGTGTGTGTGGGGGGGTATATGCATGTGTAGTGCTTGCATGTGTGAGGTATGTGTGTGGTGTGTGCACGTGTGTAGGCTAGATGTTGACACTGTCTTCCTCAATTGCAATTTCTCTCCTCATTTTTTTTTTTTTTTTGAGACAGGGTCTCTCATTGTTCCCAATCTCATCAGTTTGTCAGGCTAGCTGATAGCTAGAAAGACTCAAGGATTCTCTGCCTCTCCTTTGCTGGGATGACTCTCACATAGTGCCATGCCTGGCTTTTATATGGGCACTAGGAACTGAACTCAGCTCCACATGCTTGCAAGGCAAGCACTTTACCTCCTTGAGTCATCTCCCCAGAATCCACCTATCTCTTTTGAGACAAGGTCTGGCTATGTATCCCTTGTTGGTTTGAAATTTGCTATGTAGACCAGGTTGGTTTCAATTTCACAAGAAACCTACCTGTCTCTGTCTCCTATGTGCTGGAATTATAGTTGTGTGTCACCATGCTCAGTCTCCCTTTTTTTGACAGGATCTGGTCATGTATCCCTGGTTGGCCTCAACTTTGCAAGCTCCTGCCTTAGTCTGCGGAGTGCTGGGACTCCAGGCAAGCACCGCCTGGCCCTGCCTGGATGCTTTCCTAGGTGGTGAACTGCTTGGGTGGTGACAGCCCCTCCCTGAGTTCTTAGCATATGGAAAACTCCTTAAGACAAAGGAATAAAATAAAGTAATAAAATAAAGATCATGGCTGGAGAGCTGGCTTAACAGTTAAGGCACTTGCCTGTGAAGCCTAAGGACCCAGGTTCAACTCTCTAGATCCCAGGTAATCCAGATGCACAAAAGTGAGGCAAGTGCAAGGTTGCACATGCTTACTAGGTGGCAGAAGCGTGTGGTGTTTGATTTCAGTGGCTGAGGCCCTGGCACACCACTTCTCTCTCTCTCTCTGATTCTCTAAAATAAAAATTAAAAATAATTTAAAAACTGTCAGACCAAACAAGATCCAATGCACTGATGAGCCCCTCTCCTGTAGTCTTCTCTTTCCTCTTACTAGAGAAAAAGCCTCATTGCCAGGGGGCCACAGTGGCATTGTGAACGTGTTGGTAGTAACAGGTTAGACGAGATCCTGTTTTCTCGCTGCCTTGTGGAAATTTTCATTCCTGGCAATGGCATCATCTTGCCCCTCATCCCTGTTTCTTTGCCACATGCAAGTAGTTCTAGCTACTTGTGACCCCATGACAATGGTTCTGCTTCTTGATCTAGCCCTTTCCTCTTGTGATCTTGCCGGTGTCTGGGGGCATTTATCATTCTCTTTTGCCACCTTGTTAACTTCACCATACACTTGATCTATGACATGGCTGCCCATAGCTGGTTTAAAGGTCAGGTCCTATAGCCCACATCTTTGCTGAATACCTTCTCCTTTCCAGAAAGTGCAGAAGATGACATCCACAGTTTAAAAAAGTTGGGTGTACTTTTCTTTTTTTCTTCAAAGACACTTTAAACTCTTTGGTCAACATTTCATCATTTTCCTTTCAGATACTCAGGGTCAAGTACTATTTTTAGCCATTGTTCTCCCCCATGGGGTTCTCCTCAGAGCATCCTGACTACTGGGGCTCTACTTTCATAAGATTCTTCAAGGGATGATACACAGGTAGCCTCATATCATTTCTCCCCCTTTTAAGTAGGTTAAATCTTCCACAGACCATTTGCTGTTGATTTTCTTGTTATTCTTGAATCATTGGAATAAATGGTTGGAAGGGCAAGAAAAGTAACTATGGTTCATACAGATAAATGTTACTTTAAGCCCTGAAATAGTTCATGTGGCTTTACGATGTTGAGGTCTGGATACCTCTTCTACACTGCTCCCTCTCTTCCTTAAGTGGCTGGGGTGGGGGAGGGGAGCTTTCCTCTCCACATTTTGTGGTTGCTCCATTTGACTCCACCCTGGGCATGGGGAAGGAGAGGCTGCTCAGAACCTGCCATTATCATTTTTACCTCCTATTGGTCTGAACTTAGTATCACTGGAATGGAGACTGTTGGAAAAGATGGATCCAGTTTATAACTTGGGGCTCCATGAATGTGAGAAAGGATGGAGACAGACTTCCTGTAATGAGTGGTCACCCAGATGAGACATGTTCTCTCTTCTCATTTTACCTTCTGGCTCTGTCTACACAGGTGCTGGTGATGGGTTCTTCAGCGGGGTAGCTGATCCTTTCCAGAAGTGTGGGGAAGCACTCACCTCAAAGCATAAGGTTTATCCTCTTCATAGAGATCCCCACCTCAAAGCATAACGTTTATCCTCTACACAGAAATCACAGAGCCTTGAACACAATGATCTTGGGTATGGTGATCCAAAAGTAGAACTTTTTTCTTCAAGGTGAGAAATCAGTGAGGAGTAGGGATTAGGAAGATCTTAGAAAGGGGACCTCAGAAAGGGGTGCTTTCAGATGGAGTGTAGCAATGCCCTGCCCAGTGTAGGAACTCTGGGGCACTAGGTACATTGGACTAGTGAGAACTGAATGTCCACACTCTTGCAGCAGCCAAGCAATGGTGGAGGGCAGGTGTTGAGAGCCCTAGAGATTTTCCCATCTTTACTTTTCACAGGCTGGGATTAAAGATGTGGGGAATCAAGCCAGTGTGGTGGCACATGCCATTAATCCTGGGACTTGAGAGGCAAAGGAAGGAGAATCACCATGAGTTTGAGGCCACTCAAAGACTGCATAGTGAATTCCATTTCCGGTCAGACTGGGCTAGAGCAAGGCCCTACCTTGAAAAACCAAAAAAAAAAAAAAAAAAAAAAAAAAAGTGGGGTATCAAAACTCAGTCTCAGGTTTCCTTAGGATTTCATGCTTGGGGAAAGTACTATTACCCACTGAGCTATTTCTCCAGCATCTCCTGCTTCTCCCACCCCCATCATTAGATTAAGCTTTGTGTGAGCTCCTTTGTTTAAGCCTCAGGTCAGAATCTTTGCTATGGGTTCCTCTTGCACACTTGAGAGACAGGAGTAAATTGGGACAGATCCATGAAAATGGAAACCCTGGGTATTACAGGGATGGCTGTTTTTACCAGTTGCTCACAGGGAAAATGTCATGACATTGGGGCTCCCAACCCAGGCATGTCTTATGAACAAAGCGGATGGTGTGATGCAGCTTAAGTGATTCTTCATGAAGCTGTTTCTAGGTATATTTTTAAATATTAGTTATGCTTAAATTAGCAATGATTTACTTTTAATATTCTTCTCTCGAAGCAGCAAGCACAGTTTCAATCAGGCGCCTGATTAATATGCAAAAAATGATTTGTTTTGATTTCGGTCTAGTAGATGTTTTCCCCCCTCTTTGCCAGGCAACTTCTCTAACAAGTTCCTTTGCTTTAAAGAGATGAGAAGAAATGCATCCCCTCAAAGTCAGAGCACATAGTTTCTTTGAAGGTGAAAGTGAGAATTGTGGTAAAATCCCAACAGCACAACTTAGCCAAATGGCAAGCCTCTTATTGTAGTTTTCAGTCCATTAAAAAGTTCCAGTTCCAGGCTGGAGAGATAGCTTAGCAGTTAAGCGCTTGCCTGTGAAGCCTAAGGACCTCAGTTTGAGACTCGATTCCCCAGGACCCACGTTAGCCAGATGCACAAGGGGGTGCATGCACCTGGAGTTCATTTGCAGTGACTGGAGGCCCTGGCGGGCCCATTCTCTCTCCCTCTCTACCTCTTTCACTCTCTGTCTGTCTCTCTCAAGTAAATAAATAAACAAAACATTTTTAAAAAAGTTCCAGTCCTGTGCTGGAGAGATTGCTTAGTGGTTAAGGCATTTGCCTGAAAAGCCAAAGGACATAGGTTCAATTCCCCAGGACCCATGTTAGCCAGATGCACAAGGGGGTGCACACGTCTGGAGTTTGTTTGCAGTGGCTGGAGGCCCTGGTACACCCATTCTTTCTCTTTCCCTCTTTCTCTGTCAAATAAATAAATAAATAAAATTAAAATATTAAAAAAAAGTTTTGGTCCCACCTTAAGGTATAGTTGTGCTGACTGCCATGTGAAGTCTGGTTCACTGTAAGTTTAAAATTGACATACCTGTCTTGTTCTGTTAAAGTATGTATGTTGCTATTGTGTAACCCCAGGCAGGTTATTTAACATCTCCACATCTACCTCATTTTTAACATGAAGATTATACTCAAGCCCTCCCCTGGGGAGATCTTGTATAGCATAAATTTGTAATCCTCTATCTGGGAACCTCAATGTATATCAGACTTCAAAATTTGGGGGGTTTAGGAAGGTAATCTAACATGACTTTCATGTTATTAGCATCCCCAATGGAGTCTGGAGAGGCACACTGTTATCAAACACATTAATATCTCTGTAGCCACATCTATGAATATTCATGTGGCATAGCATCGAGGCTAAAAATAGCCTCCCATCAGTGGAGGGCAGGGTTTGTGACTGAGTTACAAGTAAATCTTTCAGAGCATTTGGATGGCGGGATTGAGGACCAGAGCTGTGGCTCTGGCATGAGATGGCCTCTACTTCCAACCATAGCTTTCCCAGCCAGTCGGAGGAAGCAGGGAAGCGCATGCTGTGGAGGAAGTGTGGCTCCTGTTCTGCTTCCTCTCTGCTGCTAGTGGGGCCAGGATCTTGTTAGTTCTTTCCTTTTCTTTTTTTTTTTTTTAAATTTTTAAAAAATTATTTATTTATTTTTTTGAGAGCGACAGACACAGAGAGAAAGACAGATAGAGGGAGAGAGAGAGAATGGGTGCGCCAGGGCTTCCAGCCTCTGCAAACGAACTCCAGACACGTGCGCCCCCTTGTGCATCTGGCTAACGTGGGACCTGGGGAACCGAGCCTCGAACCGGGGTCCTTAAGCTTCACAGGCTAGCGCTTAACCGCTAAGCCATCTCTCCAGCCCTCCTTTTCTTTTTTGACACTTATAAAACCTTATTTTTATTTACTAAAAAGAGAGAGAAAAAGAGAGAAAAAAAGGAAGGAACAGAGAGAGAGAGAGAGAGAGAGAGAGGGAATGGGCATGATGCCAGGGCCTCCAGCCACAGCAAACGAACTCCAGATGTATGTGCCACCATGTGCATCTGGCTCACATGCATACCAGGCAATTGAACCTGGGTCCTTAGGCTTTGCAGGCAAGCACCTTAACTGCTAAGCCATCTCTCCAGACCTTATTTGACACTTTTAGAGGTTGAACGATGCTTTTCTTTGTGTTTTATTTAAAATATATTTCTATTTATGAGAGAGAGAGAGAGAAAGAGAGAGAGAGAGTGCATGGACACACCAAGGCCTCTAGCCACTGTATATAAACTACAGATGCATGCACTACTTTGTGAATCATTCTTTATGTGGGGACTGAGAGACTGAACCAGAGCTAGCAAGCTTTACAAACAAGTGCCTTTAACCACTGAGTAATCCTCCTCCCCCTGCATTTTATTTTTCTTGAATTTTTCCTGCTAGGTTTTTGCCAGGATTTGCCAGTGTGAAGTGCTTGAGGGAAGCTGGAGAGCAGGAGAGGCAGTAGCCACACCGCTCCTATTTCTAGAGCTGTGATTGACTGAGGATGACTTTGAAGGTTCCAGCAGCCCTTGGATTTCCACCAGTGCACACAAGAACCCTTGGTATGATCTCTTGACAATGTCTTTGCTCTCGACCTCGGCATTTGGGCAAGGTCTTCTAAAATACTAGCTTCTTTCCCTGGTGAAGGAGAGCTGGGGTGGCATGCTGCTTGGGGTGATGGCTACCCAGCCATGGTGAGAGAAAACAGATACATTGGGTCCGCGTTGTGCCTTCTGGGCCCATTTTCTGAGTTCAGCATCATGACAGCGGACAGCTCCACACCAGCTGCAAGAGCCATAAGCTTTGTGTGAATTCAGATCCTCCTAGAAGCAGATGCTAAGACAGGATTTAGAGGAGCAAAAGATTTACTGTGTGGGGCGCACAGAGAACGGGAAAGGGGAGGAAGCAGCAGTTGGTGGAGAGAGCCTTAGATGCCAATGGAGGTCTGATGCTCGTGAAATAAAAGAGGAGAAGAATCATGTGAGGAGAGTCCAGGCCCGCAAAGGTGGCTATCCTCAGCAGAGTGGGGCTCTGTAGCTCCACCTGTACTTGTAATAGACTAGGCTAGGCCCATGGGAAGAGCCTGAGCAGAGTGCCCTCCAGAGTGGTCTAGTGCAAGCTGGAAAGGGCCAGACTCCAACATGGCCTTGGGGTGTGCGTTGTAGCCTATCCAAGGAGGAAACAGCAGGATACCCTTATCTCCCACACTCAAGCAACAGACCTCCATGGATGCCCAAGAGAGCCTCTGGCTTCCCTCTGTTTCTGCCCAAGAGGTCTCCCCAGAGCTAAAGAATCCACTGCACTTGCACCACATTAATTACATCCAAAGCTGCAAGGGAGTTCATACCTCGGGGACATCAGGCCTGTGGAGTAGAATGTGGCTTCTCATTACAGTCTACATGGCCTTTTTTCTCCAACTATATCGAGCTGTGGTGATCTGCTCATTGGCAAAACTTTTACTGTCAGTTCCTCCATTTCTCATGGCCATGTTGTGAGGTCACTATAAAGAAGCTCCAGAGTGCACACAGCCTTTCTCTTAGAACCAGAATGGAGGAGACCCGAATAATGCGACTGAGGGACTGAGAACCTGGGGCATCAGTGGCAGTGTTCACAGTGAATGAACACTAAGACGGGAGGATGTGATGGTCAATATCACCAATTTGATCAACAGGATCTAGAATCACCTGGAAGATAGATCTCTGGGCATGTCCATAGGGGAAGTTCTAAACTGGGTTTAACTGGGGTAGGAAGGTCCTAATGTGGGCAGCACTATTCCATAGTCTTGGGGTCCTGGACTGAATATTAGCTTTCATTCTCTGACTCATGACTACAGACTGAAGGCGACTACATGCCTCATGCTTCTGCTGCCCCACTTTCCCCACCACAATGAACCATATCTCTTGAACTGCAAGCCAAAATGGAACCCTTCCTTAAGCAGCCTTTGTCCTGAACTTTTCCCACAGAAATGAGAAAAGTAACAAATATAGGGCTGCCTTCTAGGGTAGAGCTAAGGTTCCTACCAGGACAAACCTCGGATGTTAACTAGACTTATTATTTATTTATTTGTTTGATAGAGAGAAAGAAGCAGACAGAGAAAGAGAAAAAAAAAAAAAAAAAGAGAGGGAGAGAATGGGCATGCCAGGGTCTCCAGCCACTGCAAATGTATTCCAGATTCATGCACTCCCTTGTGCATCTGGCTTACATGGGCCCTGGAGAGTTGAACTGGGATCCTTTGGCTTTGCAGGCAGACACCTTAACTGCTAAGCCATCTCTCCAGCCCCAGATTTATTTTCTTAAGAGAGCTTATAAAACCAGAGGAGAAAAGAAGGAAGTTGGTAGGGAATGTGGTGTGGTGGTCCTGGACACTCCTCTGATGGGAGCGGATAGAGATGTGGTAGAAGAGTAAAGGGATGCATGTTTTTTCCATGTGGCCAATTCTTCTAAGAATAATCTTTCTGGAAATTGGTGGACCTGTCCCTTTTTGGGGACTAAGCAGGCATGGAGGGTTCTCCTCCATGTTTGCAGGGGTCTGTGACTCCCTTTCCACTTGTGACAGCATTGGTTGGAGAGTATGGGAACACACTGGAGCTTGCTTTCTTTGTTTTTTTTTTTTTTTAATTTGTTTTGTTTATTTTTATTTATTTACTTGAGAGCGACAGACAGAGAGAGAAAGAGACAGAGAGAGAGAGAGAGAGAATGGGTGAGCCAGGGCTTCCAACCACTGCAAACGAACTCCAGATGTGTGCGCCCCTTGTGCATCTGGCTAACGTGGGTCCTGGGAATCGAGCCTTGAACTGGGGTTCTTTGGCTTCACAGGCAAGTGCTTAACTGCTAAGCCATCTCTCCAGCCTGAGCTTTCTTTCTTAAACTGGAATTTTGAGGCTTACTGACTCCTGGCCCTTCCCTTCCTATCAGTTCAATCTGCAACACCCATCTTAAACATGTAGTCCTGAAGGCTCCTGTATTCCTAGTCTTTCCCTTGACCCACTGTGAAGGAGGAATCTTTTCTCAAGATTTAAAAAAAATTAATTTAATTTATTTATTTATGAGAGAGAGAGAAGAAGAGAAAGAGAGAGAGAGAATTGGCATACCAGGACCTCTAGAAACTGCAATCAAACTCCAGATGCATGTGCCCCCTCTGTGCACAGGCATGACATTGTATGCGTGCATCACCTTGTGCATCTGGTATACATTGGTTCTGGGGTGTCAAACCTGGGACCTTAGGCTTTGTAGGCAAACATTTTAACTGTAAATCTATCCCTTCAGCCCCGTTTTTCTTTTCTTTTCTTTTTTTGTTTGTTCTTTCGAGGTAGGGTCTCACTCTAGCCCAGGCTGATCTGGAATTCACTATGGAGTCTCAGAGGGGCCTTGAACTCTTAGAGATCCTCTTACCAATGCCTGCTGAGTGCTAGGATTAAAGGAGTGCACCACCACACTTCTATTCTTTTAAATGTTTGTGTGTGTGAGTGTGTGTGTTGGTTTTACATGTGCCACCATATGCATGTAGAGGTGTGAGGACAGCTCCTTCCACTATGCTTGAGACAAGGTCTCTTTTGTTACTCTTCCTCCTCCTCTTCCAGCTCTGAGTGTGTGCCAGTCTAGCTGGCTACAAGTTTCTAGAGTCTCCTGGGCCTGCCTTCCTTTGATGTACTTGAAGACTGGCTGACCAGAGAGTTCCAGTGATCCTTATGTCCCTTCCCTCTAAGGACTGGGGTTATAGGCATGTATGGCCATGCCCAGCCTTATATGTGGGTGTCGGGCATGGAATTCAGGTCCTCACGCTTGTGTGACAAGCATTCTTACTTGCTGAGCCATTTCCTCAGCCTCTGTTTTATTGCCTTTTTGAAAGTTTTTTTTTTTTTAAATTAACTAGGTATTTTGATGCTGGTATTCTCTATATCTTTTTTCTGGATCTTGATACAAGTGTAGGGGATTGCTTGCCGAACAGAACTTGGGGAATGCGCAGGTGGAAAATTTCTGAGAAGAAATATTGGGTGATGGGGGAGTATTCTCTCTCTTTATTTTATTTTTTAATTTTTATTTGAGAGATACAGAAGTAGGCAGGGAGAGAGAGAGAGAAAAGAAGAGGTGTGGGGGAGAGAGAGAGAGAGAGAGAGAGAGAGAGAGAGAGAGAGAGAGAGAGAGAGAGGAAGAGAATGGGCCCATTAGGGCCTCCAGCCACTGCAAATGAACTCCAGATGCATGCATCCCCTTGTGCATCTGGCTTATGTGGGTCCTGGGGAGTCGAACCTGGGTCCTTTGTGTTTGCAGGCAAGCTCCTGAACTGCTAAACCATCTCGCCAGCCTTATTTTTTTGTTTGATGTCAGGAAACCCCCATGGACTCCAGTCTGTACAATGTACTTCTGCTAGGTCCACATCAAACAGTTCCAAGGGCAATGTGTGTACTTCTTGTGCTCCTGTTGGAAGGAATGCATTTCTCTTTGGAGGGTGTGCAAGCCATGCTGATATTCTTACAGTGTCTATAAATAACCACAGACTTAAAGTCATATTCATGCAATAGAATAAGAATGAGCAAACTGGATCGTATGTGGGATTTTAATCCTTGAGGTACACAATGCTTTGCAAAGGATTGGATTTTCCAACTGCTTTGCCTGTCCTTGATAGACAAGAAGCCTTTTGTGATCTGTTCAAATACCTGTGGGCACTTAGTGGAACTAGGGCAGAGGGGTAGAGGAGTGTGCTCAGACACCTCTCTTCAAGAAATGCCAACTTAAAGGGACATTACGAGAATCTAAAGATAACCTTCACTGGAGTGACCAGCATCCCAGCTGGTAAGAGAATTTCACAGCCTGCAAGAGTGGGACAGGAAAACCGCATTAAAAATCCTCCCCTGACTCTCATTTGTACCCACATGTGGAGATTCCTGTCTGTATAGGCAAGGGTGCTTTGGGTGGTAGAGGCAGTCCTCTCTCTCCCTCTCTCTTTTTTTCTGATTCAAATGTTCTGTTGCACTGATCTGATCACTTTTTTGTTTCTGAAAACATAAAACATCACCCTGTGGAATTAGAAGACACAAAAGCCAACAACGTGAGCAGAATCAAGGGATTTCATGGTAGAGGTCCACACATGTGACTGCTATTCACCAATGTTTGCAGCTTTGTGATTCCTAATTCTACTTCTTTAAAATATGGATAGACACTGGGGTGTGGTGGTGCACGCCTTTAATCCCAGCACTCGGGTGGCAGAAGTAGGAGGATTGCCATGAGTTCAAGGCCACCCTGAGACCACATAGTGAATTCCAGGCCATCCTGGGCTAGAGTGAGACCCTACCTCGAATCCCCCTCTCAAAAAATATGGATAGACTATGGAGTAGAATTCAGCTCAAGCAACAGTCAAAAGAAAAGCTAATTTAAAGGAACTGCCAGTTTTTGTTTATGGGGAAGAAAGGGATATTATTAAAGGTGTCCAGAAACCAAGCTTCAGATGGCCAGCATGCAGGAAGAGTGTGCACTGCTGCGGATGCTTACAAGGATCTTTTCATCTGGGTCTTTCTCCTTCAATGTGTTTGTGTGCATGGTGTGCTTGCGTGTGGGTGCAAGTGGAGGCCCGAGGTCAGTGTTAGGTTTCTTCCTTCCTTCTTTTCCTCCTTCCTTCCTTCTTTCATTTATTTGTGATAGGGTTTTGCTCTAGCCTAGGCTATCCCAGATTTCACTATATAGTCTCAGGCTGTCCTCAAACTCACAGTGATCCTCTTACTTCTGTCTTTTGAGTGCTGGGATTAAAGACATGTGCCATCATGCCCAGAACCACTTTATTCTTTGAGACAGGGTCTTTTGCTGAACTTAGAATTTACTGATTTAGCTAGACTAGCTAACCAGGAGCCCGAGCGACTCCTTGTCTCTACCTGCCTAGTGCTGGAATTCTAGGCACATGCCATAATGCCCAGCATTTAATATGGGTACTGAGGATTTGAACTCAGGTCCTCATGCTTATATGGCAAGCAATTTCCCTGATGAGCCATCTCCCAGATGGGACTCATGCTTTTGATTCTTACAAGGCAGCAATTCCTTTTGGACTTTTCCATTTCCTCCTTGCAGGTGGCCTCCAGGTGACCTGGTGCTGGCATAGCCTTCTGAGAGCTCTGCTTCCTCTACTATAGGCCATGGGGATGCCAACTTCCTCAAAGCTGTGGGAGGCTAGATGGGGCTATAAGCTGAGCCTTCTGTCTGCTTCACCATTTTGCATTCCCTCAAATCTTGACATGTGGCTGAGACTATGCCAGAGGAAACACCCGGCCCCCACAGAGGAGTTGGAGCTCACAAGCAGCATGGACAATCCATAGCCCTCCCCAGATGTCTCTGAACCTTCACAGAGACTTAAAGTGAAAATAGGAAGACACCTGGCAGGTGCTAGATGATGGTTCACACAGGTGGGCTGAGGGGCCTTCTCTTAGCCAGGCATTGCCTGCTTGCTGCTTGAGTCCCAGGGCCGCACTTACTGTCACAGGGCTTCTTTCTCTCCCTTCCCAAGGGTATTTTCTGTGTGACTTAGAATAAGTATTGGGTCATGTGGGTGTTGCTATGGCAACTGGTATTTTAAATAAAAATAGTGTTACACCCCCAGTAGCTTGTCAGTGTACAGTGTGACTATCAGCATGAGAGATGCTCGTTCCTTTCACTCCCAGCATCCACCTCCAGCATTCCTCAGGCTTAGAGGGCAGGACCAGCTGCTGTAACCAGGGCCCAGGCACTGTGGTCCTGCAAGGAGGAGGTGAATGACTTGCCCAGGCAGGCTTCCCTCAGCCAGTGAAGGGAACTCTGCTTGGTGCTTTCTGCCAGCTGCAGGTGCTGCTGTGGGTCTCTAAGTCTTTCTGGAGGGTAACTTTAACTGATGAAAGATAGGCTTTGTCTATTTCACAGGAAAGAAATGCATGGGCAAGAAATCTCTTTGGGGGCCTGAGGAGATAGCTCAGTGGGTACTGTGCCATGGAAGCATGAGGACATAACTTCAATCCCTAGTTCCCATCTAAAAATTCAAGGCATGGTGGTGTGCACTTTTAATCGTAGTGCTGGAGAGGCAGCAACAGGCAGATCCCTGGTACTTGTGTGCTAGCCAGTCTACAAGGAGAATTCCAGGCCTAGTTGGAGAATGTGTATCAGTTTATTTTTCATTGCTGGGACAAATACCCCCTCAGAAGCAGCACATGGAAGGAAAGAGTTTAATTCAGATTGTAGTTTAAAGGGGTTGTGTCTGTCATGGAAGGGAAGGCATGGCAGGAGCAGACAGCCAGTGTCATCTTCACGTCAGCAGGGAGGAAGTATAAAGGGAGACATGCCAGTCAGGGCTGGACTATAGACATCCCAAGCACATGCCTCCATAGGCAAGGCTCCACCAACTTTCCAAACAGTGCCACCTCCTGGAAATTGAGTATTCAAACCCATGAGTCTGTGGAGAACATCTTACATTCAAAATACCAAACCTGCCTTTAGAAAAGGTGGACTGCAGCTGAGGAATGATCACTGAGGTTGTATTTTGGCCACGACATGCACACATACATGCACACACATTCATACAGATGAACTCACACATTTTTAAAAAATTGGGCTGGAGAGATGGCCTGGCGGTTAACATGCTTGCCTGCAAAAGCTTAAGGGCCCAGGTTTGATTCCCCAGTACCCATGTGAACCAGATGTACAAAGTAATGCATGCATCTGGAGTTCATCTGCAGTGGCTGGAGACCCTGGTGTGCCTATTCTCTATCTCTCTTTTCTGTCTTTCAGATAAATAAAATATTTAAAAAAATTTTAAAATCATGTTTGCAGGGATCCAAACAAACACTAGTAAAGTAGGGAAGGAGGCAGGGGATAGAGGGTGGTTAGTAAAGGTCAGTTTTAAAAGTGACTGCTGTGAGGTAGAGACGATGTCTCAGCAGCTAAGTGTACTTCCTGCACAAGCATGATGGCCTGGTGTCTGAGACCATCCGGGTTTGAATCTCCAGAGCTCACAGAAACAGCTGGACATGGTCATGCATATCTGTAACCTCAGTCCCATGTGGAAATGGAGTCTAGAAAAGAGCTGGGGCTCACATGGGGTAAACTTTGGAATCAGTAAGAAAATCTATGGCAAGAAAAAACCAGGCTGGTGATGGAGTGGGACACCCAATGTTTTCTTCTGGCTACCACAGGTGAGTTCATGGGGTGCCACCTAAGCTCATTCACATGCAGCACACACAGCACATGTGCACACACACACACACACACACACACACACACACGCACACAGAGCACACACCATACCATACACAGACTGTATGACACACACACACACACCACACAGCACACACAGCACACACACACACACACACCATACCACACACACAGCTAAACACATGCACACAGCTACATACAGCTAAACACACACACACACACACACACACACACACACAGCACACACACAAAATTAAAATCAAAGCTATCAATACATGCTGAGATCTGCCTGATGATAAAATTGATGCACTCAGACCAATTGTCCTGTATCACCAGAAGGGAGGAAGGGCAGATGGAGGAAAGGTGGTTCTCCTTTGGAAGAACCCCGAAAGGTGCTTATATCTTATACAGGGTGTTTTTAAATTTAATTAATTAATTTGCAAGCAGAAAGAGGTGGAGAGCAAAAGAGACAGACAGACAGATAGATAGATAGATAGATAGAATGAGCTCCAGATCTTCTAGCCACTGTTAATAAACGCCAGATGCATGTGCTCCTTTGTACATCTGGCTTTATGTAGGTACTGGGGAATCAAGCCTGGGTCATTCAGCTCTGCAGGCCGGTGCCTTAACCGCTGAACCATCTCTCCAGCCCCAAACAGGGTGTTGTTGAAAGTGTTCAAAACTAGGCATGGAGGCCCGTACCTGTAGTGCCATCATCAGTTGGGAGGCTGAGGACAGTGACTCGTGAGCTCAAGGCCAGCTTGGGTTACCTGTTTTGACAGAAAGACCCTGTCAAAAAAGTTTGTCTTGACACTTTTTTTTTTTTTTTTTTTTTTTTTTTTTTTTTGCTCGCTTGTGTTTTTGAGGTAGGGTCTTACAGACTGACCTGGAATTCACTATGCAGTCTTAGGTTGGCTTCAAACACACAGCAATCCTCCTACTTTGGCCTCCTGAGTGCTGGCATTAAAGGTGTGTGCCACCACACCCAGTTCATTCTCAACTTCTAATTGATACTTTCAGAGTCCAACAGACTTCAGGATTATATATAATGATACTGAACCAAAAAAAAAAAAAAAAAAAAAACCCTCAAACTAAGAATGTACGAGCAAGAGAATGGGAGGTAGGACTATGGAATGCTGTCTTCTGGACACCTCAAGTCTGTTACACTTATGAACTGGCAGGAGATATGGTTTCCTACACATGCTGGAGCCTGTCAGTATTCCACTGCAGAAGTGGGAAGGGTGCACGACACCCACACCTCCCAGAATAAATAGTGGTGCCTGATGCTTGTTGGGAGAAGAGACTCTTGTCCTTTCGTGCTATAACCACTAGTGGGCTACACATTCTCCAGAAAGTAACCTCTCACTCATGATGATGCAAGTGACCTTAACTCAAATCAGTGGGTCAAAAAAAAGGGCTGGAGAGATGGCTTAGCGGTTAAGCGCTTGCTTGTGAAGCCTAAGGACCCCGGTTCGAGGCTCGGTTCCCCAGGTCCCACGTTAGCCAGATGCACAAGGGGCGCACGCCTCTGGAGTTCGTTTGCAGAGGCTGGAAGCCCTGGCGCGCCCATTCTCTCTCTCTCCCTCTATCTGTCTTTCTCTCTGTGTCTGTCGCTCTCAAATAAATAAATTAAAAAAAAAAGGGGGGGGATGGAGGGATGGTTTAGTGGTCAAGGTGCTTGCTTGAAAAGCCAAAGGACCCAGGTTCGATTCCCCAGGACCCACATAAGCCAGATGCTTGCGGTGGCTGGAGGCCCTGGTGGGCCCATTCTTGCTTTATCTCTGACTCTCTCTTTTAAACAAACAAACAAACAAACAAATAAATAAGGCATGAAAGCAGAATGGGGATCCCAGGAGAAGGAGAAGGAAAAAGGTTTTGATGTGAGAAGTGTAGGGAAGAGAGGGTAATTGAGACTAGTGGGCTGAAAAAACACTGTATACATGAATGAACATGCCAAAAATAAATAAGAAAAACCTAAATATGCAACTAACATATATGATCTATTTGGTTATATATGGAGAGAACTATATCAAGGTAGCAGCTCAAAAAAATCGTTTCTGGTTCTTGGGGGAGTTGCAGTTGTGCTTAGGCAGGAGTGAGCAGGGAGAGGCACTGCAGGTTACTCTGGAGCCAGCCTCTGGTACCATGGGATTGGGGCAGATCTAGGACTGCCTAGAGCGTGGTTTATTAGGGGTGTGCTGGCAGAGTGCAGTCCTGGGCAGTGAGTCGAAAGAGGAGCATAGATATGAGTTAAGACAAAAGCAATTTCACCCTGATTGGCATGTGTCTGATTTGTCTTAAGTTCATATCTAAAGTCAGGCACACCCTCTGCCAGGATCAGGTTGCCGAGCTCCACCAGCCGCACGGATGGTTTTATCTATGGGGTTTCCTGGGACCGTAGCTGGGGTTATTCTGGGGAAAGCATGGTAACATCCCATCATGCGGAAGTGCTAGGATGGAACCACTCATGTGCAAAAGGACAGCTTGGCAGATAAGAATAAATCTGTTACAAAGTTTCCTGTGCGGGGTTTTGAAGGAGCGCACAAGGCCCCCATCTCTCCCTGAGGAGTCTTTGGTGCTTAGTGGTTGCTGGGGGAGGAGGAGTTTAGTGGTGTGGCTGCTGCTAAGTTGCATGCGCTCTGATAAATAACACCCCCAACCCATGCTTGCACAGGTAACCCTAATCAAACTCAGGCACAATCTCCCTCCCTGTCTTTCTGTCTCTCCCTCTCACACACAAAGACATCCAAGTAGGAGAGGGATGAGTTGGAACAAAGAAGGGGTTCAGTAGAAAGAGGTGGGGGTAAGAGCAGACAATTAGAAGTGACTATGATCAAAATAATTATATATAAAAGTTATCAATAAAATAAAAAAAGAGGCTGGGTGTGCCTTTAATCCCAGCACTCGGGAGGCAGAGGTAGGAAGATTACTGTGAGTTCGAGGCCACTCTGGGACTACATAGTGAATTCCAGGTCAGCCTGGGCTAGAGTGAGAGCCTATCTCAAAAATATATATAAAAAAAAATAAAAGAGATAAAGCTCATTCATGTGCACGTGTAGGTTCTGAAGGGATATAAGGTTTCAATTCCTTTGGGGTGAAACAGTGGAGTGAGAATGTTGGATGTGATGCTTAATGTTCAGTTCCAATAACCACCAGACTGTTTTCTAAAGCTGCACCATTTTGCATTCCCACCAGCATGAGAGAGAGATTCCTACCGACTCCCAGCCCCTCCAGCATTAGATGGTGTTGGACTTCTGGATTCTGTGCTATTTCCATAAGTGTCCTGGAATAACTCATTGTGGTCTCGATTTGTATTTCCCTGGTGACATGACTGTGGGACATCTTTTCCAATACTTGTCATTTGTGGATCTTTGGTTAAGTGTCTGTTCAGGTCTTTGTCTCACCTCAAAATTGAACTGTTGTCTTATTTATTAGACGTTCTTTGCATATTTAGAATAATAGTCCTCTATCATCTATGCTTTTGGTGGGTGGGCTGAGGGGAAGGGATGTGTTTTCTTCCTGTCTGTGGCTTGTCAGTGCATTCCTCTAAGAAACTTTCATAAACCAGAAAGTTTTAGTTTTAATGAAGCCCAGCTTGTCACTTGTTTACTTCATAGCTCATGACCTTGGCGCTATGTCTAAAGAGTCCTCACGAAACCCAAGGTCATCTGGAGTCACCAGACCATGAAGACAGGGAAAATCTTGAAGTGCACCTTACTCAATGAAGGAAGCCAATGTGGAATGGTTGCCCACTGCAGGATTCCAACTGTGAGACACATACCTAAGGCAGTGAAAAGATGAATGGTGGCCAGGGCCCAGGGGAACTGGAGGGGTGAGATAAAGGACAGAACCCTGAGGACACTGGGGGCAGTATAGCTGTTCTGATACTGCGATGATGGCCACATATCCTGACATATTTGCCCAAGCCCACAGAGTGTCCAGCACTCGAGTTGGGGAGATAAGTTAGTAAAATGCTTGTCTTGCAAGCATGAGGGCTTTAGTTCCATCCTCAAATTCATGGAAAGTAGGTGCGTGTGGTGGCGAATGCTCATTATCCTAGTGCTGGGAAGGTGGAGATGGGCGGATCCCTGGACTCCATGGCCAGCCAACCTAACCTACTTGGACAATTTTGTGCCAATGAGAGAGCCTATCCCCCTGCACCCCTCCAAAAAAGTTGCCGGGCATGGTGGCACATGCACGCCTTTGTCCCAGCACTCAGGAGGTAGAGGTAGGAGGATTGCCATGAGTTCGAGGCCACCCTGGGAATACAGAGTGAATTCCAGGTCAGCCTGGGCTAGAGAGTGAGACCCTACCTTGAAAAGCCCCCCCCCCCTAAAAGTGAATGGAGCTCCCAAGGAATGACACCAAATGATACTTTTGGACAACACACCTGCACACACATACACACACGCTTAATGTGAGATATTGCCTTTAAGTGATAATGACATGTGTCAATTCAACATACCCCTTCAGTTATAATAAATGTTCCACTCGGGTGGGGGATGTTAGTAACGGGGGTGATAAGAATGTGAGGGTAAAGGGGGTACATAGGAAATCTGTATCTTCTCCCAACTTACTTTTGTTAATACCAGAATGCCTTATACCAAGGGACTGAGTAAACAAATAATAGTGAGTTATTCAAAGTACTGTGCAATACGGAAATACAGTTCTGTGAAGAACACTTAGTGAGTTGGAAATAAATATCTAAATAAACTTTATAGATTTCTTTTTTAAATTTAAAAACCATTCTGCTACAATGTCAGAAAAAGCTAATTTTCAGATCATCCAATGTGTGGCTCTATTCCATTTAAAACTTTGAAGAGCTACAAGAACAACCCAGGAGAAAACCGTGGTTACTTCTACATGAGGGATCATGGAGATTTTAAGTCTTTAGTTTTTAAAGGAACAGTGTGTCTTCACTGCTCTTAGAATAAAAAAATCCCACAAACAGTTGCCATGCTGAGAGAGTTTCGGCAGACGGTGGATCACTGTGGCTGCTAGTCAGGATCCATTTCTCTGTTGTTGCTTCTGTTTTCTCTCTCCACGGTCACATCCTGACTTTCTCCACATCTCTGGCCACAGGGGTGGCCCAAGGATGGTGTTCTGGCCAAGGAGCTGGAAGTGGAAGCCTGCTGGAGCCACACAAACATTTCCGGGAAGGCTGTCTCTTGATAAAAGAAATATTGGCTCCTTCCCCACCCTTTTCTTCCCCCTGGAATATGGAGGTGCTGACTTAAATGTTAGCAGCTCTTGTGTGACTACCAGGTAGGAGGATGGCAGAGCAAAGGGCAAGGTAGGTGTGGGGGTTTGAATTGGATTTCCCCCCATAAACTCATGCGTTCTGAATGCTTGAACCCCAGCCAGTAGCAGCTTGGGAGGTGGAGCCTTCCCGGAGGAGGTCTGTGGTTGGGAGGGCAGCTTGAGGTGTATGAGCCCTAGCTTGCTAGGGTTAGCCAGCTCACTGTCCGGCTGCTGTTTGCTACCTGCTGTGGCAAGGTGAGTTCACAAGCCAAAATAAACCCTTCCCTCCCACGAACTGACTTTGGTTGTGTTTGTCCCTGTTTGGTTGGATGCTGGTTTCAGCAACAAAAAGGTAACTTAACGTCGATCAGTCTCTTGAGATCTTTCAATCATTGCCTCAACCCTGGCCTCCCAGCTTTATCTCAGGTGACAATTTGGATGGAACAGTTTGGGGCTGTCATGCAAGCTTTTGGCTGCAAGTAACAGAGTTAAGACTTCCCCTCTACAGCTCTGGATTCCACTGTTCCTCATTGCCTGCACGCAGAGACATGAGTGTTCTCATCAAGGCACTCCCTCCTTCAGCTGGCCGCACCATCTGTTTGGTACCAGTGTCAGTATTTGTTTGGTGGCACTTGGAAGGGAGAAGAGTCACACATCTTTTATGTTCTAAGCACTGTCCTGCATACTAAACACTCCAGCAACACACTGTGAGATGTCAAGTCAGATGTCCCCAAATGCTATGTGCTGGGCATTGTACCAGGCAATGGGGAGGTGAAAGAGCCCTGCCCAGGGCTCCAGGAGTGGATCTTGTTTTGTATCACAATGCACATGTGCTATGCTGGAGGACGTGGCACCATGTGAGCCTTATAGAGGAACCTGGCCAGATTTGGGGCTCTGGAAAGGCATCCAAGGAGCTATTTCCTGTGTCTGTGTTTGTGTGTGTGGTGGGCATGCTGGCATAGTCATACACTTGTGAGCAAACAGGTGTGTGTGTGTGTGTGTGTGTGTGTGTGTGTGTGGTGGGTGTGTTGGCATAGCCATATGCTTGTGGGCACACATATGTATAGAGGCCAGAGATTGATGTTGAGTGTCTTCTTCAATCATCTCCACTTTACTTTTTCCTCCCTCCTTCCCTTTCTTCCTTCCTCCCTTTCTTTCCCTTTTTCCTTCCTTCCTTTTTCCCTCCTCCCCTCCCTTCTTTTTTTCTTTTCTTTCAGCAAGTCCAACAGACTGGCCTTTTTTTTTTTCTTAAGCGAGTGAGCATGAGTGAGGGAGAGAGAGAGAGAGAAAGAGAGAGACAGGAAGAGAGAGAGAATGGGTGTGCCAGGGCCTCCAGCCACTGTGATTGAACTCTAGATGTGTGCACCACCTTGTGTACGTGTACGACCTTGTGCGCTTGCATCACCTTATGTGTCTGGCTTATGTGGGACCTGGAGAGTGAAACATGGGTCCTTAGGCTCTGCAGGCAAGTGCCTTACCCACTAAGCAATCTCTCCAGCCCTCCACCTTACTTTTTAATTTAATTTTATTTATGAAAGAGAGAGAGAGAGAGAGAGAGAGAGCGAGCTCATGGGCATGCCAGGGCCTCTTGCCACTGCAAATGAACTCCATATGCATGCACTATTTTGTGAGTCTAGCTTTACATGAGATGGCTCAGGCCATCTGGCTTTTCAAGCAAGTGCCTTTAACCACTGAGCAATCTCCCCAGCCCCACCTTATGTTTTTTTTTTTTTTTTTTTTGTCCAAGGAGGACAAGGGGGGTGCAGTTAACCTCTGGGGAAGGGTAAGACTATAGGGGACAGTGCACCAAGGCTGTGGGACAGCCTTGTGAGGAATAGCAAGGATACTGAGCCTAGGGTATCCCATGTCTGTGTGCCAAGTGGGCTTGTAGGCTTAGCATAGTACTGATCTACAGCTCAACAATTCAGCTAGACTAACTGGCTAGCAAGCCTTGGGGGTCCTCCTGTCTCTGTCTGCCCAGTACAGGGGCTGTAGGCAAGTGCCTCTATGCTCAGCTTTTACATATGTTGAACCCTTCATTCTTGTCAAGAGTTTGATCCACTGAGTCATCTCCCCAACCCTTCTTTCCTGTGTCTTTAACCTCATCAAGCTGCAACTAGATTTCTAGGCTCAACGATGATTACTTCTGGGTCGCAGTGCCCCACGGACACAGTCTTTCCCCTGCCACAGGCCTCCGCGGTGGGTGTTAGTACTCATCTTAGTTACAAGGGGGACTAGACTCTGAGCTTCTGTCTCTGCAGAGCTGAGGCAGTTTGTGCAAATGATCAAGGAACCTCCCACAGAAATAGTGCAGAAGCAGGGCCGGCTGGGGCTTTCTAGCCTTGGCAGAAGTGGACCCACATCTGTTCATGGAACACCATGCACTGAACACCCACTGTGTGCCAAGCACTGGTCTTGGGGCTGCAGATACATCAATGTGCAAAGTGAGTAGTGATTCCTGCCCTTGGGAGTTCTTGGTGTAGTGGAGGAGGCAAGATCACAGGTGACTTTGGTGTCTCAGGGAGAAGCCACCATGGAAGTGAGGGGAGGGTAAGCAAAGGGAGGGGCTATCTGTTGGTAGAGGGAACATACAGTGGGTGGCTGTCACCAAGAGCAAATTTACCTGATGGAAGGAGGACAAGGGGGGTGCAGGTAACCTCTGGGGAAGGGTAAGACTATAGGGGACAGTGCACCAAGGCTTGTGGGACAGCCTTGTGAGGAATAGCAAGGATACTGAGCCTGGGGTATCCCATGTCTGTGTGCCAAGTGGGCTTGTAGCCTTAGCATAGATCTGTGTTCCAAAAGCTTAGTCTCGACCATTCTGCTCATTCTCAGTCTAAAACCAAGGGAGTGAAGGGTGGGGATGTTTGACAACCCAAGTGGCTAGTCAATGGATGGATATGGCCTCCTACATGGAGTTTGGTAACCTGAACAACAAAGCCTGCATTTATTTTTCGTTTGTCCTAATGTATCCAAAATGTGTGTGTGTGTTTTGTAATTGTAAAAGCCATTCAAATAGAAAAAAAAAAAGACAAGTATTTCTGAGGAGAGGATTATGAAAGACTTACACTCCATTCTGTGAGCCTGCCGTTTTGGCATTTCTTGGTTCTTGAACAGTGCTGTTATTTCCTATTGTTTAGTTTCTCTAAGTATGCACAAGCATTCCTGGGGGGAATACATGGGACAACTCAGGCAAAGCCAGGAGGGAGCTGGCCGCGTTTAGCAGGGACGAGGCCACTGCTCAGGCTACATCCCCAGCCCTGAACACTTTTTTAAAATAGCAATTTCAAACTCTCTTGGTCTTTGTTTTTTTTTGAGTGGAGGGAACAACAACAACAACAAAAACCAGATTATTTTTTATTGCCTCGCCTTCCCTTAAGACACACTAAAAATCAACATTCAGGTGAAGACCTTGGATTTCAACTGTCTGCAACTTCTGCAGTGTTGTGCAATTTCCCCAGGGAGGGAGTGCTGCAAGCTTTCTCTTGCTCTACTGCAGTAGATTCAATAGACTAGGCCAGAACTCTTGGACCCAGTTGCTATATATGTATCTTAGGAGTTGTGGGGAGAAGCCACTTTCCTGGGCCATTACCTACTGAGAGCCAGTGGCTTGGGGCACAAAAGGTAATGTTGGCTTTGTCCAAGGAATGTCTGAGGCCATGCACTGGTGAGAGTAAAGAACCTTGATGATTCCCGTTGAAACAAACACCGAGGATCACACCTTTAATCCTTGGGTCTGGTAGGCTGAAGGAGGGGGATCACTATGCATTCATGGCCAGCCTGGGCTAAAGAGAGTTTTAGGTAGCCTGAGCTAGAGTGAGATCCTGCCTCAAAAAAAAAGAAGAAACCTCAAACAAACAAAAATACATGGAAGTCTGCCTGCAGCACTAAACTGAGAAACCTGTTCAAAGGCCAACAAACAGCAAATATTCAGGTTTCTAGATGTATTGTCACCTAGTGTTTTCTGGTATGGGTCAATCATAAGTGGCTTTGCCACTCCCATGGACACGGGTGCTCTGAGCCGGTCATGCTAACTTCTCTGTTCCCCATTTAGTTCATGATGGAGGGGCCAAGCGCAGGAGGGCAACAGCGTGAGGTTCAAATCTCTGCAGTGGAAAGTGGCAGGTTAGCAAAACTTTCCAAATGAATGGGGTTGTTGTGAGCTCAGATTAATGTGAAGCCTTTAAGATGTGTCCTGTATCGTTCCAGGCTGTTATAAAAATAAGCTTTGATTTAGTATAGGTGCCTGCAGGTTTGCCATGGCTAGGAGTCAAAGCATGTTCCAGGCATGTTTATTCAGAAGATGGGAGGGCCAGGACTTCATAGCCCAGGACACCTGGAGATTTACATTTTTCAAAAAAATTTTTTATTTATTTAATTATTTGAGAGAGAAAGAGGGAGAGAGGGAATGGGCACACCAGGGCATCTAACCAATGCAAACAAACTCCAGATGCATGTGCCATGTGCATCGGGCTGGCTTACATGGGTCCTGAAGAATTGAACATGGCTCCTTTGGCTTTGCAGGCAAGTGTCTTAACCATTAAGCCATCTCTCCAGCCTGAGATTTACTTTTAAGGTCTGGAAGAATGAGTTTAAAAATCTTTATTCAGGGCTTACTGGTTAAGGAGCTTCCCTGCAAAGCCAAAGAACCCAGGTTTGATTCCCTAGTACCCACATAAAGCCAGATGCACAAGGTGGCGCATGCATCTGCAGTTCATTTGCAGTGGCTAGAAGCCCTGGTGTCCCTCTTCTCTCTCTCAACTAAGTAACTAAATAAAATATTTTATTTAGATCACAGATGAGCCTAAATAATGGTACCAAACTGCCTGTATTCACTGAAATGAAAACTAATAAATTAAATTAAAAAATATTTTATTTATTAATTATTATTATTATTATTTTGGTTTTTCAAAGTAGAGTCTCACTCTAGCCCGGACTGACCTGGAATTCATTATGTAGTCTCAGGGTGGTCTCGAACTCATGGTGATCCTCCTACCTCTGCCTCCCGAGTTCTGGGATTAAAAGCATTGCACCCCCATGCCAAGCTAAATAAAATATTTTAACAAATCATTATTCAACTGGTAAAGTGCTTGGCTCACAAGCATGAAGACCTGAGTTTGACCCCTAGCAAAAGAAAAGAAAAGCTGAGCGTAGTGGTGGGCGCCTGCATTCCCAGCACTGGGGAGGCAGAGACAGGAAGATCCCCAGGGCTCAATGGCTAGCTAGATGAGCCAAATGTTTGGGCTTCAGCTTAATGAGAGACCCTGTCTCAGAAAAAGGTAAATGGCATTCCTGAAGAATGATACCTAGATTCTTCTCTGGCCTCCACATTCACCTTCACACATGAGAATGTGCACACATAGACATATGCATAAAATCGTTATTCAACCTTTAGGGAAAGCCCTAAATGCCTCCCGTGCTGTAGATAGTAGCCATGAAAATTTCTCCTTTTCTTTTCTTTTTATTTTTCTTCTTTCTTCCTTCCCCCTCCTTTAATTTTTCTCCTGAGGCAGGGTCTCACTCTAGTCCAGGCTGACCAGGTACTCACTCTATAGGTCCAGGCTGGCCTTACGGAAATCCTCCTACCTCAGCCTCCCGAGTGCTGGGATTAAAGATGTGTGCCACCACACTCGCCTCCCCTTTTTTGAGCCAGGGTCTTGCTGGCCTAAGGCAAATTACAGATGTGCACCCCTTCTCTTTCTTTTATTCTGTTTTTGTGGGTCTCAAACCTCTTGCACTTTGGAACCTTCTGGAGTGTTTGTTAATGCACAGGTTGCTGTTCTCTCCCTATCCAGAGCTCCTGGCCTGGCTTGCTGACTTGTACATCTAACAAGTCCCTGGGGATGCTGCTGATGCTGCAGGTCCAGGGACCACACTGTGAGAATCGCCTGATTTGATATGCAATATATTAGGAAATTTCTTTGTAAAACAAGCTTTCTCCAGAAATTCTGGCTAACATTAGCAGATGTTGACCACTCTGAGAGGACAAGAGAGTGGTGTAAAACCATGTGTGTGACAATCCCGTTGTGTTCAAGGCTTTGGGTGGTCTGCACTGGGTCTCCTCAGAGGCTCTGCTGTATTGCTGTAAATTTGAGACCCCATAGACATTGCAGTACAGGGATTCTAAACTCAGGGCTTAGGATAGTAGGCATCTAGGAGAAGGCTACAGGAGAAGTTGGGGAGGGGTGCTAGATCATCTTGTCCATGTAGGTGCCATCAAGTTTATCTAAGTGAAAGGTCTAGAATGTTATGGGGTAGGGGGCTGATCTTAGTGGGATAGGCTACACTGGAAAATCAGCCACACTGTGGGCAGAGGTGTGTGACCCTAGGGTGGAGCGCTGGCTGGATTTAGGGACTGGGAAGGAAGTTGTACTCCCCCAGTTACTGAATTCTGAGGGACACTCATCTATCTTTGCAATTTCAACTTCTGAAGGTCACTGCAAACCTCCAAAGTATTCACCAACGTCACACCAAAATTAAGTAGAGATTTCCCTGAGTCACAAATGGTTCTCTCATTCTCCCTGGAAGTGACCTTATTTTATATTTTATGAAGTTTTAAATCAAGTTCTGTTAAGAAGTGCTTGAAACAAGGTTAGACTCTAACTTTTTACAGATACACCCAGGCTGGGGGGAATGGGCATGCCTGGTCCACCTGGCTTAAGAAACCAGAATGGAAGTGTCTGGGAATGAAGAGGGCTTTGCTGGGTCTTTGGGAGTGGGTCTATGGGACCTCTGTGTCCAATTTTGTCTCCACCCTAGCTTCTCTGGAGCATGGAGCAGTGGCTCAGAGGCAGACTGTGAGGCCCAGATTGTCATCAGGTATCAATGTCATGGACACTGAGGAGTTGGTACTTACCTGTTAGTGTTGTTCCATAACCCTCCTGTTAGGGGAAACTGAGGCACCAAGGCAATGGTTGAATGTGTACAGTACTCCAAGTGCCCATGACTGTTGTCACAAAAAGAGTAAAGGCCCAGGTCTCTAAGGAGGAGCAAGAGAGCCTGGATCTCCCCCCTGCACTGGGAAAATGTATTACCCAGTGACTACTTAATGCCAGGTACTGGGCCAGGCCTAGGATGCCCCAGTGAATAAACCTGAATCACCCTGCCTGCCTGCACAGAGCTTCTGGCCAGTAGGAAAGACATGCTCAGCAGGGGCTGCTTCTGAATGCAGAAGGGTGAGACAGGATGACGGCTGGAGGACCAGGATGCAGCCTGCCAACCAAACAGGCCCTCTGGCTACCCGACCCAGGCTCCCAGGTGGGGAGTCAGTTCTGTGGGAGATTGGACCACACTCAGGCATTAATTGGGAGAGGATGGTAGAGCAGGAAGAGTTAGGAGCAAGAAGAGTTATAAAAGGTCCTGGGGCAGGATGGATGCATAGTGAGGAGGGTTGGAGAGATCGTGGGGCTTGCATATCCCTCTCCAGTCTCTTGACAGGGAGGGTGAGGCCAACTCACTGTAGGCAGCTGTAAGCCAGTGTGGAGGGTCCTCATGACTTAAAGGTGAGTTGTGAGACACTTGCTGAATGTGCAGAAGAGATGGGGTTGGAATGGATGTAGGAGTGGATGAGGGGAGGATGAGCATATGGGTTGTGAAGGTCCCCTGGATGGCCTGTTATCACAGTTACCAGCCTGGCTCATTGTCTGCACTGGAGATCTGACATAGCAGGGGATGTGGGCCAGGGATTCTGCTTGTACCCCCACACTGAAGCTGCCCAAGGCCCACACTGTGAGTGGCCTTAGTGTGGGCTCTGGTGGTGCTAAAGAGTTGAGGGTGGGTGGATTCTCAGAGACGTGGTTTATACGTTCTAAGGAGATGGACGGAGCCCTTACTGAGAGCTGATAGTTTCTTTGCCTGCAGGCAAATGTAACTTAGTACAAATTTGCCAGAGGCCCTCAGGGGTTTGGAGAAGGGATGAGGGACAGACAATGCTCAGAAGCAGCACTCTGTGCCTGGGCTTGGAGGTGACTGACTGTAAGGTGGCTCTAGTTGGGTGACCTCCATGTGGTGCAGGGCGTGGCTTTGTCCACCTCTCTGTCTGTCTGTGGGACCACAGCAAACACCACACAGAACGAAGTTCATTGGGGTGGCCTGGACTTCTGTGACACCTCCACAAGGGCAGAGAGGATCCTCATCTTAATTAGTACTTCAGGAAGGATGCTAGACAGCCCTGGGACTCTGAAAAATGATGTCACACAAAAGATTTGTTGGGCATAAAAAATATTCATGCTCTGGAGAGAATAGGCAGTTTTCTAAGTCTGCAGAGTCCCTGGCTAAGGGGACCGGAGGCTATGAACACACCTGTCAACATAACCAATGGTATTTATAAGCCCTGACAGCTCAGCACCCGTGGAATGCCTTGGGCTTTTCTCTTCAGCATTTGTGTTGCTGGACCACATAGCCATGAACCTGATGGAGAGGTACCATTGGCCAACTAAGGATGCAGTCCACTCCCCAGAGAAACTAGTACCATCTAGAAAGGAGGCACACGTCCTTCTTGTACACAGAGGAAGCCCTTTGGAGGTTACTAGGCGATCGGCCCCTAAAGCCATCACCCTCTCACCAGAGCTTGCCTGCCTGCCTCCCTCCATTGGAGTCAAAGCTGGAATTGTTAAGTATCTACACAGAGGACCGAGTCCCATAACCACTGTGTGTTTCTAGTACCCAAGGAGACATTCATTTAGGGCGCTTAGTCATCTATTTCACCCGGGGAGACCTGGTTAGTGCTGGCAGCTCTGCAGGAAGCTACCGTTGCCTGGAGTAGCTTTTTCTTCAGAGATGGAGCTGTCTGTGCTGGAATGCAAGGCATCTGGCTGCACCAGTGGAGAGCCAGGATCGGGGGTCCGCAGCCTGGTGAAGGAGCCGCACTTGCCCGATCTTCGGCTAGGGCATCCCCCTTGCGGGCGGGCACCTTGCTCGTTCCGGTGCTCAGTGCTCGGTGCCTGCTGCCTGTGGTGAGGTGGGACCCTGGTGTTGTGAAGTAGCCGTTCTCTGATGGGCAGCGGCCTGATTCACAACACCAGCTGCCCCACCACACCATGCTAGAGGGTCTTTTGGGCGGCTGGTGGTGGTCGAAGTGTTGTCTCTGTGGGTACCATGCCAGAGGTGGGGGGGCTGTTGTTGCGGGGCCGTCTCAGTGCTGCTGCTGCTGAAGGGTGAGGGCAGGGAGGAAAGAAGACATTAGTGAGCAGAGCTGTTGGGTCAGGAGGCCATCAGATGCCATCATTCTTCTCCCGCCCTCCTTCCAAGCCCTCCCTCCCTCCCTCTGTTCACTTCATCTCCCATCCCCGAGACTTTCTTCTTATGGGGTCTTTTGCCAACTGCTCCATCCCATGAGCTCACAGGCAGGGATCATTGGCTCCAAGAAAGCCCTTGGCATGGGTTGAAGGTCTTCTTTCCTCAATAGACCTTCTCCCTTCCCAGCTCAGTGTTTCTACTCAGGTGGTGCAGTGACAGTCAAAAGTTATGAAGTTGGTAGTTTACCCCACTGATGCTTGGGAGGAGGCAGGGATTCCCATGCTCTGTTGCCACAGAAACTGGAGATGGTTCTTGCTTCCTTTTGTGACCAGTGACGTTGCTAAAAGCCCCACTATTTCCACAGGTGTAGTGGCCTGGGCCTCCAGACCTTGAGGGCTACACTTGGAGTGGTTTCCATGTGGACTAGGAATGGTCACAGTCAGAATGGAATCCTTCAGGAGTGGACAACAATTTCCCCAACTCAGTGCTCAATAGTGCAGGGAACACCTTGACAATCCGAAAGTGGGGTGGGGCTGCCACTGAGGATTTAGGGTAGTGAGATAAGCCAACAAAAACAGACTAGCAATGAAGTCACCAAATGACTTTCCTAAAAACAGTCAGTGATTGCGGCATCTAGCAGGTAACCTTGGAACTTTCCTTTTGGTATCTGCCTGGTCTTCATCACCATTATGAAATTAAGTAGCATCACCTGATGTGAAATTAGCATTAGAATTTTAGTTTCTATTTCCAGGTGTTGATCAACACTTTAAAGGAACAGTTCCTTGGCCCCAAATGTCTCCTGCTTATTGCGTAGTTCTCAGTTAGCCAATGAAGAATAGCCACACTTTTCTGCTTGCTGTCATCTGTCTTGGAACTCTTTTATTTTAAGGACACAAACTTGGCATGTTCTTAGGACTGGCACATGGGTTCTGCCAAAGTTCCTGCTGGAGTCAGGGAAGGCAGAAACTCTGACTAACTGATCCATCATGGCTTAACACTATGCCATTTAGATCACGCTGGCCTTGGAGTTCAGAAATACCTGAATTTTCCTGTCTCCAATCACAATTCCTGCAGGATGTACAGTGTGCACTGTATTCCATACAGTGGGGATGTTGTTGTCCACAGAGTGTCACATGGGGATTTCTATCCAGTAAGGCTGTGCATCCCAGTCTCCCACCAAATCACACAGAACCAGAGGAACAGCTCATGGAAATGGGGGTACAGGGACTGTGGCAGTGCTAGTCCTCTGTGAAGGTCACACTCTGTCATGATGCTCCCCGGGTTAGAAATGGGGGAGCAGGAGCTTGTGTGGAGAGGGTAGAGAGGCCATAGCTATGGCTCAACTGCAAAGTCATCAGGGTGGACACGGTGAAAGCCAGGTGTCTCATCCCACTAAAATTGCTCAGCTACCAAAGGAGGGCCTGGAGCTGATGGTCTCCATGTTCTATCCCACCAGCTGTACTGGTGAGACAGTCTCTGGACACTCAGGACAAGTAGATGGCTGGCCATGTGACACCCTGGCTTATGCACCTGGACTTTGAGAACAAGTAGGCCTGGGTTGCTGTCTGACTGTCCCTTTCTGCTCACGTTCCCAGGGCAACCTTTCTGGAGCTACAGTTTGAATTGAACATTTTTACAATGGTATCATAGTATCAGAAGGCATGGAAAATAGAAAACATGGTAAATGTGCAAAATGCCGTTTTGACTCTCCTGAGAGACTTACTCAAGCACTTAGAGCAACTGGGCCACATGCATCTTGGTTTAACCCTTCATTCAGGCAACTGACATTCATCAAGCATCTCCCATGTGGCTAATACTGGGGACCCACTGGTTGGTTAGGGGAGAGTGGAGGAGATGCCTTGAGGAGCCCTTGATCTGAGAACAGGCCAGTTGCAGACAGTGGGATCAGATCCTTGTAAAACAGGGCAAGGGGACTGGGAAGTGCCACTGGAGGGCATCTGGGATCATCAGCAAAGGTAATGTGTGCTTTGGGCCAAGACTCACGCAGAGAGGGCATGTTGTCACTGGGATACTTGCACACAGTAAAACTCCACAAGCCTGTGTCTTGGCTCCACCCAATCCTTGTACCCCAAAGACAAAAGGTGACACAGGTACAGGGCAGATGCTGGAGTCATGAAACAATTCTAGTTCTTGGTTTTGCTTAGAGCCTATTGATGGCCAGAGGATCAAAAAGAGATGATGAAACAATGATTGTCTCAATGCAACAAGTTACCATCATTTTTGAACCTCCAATGCTTGTAAGGAGAAGGCCTTAGACCAGCCTTTCCCTTTCTTCCCCTTATCCATCATTGTTTTGGCTTTCTGTCCCTTTTACTTGTATGTTTAAAATTTTTATTTATTTTCATATGTATGTCTGTGTATGGGCACACCAGGGCCTCTTACCTCTGCAAACAAATGCCAGGTACTTGTGCCACTTTTTGTGTTCAGCTTGCATGGGTGGCTCAGGCTCTACAAGCATGCATCTGTAACCACTAAGCAATTCCCAGCCCTTTTCTGCCCTATTTGAGCTTTGTTCCCACCTCAAGGCTTCCACACAGCTGCTTCCTCCCCACAATGTGCCCACTGCCCTTCTAGTATGGACATCAAATTCTTCAAACTTCAGCTCCAGAGTCACTTCCCCAACTCCTAGCTAGCTCTGACATCTCTGTAATGTGCTTCCCAGACTCCCAGCATGCTTCCTCCAGAGCGCGTACCTCAGCATTGGAGTGACGTCTCCTCCACTTGACCTTGACCCAACTGGTCCTGGCCGCATGAAAGATGCTCCATGAATACCACTTGGATGGAGGAAAGGTTAAACCAAGTGTGTGTGGTCCAGGTGTTCTCCTAAATTCTCAGGGGAATCCCTCAGGAGAATCAAAATGACATCACACATTTTGGGGACACAGGCAATGCTGTTTTGTATGTGGATATTTCTAACTTACTTCCCTACCTTTAAACTAATTCTGATCCATAGGAATCAGGTCAGTCTGGCCAGGATTAACCTCTAAGAGCCTCCACTGTCACCAGGATAAGAGTTCTGTGTGCCTCACTGCTCACTTCCCCTCCAGCCACTTTCCCTAAAGGTATGGTCCAGCAGAGCTTCCAGTACACAAGATGTGTGTGTTTCTGAGGGATTGCAAATGACTGCCATGTGCACCCCCTCTGTATGGGCAAACTCCCCTCCTGCAGTCTGGGCTGCAGGCTGGCCCTTTGCTTAGCCCAAGTGTTTGGCTCACTGTCACAGTTCTTGTATCCTTTTCACCTTTCTGTTACTGTGATTGCTTCCATCTGCCTCAGATCTAGGTGATGTGAGGCCAGTGTGGGGTCACCTGGTCACCAGGTCAGGTGACACAGCACCCAGGACATGGAGATGGAGGCAGGGCCTTGGTCTTGTGTGTGCTGTCACCTACCAAGAATTACAAAGTTCAGGTGGGGCACCTTGATAGCAGCATTTGTTCTTGGCAACCCCTGTGTATCAGCAGACTACCTGGCAGGTCTCAAGGTCACAGCCTCTTGCATCTTTTGTACATTTATACATCTTATTTAAATTTTTTTTGTTTATTTTTATTAATTTATTTGAGAGCACAGAGAGAAGGAGGGAGGGAGGGAGGGAGGGAGGGAGGGAGGGAGGGAGAGAGAGAGAGAGAGAGAGAGAGAGAGAGAGAGAGAGAGAGAGAGGGAGAGAATGGGTGTGCCAGGGCTTCTAGCCACTGTAAACGAACTCCAGATGAGTGTGCCCCTTGTGCATCTGACTAATGTGGGTTCTGGGGAATTGAGACTCAAACCAGGGTCCTTAGACTTCACAGACAAGCGCTTAACTGCTAAGCCATCTCTCCAGCCCCATTTATACATCTTGATCACCCCAACATCACCTCACCTCTTGTCTCTCTGTGATTTAATTTTGTGCAGCAGAACTGAGTGACCTTGTTAAATAATGAACTGGGGCTTCTAGCTGCTTCTCATACACACCCAGAATAAAACCCAAATTCCCTGTAAAGCCACAAGGCCCTGGTGGTCCAGCACTGCCCACTGTCACCGGCCCTCCTCCTGGATCTCACCACACTGTCTTCCTTTCAGATCTGGAAATGCAGGGCTAGACAAAATGTGCCTTTTATATTGAGAAGAGCCAGAGCCTTCTGTGGACTCAGCCTCTGCCCTCCAGCCAGACATGGCCCCTCTATAGGGCACGCTGCCTGCAAAGTGCTGCCTGGGCTAGACCTCAGCTTCCATTGTCCCTGGACAATGGACCCTCTCATACAGCCACAGAAAGTGGCCTGACTAGCATCTAGCTGGCACTCTCCTGCTCTGCTGCCAAAGGGCAGCTTTAAGCACTACTGAACCTCCATTTTAAGAGAACACATAACATCTAGTGTTCCAACATTATGTATCAACTCCAATTGAAACCTTTCCTTTTTGTCCATTTCATTTTGCTCATGTTAGTCTTTCCTCACCACAGGTTATTTGTTACATGATTTGGTGCAAGCAACACATAACATTTATCTAAGCTTTATAGTATCAGATATGAAATCAGGGAAGCAATTTTCTACCTGTTAATATTGGGAAAAGATACATGCAACTGAAGTGTGGGATGTGTCTCCTCACGCACCACCTTTAGGTTGATCACCAGGCCCTCCTGAGTATTTCATATCTGCCATGGATCTGGCTGCAAGGAGGGTTGTGGGCTTTGGGTCCGTACCAACTCCAATGTCCTGAGTTACTGGGCTTGTGAATGAAGGTCTGGAGTCAAATCCAGGGATTATGGTGAATTAGATTTGGGAGCTAAATATAGAATTCTGTTAAAGACCAACATTCCCAGTGAGTCTCAGCACAGTGGCTTGGGCATCTCCAGAAGAAATGGAAGGCACTGTATGTGCCCAGCACCAGCATTCCTGCATATAGGATGTAACTCTGGCCTGGTGGCTTCCTTGAGGATGTATGTCTACTCCTTGTGGCAGGGAGCTAACATCCCTGGACAGCCACCAACCAGAGCTAGTCATGAGTTGGTTGATAAGTTCTGGGCTCTGATGTCCTTTGGGTGAGATGAAAGATGTGTTTCACATGGCATCTCTCAGAGGTCCTTACTTGTCCACATTTTTTTTTTTTTTTTTTTGCCTTTCCTCTCCAGCTGCTGTATTCTCAAGACTTTGGCTGCACAGGTCCTGTCTGTGAGAAGTGTATTATTTATTTATTTATTTATTTTTTGTTTTTTAAGTAGGGTCTTGCTCTGGGTCAGGCTGACCTGGAATTCATTATGTAGTCTCAGGGTGGCCTTGAACTCCTGGCAATCCTCCTGCCTCTGCCTACCGAGTGCTGGGGATTAAAGATGTGCAGAGAAGTGTAATTTTTAATATAACTTTTATCTTCTTATTAGCATCCACAATTTTGAGTGAGTATGGCTTACACAGTTATGCAGTCTTCAGTGGGGCGGGTTTCTGGGGTGGAACTTCAGAGCTAGAGCATGGGTGCCTCCTGAAACACCTTTGGGAATCTCACTTTCTCCTCATCCTAGCCCCACTTGGTCTCTTAGGAAGTCAGGATATAAATGTCAAACCATGAACCCAGGCCAAGTACATTTTTCTAGAGTGTGTTGTTCCTGCATTTCTTTATTTCTTTTTTTAAAAATAGGCAATAACTCTCAAAGTAGGACCTTCCAGCGCCCAGGTTCCAAGGTGTTAGAATCATGTGGCACAGTCAGTATGCCAACGCATTCTGTAGCAGGCATGGAGACAGCATGTCTATTGGAGGACAGCAGCTAAAACAAACCAAAAGCAACCTGCTTGCTCCAGCTTTGCAAGAAAAATTCCTGGGTTTAAAGAGGCTGCCAGGCCACTGAGCCCAGCCCAGAGTTTATTAGCAGAGTTAATATCGCATGCAAATAGATTTCTCTGCTTCAGTCATGCCAGTCCATTAATTCAGTCCTTGGTTTGCTCTGCTACGTCTTTATCCTTGGTAGGTTAATCCTGCCAAATGCCTCCTCTGGAGCACACATCACGCTGTGCTTATGTCTGGCAAAGCAATTGTGCTAATCCTGTCGTATCAGCTTTGTGGCCTTGTCTGGTCAATCTGATGGTGGAAAAAGTGTGCATAAGGTTTTTGTTGAGATCATTTCCAGCTTCACTAACCACCCTGGACTTTTTCCTTTTTATTTTTTATTAATATGGTTTTAACTAAATGGGCCTAAAGTGAATCACAGTGTTCAGATACCTGCCAAATCCAATGTTTTTCAAAGGAGGATGCCAATGCACCTCCAAACACTTGTTGGCAGGCCCACCCAGTCATTAGCCAGACATGCTGACCATGAAGGGTTACAACAGAAAGCGTGACCATCTAGAGCTTTTCCAGGATGGCTGGATAGAGGGCACAGAGTCACTTGTCACCTTTGTTGCCATCCTCTTTAAACTTTAACATGGGCTTTAAAACATGGTGCAAACTCAGGGATGCATCCCTTTGTGCTCAGGGGCGCATGCCACCTAATCCAGGGTGGAGCAGCATGCCCAGCCTCACTGTGTGCTGTACCACTAACCAGTGGTCTGGTGATGTTGAGGTCATGAGTGAGTCTTGGGTTTGCTCAGGTTCAAATTCCAGAGGAGTGCTTGTCTACCATGCACAAAGCCCTGGGTTCAATCCCTAGCATCATACCAACTGGGCACAGTGCTAAACAGCTGAAATTCCAGAATTCAGGAGGCAGAGATAAGGGGATCAAAAGTTCAATGTCATCCTGGGCTACATAGAAAGTTTGAGGCCAGCCTGAGCTACAGGGACCCTGCCTTAAAAAATGAAACACAACAAAAAATATCTCGGGATGGGTATGTCTACATCAAAGGGTTATGATAGGGGTATAATTTAAAAGGCACACAAAGCTGGGTGTGGTGTCAAACACCTGTCAATGTAGCACTTGGGGGGTTGAGGCAGGAGGAACTCAAGTTCTATGTAGCATGGGCTGTACAGGAGACTCGGAGACCAGCAAAAACTAAAAAATAAAATAAAGGTACATGTGTGGTACGTGGCATGATTTTGAGAACACAGTAAATGCCCCCAATATAATAGCTATTGAGGCATATGGAGTCCATTCCAAGGTCCTAGGGCTCCACCCTGTACTATCCATCCGCCTTCCTCCTCACCTCTCTGCAGGAACGCGGTGGGAAGGCCACCAGCGCAGCACAGTGCCTGGCTTCTAAAGTAGGCTTAGGACACAAGCAGGACTCTGTGCTGTCCTCAGCTCCATACGGCCTCATTTGCGTTACTACAGTGCAAGCAGTGCTTTTAAATGACCGCATGCTGGTACAGGTTTGAACTGCCCCATGCCTGCACAGAACTGATGTGAATACATGCACACTGAGATCCATCACAGAAGAGTTATGCTTCCCAAGACTAGTGCAAGCACCCTCATGTGAATACATGCACATCTTTCTGATAATCTTGAGGGCATTTTTGTATCAGGTGGGTCTGGGCAGGATTATTGGCCCTTGATATGATAATGGCAGGATTCTCCTCAAGGAATTGTTTGCTGCCTGTAGCAATCCAGTTACCAAGGCTCCTTCTTCCCACATTTCTATGCTGCATCTTTCTAGAGCTCCTAAGAGATGAAGTTGTAGCCGTCACCTTCTCGTTGTTGAGACAAAGCACCTGGCTAAAGCAGCTGTGTGGGAGGCAAGGGTTTGTTTTGGTTACAGTCTCAGGGGGAGTTCCCTCATGCAGGGAAGAGGCTGGGAGTCCCATGTTGTCACAGCAGCAAGAGTGAGCTTCTCTCTGAACACTCAGTGGGCTGAACTAATAAACCCAAGGCCTGACCCCAGTGACACACCTCCTCCAGCAAGGTTCTACCTCCCAAGGGCTCTAGCATCTAGGGATTGAGTCTGAGATTTGATCACAAACACTTTAGTCTATGGGGGACAGCTCTCATGTAAACCATCACAGAAGTCCTACCATTCATTAGCGGAACACTTACTACATTATCAACATCAGGCTGGGTCCAGCTGGGGTGAGACAATACTATTTTACCAGTTTCCTACCTAAGCAAACAGTGGCTTAGATGTGATATCAACCAAGGCAGGAGCCTGCAAGTGTGTGTAGAGTTGGGTCTTGAGCCCTGAGCTGCTGGCTCTCCAGGCCACTAAGCCTCTGGATGCATCTCTGGTATGATGATGTCTGCAGGGCACTGGAGTCAAGGGTGGAGCTCCTGAATCACTAACTTCCTCTAGCGTTTATCTATTCTAAGTTACAGCTAAGCTATCTGCTGAGTTTTTATTATTTATTTAGAGACAAGTTCTCACGTACCTCAGAGTGGTTTTAAACTTGCTATATAGCCAAAGATGACCTTATACTTTTGACTTCCCTGCCTCTACCTCCTTAGCTGCGTTAGCTCCTTAGCTGAGTTTATAGGCATGCATCCCCATGCCTGGGTTATTCTCATGCTGAGACCTGGCTTTCATGCATGCTGGCCAAGCACTTTACCAACTGAACTACACCCCCATCTCGGGTTCATTATTTGGATGAACCCTACATTCAGGGTTATTTTGGGGGGGGGATGGGTGATGTCATATATAAAAAAAGCAAAAAATGAGGCAACTCCAGTACCCAGCACACTGCAGGGATTAGAAATATATATATATATATCCGAAGTCTATTGTTCCTATCTTAACCCAGTTTTAACTTGCCAATCTCTTGAACAGAATCAGTCTGTGATTCTTCTACACTAATTGGAACATGATGGAATTGAGTTCTTTGCAAAATTAGCAGTTCTAGTTGTCTGGCCTCTATGGCATAGAGGAGGCCCAATGAGACCCACCTCTATGTTGAATTCATGCTGAGAGGACAGTCCCTCCATCCTGGAACTTCAAACAGCCTTGCCTACCTAGAGGACTACAAACAGCTCTGAACTTTGCTCACTGGATATAGGAGGTGGCATTATTTTCCCATTAGTGTCTACTGCCACTTCCTCCTGTAAGATCAATCATGCACAAAAACACACATGTGGCCCCAGCTAGGCTAGTAACTAGTCTTGGGAAGCATAATTCTTCTGTGATGGATCTCAATGTCCTGATGCAGCTTTCTGTGGGAAGGGGCAGGAGGAAATTGAGGCTCAGAGCAGGATAATAAGCATTGATGTTGGAGAAAGCTGCTCCCTGCCATGCGTTGCAAAAAGTGGATTAAAAAAAAAAAAAGGCTGATTCACTGTCAGAAAATTTACTTTTGCCAGGAGTGCCACTCAGCATGGGGAGTGAGTTGAGGTCTTCTTTTCTACCTAGGGAATTTGGTGCCTTAGCTGTGTATGCACCCTTTTTCCTTTCTGTCTTTAGTCACATCGAAGTTGGCTGTGCCCTGTGTCTTTGGGATCTGGGAGATATGTATAGCACTCAGCCTGTCTGAGGGACAGAGGCACTTCAGGTTCTCTACTGAAAAGAATTCAGGGACTGGAGAGATGGCTCAGTCGATAAGGTGCAACAAAAGCCAGGCATGGTGGCCTTCACCTATAATCCCAGCACTGGGGTGGCAGAGACAGGAGGACTTTCTGGGGCTTGCTAGGTAACTAGTCTAGCTGAATCTATGAACTCCAGGTGCAATTAAAGACTGCCTCAAGAAAAAGAAAAAAGGATGGAGAGCAATTGAAGAGGACACCTGATGCTGACTGCTGGCATGTCAATGCAGCTGGGCACACATGTGAATGTGTACACACATGCATGCACGCCACACACAGAACGAGAATTCTTATGTGACAATTTCCCATGGGCCTGCTTTTTATGATTCTTGGATGAATTTTCTTTCTCTTATTTTTTCCTACTGTGGTCAACTCTCTCACTAGGTTTGTTGAGGTGGCTGGAAGGGATAATGACAAGAAAGTGAAAAACTCACAAGCATTCATCAGCTGTGAGGACTGTGGCATGAAGACCTCCCTAAAGGGTTGCCAGGTCCTTGGCTTTCTTGAATAATGCCATTTGTTGCTACTTTAAGAAACATGCAACATGCAGGAAAACCTTGATTTAAAGAAAGCCAATACTTAGAAGCCTCTATCTATATAAAAACATCCCACAACCTCTAGCAAGGCTCTGCTAAAAGTCAGTTTACTGATGCCCGGAAGTTCCTATGTGAAACACACTCCATGTGAGGGATGTGCCCACTGGGTAAAGCAATGATGCATACCCACATGTGTCTCTGAGAAGGATTTGTTCTGGTCCCACCTCCCTCTTGATGTAGGAGACACAGTGACAACAGGAAGACATAGTGACAATGGGGGATTGAGACTATTGACAGCAGAAGGATTACTTCCTAACCAGGTATGTGACAAGTGTCAACAATATAGAAATAAAACAACTTCAGCTCCATTTACTCTCAACCACACTGATCTTACGATGAGCTCCTACAGGGCTTCTGGCCTCCCCGTTCTATGAGGATTTCCAGAGAAACCCAAGACTCTCTGGAAGGTTCTACTGCCCAAGCAGGGGTGCGGTTCTCTCTGTTCATGGGGCATCTGCCAATTCTTTCTTTCTTTCTGTCTTTCTTCCTTCCTTTTTTTTGAGAGAGAATGAATTGGAAGCCAGGGCCTCAGCTACTTCAATTGAATTCCAGACACTTGTGTCACCTGGTACACATGAGTGACCTTGGGCTTGCCTCACCTTTGTGCATCTGGCTTATGTGGGATCTGGAGAGAGACTGAACATGGGTTCTTAGGCTTTGCAGGCAAGTGCTTTAACTGCTAAGCCATCTCTCCAGCTCCACATTTGGCAATTCTGTTATTACAGCACCAACTGCTTCCTTGTTGTACAAAATGGACACTGGGATGCTTGACCAAACAGTTTGTTTTTCCCCATAGGAGAGAAAACCTCAGTTCCTGGCAGGCATTTCTGTGATCAGCCTAGGCCTACTCTTTCTTTTTAAAAGTCCTGCTTTCTTCTTGCAATCTCTGGCCACAGAGCCCCGGGCATTTCCCATGCAAGGACCTAAAGTCTTTGCTTTGTCATGACAGCTTTGCCTTTTCTTCTGTGGAAGTATTTCTTCCCAAAGACCCCCTTTTAAAATCACGCAGCCACACGGGTGTAGTCCCAGAGGAAGAAATGCCTTCAATGAAAGGGTCTTTCACAGGCTGCCAGGACAGAATGAGTTACTCATGACTGCCACCAGGGTGCCTGGAGAGGATGAATGAATGAGTCCCCACCTCTCACATCTGCAGCCCTGAGCTGGGGAGACACCGGGCAGCGCAGGCTCACTCCTGCCACACGGTTTGCATGCCTTGCTTTCAGATCTGTCAGCACACTGCCTGGCCATTACTTAGACAAATGACTGCAAATGCCAAGGGTAGTGCACAAGTTCAAATTGCTCAATGTGGCTTCACAAACCCTGAGGGCGGGAGCAGCAGCTTCTCAGACACAGACTTTTCTGGAATATTTCTGTTGGAGTAGCTTGGGGACTCAATGCTGCTGGTCCTAAGGGAACACAGGTCAGGTGGAGCTAGTGAGGTCTTCTGGAGTCCTGGCCTATATACTTCAAAGGTGCCTTAGTAGAGGGCAGCTGTACTGCACATGGAATAAGTCCCAGATCTGGGTAGGTCATGGGAAGAGCTGGAAGGTGAGATGCAGATACGGAAGGCAGAACAGGACCGCATGGCTTCCTTGATTAACTCTATCTTAAAAAGCTGTCTTTGTATAATTATTGGCATCATTGAATAAGGAATGCTTAGACAAATATCCTTAAGACTTTTCTCAAAGTAAGGTAATTTTGTAACCACTGGTATTGTTTTTTATTGCATTCAAGACTTTATTTTAATGGATGAGGGGACAGATGGAGAAAGAGGGAAGGAGGGAAAAAAGGAAGAAGAGAGAGAACGAGAAAAGAAGAACCATGGGTATTTTGATTGGGACATTAAAAGACCACCTTTTGAGGAGGGTCAGTGGCCCAGAGGGGACCAGGACCCCTTCCCCATGGTGGCATGGAGGCTGAGGCCAAGGAGCAGATGGAGGCAGCAGGCGTGTTTAAGGTTTATCCTCACCCCTAGAGCAGATGCCTACTGACCTACTGTATCCTGTAGCCTTGTAATGTTGGCTCATCTGTGCCTCATTTTCCCTGCTTCTAAACTGGGGCAAACAATATTCTGGGACCTCAGAAATCACATATTATGCATTAAGGCCTCAGCTGTCATCAATTCAGACCCCATCCATTGGCAAAGAGTAAATGCACCGACCTGTGGGGGCCATAGGACCTCTTCTTCCATGTCTGGAAACAGTCTCCTCATTCTTCATTCTGTAAGACATTTCCAGAAATTTGTCATTTTCACCATCACCCTTTTGGACACATCCTTTCACACTCATCTGAAGCAACTTTGGAATGTAGTTGAGTTTCACAGTCCACTGAATCTCCGACTTGCTGGTCTGGCTCTGGGCTGAAAAGCTGAGGGTCGGGACGAGTGGTGGTGGGTGGGGGGAGGGTAGCTCCGTCAGCTCGGGAACTCAAGGCAGGGCTTCCCCCACATTGGAACATTCTATGACAAAGATACAGGGCACAACTAACACTGTCACGCCCCCTCGACGGTCTCTCAGCTTCTGTCAGACACAGTGCTTCAAGGGACACGTTTTTATGGGTATTGTAGGCATGGATGCGAGTGGTTAAAGAGCTTTCTGTTTTTGGGTGGGGCCACTCTCAGCTTGTGTCCATCACACCATCCTTCTCAACCCCTAGCCTCATTCTCCATTACTAGCAAGGAAAGAAAAATGGTGCAATACTCTTTAGACAAAGCACTGAGTACAAACCTTCCCAACCTAGCACAACTGGGTCAGGCATGGCTGCATGTTGATCCACCTCCCCAAAAAATCAGGAAGAAAAATTAAAAAAAAATCTAAGTAAAGGTAGTTCTTGAGTCATTGTCAAAAAGGTATGTCATTAGGTACTCAGAGCAACAGCAAAGGAAAACAATGGTGAAGGGAGGTATTCTATACTAATGTTGGCAGCGATACTGAGAACAATTTTGAAGTCCACTGGGTATCCACGGCCACCTCACCTGTGACCTCTGCATTGTTATGTTCCTATCATGTTGGTTAAAATCAGAGAGCCTCCCGATGTCAGGATCTGCCAGGCATCACAAGCTTTTCTACGGGGTTGGTGTGCTCCTCAGTGGCACATTCCTCAGGGCTTCAGTAAGTGATGTCCTTTAGTTTTGCTCTGGGGACAGGCCCAGGAAGTGGGCATGTAGGGCACAAGTGGTAAATTGACTCCAGCACCATGGCTCTTCTTTTTAATTTTTTATATTTTTGACAATTTCATACATGTATATAATCTATTTTCATCATATTCACTGCCTTTGCCCTGTTTTATTCCTCCCCCTACCCATCCCTGAGTAAACCACTTCTTCCCAACTAACCTCTTCCTATGTTCATGTCTTTTTTCTTTTTTTCTTAACTCCCTGGGTTAAATTAGAATTGCTTGCACAGCATGGGTGGAGATTATTTACTGGACAATGGCAGGAGAGTGCTCACAAGAACATGACTCCGCAGTAACTACTAGGTGCCTTTACATACTCTGGGACTATGGGGTCTTGTGGCCCTCTGACATCGGTGATGAAATGTGAGAGCTCATGAGTAGAATGACCACGTCCTGTAGAAGTCAGCATTCCACAGCACTCCTCCCCATCCTCTGGCTCTCATATTCTTTCTGCCCCATCTTCTGTGTTGTTTCTTGAGCATTGCATGGGGTGATACACATGTCCTGCTTAAGAATGGACTGGAGGAATGGCTTAGTGATCAAGGCATTTGCCTGCAAAACCAAATGACCCAGGTTCGATTCCCCAGGACCCATGTTAGCCAGATGCACAAGGGGTGCAAATGTCTGGAGTTCATTTGCAGTGGCTGGAGGCCCTGGCACTCCCATTCTCTCTCTCTCCCCCTCCCTCTTTCTCTGTCAAATAAATAGATAAATAAAAATAAAATATTTAAAAAAAGAATAGTCACTTGTTCTCAGTACTTTGGCCATTCTGTATCTGTGCCTTATTTGTACATTATTATGCCAAGGAAGGTTTGGAAACACACTCCTTGATTCTCACTTTCAGCCACCCAACCAAGCAATCTCTTCAAGCCACTTCCACCCGCTAGAGTTAATGCTTAAGTTCAGAGTCTTCCACTCCTTTTAAGACAGGGTAGAAAGGTGGGGAAAATTAGGAGCATGTTAGAAGAGAAAGAAGCCCCTTGCCCTGTGATCTAGTTTGTCTTGCTTGCTGGATGAGAATAAAGAAATTTTAATATAACTGGAAAAATAAAAAATGTCTATACAGATAATGTATGCTTTTCGAAAGAAACCTCAAACAAGGATGTTAAAAACAATAAATAAAAATTATGAAAACAAGAGCTGAAGAGATGGCTTAGTGGTTAAGGGGCTTGCCTATGAAGCCTAAGGACTCATGTTTGATCTCTCTCCGGATCCCCAAGTTAGCCAGATGCACAAAAGAGGCAAGTGCAAGGTCGCACATGCCCACTAGGTGGCACAAGTGTCCAGAGTGAGATTTCAGTGGCTGAAACCCTAGGGTGCCAATTCTCTCCCTCTCTCCCCTTCTTTCTCTTTCCCTTGCTTTTTATAAAATGAAAATTATAAACACAAATTAGCTATGTATATGTAAGGCCAGAATGTTTGTAACCTAATATAGTTAAGAACAATAGCACTCTTCTCTCACCCCTTATATGAACAATGTTCCTTCTTAAACTTCCTTACAATTTTAATTTAAAAAAAGGGAATTCTTTAAGGTAAACAAAGTAAAACAGCTTCTACTTTTTAAATGTAACTTTTAAATTTTGCTTAACCTTTAAACTGTGTTGTCAATCACATCTTTTGAACAATGCCACTTCAAAAGCCACACAATCAGGGCTGGAGAGATTGCCCAGTGGTTAAGGTGCTTGTCTCCAAAGCCCAATGAACCAGGTTCTATTCTCCAGTACCCATGTAAAGTCAGATGTACAAAGTGGCACATGAATCTGCAGTTCATTTGCAATAGCTAGAGGCCCTGGCACGCTCTCTTTCTCCCTCTCTCTCTCTTCTCTCTCTGCTTGCAAATCAATAAATAAAATTTAAATTTTTCTTTAAGAAACTTTAAAAAAAGGCCACACAATCATATATATCTCCACTGATAAGGCCCTGAGAGGTGACTCCCTCTCAAGAAGCCTGGACCTATGACTTAGGTGTGCAATGTTGTCCTTTTCTTTTTCTTTCTCTCTATCTCTCTTTGTGTGTAGTATGTGTGACGTGGTATGTGTGTAGTGCATAGTGTGAACAGATGTGTGCATCCTATGTACACATATGCATAGGCCAGAGGAGAACATCAGGTATCCTTCCTCTGTTGCTCATCCCTATGGTCCCACGAGATAGACACTGCTTCCCAAGCTTGTCATTTCTTTGCAAGCCCCAGTGATTCTTTGGTCTCTGTTCTCCACAGGACTAGGTTTATGGGCAGATGTGAGTGGCCATGCCTGGCTGTTTACATGGGTGCTGGGGAAACAGACTCAGACAGTCCCCTCAGGCCCTCACACACGAGTGGGAAGTGCTCTTACTTGCTGAGTCATCTCTCCAGCTCCTTATCATCCTTGTATCACTGCTGTGTCTCCTCTCTCTAAATGCCCAGGCTTAAATCTGAAGTGTGTGTTATCCCTTACCTACCTTAATAAACTCACTAATTTTGCCTAACTCTGATGAAATTCTTTTTTGCCTCACAGCAAAAGATATGGCTTTGCCTGATCTTTTGGGGAGCTCTCCCCATTCCTATGCCCTGGAGGCTGTGCCCTGTGGGAGACAGGAGAGAGGCCTGGCTGAGGCAGGGGTTTTGGTCTCTGAATCTTCCTGCTTCTCCAGGGATGGCTGCCATTTCTGCTTGTGGTAACAGTTCTTCAGGAAGCAAAATCTGCTGACAGAGATGTTCAGCTCCATTTTTGATGTTTTGCCAGAGATCTGACTTTGATCTTGAAACTGAAGAATTCTCCTGATCCTGAGAGGGTGGAGGGGGAAGCACCATCAGTTCTCTGACCCCACAAGGCCGGCCTTCTGAATTAGTGTCTATGGGCTGGAGTGCAACATATAACGTAATCTCCATGTCAACTTCAGCCTCCACCTTACTGCTCCCTCCAGATGCCAGAGACTGGACCTGGAAAGTCAGTTATAGCCGTGTCTTCATGGCTGATGGGGAGGAAGAGAGATGCCTGACTGCGTTGGGAGGTCTTGAAAACTGTCTCTCACCACTCCTACCCTATCTATGCCAGGTGCTCCACACACCTCTCCTCTGAGCCTTATGGTCACCTGGGAGGGGGCATGGTCATTCTTAGTTTAGGGGTAAGGAGGTGTAACTGGCTTTCTCCACCCCCACATGCTTCCAGTAGTAGGGAGGGCGCAATGAGAGGATGGCTCTGCAATCATCAAACAAGGCAGAGCTTCTCCCAATTGGTAGTGTTTATTTAATCACATTTATTTGTTTATTGTGTGCGTGTGTCCATGTTTGTATGTGTGTAGGTGCACAGCTGTTAACTCTTCACTTTAATTTATTTATATATATATATATGTATTTTGTTTTTTGTTTTTTTTTGAGGTAGGGTCTTTCTCTAGCCCAGGCTGACCTGAAATTCACTTTGTAGTTTCAGGGTGGCCTTGAACTCAAGACAATCCTCTTACCTCTGCCTCCCGAGTGCTGGGATTAAAGGCATGTGCCACTACACCAGCTTCCACCATATTTTTTTGAGGCTGAGTCTCTCACTGAGCCCCGAACTCACCAATCAAGCTAGACAAGTTAGGCAGAGAACTCCAGAGACTGAGTCCCTGTCTCTGCCTCCAGTGTTGGGCATGCTGGGGTTTCAAACTCAGGTCCTCATGCTTGGTTGTGGCAAGTACTTTACCCACTGAGGCATCATCTCCTCAGCCCCTTTATTCTATTGTTTTGGCAAGAAACCTTAGTTATTAAGTTATAATTGGAAACTTCATTTTCATTATTATTACTTTTTTCATTTTGATTTGTTTTTTTGAGAAAGTGTTTCACAGTGTTATCTGGGATGGCCTTGAACTCATGATCCTCCTGCCTCTGCCTCTCCAATACTGGGATTACAGGTGTAAACCATCAATACCTGGTTTCAGATAGATGGCATCTATCTGAAAAAATAAGCTTTGGTGAGCGTGCCTCTGACCTGGAGGGAGACTGATACATATACTCCACTCTTTGTTCTTCACCCCTAGCTGCAAGTGTGAGACAGAGGCTCAGTCTCCTTGTGGGTGAAATGGGGACAGCGTGTCCCTTGGAGTGTTCCTGTGCAAATCACACAGGATGAGATGGGGGAGGAGGAGCTATCATAGGGCACAACTGAGAGCTGAGTCTAGGACATCTTATTTCTATTCTCCTTGCCCTGGGGACTGCCATTCTGATCCTAGAACAAGAAATTTTCCACTTGGCCCAAGAATCCTGTAAGTATTTCTTTCTGATTCAATGTCTTAGAAAGCTGAGCTCCATACCACAGAATTTGGTAAACAGTTACTCAAATGTTAAAAAATACCAATAAAAAACCCCCCCAAACCCACATCTCATAGCATCAAAGTTAAGTTGATTGGATGGTTGCTGCCATCGTGAGGGTAGAGCCAAGGTGGCCTATTGGACTTTGAACAGAAAGACTATCTCTTAACTGTTACATACACACACAACTGGAACATTAGTCAGCAACTCCCAGTGCCACCCAGCTCCCAAATGGTAAGAATAACCACAGTATTCAAAATCTAAGTCCTAGCCAGGCACACACCTTTAATCCCAGCACTTGGGAGGCAGAGGTAGGAGGATCACCGTAAGTTCAAGGACACCCAGAGAGTACACAACGAATTCCAGGTCAGCCTGAGCTAGAGTGAGACTCTACCTTGAAAAACCAAAAACAAAACAAAACAAAACAAAAAAAACAACCAAGTCCTCCCAACCAAGTGCCTGCCACTGATCAGTCATGAGGAAGGCGAGGATTCATTCATATTTTAGTTATTTAGTGGGGTGGGGAGACGGAAAGGATGGGGGGATGGGTGCATGAATGTGAATGAACTCCAGATGCATGTGCCACTTTGCGCATCTGGCTTTATAAGGGTACGAAGGAATTGAATACAGGTGGTCAGGCTTTGCAAGCAAGTATATTTAACCACTGAGCCATCTCTCCAGTCCAAAAGGTGAAAATTGAAACCCTTGGGTGACCAAATTCTGCTGGGCCTTTGATGTCTATCCAACTTCTCCAGATTATCCCCCTGTGGAAGTTTTGATGGCAAAATCACAAGGGCTGTGACATGATGGGAAGTGAGGGGGCAGGAGATGACAGGGTTCAGCCTGTGGGATGGAATCCAGTGGGGAAGGGACGGAGTTAGAAGTACAGCTGTTGAGGGACAGTTACAAACGCCCACTAGCCTGAGGCTTAGACTCCAACCAGGCAGCCAGAAGGATTTCCATCAGATTCCCCTTAGTTCAGGGAGACTTCTTGGGGGGTGGCGGGGGCGGCTGGTTCCTGGGAATTGTGTTTTCTGCTTTAGGCCTCATTCCCCCACAAAGGATCACTGACCTTGGCATTCTGGTTTTGTTTCTGGTCCATTTATCAATTTGGGTTATTAGAGACCAAATTGTTAAGAAAGAGATTACGGGCTGATCATCCCAGGTTCCTCTTGGCACGCTGCCGGCCCCTCCCCCACCCTCAGCCCCGCCTGGGGGCTAGAGTCTAAGAGTGTAAGTGCCATTAACTGATATTCATCTAAACACTCTCATTGTTCCCAGACACCCAGGGCCCAGGGGTGGGAATGACTTGGCATTTCATTTTAATCTGCACTGAAGCCTCGCCTGACAAAACATATTAAGTATACGAACTGCCAGCCAGGGAATGAAGCTATGTTTATGGTTCACCCTGTATTTTTTCTTTCCTAAAGGAAATGACACTTCCCCTATCCTTCCAAGCCTTCCTCGGCTCACCCTCCCCTATCAACCACAGCCTTAACATTTAATTTTGCTTCGTGAGTAAAGCTTTTGTTGGCGGTGTCTAGAAAAGTATATTAAACATCATGTGCTTCCACGCCGGCATCTGAGATTAAAAACTCCAAACAATGAACACTGACAAGCTCTGCCTTTAACAAGGTGTGATGAGCAGCCTGTCTCAGGGGGCTACACCATGGCCACATGGTTTATGTGCTCTGAAAACAACCCCCACATGGATGTCATGCTAATGGATGTTCATTACCAAGGGACAAAGGTTCTCCAGGCTGAATGAATGACAGTCACACACACACTGCAATGTGTGCACTGGGCACGGGTGCATGGGTCCCATGACAGTTTAGACTTTAGACTCTCATGTTTTTATGGAGACTTACTGACGAACGTCTGAATTACCAGTGGAGGACAGTTACGTGATGCCTAGAGAGTGTAAATAAGGGATGTCTAGTCTAACCAGCTGGACCACTGTTCTGATTTTTTCCCCCCTATGTAAGAATTAGGTTAAACAAATAATGTTCTATTACCTTCCATTTGAAGAGATCAAAGCCCCCTTTCTTCTGGAAGTCATTCCTCAGATTATTAAATGAACTCATTTAGTTTTCTGACCCAGGTTCAGCCCGAGACAAACACCCTGAGGTGGGGATTGAACCCAGGATCAAACAGTTTAGCACCTCCACAGAGACCTATAAACAGCTGTACAAACTCACTTTGGCACCAACCCAAGGGAAAAGAGGGAACAGGCAGGCAGCCTGCTCAGAGGTACAGCTCAAACCCCATAGTCAAGGCATCACAGACAGACTGGGGAAGCCATGGTGAGTCCCTGTCGCTTCCCACGGGCTTTCATGATGGCACATTTGATTCTCATTATAGCCTTCACATCCATCTGGATCTGTGTTCTTCCTGTATTTCCATACTAGTATACCGTGTGTCTTCTCGAGGGCAGGAGCTCCTGTGACTGAACTGTTCACCTCTGGACCTCTAGTGCTAAGTGTAGTGTCTGGCATGTACCAATGCTTAGCGCAGGATGGATGGATGTGTGAAGAACAGCTTGGTGCATTTTGTTCTGTAGAGCTGTTCACTTTACCCCTGGTCTCTGCATAGAGCAGGGGGTGAGGAGTTGTTCATGGGAGCTGAGAGAAAACAGGTAAGGATCAAGAACGGAGGCAAAGCTAAGTGGCTTGTTTTTGTTGTAAGTCAGAGGGATGCTCCGAGGACCTGGCACCACAGCCTGCAGACTCATGCTACATCCTGTGTGCATTCGAAGACTGCAAGTGACTGCAGACAGACAGGAGGGCAGGAGAAGGAAAGCACTATGGAAAGGAATGAACTTGGATGCTAAGCAAACAGCTCACACTGAGAGACCAGAAGAAATCGCTTGCTGCTGTCAAGAATTTAAATGCACGTGTCTATGGGTGTGGGGGAAGATGACCTTGCACCAGTGGAAAGGTGGGCTTAGGAGACTCAGCCAGAAAATGTTCATTCAGTATCCAGTATACACCCGGTTCTGTACTTGGCATGAAGGTAGAAAGGCAAATAGGTTAAAGGAGTTCCCACCAAGGCGTATGATATACTTGAACAGAAGTACAGGAAGAACAAGTTCCAGAGACACATAAGCGCTAGGGCAAGAATCCACTGTGGGCTGTGGAGAAAGCTCAGTCCATGAAGCACTTGCTTCACAAGCATGAAGACTTGAGTTGGAACCTCAGTCCTCATGCGTAGTGGTGCAGGCCTGTAAGGTCAGTGCTGGGGGGTAGAGACAGGATTTCTGGAGCTCCCTGGCTAGCTAGTCTAGCCTAACTGGTGAGCTCTAGGCCAACGAGACCCTGTCTTTATATTATTATTATTATTATTATTATTATTATTATTTTATTTTCGAGGTAGGATCTTGCTCTAGTCCACGTTGGCCTGGAATTCTCTATGGAGTCTCAGGGTGGCCTTGAACTCACAGCAATCCTCCTACCTCTGCCTCCCAAAAGCTGGGATTAAAGGCATGTGCCACCATGCCAGGAAAGACCCTGTCTTTAAAAAAGCAAACAGTGAGCCGGACATAGAGCTCAGCGGTTAAATGCCAGCTTACAAAGCCTAATGGCCCAGTTGGATTCCCCAGTACTCACTTAAAGCCAGATGCATAAAGTGGTGCATATATCTAAAATTTGTTTTCAGTGGCAGGAGGTCCTGGCATGCCAATACTCACTTTCTCAAATAAATTGTTTTTGTAATTTTGTTTTTATTTATTTTTTATTAACAACTGCCATGATTGTAAACAATATCCCCTCACTTTCCCCTTTGAAACTCCATTCTCCATCATATCCCCTACCCCTCTCAGTCTCTCTTTTATTTTGATGTCATGATCTTTTCCTCCTATTATGATGGTCTTGCGTAGGTGGTGTCAGGCACTGTGAGGTCATGGATATCCAGGCCAACAAATAAATATTTTTATAGTTGCATTTTTAAGACTTTTTTTAAAAAAAGAAATTAAGGCAAGGTGTGGTGGCGCACGCCTTTAATCCCAGCACTCGGGAGGCAGGGATAGGAGGATTGCCGTGAGTTCGAGGCCAGCCTGAGACTATATAGTGAATTCCAGGTCAGCCTGGGCCAGAGCGAGACCCTACCTCAAAAAAAAAAATATTAATTTAGTCTTTTTAAAATTTAAGTAAGTTTTTTTTAAAAAGACTTTAAAAAACAACATACACACACACACACACACACACACACACACACACACACACACACACATATTGGTTTTTCGAGGTAGGGTCTCACTCTAGCCCAGGTTGACCTGGAATTCACTATGTAGTCTCAGGGTGACCTCGAACTCATGGCAATTCTCCTACCTCTGCCTCCCAAGTGCTGTGATTAAAGGCATGTGCCACCACACCCAGCTAAAAATATTTTTATTTAATTATTTGCAAGCAGAGAGGTATAGAGAGAAGAGACAGAAGGAATGGGTGCACCAGGGTCTCCAGGCACTGCAAATGAACTACAGATGCATGTGCCACCTTGTGTATCTAAGCCTGGTCATTAGGCTTTGCAGGCAAACACCCTAACCACTGAGCCATCTCTCCAGCCCATTTATTTTTTTCAACAAATTAATTTTTTTAAGGGTAGAAAGTGAAGGATAATATCCAAATTGTTTTCTGGCCTGCACATGTACACACACACTCTTGCACATGCACATGAACATATACACCTGCATAAACAAAGAAAGAATCAGTGGGCAAACGTGAAGGACCATCAAATCATTCAGTTCGGAGAACAAGAAGCAGTTCTTTGAATATTTTTTCTTTCAAATCCAACTATGTGTAAATGTAAGTTTTTGAGTGTGCACACACACATTTCCCACAAAACCTTTCTTAATCTAACCCATTACTGAACACCTAGATGTATACTAGAGCCTCACTCTAAAAGAGGGAAACAAGGCCCGGCGCAGTGACGCACATCTTTAATTTAGCACTCAAGAGGCAGAGGTAGGAGGATTGCTGTGAGTTCGAGGCCAGCCTGGGACTACATAGTGAGTTCCAGGTCAGGCTCGGCTAGAGTGAGACCCTACCTAAAACAACAACAACAAAATGCTCCAAATAGAAAATCATGAATAATAATTTAATTCACTGCTATGAATGTGAACAACTTTGTCTCCTGTTTTCTGTGGTGGGGATTGAACCCAGGATCTCACCCATGCTAGACAAGCTCTCAGCCACTAAGCTACATTCCAGTCCCCATGAACTTCCCTTTCAAGCATCATTTACTTTATATTACTTGCCTTTCTGGCAACCTTACTCCCAATTCTTAGCCCTTTACGTTCCTATAAGTAGTTAAATTGACATCAAGTTAGGAATGAAATGTGTGAATGCTTAGGGACAAAAGAACCTATATTCAGCCTAATTTATATTGCAAATGCCAGCAGCCTCTTTTTATGAGCTTGTTATATCTGTACATGGGAGTGAAAAGAAAAAAAAACACCTAACACTTAGACTTTCACATGTTGGAAAGCATCCCTTCATGCTACAGCAGAATTTGTCCATGTGTGTTGAAAGGAGATGCACCAGAGAGCTGAGGTCACAGCCGGAATGCTCGGGGTGTGGGATGGAGGGCTGGCTGACTCTCCAGGCCTGAGCACCAGCTGCCCCAGCTGACACACTTTGTCAGGCAGGACTCAGGTTTACTCACCCTTTTGTATGCAATGATCCTTGTTAGAATTCAGATTGCTCTAAGAATACTCTGATTCACGACTGAAAGCTATGGGAGGGAAAGCCAGAAAAATCCAACGTGAAGCACATTCCCTGCTCTCTTCAAAACTTCTATGCCTGGCAGGCCTGGAGTGTGGCTGAGTGGTGGAGCGCTTGACCCATACTCTGGCCTGGTCCCACCCCACTACTGCCAAGTGGCATGAAAGAGCAGAAAGGCTTCAGGAGACAGAAGGTCAATGAGGCATGCTAACTAAATGCAGTGTGTGACAGTGCCCAGATCAAAGGAAAAAGGACATGATTGGGAAAAGTAGAAATATTTGGGGATAGACCATAAGACTGTATCAATAGTCAATATAATCTCAATACAGTTGTGTCAACACAGCATTATATCAATGCTAAATGTTCTAAATGTACTGTATTTGCTTATATTCTCAGGTAACATATGCTGAAAAATTTAATGATACACTAACTCTCAAATGCTTTTTAAAAGTGTGTGTGTGGGGGGGGAGGGGCACATGTGGAGGCCAGAGGTTGACATTGTCTGTCTCAATCACTTTCCACCTTATTTATTGAGACAGAGTCCCTTGCTTGAGCCCAAAGCTCTTTGATTTGGCTAGTCCACCTAGCTAGCAGGCCCTGGGATCTTCTATCCTCATCTTCCAAGCGCTGAGATTGCAGGTGCTCACCATGTTCACGTGGCATTTAGGTGGGTGCTAGGGATCCAGACTCAGGTCCGCACACTTGTACAGCAAGGGCTTTGTCCACTGAGCCATCGCTCCAGACCCCACATGCATATGCATTCTTTTTCAAGGAGGCAGAAAGTCCTAAGTGAAGTAACTGGCATCATATTGAATGTCAATTTATTTATTATTATGTTTCTTTAAACAACAATATGATATTGAGAGGGAGTACAGTTAGGGTGACTGGACCCCTGGAGGTGAAAAAGAAAAAGGCAAGAAAGTCTATACTTGCTAGAAAGATGATCTGACTTCTTATCTCTTGCCTAGTTCCCCAGACCTGTTTCTCCACAAACAACCAGGACTCCTCCTGGGAGGGAGGTCTTTAGGATTTAAACATTGAGGTTGGTCAAATTCAGCCCCTGGAACTTGGTGTCAGGGCTAGCCTCTTCCTGAGACAGCCCCTAGCCCTAACCAACAAGCTGTCCCCCTGGTTTACCTGAGCCAGAAGACAGCCCACCACCCTAAGGTTATAACTACCTTTGCAAGGACAGGATAGATTCTCTGACCACTTGGGAACTTCCAGCTATGTGTGAGTTTTTCCCATAGCTGAGCTTGGGCTGGCTTAGCCCAGGACCAGCAGGGAGGGCCCACTAGCCTTTACCTTCCACATGGGTTCTTTACCCCCCTCCAGCTCTCCACATGGCAGGAGCTCCTTGAACTTTCTTTTCTCTCCATGGTTTTCCCAGGCCCTCCATGTGGGATCCCTAGCCACATGGGTGCCTTTCCTTGGCTCTGTACTTCCCTCAATAAATATAATAATTTAATAATTATCCTTCTCATTTTTTATTCAATTCTTTGATTAAAATTAGAAACAAAACTAGAGTTTGGGGTTCAAGGACTTTTCTGGACCCCTAGCACTGTTACAATATGATCCTAGCAATTACTTTAGGTGCACACAATGTCAAATTGTTTCACAGTTTTCTGTATTTTGTTGAGAAGCTTCTTGGGAGGCATAAAAGATATTTTTATTTTAAATAAAATTGGGTAAAATAGATAATTTCTACTTTTCTTCCAATAGTATGATGGAACTAGAATCACACAATGCCCTTTGGCTTTTTAATTATCAGAAAAACAAATACCTAAATCATCAGTTTCTTCTGATTGGGGTTTGGGAGGGCCAGTGTCTCTCATGCATGTTCAACCACGAAAGGGAATTCACTTTCAGCCAGAAATGTCAACACATATGTTCCCTCTTTGACACTCAAATACATTCTTCCATTCAGATTGCAGACATCGAAAGGATGCAGGCAAGAATATTTTGCTTGGCATGCAGCCTAAAAGTTCTAAATTTATGGATTCTATTTTTGCTTCTTTCTCAGACTGGATTAGTTACTAGGCAACTGAAGTATTTAATTTCATTTGCTAATAGTTCCATGTGCATAGCTGGTGTGTGGGATGGTGGCCGCCAATATGAACGCAGCCCCACACCCAGCCTCTGTTGGCCAGAGAGCTCTCAGATCCACCCTCACGCCACCCAAACACTATAGCATCTTTCCAGTCTAAGAATCTGACTTTTGCTTACAGAAAAAGGGGTGTCTCTTTTGGAATTATTTATAGTAGAAATGCTTCAGTTGCTTTGTTTTCTTCATTCAAAATGCTACATGTTTGTAGCATCTCAAACCTGCTTTCAGACTTCTGGCTCAAGATGGTAGACCAAGCACATATGTTTTCTTCCCCTCACTAAAGAAGAAAATAAAACCTTCAGAATTACACTGCACTGATGAAACAGAAACAGGCCACTGTGCAAAGAGAGCAGTCGAGAAAGAAACAGTCCTTGAAAAGTAGCCGTGTAAAATGCGAGGGGAGGATCAATCACAAAATTCTGAATGAAATTATATTTTTCTATTGAAGACAAAGATTAAATATTTTATGAAAAAAAAAAACCACCTAAAGGAATAGAATGGAGAACTTCCAGATCGACCTCATCCTCCCCCTCACCAAAACCAAAACAAAAAAAACCACTGGCTATAGCAATGAAGAAAAGTGAGACAGGAAAAGAAGCATATAAGTAAGAAATGAAAATAAATAACAGGAGCAAGTCTAAGCATGGCGATATTTATAATACAAACAGCTTAAATACCCCTATTAAAGGACAAACTTTTAAGTGGGAAATATGAGGAAACAAGCTATATGCTAATTTCAAAGGACTTCAAGACGCTATGACATGGATAGAGATAAGCATGTCTTATCAAAGAGAAAGCCAAAATGCACCGGTGGGATTGGACACCAACAGAACCCAGGCCACAAGTAAGTGCGTGCATTACTAGCTTAACGATATAACCCCAGAGAACATTCACAAGCCTCCCCGAGGCACACCGTGTGGAGACTGTGTAGAGGCATGAGTAGGCAGTTCTGGAGTCCAGGATTGTACTGGAGCTTCAGCTCCAATCTCAGCAACTGGCAGATCAAGAAGGGACTGGGGAGATGGCTGAGTGGGTTAAGTGCTTGCCACATAAGCACCAAAACCTGAGTTCGTATCTTCAGAACCCATTAAAAGCTGGGTATAGTGGCCCATGTCTATAACCCTAGCGCTGGGAAGGTAGAGACAGGGCGCTCCCTGGGGCTCACTGGTTAGTTAATCTAGCTAAATCAGTGAGCTTCAGATTTGGTGACAGACCCTGTCTCAAAAAGTAAAGGTGGAAAGTGATCCAGGAAGACATCAACCTCTGGCCTTCTTGCATATGCACACACATGTGCACATATACACATACACACAGGTGTGCCACATGCATGCAAATGAGCATGCACACACCACACACAGAAGCACAAACCAAAGAAAGAAACTGACAGATCAAGCACACTGAAAAATAGCTAAAGATAGAGATGGCTTGAATATATAGACATTGAACAGAATGATTTTTATATATAAAAATATAGTTCTCAGCTAGCACAAAGCATTAATGGTTAAATTTCCATAGGACACTTAAAAAAACTAACCAGTATTAGATCACAAATAACACTGCACTAAAATTTACCTGGAAAGAGAAATATTCTAGGCTTCTTGAAGCTCTAAGCCAAGGATAATTTATGGAAGGAAATCAAAGCTGAAATTAGACATCATGTGTGGATGAAGGAGGGTGAGCGCTCTCAGCTCGAGGTCTGCAGAGAGCATCAAAGAGGGCGTCCGTGGGTAAGTACATTGGAAACAATTGGAAAGTCACTAGACAATCATCTTGGGAAATTCTTTTAAAAGGAGAAGGGATTCAATAAATAATAAGTAAGATGATGAAAGAGAAAACAAGTTGGTTTGATTATTAAACTCAAAATGCAAGACTGATAAAGGAAGAAGTCTGGCATAAAAAACAAAGGTTAAACAAAACAAAAACAGGACATCATAGACATGGGTTTGATTTCAAAATCATGCACGTACATACTTGTGTACAAATACTACACAGGAAGAAGGTGTAAATAGAGATAGAGCAATTCTTGGGGCTGGAGAGATGGCTCAGTGGTTAAGGCATTTGCCTATAGAGTCAAAGGATCCCGGTTCAATTCCACTAAGCCAGATGCACTCGTTTGCAGTGGCTGGAGGCCCTGGTGCACACATTTTCTCCCTCCCTCCCTCCCTCCCTCCCTCCCTCCCTCCCTCCCTCCCTCCCTCCCTCTCTCTCTCTGTCTCTCAAATAAATAAGTAAATAAAATACATTTAGAAAAGAAATAAAGGAATCCTTTAGGAACAATTATTAAAATGACTTAACAAGAGGCAGAAAACAGGAAACAAAGCTGAAAGTCTACAATACTACCCCCACCAGCCAAATCTCAAACCCAGGTGGTTTTATTAACACTTTCTTTTAGCCATCTTCCTCATCCACACTAACTGGCGCAACACAGGAGAGAACCCAGAAATGCCTCAAAGCCTCTCTGTGTGCTGCTCAAAGTTCGTGTGAACTGGATTCCCAGCAATGGCAGCAATCCGCAATCAAGTACCAGCTTTTAAAGGTGCCATCATCGTACAGGCAGCCATCACGCACTGGCCTCCTGCATGCTTCCTCTCTGCACCACACCTGCTTGCCCACACTGACCTCCCTGTTCCTAGGGGCACTAGCTTCCCATCTGGTAGCTTTGCCATTTGGAGAGTGTTACGTAAGTGGAATCCTGTAAGTAGCAAATGCCTATTCTCATGCACGGTGAACAGTGGTGAGGCAGAGATGGGGACAGTCGAAGCTGGAGGAGGTGAGGGAGACCTTGCAATCAATGCAAAATGTACAGTGTATGGGGGTTTTCCACTTAGTTGTGATCTTTAGAAACTGAAATGGAGTATGTGCTTACCCTACATAAGGAAAGACCTTGTATTCTACCCCTCTGAAAGACAGAAAGTGGAGGAGGCCTGAGGGATAAGGCCAGGAGGTTGGGGCAGCTACCAGGCCATTGTGTACTATCCACCAACCTCTCTAGGTCTCTGACAAAACTGAATGATTAACTTCAAGGTACATAAAACACATGACAGATAAAACAAGCCCAGGGAACCTTAACATAACTTCAGAAATTCCAGAGCTACATCCACAGTGATGCCAATGGTATCTACCTATTGGAGAATGGTCTCTCTTGCCCACTGCCCTTGCCTTTGGGCTGTGAAACACACTGAGGACATTTTTAGAGCCACGTCTGGAATGACAGGGATGCTTCAGCCAATTAATTGTCTCTGCGGGTCGGGATGTGAATTCTTGCCACGGGGGAAGCAGTGCTGCGACAGTACTGCCTTTTAATTAATTTCCCTTTTAACCTTTGTTCTCCTGCCAGATCATATCTCACACGTGCCCATCTCAGGGCAGCCTTGTACCCATCCATGAATATAGCAGACAGTGAAACCTTCGTTAATAACATTTTAAATTTGCATTACAGCACATCCCATAGTGCTTTCGGCTCTTCTAGACTTCTCTTTGAGATCACATAATAACCCTGGGAAGTAGGCAGGAGAGAAATGATCTCAGGAGATGAAGGATCACACCTAATATTGCAGTTCAGCCAGAGGAAGGATCAGAAACCAGAAGAGACGTTCCCGCCTTCCTTTACACAACGCTTCTCGTCTGTGCTATAGGAAGCATTCTGGTGGGAACCAAGCAGTGCTGGCCACTGTCTAGGTAAAAGGAACCTCTGATGGCACATTATACTTCAGCTATATGCCTGTTCTTCTTAAACATACGCAATTTTAAAATTGGTAGAAAAAAATAAAAATAAAAGCTGGTAGATACTGAGTTGGTGGAGCTGTGCAGTGTAAGCACGTGAGTCAGGAACTCCAGAACCCACACCAAGCCTGATGCCTGTAGTGCCAATGCCATAGTCCAAGCATGCCTGTAGCAAGGAGGGAGAAGAATACAGGAGAATCTTCCAGAAACTCACAAGCCAGCTAGCATGGCAAGTGCAGAGGTGAATAAGAGATACCTTGTTTCAAACAAAGCATAAAATGACGACTAACATGTGAAGTTGTCCTCTGACCTGCACATGGGCACCAAGGACACACACACACATACACATACCACACACACACACACACACACACACACACGTACAACTCTAAAATTAGTAGATGTTAATGATCCACCATCATAGTTTAGAGACCTAATATTCTTGCTGTGGAAGGGCCTAACACTTTCTAAAGAAATATTGGCAGGAGAAGCATACTAGAATAAAGGAGCCTTCTGGTTCCAAAGACAAAGGCATCCTTACTTTAAGCATTGTATATATGTACGCGGCTGGGCATACCCATGAAGTAGTATGCACCTGTGATCCCAGCATTTGGGAGGCGGAGACAGAAGAATCCTAAGTCTGGGGCCAGCCTGCACTGTATGTGAGACCTGGTTTTAAAAGAACACAAGCCCATGCTCATGTGCACGCACAAACACACATACACTTAACACAATAAAGCGAAAATGCATCTTTGCTTTCAGGGAAAAATCTGGAGAAGTACAAAATAAATGCAGTGGAACTGAGAAGTCTTTGTTGCCATTGTTAAAAGACAGCAGATTTGCTATGTTGGACAGAGACTGTAAGCTCATGCTGCCTAAAGCTTTAAACACTTTCCTGGTGAGAAACGTGGTGATTAGAGTTTCTGCCTGGGTGGTCATGGAGTGGAAACGAAGCTGCAAAATGAAACGTGTCACAAATCAGATCAAGACAAGAGCAGTGACCTGGAGGGCCTGCTAAATAAGAGGGTCCTGGGGCGGCAGGTGACACTGTGAGCGGACCCTTTCCCAGGGCCACAGGAGGTCCTGTGAGAGCGGTGGTGGCTGCTCTGGGGTGCATGTGGGCTTTCTCACAAAGTCTCCATGCCTGTGTCCTTCCCCAGGGTCAATTTACCCTGTAGCAAGCCTTGTCCATTTTCCTGTTCTCTTTCATTATTCCCTTTTCTATTTTCTTTCCAATTTTTTCCCCTCCCATTTTCCCTTCCTTCCTGCCCACTGCTCTCTTCTTTTCCTCCCTCTCTCCTTCCCTCCCTTCTTTTCTCCTTCTCTTCTTCCTTCCCCCTCTTCCTTCCAGATAAGGAGCTTGCTATGTTGTCCATGTTAGCCCCTAACTCCTGGGCTCAAGTGATCTTCCTACCTCAGCCTCTTGAGTGGCTGCAATCATAGTTGTTTGCCATCACCCCTGGCTAGAAGGTTTCTTTCTTGTGTGTGTGTGTGTGTGTGTGTGTGTGTGTGTGTGTGCGTGTGTGTTGCATGCATGCATGTGTGTGAGTACACATGTGTATTCAGGTGGATGTGCACACATATGAGCATATGTGTAGGTATTCTGCCTACCACCCACCTGTCAGTGAGACAGGATGTCTCACTGGCCCACTTGGAACTCACCAATCAGGCTAATCTGGCTGCGTAGTGAGCCTCAGGAATCCTCCTATCTCTGCCTTTCAGTGCCGGAATTAGCTGTGTGTGCCACCACACTAGGCATTTATATGGGTACTGGGGATTGAACACTGGTTGTCATCTTGCAAAACAAGCACTTTATGCCCTGAGCTATTTGAAAGGCGTACTCTCTATCCAGGTCATCCTCAAGTCCACTGAGGCTGTGAGGTTGGAGTGCCCTGAGCCCCAGATACTGGAGATTAGGGGCGTTCTCCACAGCCATGTCTACCTTGCACCTGGCCTGCAGTTACTGCAAACTTGGGGATGGCAGAAAGCCTAGGGACTGGGGGCAGAGCAGCCTTCCCAGGAGGGGTGCCCTCCTTTCCTGGTGAAACTGGCTGTGAATCTTGTTGTGAAACTTTCACCCTCAACACTTCCCAGGTTCAGAGGCCTTCCACACCTCTGATAGAAATCAGAGATGTGAGACCAGGTGGGAATCAGTTGTCCTTTGCCTCTTGCAAGGCTTAGCTGTGTGGTGGAAATGTGCTAAAAGTGGCTTCCCAGTAGTTATTAAATTTTTCGGAAGCCCTCGTTATCCTCCCCCCCCAGTTTAAACCATAGGTGGTGGGAGGGTTTATATTGATTGTCAACTGGACAGAACCTAGCATCACCTAGGAAACAAGCCTTTGGGTCTGCCTGTGAGGGTTGCCTGGACTAGTTTAGCTTCTGTGAGTGCCTAGGGTGGATTACCTAGACTAAATTAACCTATGGACATGACTGATTAGGTAAAATGAGGTGGAAGGACCCACCCTAGTTGTGGGTGGTACCATTCCATGGGCAGAAGGTCTGGACTATATAAGAAGGAGAGCTGGTTGAACAGCGGCATTCATCTCTCTCTGCTTCCTCACTGTGGCTGAATGTGACCAGCTGCTTCATGCTTCTGCCACCACGCCTTCTGTGCTGAGATGGACTGTAACCTGGAACTGTAAGATGAAATAAACCCTTCCTCCTTTAAGCTGGTTTTTAATCAGGAAATCTCTCCTAGCAATGAGAAGTAATTGATTCAGGTGCAAGGGTTAGTAATTTATCTTGGCCCAGTCTGGAACGGGAGAAGTCAGCCTTGGAGTTCATTAGTCAAGAGTCACATTTTCAAACTACACTGGCCTGGCAACAGTCTGTCCAACCTCATGGTACAGAAACCTTTTTTTTTTTTAATCTAATTTATTTATTTGCAAGGAGAGAGAGAGAGAGAGAGAGAAAGAGAGAGAGAGAGAGAAAGAGGGAGAGAGAGGAGAGAAGAGAGAGACAGACAGAGAAAGAATGGGCATGCTAGGGCCTGTAGCCTCTGCAAATGAACTTCAGACACATGTTCCCTCTTGTGCACATGGCTTATGTGGGTCCTGGGGAATCAAACCTGTGTCCTTTGGCATTGCAGCCACATGCCTTAACCACTAAGCCATCTCTCCAGCCCCGAAACCTGTCCTTTTTTTTTTTTTTTATAATGTGTGTCTGTGTGCATGTTCATTTGTGTGGGTGCCTCTGTGTGTGTGTGTGGAGGGGGTACTCATGTATGTGTGGAGGCCAGAGGGACCCCTTAGGTATTGTTCCTCAGGCCCTGTTCACCTTATTTGAGATAGGCCAATGAATTACAAGTATTTATCTGTCTTCTGCCTCCCTGGCACTAGGATTGCAAGCATGCACCACCACACGTGTTACTATTATTTTTAATATGGGTTCTGGAGATCAAATCCAAGTCCTTATGCTTGTAAGACAAGCATTTTACTGACTGAGCTATCTTGCCAGTCCCTAGAAACCTTTCTTGGAATACCAAGGGAGTTCAGATTAAAGGAGGACTATCTCTTCCTCCTCCTACAACTGTGAGTGAGTGCAGACATGTTTGGCTAAAGAAGCAAAAATCTGCACCCTCTTAGACTAAGGAGTCTAGTTTTCACTTGGGAAAGATAAAAGATACGAGAAAAGAAGGGAAACACACAAAAGAACACACGGGAAAGACACAAGGAAGAAGAAGGTAAAAACCCCATAGTTTTGTACTTAAAGGGAAGGGCTGACCCTGGGGGAGCAGGAAGGGGAGGCTGGGAGGGTCCCAGCAGGCACTCTTGGTACCACCTGAGAGCAACATTGGCTGACTTAATTATAAAAGATGGAAAGCTAAGGCTTTTGATGAAGACCTTCAAATAAAAAAGACAGAAATCACTAATGCTTTCATCTCTTGCATGGGCTTGCTCCCCTCACTTCTCCTCAGGCAGGTCTTCAGAAACAATTAAGACAAACAGCGACCAGTGCAGCCCTGAAGCCCTGATCATGGTGGTGTGTGCCACCCTCCTGGCTTGGGAGCTGAATTCTGCCCACAGTCCCACTGTCCCGCACCTGAACACCGCCTGCCATGGCTGAATGCTTCCTCTCCCAATTAAGGAAGACTTTGTAGTTCTGTCCCAATACATTATTCGTTCAGTATTAATCCCCTTAAAAATTGGTATTTGCTGGGAAATTTTGCTTTTTAAAAATCAGTATGCATTTTAATAAAGGCAGTGGGCCTCGGCTTGGTGGATGGGTGGAACTGGTCTCCGGCTTCTCCTCGCCTGCATAGCCCACTGGCTGTCACTTGGGGACAGACATCTCCTTCCTTTCTGGCTAATCAATTCTCTTCAAAAATGGCAGTTAATCCTTGGGTAACACAATGTTAAACCGCCCAAAGAAGAATTAAATATTTCAGAAGAGGAGGTGGTAAAAAAAAATGGCAGATGCTATTTTAGATTCTTTGAAAATTTAAGTAGAAGAGCAAAAAATAGAAAGCAGCTTGTCCTGAGTACGATAGATCACATCTGTGAGATTGAAATTCTTTTTTTTTTATTTTCAAGGTAGGGTCTCGCTCTAGCCCAGGCTGATCTGGAATTCACTATGTGGTCTCAGAATGGCCTCAAACTCATGGCGACCCTCCTACCTCTGCTCCTGAGTGCTGGGTTAAAGGCGTGCGCCAGCACACCCAGTGTGAGCTTCTTAACAACATGTAGGAGGACAGTGGTGACAACAGCAGACTGGAACAGAAAGCATTTTGGACTTCCCAGCCTCAGGGCATAGAGGGGCCTGGCTACTTTGCTTAGTGGAAACAAATTCTTGAGGTTTGGGGGTTCCAGAGTCTGAGGAACTCCCTCAGGTATGGAAAGGAGATGTAACATGAGAAAATGAGAATTGACCTATTTTCCTTCTTACAGCATACCAGAATAAGAAGGCAAAACCTACATTCTTGGGGAGTGGGCTCTGGACTCTGTTGTCTTGGGTTGGGTCCTGGCTGCCTTGGCCACCAGTCCTATGGCTTCAAACCTTGTCTCAGCTGATTTGAAAGACAAGCAGAAAGGCTGGGCAGCCTGTGAAGCTACATGTCTGGGGGTGGGGAGCCATCAGTACAAACTGGCTTATGATGATATAATAACAACTCAGATTTAACCTCGATACATTTTTATCACAGAAGTACAGAGAGAGGCAAGAACACTCTTCCCTCCACGGACTGAGGAAAACCAGGTAATTGTGAAAACGCTGCAATCATTTTCCTACCCTGCACTTTTACAATCCAATTTATAGCTCCGCTCCTCACAGCTGCTTTCTAGAGCCTACACACACAGTTCAAATGTATTAGTTAGAATCAGGATAGCAGGTTGGAGAATTTATGTATTTATGGCTTTCCTCAAAGAGGCACGAGTGAGGGGCCTTCAATTGTTCTAATTTGCTACGCTTCATCTCCTGCAGCCTCCAGTGCTCTAAGGGGACAGGAGTTGGCTGGTGTGGGCGCCAAGCTTGGGCTCTGCACCCTGTTCTTGGGCTGGAGGTGGAGCATTCTTGACACTCTTTGATGGTCTGGCTTGGGCTACCCAGGCAGGGGCTGACAGAGGTCCAGAGGCCTCTTCGCCATCTTCCCCACTGGGGGTGTAGGTGTCAAGATGGATGTGGCCTGAAAAAGCCACAGTTCAAGGCTGGAGGAAGGATAGCCCCATCACTTTCCAAGCCCTGTGGTTTGGTTTTCCTCATTGGGGCCAGCTTCCCTGAGGCATAGAGCCAGGCCAAGGACACAGGGCCTGAGAAGACCTCCTGGGGTCCCATTCCTCTCTCGGTTTTTTGGTTTTCCGAGGTAGGATCTCACTTTAGTTCAGGCTGACCTGGAATTCACTATATAGTCTCAGGGTGGCCTCAAACTCATGGTGATCCTCCTATCTCTCTGTGCCTCTTGAGTGCTGGGATTAAAGGCGTGCGCCACCATGCCCGACCCATTCTTCCCTATTGCACTTAGCTGCTTGGCTTAGAGCATGTTCCCTCAGCCTTGTCTTGCCTCAGTTTCTCTACCTGTGGAATGAAGATGATAAACCTACCACTGAGGGCATAGTGGGGGAAGGCAGAATTAAAGGAGAATGCCCTACCTAAGAGAAAGGAGTCTGGTAGGACAGTGACAAAAGAGGGCAGGGGTGTGTGTGTGTGTGTGTGTGTGTGTGTGTGTGTGTGTGTGTGTGCAGTATATGCTTGGGGTTAGAAAGGTGAATCAGTGGTTAAAGTACATAGCACAAACTTCTTCAATCCCAGCACATCTATGACAAGAAGGAAGGCGATACAGGACAGTCCCAAAGCTTAGGGGTCAGGGAACCTTGGCAAATGCAGTGAGGGATGATGAGACTCTGCCTCAAACAAGGGGGCGCCCTCCAACCTCCACATGTGCACTGTGTCATGCATGTTCCTTCAAACACACACACACAATAAAGCACACACATGCATGAAAATTTCATAATGAAACATTTTTGCACAGCTAGTATACACTAATGAAAATCTCAAAGAGGGAGAATGCTTTAGAAGTGCTGAAGGGAGAGGCTCTAGGTGTTGGCTCTGGCTTCTGAGGATTAGATGCCTGGCTGCCTCTGGTCTCGTGCCCCAGGCGCTCAGTACCCCATCTGCCTCGTACACTTCAGTGTCCTTTTGCACCTGCCACTCCCTCCAGTCTTTGCCCACAGCCCGTTGCCTCATTCCAGTCTCATCCCAAATGCCACCTCCTCTGTGTTCCCTGATGACAGCTGCCTCACCTTCCCTGGCCCCAATGCAGTTATAAAAGCCACTGTGCCATGCACTGTGGACTCACATGTATTGTCATTGCCAGTGTCCCCAGGGCCCTAGGCGCAGAGCTCATACCGTATGTGTCCCCTCTGGGCCCTCTCCCCTGAACCCATTAGGGCTTATATTGAACAAGGGCACAGTACACGTTACCACATACAACATCTGCTCACCCTGTGGAACAGTGAGCTTTCAGGGTTGCTGGAGCCAGCCTGGCACCGCCATGGGTCATATGCTCGCCTCTGTCACACATACTGGATGCAGATCCTTCTAGAACCTGAGATGAGGTTCTGCAGCTGAAGCTAACCACATGTTTTGTCTTCCTGAGCCCGGAGAGGCTCACAGAGGGCCTGGGCTGCTCCCAGGGGGAACATGGCCTGGCTAAAGCCCAGGGTGCAGATGTTAGTGAGACATATGTGAAAGACACACAAAATCTATTTCTACATTGCTGAACTGCAATGCTTTAGTTAAGGAGCTGCTTGAATTTGAACTTCTAAGTGGTTCAGGCTTTTTCTGTCTGCATTATTTGGTTAGGTGTAAAAAGCTGAGCGGGTTTGAAGCATGGATGCTGCAGCCCACAGGCCTGATGCTTGTTCCTCACCCAGGATCCAGGCGTGCTCGGAGTCCTGTGTGACACGGGAGAAGGGTTTACCCTAACCCACAGGAGCATGTGGCCCAGCAGCACCGCCGCTGAGTGCTTGCGGCAGTCAGTGCTTGGCAGGGCTCTTGCGTTAGGATGCTGTGGCAGCTGTAGCCCATGCAGGGTCTCCCAGATGTGGGGGTTTGTAAGGGTCTACTTGGAGTGAACTAACGCTCATAATTTAGCCTAAACCAGAGACAACAGGTGACCTTGTTCTGCTTGGTGAGTTTAAATGCATATACAAATGTATATACAAATGCAACCAGGAAAGAGGGGGAACAGACAATGGGCTCCAGGTGTGTCTAGGCAGCACAAGCTAATGAATGGCATGGCTTGATTTTCAGAAAGTTCAGCTCTCAGGAAGCAAGAGGATAGCTGTGAATTTGAACCTAGCCTGGGTTAAAAAGCAAGTTCTAAACTAACCTGGATTACAGAGTGTGACTCTGCCCACCCCCACCCCCAAGAGAAAACAAACCAATATAACAGCAAAAATAAAAATAAAGAAAACTTAAGAGGTGATGTGGAATAGTGGGGAGGGTAGTTTAGAGGGAGGAGACTAAATTAGTTTTTTTTTTAACCTCATAGACCTGAATTTGGAAAATAAATGTTCTCATGATAATAACTATACTGTATATCACCAGCTTTCAGTACACTGCCCCAGCATTAGAAAAAAAGAACGAGAGGAAACTACCAAAGGGAAAGTCCCAGCTTGGAAAGCCAGAGGCACGAAAGAGCTGTTGTCCCCTGTGGCTTGCTCTCAGGGAGGGGCCCAGCAGCAAGGTCCGAGAACACTGCCCCTTCCAACGCCCTATGTTGTTCAAATCCAGTAAAAGCTGTAACAGCCTCTTCAGTTAATGAGTGCAATGGACACTGGGGACTTGTCTTTTTTCTTTTTTTGAAATTTATTGGTAACTGGGAGGCCAGCCTGGGAGTTAGCAGTGTTAAGGAGGCATTTAAAGGAGCCTGTGAAGTATCTCTTTCCATCCTCTGAGTAAAACCACCCCCAGGAGCTGGAGGAAACCACTTTTCCTGTGTGCAGAGGGGCAGGGGGAGAGGGTAGTGCTGAGAGAAGGTCTGGCTGTGAAGGAGAGAGCCATTTCAAGAAGGAAATCAGCAACCCACAAGCTATTCACAAGTAATTTACAAGGCGCATGAAAGGCTCCTGCCTGCAGCAGCATCTGCTTTTAAACTGCATCCAGCCAGTCCCAGTGGAGTACATCTCCTGGAGATGCAAGGCTTTGTTTATTCAGAAGGGTGGCAGAAGACCACATGGCCTGCAGAAACGGCCCATGGGTTTGGGGCCCACTTCTGTATGTGTTTACCATCTGTTTCCTGTACCTGTGATCACCTTGCCTCAATTAAAAAAAATTATTTGAGAGACAGTGTGAGAGAGAGGCAGATAGACAGAAGGATCATGGGTGTGCCAGGGCCTCCAGCCACTGCAAATGAACTCCAGATGCCTGTGCCACATGTGCATCTGGATTTACATAGGTCCAGGAAAATTGAACCTGGGTCCTTTGGCTTTGCAGGCAGGTGCCTTACCGCTAAGCCAGCCCTCAGGTTTTTTTTTAATCCTAGGCATTGGAGAGCTGGCTCAGAGGCTGTGCCGTACTTTCTTTGTGAATGTGAGGACTGAAGTATGGACTCCCAGCACCCATGTAGAGACTGGGTGGATGTGGCAGCACCCCCATAATCTTAGTGCTCAGGAAGTAGAGACAGGGGATCCCTGGAGTAAACTAACTGGCTGGGCTAGCTGAACCAGCAAAGTCTGTATTCAAGTGAGAGACCCGAAGGTGGAGAGTGATGGAGGGAGATGGACCTGACTTCAACCACTGGCCTCCACATGTACACTACACACATATGAGCAAGAATTCACACATGCACACACATATGCAAAATAAAGAAAACCTAAATCATTAGAAAGACTTCTTCTAGGAACTTGCTTCTCACCGTGGCTGCAAAGTTCAACAGTTTTCCCGGAGAGAGGGTTAAAAAAGTAAAGATTTGGGGTGCCACCCAGTCCTGCCAGGGAGAATCCTTTAAGGATGTTTACACAAGATCCTTGAGGAAGGGGCTGATTCTTACCAGACTCCTTTTTTTAAAATTTATTTTTATTTATTTATTTGACAGAGAGAAAGAAAAAGAGAGAGAGAGAACAGAATGGGCACACCAGGGCCTCCAGCCACTGCAAACGAACTCCAGATGCATGTGCTACCTTGTGCATCTGGCTAACGTGGGTCCTGGGGAAGTTAACCTGGGTCTTTTGGCTTTGC